>NC_091980.1:273953590-274553590 GCF_044704955.1 Pristiophorus japonicus | reverse complement strand
GGGAGAAACAACGACGACACACGGCTGGGTGGAGGACGGAGGAGACACGGCCGAGACACGGCCGGGGGGGGGGAGAGGGAGGGAGTCACGGCTGGGTGGGGAAGACGGATCACAATCTTCCAACCCCCTACAAGGGACATCGTTGGAGTGGATGTTATCCTGAAGTCACAACACTGTCACTATTCACTTCGTACCCAATAAACCCGTTAACAAATCCGTACACAATGCATGCTCCATCTATGGTGGGTTGGTGGGGGTGGGGTGGAGGCATGAACTTGGACTGGGGGAGGAATGCACTTGGACTGGGGTAAGGCACTTTTGCTGCAGGAGGGTTGTACTTGGGACTGGGGAAAGGCAATCGGCTGGGGGAGAGATGTACTTGGACTGGGGTAAGGCACTTTGGCTGGCCCTTGCTGTCTTCTGGGGAGCTCTGTTCTCTGTCGCTTCAGGAAGTCAAAGTGGATCGTGTTACAGTTTGCAAAGTCAGTGAGACCTTGGGATGGGCGGTTCCAATTACACGTTCCTGTGAAACTTCAGGATGTGGCTTAGCTTCCAAGGGGACAAATCAGAAACAAAGGGTGGAGCACCTTGGCCATTTTTGCAGTACAAATAAGCGCGTCCAAAAAAAAAAGGAAGGGAAGGAAAAAAAATATGGGCTGAGGTTCTGGTCTGAAATTGTTGAACTCTAGGTCGAGTCCAGAAGGCTGTAAAGTGCCTAAATGAAAGATAAAGTGCTTGTGTTGAGCTTCATTGGAACTGTGTAGGAGGCCGAGGATGGAGAGGTCAGAGTGGGAGTGGAGCAAAAAATTAAAGTGACAGGCAACCGGAAGCTCACCTTATGGACTGAGCGAGGGCATTCTGCAAAGCGGTCACCCAATCTGCATTTGGTCTCCCCACTGTAGAGACGACTATATCGTGAGCAGCGAATACAGTACACGAAATTGAAAGAAGTACAAGTAAATCGCTGTTTCATCTGAAGGGGGTGTTTGTGGAGTCCTGGACAGTGGGAAGGGAGGAGGTAAAAGGGAAGGTATTGCATCTTCTGTACTGGACAAGGGGAGAAAAAATACAGTCGAAATAGGGACTGGCAATGTTGCCATTCGGGATTCAGATATTTACATACATAACAGGTTTAGAAATAAGGCACAAAAGTGCACTTTAGCAATTTTATTCCTCAGTACCTCTGACCAATTTCTGTTCGCTGATTTGCATCCTCTCCAATTAGCTTTGGCCTTTCTCGTTGCACCACTTTCATCCTTTTTAGTAACTCATCAGCTTCGCACTCTGGCAATTCTCCTCTTACTACAAATATCGAATAACCTGGAGAAATTAAACAAGATTCACTTGTTTTACTACAAACAGACCCATACTCACCATCTTAAATGAGCTCATTCTGACAAACACATTTAGTCATATTTTACTCTACCGACTGCGACATTGAACCTCGTAAAATTCCTAATTAGTCAAAATCAAGGATCTCCGACCTTTTGGAATGTGGGCCAGATCCACATGGGATAACTAAGTGGGCCACATTTTATTAAAAATACTTTTGTGCCAAGCAGAATCATGATTAAACGCAATGTCCTATACAACTGCTTTCTTTTCTGCTGAAACATTTGCATATTTATTGAAAAAACATCTACAAAATCTCGGCCCCATGCATTAAAAATCCAAGGATCCCCCTTGGCACTAAAATTCAGAAATCCATCACTAAAAATACAAGTCCCCAGGATGCAAACAATCTATCCCCATATGTTAAGAGATTAGCAACAAACAATGCATACTAGAGTGCCAGTTTGGCTCAGTCCAAAACACGATCACCCCTGGATCAGAAGGTTGTGGGTCTGAACCAACGTTCTTGCTAAATTGTGCAGCATTATGGCATCCCTGAGCAGGCCACTCACTGACTTTACAATGGGAATAACCACCCATGCGCAAAAAATTGAATGGGCTGTGCAGCCAGTTAAAGGGCCCCGCACCCAAAAAAATTACAGCAAACATTGGTCTAAACCCCACACCAGGTTTCGAAATCATAATCTGGACGATACCGCAATGCAGTGCTAAGAGAGTGTTGCATTATGAGAGGTGCCATTCTTTAGGTGGGACATTAAACTAAGGTCTGCCTGTCTATGGTGACATTAAAAGACCCTATGGCACTTTTTGAGGAGGAGCAGGGAGTTAAGCAGGTTATCTGACCGTTCCTCGCTCAACCAACATCACGAACAAAAATTAACTGATCATTCAGCTCACGTACGGTGTGTGGAATTTTGCTGGCACAGAACGAATGCTGCATTTGCATCTACAAAATAGTCACTGCTTTTTGGGAAATTTTGATTGCAATAAGATACCAAGGTTTATCACAAAGGCATTGCCTGGTCTGTGCAAATCATTTGAATAAATAAAAAGTAAAGAGAAATGGAAAATGTCACACTGGTGCACTGTTCTAAGGTTCAGGCTGAAGCATTGTTGTTGGGACAGAGTAAAGGGAACTTCACTGTATACCCAAATATGCCCTGCCTGCCTCGGAATTGCTTGATGCTGACAGAGTACCTAAAATGGAAAATGTTCCATACCTCAGCATAAACATCCTTCATCTCCATGATTACTGAATTCACAGGAAAGAAATAAGGGAGTAAAGGTAGAAAAGAATGGATTTTACTTGCAGAGCTTTTTAAAGGGACATTCTAACTTACTTTGGGGTGAGACTTTAAAGAGTTATCATCGTTCTTGAAGAAACAGAAGTTATTTCTGAATTTTTATTACAAGATAATTGAACTCTATCCAGCAAACTGGGATTGCCACCTCCAAAAGCTCTTACTCAGATTACCATTAAACTGTACTTTGTTACTGCTGTACATTTCTACATGTGTTTATTTTTCTGACCAATTTCCTCCCCATTTTTTCTGAAGGTGTTAACACTTCACTGGGCTATGGTGCCACAGCTACCAGTCACTGTCCAGTACCTTGCTTAAGTGGCCATTCTTCCACATACGAGCCTAAATGGCACGTACTAGCAGGCTATTTGACCCTGAAGGCATCACAGAAGATTTTTACATTTAGAATAGATAACTTCTAAAATTTAACTTTTCTACAACTAAAAGGTACTATAATCATCTGTAGCAAAGCATTTCTTTGGTGTACGAGTGCCCTAAAATCTAACTTTTTCTGCCCTCATTTATGAAAGAAATGTTAAACCTGTGAGCTACTAATAAATTGCATCAACTCTGAATTAACAACTGGAAGCTTTGCATTATTAGTAATACTGTTCTCTAAAATGGTAATTGCAGCTCAAAATAATCAGAAGTACTGTTTCCCTATTGATATTTATCTAGCTAGAATTCTAATTTTATTAATAATAAAATAAATTACTGGGATATTGAACAAGGGATACCTTCTTGCTGTAATTGAGCCAAGAAGAGGGCGAGGTAAGTGTCGGAGATCAACTCTGGACCCGTCAATAAAGAATTCAGGTTAAACCACTGGCCAGAAAAGAAAGCATGAGTTATTCCTTACATCTATGACATATTCATTAGAAAGATTCATCACCTTCACAGTAACTTATTTTCAAGTACACCTTAAGTTTTTCGCTCTTTCTTCAGTAATATTGCCACCTAGTGGTAAATCTCTGGCGAAACAGTCTGTAGTTAAATCAACTTCCGAAGCCTGAAAAGTTAGTCAGGGAAACGAAGTACACCGACAGCTATCGAAGCGGAGATTGGCCAACTCAGCGGATGGAGACTGAGCCTGAAATGTTCTTGATCTGAATGGCTCAATGTTGCACTATGAGATAAATTTACCAGCTGAGATAGTAGAGAAGGAAATTTGATTTTATCCAAGGTATTAGAATAGATTACCTTTTGTGTAAAGGGCAATTTCTCCAATGCATAAATGCACCCCTTCAAACATTTTAAAATTAGAATCACGGTGCAAAGTTAGGCATTCTTGCATTTAATAGCTTATTCATATAGTGCCTCTAGCACAGAAAAACTTCACAGAGGTGTAATCAAAAAACAAATGCTGAGCCAAAGAAGGAGATATTAGGAGAGGTGACCAAAAGCTTGCTCAAAGGAGTGAGTTTAAAGGAGAGAAAGAAAGAATGAAGTGGAAAGGTTTAGGGAGGGAGTTCCAGATTGAGAGGTCGAGCCAGCTGAAGGCAGAGCTGTGAATGGGTGGGCAAAGGGAGAGAGGGAATGCACACTAAGTGGAGAGGGCAGATGATGTATGACTGGAGACAGTTATAGAAATAGGATGGGGCAAGGCCATGAAAAGATTTAAACAAGAGAATGAGAATTTGGCATTTGAGGACTGCAAGTCAGCAAGGACAGGGATAATGGGTGAGCAAAACTTGGAACAGGATAGGATGCAGGCAACACATTTTTGGATCAGCTGAAGTTGACAGAGGGTGGAGAATAGAAGGTTAGCTAAGAAAACTTTGGAAGAGTCAAATTTGGAGGTTAAAATTGTTTTTTCTGATGGTAATTTGCACATGTCACTCTGCTTAAGAATGGCGAGAGGGAAACCAGGGAATTATAGACCAGTTAGCTCAACATCTGTTGTTGGGAAATTGCTTGAGTCTATAATTAGGGATAGGGTTACTGAACACCTCAAACATTTTCAGCTGGTCAGAGAGCCAGCATGGATCTGTGAAAGGTAGATCATGCCTGACCAACCCGATTGAATTTTTTGAAGCAGTGACTAAAGTAGTGGACAGAGGAATGTCTATGGATGTTATTTATATGGATTTCCAGAAGGCATTTGTTAAAGTTCCACTTAAGAGACTGCTATCTAAGATAGAATCCTACAGAATTGAGGGCAAATTATTGAGTTGGTTAGGAAATTGGCAGAAGACAGAGTAGGGATAATGGGTAGGTACCCAAATTGGCAGGATGTGACTAGTGGTGTCCCGCAGGGATCTGTGCTGGGGCCTCAACTATTCGCAATATTTATTAACGACTTAGGTGATGTCATAGAAAGTCATATATCCAAATTTGTTGTGACAAAGATAGGTGGCATTGTGGGCAGTGT
Source organism: Pristiophorus japonicus (assembly GCF_044704955.1). NCBI lineage: Eukaryota > Metazoa > Chordata > Chondrichthyes > Pristiophoridae > Pristiophorus > Pristiophorus japonicus. The sequence goes on along the minus strand of NC_091980.1, from coordinate 274,548,565 downwards.
AGATGAAAGCATAAAATTACAAAGAGATATTGAAGATTAAGTGACTGGGCAAAACTGTGAAGAATGGATTTCAATGTAAGCAAATGTGAGGACATCCACTTTGGTCCTAAAAAGAATAGAACAGGGTACTTTCTAAATGGTGAAAAGCTAAAAATAGTGGAGGTCCAGGTACATAGATCATTAAAATGTCATGACCAGGTACAGAAAATAATCAAAAAGGCTAACGGAATGCTGGCCTTTATATCTAGAGGACTAGAGTACAAGAGGGTAGAAGTTATGCTGCAGCTGTTAGACCACACCTGAAGTACTGTGAGCAGTTCTGGGCACCACACCGTAGGAAAGATATATTGGCCTTGGTGGGAGTGCAGCATCGGTTTACCAGAATGATACCTGGACTTCAAAGGTTAAGTTACGAAAGTTACAAGGAGAAATTTCACAAATTAGGGTTATATTTCCTCGAACTTAGAAGGTTAAGGGGCGATCTGATCGAACTTTCCAGGATATTAAGGGGAACAGATAGGGTACATAGTGAGGAACTGTTTTCGCTGGTTGGGATGTCTAGGACTAGGGGCATAGTCTAAAAATTAGAGCCAGACCGTTCAGGAATGAAATTAGGAAACACTTTACACACAAAGGGTGGTAGAAGTTTGGAACTCTCTTCTGCAAATGGCAATTGATGCCAGATCAATTATTAATTTTAAATCAGAGATTGATAGCTTTTTGTTAACCAAAGGTATTAAGAGATATGGACCAAAGGCGGGTATATGGTGTTAGATCACAGATCAGCCATGATGTCATTGAATGGCGGAACAGGCTCGAGGGGCTGAATGACCTACTCCTGTTCCTATGTCCTATGTACCTATGTAAGGATATGGGGTTGGAGGCTCAGCTTGTGATCAAGTAGGCTGCCGACATTGCAAACCGTCTAGTTCAATCTGAAACAGTGACCTGGGAGGGAGATGGAGTTGTTGGCAAGGGTACAGAATTTGTGGTGAGAATCAAAAACAATGGCTTTGGTCCCCCCAGTGTTTAGCTGGAGGAAACTGCAGTGCATGCAAGACTGGATGTCAGACAAGCAGTCTGACCGCACTGAGGCAGTGGAGTGTCGGAGACATGTGGTGGAAAGGTAGAGCTGGGTGTCATCAATGCACATTGGGAAGCTAATCCCACATCAGTGGATGATGTTGCCAAGGGACAGTATGTAGATGAGGAAGAGGAGCAGGCCAAGGGTGGTTTTAGCAGGGTTGGGGGGGGGGGGGGGGGGGCGGAGGCGGGGAAGTGGAGAAAGGGAAAGACTCTAGAGGAAATGATGCAAGGGCTGGAAAAGAAGTAATTGCTGGGGGATGCTCTGGCTACAATCAGATAGGTATGAATGGAACTAAGCAAGGGCAGTCCCACTGATCTGGATCACAGAAAAGTGTTGAAAAATAATGGTCGACCGTCAAAGGTTGCAGAGAGGTCAAGCAGGGGTACTGCTCAATGGTCACAGTCAGAGAGAATATCATTTGTGACTTCAGTTAGGGTCATTTGGGTGCTGTGGGAGGGGAAGAAACCGGATTCTGGAAGGAAGGGCATGAACCTGCTGAACCATTATAATATACAATTATATAGCTAATGTTTTAAAACCTGATGTCTTCAAAAACAAACCAATTACGTTGGAACTTCTTTTTACCTCTAGGCTGAGCTTTTTATTTTTATAAAATAAAAGTAATGAGGATTCCTGAAACAGAAGAAGTTGCAAACTATGGGGCTGTGCAGCAAATCTAACAAATTGAATCTGTGGAATACTGCAGATTTGTTTTTAAATCTTTAGGTTGAATAAAGAGGTGAAACAATCGTGGGAAATATTGGAAACATTTTGCAAAGGGAATGCCCCAATTCTTCTGATATTGTGGAGATGAGATTCAAAATTCTATAGCGGTTCTTTAATGTTAAAGAGGGAACTACCTGATCTCCTAATTTTCGTACTGTAAACCAATGTTCTTTGTAGTTGCATATAAATGCCCTTTCAATTCTGTGGAAACAACAAACATGTGGATAGACCTTAAACCATTTCACAAGGAATTTGTTGAATCAATATAATTTTTCAAAATGCCTAATTCCAAACAAAATGGCTATTGTATATTTGTGACTGTTTTTAAAGAGAATAGTTTGAAAAACTGAATCCAAAATCTGAAAATTAAAATTAAGATCCACAATAAAAAAAAACAGTATTTATCATTTCAATCTTAAAATAGAGAACACACTGTATTTATATATAATGTGTCTTACACTGGATCAATCCTTAATCGCTGATATTCTGGGCTGTTGAAGAGGGTAATCTCTAAACCCCAGACTCTCAAGGCACTACTAATCACCTGCAGAAATAAAATTGCTTTGAAAGCTCTTTGGATTTTACAGCAATACAGTGGAACCCATTTAAAATACACAATTCTAAAAGCAACATCTGGTTTAAACACATGCAAAAATCTATGCACTAATTGTAAGACATGCATCGACAAGGGGCTATTGCTTTCATTTTCTTGGAGCCCAAGGCATCAGTCCCTCCCTCCTCCCACCTAAGAATTAGGTCTGTGTACAACGTTTGCAGTTATTTTCCCAATGGAAAGAACGAGAGTGAAACTGATTGCTGTACCTCATTTCATTATCTTGTGTGACCATTCAAAAAATATATTGTAGTCTGGTGAATGGAGAAATTACCTATTCTTTACAAGTGCTTTGTGTAAATCGTATGTGTTAATAGTCTCTCAAGGTGTTATGCAATTTTCAATTACTTTCACAATACTTCTAAAACATCCCATTTTGCAGGCTTGCATAGAAACATAGGAATAGGGGAGCCTTTTCTGCCATTCAATTAGATAATGGCTGATCTGATATTACTTGATACCAATGTTCCCCCTAAGCTGCGTGGATGTACAGCAATGGGAAAGGTCCCACGCAGGCCGCTCACCAGCTTTTCCACTGTGAATACCGCGCATGCGCAGAAATTTAGTAATGCAGTAAAAGAAACAGGCCGCGCAGAACAAAGCGCAGCTTAAAAGGGAACATTGCTTGATACCCTGACCGAATTAAAATCTGTCAATGAGAGTCTTGAAAATGTCAACGTCCACAGCCATTGGTAGTGGTGGTGGTGGTGGTGGGGGGACAGAGAGAGAATTCTAGATTTCGTCTAGCTTGTGTGTGAAGTGTGAAAACATACATTCTGATTTCAGTCCTGAATGGCATAGCTCTAATTTTAAGATTGTGCCCCCTTATTCTGGATTCCCTCACCAGAGGAAATAGCTTCTCCTAAGGGGTATGATTAAGAAATTTGCAGATGATACAAAAATTGACTGTGCGGTTGATAACGAAGAAGAAAGCTGTAGACAGCAGAAAGATATCAATGAACTGGTCAGGTGGGCAGAACAGTGGCAAAACAGTGACAGTCTTGGGATAAGGGGTAGGCCATTTAGGACTGAGATGGGGAGAAACTTTTTCACTCAGAGTTGTTAACCTGTGGAATTCCCTGCCGCAGAGAGTTGTTGATGCCAGTTCATTGGATATATTCAAGAGGGAGTTAGATATGGCCCTTACGGCTAATGGGGTATGGAGAGAAAGCAGGAAAGGGGTACTGAGGGAATGATCAGTCATGATCTTATTGAATGGCGGTGCAGGCTCGAAGGGCCGAATGGCCTACTCCTGCACCTATTTTCTATGTTTCTATGTTTCTAAATGGAATTCAATCCGGAGAAGTGTGAGGTAATGCATTTGGGGAGGGCTAATATGGCAAGGGAATACACATTAAATGGTACGACACTGAAAAGTGTAGAGGAACAAAGGGAGCTTGGAGTGCAGATCCACAGATCCTTAAAGGTAGCAGGCCAGATAGATAAGGTGGTTAAAAAGACGTACGGAACACTTGCCTTTATTAGTCGAGGGATAGCATACAAGAGTAGGGAGGTTATGCTTGAACTGTAAAAAAATAGCTAGGCTACAGCTAGAGTACTGCATGCAGTTCTAATCACCACATTACAGGAAAGATGTGATTGCACCAGAAAGGGTACAGAGGAAATTTACTAGGATGTTGCCTGGACTGGAGAATTTTAGCTATGAGGAAAGATTGGACAGGTTGGGTATGTTTTCTTTGGAATAGAGGAGGCTGAGGGGAGACCTTATTGAGGTGTATAAAATTATGAGGGGCCTAGATAGAGTGGATAGGAAGGACCTATTTCCTTTAGCAGAAGGATTAACAACCAGAGGGCATAGATTTAAAATATTTGGTAGGAGGTTTAGAGGGAATTTGAGGGGAAATGTTTTCACCCAGAGGGTGGTGGGGATTTGGGCTCTCTGCCTGAAAGGGTGGTAGAGGCAGAAATCCTCACCACATTAAAAAAGTACTTGGATATGCACTTTAAGTGCCGTAACCTAAAAGGCTATGGACCAAGAGCTGGAAAGTGGGATTATGCTGGATAGCTCTTTGTCGGCTGGCATGGACATGATGGGCCAAAATGGCTTCCTTCTGTGCTGTCAATTTCTATGATTCTCTGCATCTACCTTATTGAATATGTTTATGATTTTCGGGTGAACTTCAAAACATGTAAAACAAAGACCTCTTCCATTTGACCATCAAATCTCTTCATACCTTATTTCATCAAAAGAAAATTAGCATAGCAGGATCCTGCTGACTCCAATTAAAAGGGGATTTGGGGAAGGTGCACAAGGGGTGACCAGGAGGATACCAAATCTTACCCCTTAGTTATGAGGAAAGGGGCCAAGGGTTAGGGTCATTTACTTTAGAGAAAAAGAGAGGCTTTTAAGGTTTTAAAATGATGAAAGATTGGATACATTCCAGTTAGATAGGTTATCTGAACTGGGTAAGGGAGGTAGGCAGGCCAGAGGGCACGCCTATAAAATCTATGGGAAAAGTTCGATTGGATGACAGGAAGTATTTCTTTTCATGCTATGGCCGTTTAAAAGGAACTAGTAAAGTTCCTGAGAGATTTTTTAATTTGTAGTTGTATGGGCTATGTTGCTAATTAGTTGTGATTATAAAGGGCCATGGTGAACCACTATCTCCTTGAGTTTTTGTTCGACTGCACCAGGGAATCAGGAGAGGAATTCTGTGGAATTTTTCTTGCATTGACTGCAGGGTTTTCTTCTTCTCAAATGGAGATAGTGTGGTTAAAGGGTGAATGAATGGAATTAGAGGTTTCAACTTTGACTGGATTGGGAGGGAGTGTGGGGGTGAAGGCTTGATGGGCCCCGATAGTCTTTTTTCCCCTTTCTATAATGTTTGGAATTTTCAAACTGCTGATTCAATAATTATTTTGGAACTTTTCCTGAAAAGGCTGGGATAGCAGAAACTGATGGCTTCATCAGTCGGAGGAGCGGTGCGGAATGGGAGGGAAAAGGATTGGTCTGGAGGACTAGAAACTCTTTCAGGAAAAACCCAACTATGCGCCAAAAGCAAATCACACTCCCGCTTGGTTGAACCACGGAGGAGTGATAGTATCAGAGGCCATGGAGGAGCCACGAGACTGTTCATGCCCTGCTGTACTTAGCATCAAATAAGCAGCTTATGACAGGAAAGAGATAACTGAAAAAATGCACATTGGGGGTGGTGATGGGCGTGTAAGGTAAACAACTGAACAAAAACAACTTTTCATAATTTCTCCAATTTTTACTTCTAAAGATACAGGTCAAATTTTGTTTTCATTTGAGAGTCGTCATGAATACATTTTAAATATTTCAATTGTTTTGTGTTCGGTTATCCAGGTTTAAAAAAAAAAGTCAATCGACACAAGCAAAAAGGGATACTGCGGTTTGCTTTGATTCGTTGTATAGTCACATTACCCCATCAGAGCCACTAAGTCATTTTAAATCTGTATGTTTACATAGCTCGTGTAATCCTTCACCAGAACAATTAAAAACATTACTTTTGTAAAGCACCACTTCAACACACTTTGGCAATAACAGGATTTGTTGGCACTTTCAATCTGGTACTGAATTATCTAGGTTAGTGAATTTGCAATGCCAAAAGAAACAGATCAGAAAGGGTAGCTTAAGATATTTTTTTCAATTGGCTTTCAGAATTTTGCATTTGTTTGTTATTGCTCAAAACTAAGCTGATTTCCTCCACGTGCCCTCTAGTTCATCTTCTGGGTGAGAGCTCAGATGAACAGGACCCCAAGAAAGAATGCAAAAGGCAGGAGGCAACAGAGCAGAGTAGCACTGGGGTAAGTGATAAGAAGGGAGAATGTGTATGAATATAAAGGGGCTGCAGGAGGGGTCAAAACTAAAAAAGATGGTTTAAAAACTATTATTAAAACACTCTACCTAAACGCACGCAGCATTCGAAATAAAGTAAATGAGTTGATGGCACAAATCATTACAAATGGGTGTGATTTGGTGGCCATTACTGAAACATGGTTGCAGGGTGGCCAAGACTGGGAATTAAACATACAGGGGTATCTGACAATTCGGAAAGATAGACAAGAAGGGAAAGGGAGGTGGGGTAGCTCTGTTAATAAAGGATGATATCGGCAGTTGTGAGAGACGATATTGGCTCTAATGAACAAAATGTTGAATCATTGTGGGTGGAGATTAGAGATAGTAAGGGGAAAAAGTCACTGGTGGGCGTAGTTTATAGGCCCCCAAATAATAACTTCACGGTGGGGCGGGCAATAAGCAAGGGAATAATGGAGGCATGTGAAAAAGGAACGGCAGTAATCATGGGGGATTTTAACCTACATATCGATTGGTCAAACCAAATCGCACGGGGTAGCCTTGAGAAGGAATTCATAGAATGCATACGGGATCGTTTCTTAGAACAGTATGTTACAGAACCTACAAGGGAGCAAGCGATCTTAGATCTGGTCCTGTGTAATGAGACAGGAATAATAAACAATCTCCTAGTAAAAGATCCTCTCGGAATGAGTGATCACAGTATGGTTGAATTTGTAATACAGATTGAGGGTGAGGCAGTAGTGTCCCAAACGAGCGTACTATGCTTAAACAAAGGGGACTACAGTGGGATGAGGGCAGAGTTGGAAAAAGTAGACTGGAAACATAGAGTAAACAGTGGCACAATTGAGGAACAGTGGAGGACTTTTAAGGAGCTCTTACATAGTGCTCAACAAAAATATATTCCAGTGAAAAAGGGCGGTAAAAGAAGGGATAATCAGCCGTGGATAACCAAGGAAATAAAGGAGAGTATCAAATTAAAAACCAATGCGTATAAGGTGGCCAAGGTTAGTGGAAAACTAGAAGATTGGGAAAATTTTAAACGACAGCAAAGAATGACTAAGAAAGCAATAAAGAAAGGAAAGATAGATTACGAAAGTAAACTTGCGCAAAACATAAAAACAGATAGTAAAAGCTTTTACCAATATATAAAACGGAAAAGAGTGACTAAAGTAAATGTTGGTCCCTTAGAAGATGAGAAGGGGGATTTAATAATGGGAAATGTGGAAATCGCTGAGACCTTAAACAATTATTTTGCTTCGGTCTTCACAGTGGAAGACACAAAAACCATGCCAAAAATTGCTGGTCACGGAAATGTGGGAAGGGAGGACCTTGAGATAATCACTATCACTAACGGGGTAGTGCTGGACAGGCTAATGGGACTCAAGGTAGACAAGTCCACTGGTCCTGATGAAATGCAACCTAGGGTATTAAAAGAGATGGCGGAAGTTATAACAGATGCATTCGTTATAATCTCCCAAAATTCTCTGGACTCTGGGGAGGTACCAGCGGATTGGAAAGCAGTTAATGTAACACCTCTGTTTAAAAAAGGGGGCAGACAAAAGGCAGGTAACTATAGGCCGGTTAGTTTAACATCTGTAGTGGGGAAAATGCTTGAAGCTATCATTAAGGAAGAAATAGCGGGACATCTAGATAGGAATAGTGCAATCAAGCAGAAACAACATGGATTCATGAAGGGGAAATCATGTTTAACTAATTTACTGGAATTCTTTGAGGATATAACAAGCATGGTGGATAGAGGTGTACCGATGGATGTGGTGTATTTAGATTTCCAAAAGGCATTCGATAAGGTGCCACACAAAAGGTTACTGCAGAAGATAAAGGTACGCAGAGTCAGAGGAAATGTAGAGAATCGGCTAGCTAACAGAAAGCAGAGAGTCGGGATAAATGGGTCCTTTTCGGGTTGGAAATCCGTGGTTAGTGGTGTGCCACAGGGATCGGTGCTGGGACCACAACTGTTTACAATATACATAGATGACCTGGAAGAGGAGACAGAGTGTAGTGTAACAAAATTTGCAGATGACACAAAGATTAGTGGGAAAGCGGGTTGTGTAGAGGACACAGAGAGGCTGCAAAGAGATTTAGATAGGTTAAGCGAATGGGCTAAGGTTTGGCAGATGGAATACAATGTTGGAAAATGTGAGGTCATCCACCTTGGGAATATTATTTGAATGGGGAGAAATTACAACATGCTGCGGTGTAGAGGGACTTGGGGGTCGTTGTGCATGAATCCCAAAAAATTAGTTTGCAGGTGCAGCAGGTAATCAGGAAAGCGAATGAAATGTTGGCCTTCATTGCGAGAGGGATGGAGTACAAAAGCAGGGAGGTCCTGCTGCAACTGTACAGGGTATTGGTGAGGCCGCACCTGGAGTACTGCGTGCTGTTTTGGTCACCTTACTTAAGGAAGGATATACTAGCTTTGGAGGGGGTACAGAGACAATTCACTAGGCTGATTCCAGAGATGAGGGGGTTACCTTATGATGATAGATTGAGTAGACTGGGTCTTTACTCGTTGGAGTTCAGAAGGATGAGGGGTGATCTTATAGAAACATTTAAAATAATGAAAGGGATAGACAAGATAGAGGCAGAGAGGTTGTTTCCACTGGTCGGGGAGACTAGAACTAGGGGGCACAGCCTCAAAATACGGGGGAGCCAATTTAAAACCGAGTTGAGAAGGAATTTCTTCTCCCAGAGGGTTGTGAATCTGTGGAATTCTCTGCCCAAGGAAGCAGTTGAGGCTAGCTCATTGAATGTATTCAAATCACAGATAGATAGATTTTTAACCAATAAGGGAATTAAGGGTTATGGGGAGCGGGCGGGTAAGTGGAGCTGAGTCCACGGCCAGATCAGCCATGATCTTGTTGAATGGCGGAGCAGGCTCGAGGGGCTAGATGGCCGACTCCTGTTCCTAATTCTTCTGTTCTGTTCTTCAATTACCCTTAAATGATCGAGACAATTCAGCAAACCTCGCCAACTCGGTTAAATATCTCATTAGAATAGAAATGTCTGTTCATAATTGCCATATAAACATGTTGTCCTATTTGCCTAAACATACTGACCAAGTCATCAGATTAAAAAAGTATAGTGCTGCCAAATTCAGATTGACATAAAAACATGAGGAGCTGAAGCAAAATGCATTTACTCAACAGCTCCAGTGATGCATTGCACAGCTACATGAGAGGACATTAATGGAGCACCTTGATGTTATTCTAACGATGTACCTTTTTATTTATGAGGGTAGAAATCCATAATTTCCTGGTTGTATTATTTTCTATTTTCCTCATCCTCCCCCCCCCAGGCCAAGCATCAACTATCAGTAAGAGGGCAGGAAGCTTACCTATTCGGGAATGATTTTCCATCTGATTGGAAATTCAGTGGCAGGAGGTGTGGGGGGCGGGGGGGGGGAAAGAACAAGTATGTGTCCCACCACTGAATGATTATGATGATGCAGCAATGCTGATACATTGTGCTTTCCAAACATTAAGCAATTTCATTGTCAGATGAAGTATAGATTAGATTGCTAAACAAATCAAAACTAAAACTGAACGATTACAGTTATTATACCCTGATGAATGTTCCTTCAGGAACATCTTTTATTTTCTTTATTGACAAATATAAAATGCTAACTCGTAATGGCCAAGGAAATAAATACTGGCTACAAAGCATTCCTATTTTGGTCATATCCAAATACAACCACATTTACTAATTGCTCCCCCCCACCTGTCCCACACAAGTGTACATTAAAGTACATTTAAGGGCAATGTGCTTACCATACTGAATTATTACTTGTAGGGTAATGAGGCCTAAAACTGTAACTATCAAAATTGCTATTTATTTCATCATTACCTTCACATATTACCCCCTCACTGAACAACTACATTCACCTGATTCCTTCACTAGTTAAAGTTGTTAATTTTGACTTGTTGTGGTGTCTAGGTGATCATGGTAGCCTCTTCGTATCCAACAATAACTAAAACATTGCCCAGTTGTAAGCATCCTGATTTCCAGTTGCTGCATTACACCTCCCCCACCCCCCTTTTCAGTTCTTTGATGGTCATTTCAGCTAGAGACTAGCCACGTGCAATGCTTATAGTAGAGGTAGCTTGTTGCTGAAAGTGATAACTAGGGACAGGGATTCAAATTCTGCAAACTCCAATGATATACATTTTTTTATACTAAAAATAATGCACACTGCTAGTTTATAGATGAAACAGTGATCACAGAACTGACTTAGAAACAGCACTAAAAGAGATGCATGAAGAAAATGATTTAGAAAAAGAGATCAGAAGATAAAATGAGAAAAGTAAAAAGCAAAGGATGAGAAGGATAATGCAAGCGAGCAATGGAAAAAAAGGATAAATTAAATTCAGCTTGCTAGCCCCATTCACTATGATTGTATTTAATAATCTTATGTATCAATTACAAAGACAAATTAATGATAATAATTGTGTGCATAAAAGGGGAGAGAATTTTTTTTTCACAAAAGTTTTATTGCTAAAGGTAATAGGTTACAGGGTTTAAAATCAGACACTTACTTGAATTGAAAAGAATCCACTATCATCCATGTTCCCTGAAGGTTGCTATATTGAGAGAAAGAAAAAGTAAAGCTAGGATAACACGAACGTTCATTGTACACAGACTAAAATGGCCAAAGGTGCCTATTGTTGAATGGCAGACATGATGTGAATATCTGCATCATTTCACCAGACAACTAAAAGCACCAAGGCTGGGATGGTGTTTTAGTAATACAGGATTAATATTAGTTATAAAGCTGCTCTTGACATCAGAGTGAATTTACTATTGTAATTTTGGAATCTGTTTCAGCATCATAGTGCAAGAGTTAAAACTTTAAAAAAAATGAGCCAGTCCAGGGAGCCTGAAATCCTCTGTAGTGTAAGGAAATTCTCCTCAAGGAGTCTTTTGACTGCTCTATCTGGTGGAGGGGATAAGATAGAATCAGAATAGAACAGCACAGAAGGAGACCACTCAGCCCATCGATTCTGCACTGACTCCTTCAAAGAGCAATCCAGTTAGTCCCACCTGCACTCTTTCCCTATAGCCCTGTAATTTTTTCTCCTTCAAGTATTTATCCAATCCCTTTTGAAGGCTACCAAGTCAACAAATAATTAGCATATTTTGTGTGGGTTTTCTAGTGTAATTTGATGAATTAGATCAAACTATAGTTTCAAATCAAATAATTTAGTAATCTCAATCATTTACAAAGTGGTAAGAACACATTCTGCATCTATGATTCCCCACACAGTGTATTCCTGGTCTTAGCCACATCACAAAGTGGACACAGGGAAGCAGAGGAACGAGAGTCAATCAAGACACTCACAAGAACATCTTTGCAGCTAGGCATAAGAGTAGCACAGGAAGAGCTCACGAGCATGTTTCTCACCTGCCCTCATACAAGGATGGTGCCCAGAGACTATGCAAAGGGAGGTACAAAATGGCAAGGACTTCTTTACACATCCTGTCGTTTAGAAAAAGCTGCAAAACTGTATCTCATTTTGGCCGACTTAGATCAACACTAAAGGGATCCAATAGCATCAGACAAGTATCCTTAATTGCAAAAATTTGGATTGCCCTCATATCCAAAATCGTAGGGATGAAGGGAAAATATAATTAAGCGCCCAAACTGTTTGAGTATCGGATATTGTTACTGATTTTCTTCCCTCTTCTCTTAATGAAGTTGACTTGACGAGGTGAGTCTTGTGGAACTACACTGCTATTGTCTTAATTGGGCTCCCAATATTGAAATGTAATATTTGCATTTGAAGTCCTCCCAGTCAATATATGAAAAGAAAATAACTTACATTTATACAGCACCATTCACAACCTCAGGATGTCCCAAAGCGCTTTACAGCCTATGAAGTACTTTTTGAAATGTAGTCACTGTTGTAATGTAGGAAACAGCAGCCAATTTTTACACAGCAAGGTACCAAAAACAGCAATGAAACAAATGACCAGATCATCTGCTTTAGGAGTGATGATTGATGGATTAATGTTGGCCAGGATACCAGAAGAACTCTCCTGCTCTTCTTCGAATAAAGTCTTGGGATCTTTTACGTCCACCTGAGAGGGCAGACAAGGCCTTGGTTTACCATCTCATCTGAAAGGCAGCACCTCCAACAGTGCAGCACTCCCTCAGCACTGCACTGTCAGTCTAGATTATGTGCACAAGTCTCTGGATTGGGACTTGAACTCACAACTGTCTGACTCAAAGGTGAGTCATGGCCAACACCTAAAAGTTAGAAGTTCTTACAGAAACAATCTATGCGGAGCAGCAGTGCTAAAACTGGTGTTGATTTAAGTTGTAGTTTTTAAACCTGTAAAAATATTTTGTATTCCTCTGTAGTAGTTCCTCCCTCTGCCATTCTTGCTCGCTCCTCTTCATCCAACTGCTGCGCAATTGTAGAGAGGTCTATGGGGCTGAAGTACTCGCCCTGCAGCAAATTGTTGAGGCAATGTTGAGCACAGAGGGATCCTTCTTGCTGTGGAATCAAGCAGAGCAAAACCCATCAATTTTCATGTGAACTGCTGGAGACAGAGGTCTCTTGCACTGTTATGTAAATCTATCGACATTAAACAATTGAGTATTTTGTGCAGTGACAAAAAATTAAACTTCAATTTTAAAAAAAAAATCCTGCAATGGAGACAAAACATGTACATTGCAATTGGGGCCTCTTACCAATACGGATTAAAGCTCAATTTCAATAGACCAGTTTGCACTATAAACTACGCCCACCAGTGACTTTTTCCCCTTACTATCTCTGACTTAATGTACAAAATATATAGAACAGTGACTCCTTATACTATTGGGGCATATACAGGTTTGACCTCCAAAATCCGGAGTTCTGGAATCCAGAATGTTCCAGAATCTGGGCCGATCCATGGCAGGGTTGTCCGGAAACCGGAAAATGTTCCGATATCCGGACTCCCCCCACCTCGCCAAACAGATTTTGCCCCGGCCCGACTTCGTGCAGCCCGACCTCACCCCGGCCCCCCCATCCTCCCCTTTACCTCGGTTGCCCGACTCCACCTACCTCGGGTCAGACAAGGAACTCCTCCACGGCGGGGGGGCCCCGCCCGAACACCTCCACATTGAGCACCTCTCCCACACCCCCCCGGACGTTTCGAAATCTGGAAATGCCCGAACCCGAGCTCGGGTGTTTCCAGATTTGTGACGTCAGAAAGACGTTCCAAAATCTGACAAAACGCAAAATCCGGAACAGCCTCAGTCCCGAGAGTTCTGGATTCGGGACATTGCACCTGCACCAGAAATAGTACAGGATGCCACCATATACTCCAGCTCTCTCTATGCTTGCAACCTCCCCCCCCCCACTGATGAACTATATAGTAATTCATTATTTACTGTGGCAAGTAAAGTAAAATTATACAGAAGCAAGAATAAATTAACAATGAGATTACAATACAGTAATTAACTGATACATTAATCTGCTCTCTGAATGAAACACAGCAAATTGTTTGAGATTCTTAAAGTCCTTTCATCCCAAATTATTCAAGTGAGGTTACATCACACTCGAAGCACCATAGAGTTCCAGCTCATCATTGCGACATGGAGCTAAATAGTTGAATCGGATAAACCGAAGCAACCTTCAGCAGCAGACAACTGGCAAACACTCCCCACCCTCACCCACAATTTAAAAGGAGGTTCTTACACTTCTAGGTCAAAGCAAACCTCAACAGATAAGTTAGTGGGACAATCATTACAGATAACCACTGACTTTTTTGCCGTGGTAAACATACAGATACTGCTTGAGGAAGCAATCAAACCATTTTGTTCTGCCACGAGGCTGCCTATAAGCAATCAGTATAATCAGAAGCGAGTTATCTCGCTTAAAATCTGCCTCCTACACTCGACACAGGGTTTGTGTATTCCTCATTGCCCCTACACACACATACAAAAATTATTGTCAAGATTGCTGCGAACAGAAGTCCAGTATTAAAATTGTTACACCACTCAGCTAATTACAAATTCAGATAAAATTTATGATTTGAAACTAGACAGATCAGAGATTTCTGCTACATTACAAATGCATGAATGTGTCAATTAACCCAGAGTACTGAGCACCTTTACAATGCTTAAATAAATCTTCTCTATTAGATTAAAAAGATTAAATTAGTACCAAATAAATGAGTGGTAAAGAGTCAAATTACATCAATGTAACAGGCATTAAAAGTTAACAGGTCTCAAGTATGGAGCATACAGGCTTTAGATCTGTAGAAAATGATTCATTACTTCACATTCCAAATGAAATGGCCAGAGAAAGGGTATCAATTATTTTAAAAATCTCATTTGAAATATAGGTCTAGAAAACAGCTTCTTAAAGTACAGCAAGAGGTTGCATCACTTCTAGAATACAGATAGAACTTAAAAAACATGCAAAAAATATTGCAGCGTCAAATCCAAATATAATTTACAAAATTGGGCAATCTGTGTTATACATAGCAGTAAATAAAGCAGTACATACACTATAAACATGTAACATTAGTAAATATTTGTATACAGCATTTGTACAGGAGATTCTTGTTGTGTAAGGCCCCTTGGGGAAGAGTGACCATAATATGGTAGAATTCTTTATTAAGATGGAGAGTGACACAGTTAATTAGGAAACTAGGGTCCTGAACTTAAGGAAAGGTAACTTCGACAGCATGAAGCGTGAATTGGCTAGAATAGACTGGCAAAGGATACTTAAAGGGTCGATGGTGGATAAGCAATGGCAAACATTTAAAGATCACATGGATGAACTTCAACAATTGTACATCCCTGTCTGGAGTAAAAATAAAACGGGAAAGGTGGCTCAACCATGGCAAACAAGGGAAATTAAGGATAGTGTTAAAGCCAAGGAAGAAGCATATAATTTGGCTAGAAAAAGCAACAAACCTGAGGACTGGGAGAAATTTAGAATTCAACAGAGGAAGACTAAGGGTTTAATTAAGAGGGGGAAAATAGAGTACAAGAGGAAGCTTGCAGGGAACATAAAAAACTGACTGCAAAAGCTTCTATAAATATGTGAAGAGAAAAAGATTAGTGAAGACAAACGTAGGTTCCTTGCAGTCAGATTCAGGTGAATTTATAATGGGGAACAAAGAAATGGCAGACCAATTGAACAAATACTTTGGTTCTGTCTTCACGAAAGATGATAAAAATAACCTTCCGAATGTACTAGGGACAGTAGGTCTATTGAGAAGGAGGAACTGAAGGATATCCTTATTAGGCAGGAAATTGATGGGATTGAAGGCCGATAAATCCCCGGGGCCTGATGGTCTGCATCCCAGAGTACTTAAGGAAGTGGCCCTAGAAATAGTGGATGCATTGGTGATCATTTTCCAACAGTCTATTGACTCTGGATCAGTTCCTATGGACTGGAGGGTAGCTAATGTAACACCACTTTTTAAAAAAAAGGAGGGAAGAGAGAAAACGAGTAATTATAGACCGGTTAGCCTGACATTAGTAGTGGGGAAAATGTTGGAATCAATCATTAAGGATGAAATAGCAGCGCATTTGGAAAGCGGTGACAGGATCGGACCAAGTCAGCATGGATTTATGAAAGGGAAATCATGCTTGACGAATCTTCTGGAATTTTTTTTTGAGGGTGTAACTAGCAGAGTGGACAAGAGAGAACAACTGGATGTGGTGTATTTTGGACTTTCAAAAGGCTTTTGACAAGGTCCCGCACAAGAGGTTGGTGTGCAAAATCAAAGCGCATAGTACTGGGGGTAATGTACTGATGTGGATAGAGAACTGTTTGGCAGACAGGAAGCAGAGAGGCGGGATAAACGGGTCCTTTTCAGAATGGCAGGCAGTGACTAGTGGAGTGCCGCAGGGCTCAGTGCTGGGACCCCAGCTCTTTACAATATACATTAACGATTTAGATGAAGGAATTGAGTGTACTATCTCCAAGTTTGCAGACGACATTAAACTGGGTGGCGGAGTGAACTGTGTGGAGGACGCTAAGAGGCTGGAGGGAGACTTGGAGAGGTTAGGCGAGTGGGCAAATGCACGGCAGATGCAGTATAATGTAGATAAATGTGAGGTTATCCACTTTGGGGGCAAAAACACGAAGGCAGAATATTATCTGGATGGCGGCAGATTAGGAAAAGGAAGGTGCAACAAGACCTGGGTGTCATGGTTCATCAGTCACTGAAAGTGGGCATGCAGGTACAGCAGGCGGTGAAGGCGGCAAATGGTATGTTGGCCTTCATAGCTAGGGGATTTGAGTATAGGAGCAGGGAGGTCTTACTGCGGTTGTACAGGGCCTTGGTGAGGCCTCACCTGGAATATTGTGTTCAGTTTTGGTCTCCTAGTCTGAGGAAGGACATTCTTGCTATTGAGGGAGTGCAGCGAAGGTTTACCAGACTGATTCCAGGGATGGCTGGACTGTCATATGAGAGACTGGATCAACTGGGCCTTTATTCACTGGAGTTTAGAAGGATGAGAGGGGGTCTCATAGAAACGTACAAGATTCTGACGGGACTGGACAGGTTAGATGCGGGAAGAATGTTACCGATGTTGGGGAAGTCCAGAACCAGGGGACATAGTCTTAGGGGTAGGCCATTTAGGACTGAGATGAGGAGAAACTTCTTCATTCAGAGAGTTGTTAACCTATGGAATTCCCTGCCGCAGAGAGTTGTTGATGCCAGTTCATTGGATATATTCAAGAGGGAGTTAGATATTGCCCTTATGGCTAAGGGGATCAAGGGGTATGGAGAGAAAACAGGAAAGGAGTACTGAAGGAATCAGCCATGATCTTATTGAATGGCGGTGCAGGCTCGATGGGCCGAATGGCCTACTCCTGCACCTATTTTCTATGTTTCTATGTTTCATTATCAATATAAACTTAATCAGTTTATCTAATACTGTATTGTTGTGCGCATGAGTCAGGGGCGTACACAAGCCTTAAAGTTATTAAAAGGAGCAGTAGCAAGCCATTTGGATAAGCAAAATTCAGTCAGACAGAGTCAGCATAGATTTATGAAGGGGAAGACATGTTTGACAAATTTGCTGGAGTTCTCTGAAAATGTAATGAACAGGGTGGATAAAGGGGAAGCAGTGGATGTCGTGTATTTGGACTTCCAGAAGGCATTTGACAAGGTGCCACATAAAAGGTTACTGCACAAGATACAAATTCACGAGGTTGGGGGTAACATATTAGCATGGATAGAGGATTGACTGACAAAAAACAGAGAATCGGGATAAATGGTTTATTCTCTGGTTGGCACATCAGTAACTAATAGGGTGCCACAGGGATCAGTGCTGGGACCCCAACTATTTAAAATCTACATTAACGACTTGGGAGAAGAGACTGAGTGTAACTTAGCCAAGTTTGCTGACGATACAACGATGGGAGAAAAAGCAATGTGTAAGGAGGACACAAAAAAATCTGCAAAAGGACATAGATAGGCTAAGTGAATGGGCAAAAATTTGGCAGATGGAGTCTAATGTTGGAAAGTGTGAGGTCATGCACTTTCACAAAAATAAAATCAAAGAGCAAGTTATTATTTAAATGAAGATTGCAAAGTGCCACAGTACAGTGGGACCTGGGGTTACTTGTGTATGAAACACAAAAGGATGGTATGCAGGTACAGCAAGTGATCAGGAAGGCCAATTGTATCTTGGCCTTTATTGAAAAGGGGACAGAGTACAAAAGCAGGGAAATCTTGCTACAGCTATACAAGGTATTGATGAGGCCACACCTGGAATACTGCGTGCAGTTTTGGTTTCCATATTTACGAAAGGATATACTTGCTCTGGAGGCAGTTCAGAGAAGGTTCACTAGGTTGATTCCAGGCTTGAGGGGGTTGACTTATAAGGAAAAGTTGAGTAGGTTGAGCCTCTACTCCTTGGAATTCTGAAGAATGAGAGGTGATCTTATCGAAACGTATAAGATTATGAAGGGGCTTGACAAGGTGGATGCAGAGAGGATGTTTCCATTGATGAGGGAGACTAGAACTAGTGGGCATGATCTTAGAATAAGGGGCCGCGCATTTAAAACTGGGATATTGAATAAATTTAAAACAGAAATAGACAGTTTCTTAAACGATAAGGGAATAAGGGGTTATGGGGAGCGGGCAGGGAAGTGGAGCTGAGTCCATGATCAGATCAGCCATAATCTTATTGAATGGTGGAGCAGGCTCGAGGGGCTGCATGGCCTACTCCTGTTCCTATTTCTTATGCTCTTATCAAATATGGTCAGTTTTTACCAGAAGTTTACTGAATATATACACACTAAAAGAATCCAAACAACAACAACAACTGTATAATCAATGTGAAATTCACCACAATTAAGCAGAACTACGATATACTAGTGACTGCCCGTGCCATTGTACACTGCGAGTCAAGACAAAGTGCTGCCTTCAAATGAAACAGGTTCAGAGCATGGGATAATTGGACCAGGGAGCAGTTGTAATTCAGTCCACATTTTAAAGTCATACATTTAAGTTTGTCAAATTGTAATCACAACCACCATTTTACTTGAACGAGTAATAATTCTATCTATTCAATAACCTAATATGAAGGCAGCTGAACTTGCATAGTATTCCATGAATAATCATTCAAACTGGAATAAAACTGTGTAAACAGTCATATTTCCAGCAACTTTACCAACCATTATAATACAATTGTACTTTTATACAGTGCAGTAGCAGTCTTTCAGACTAAACGTCCTACTTTTCCATGTGGGGATGATCCCTGTGTGTTGTCTGAGTCATACCAGGTATAGTAATTAGAGGTGTACTCTGCAGACTGTTTTCCTATGCTTGCTTGATGATAATCATTAAAGTTGTTTGGATCAAAAACGAAAGGTCAGAAACTGTTGCAAACGGTTTATTTGACTTTTCAACGAACTGAACGGAAAGATCAATTTCAGAGGACTTACATAAACATTACTTGATAGTATTTGACACTCATCTGTTGAATAGCCGGTTCTGCGGGTCGCTACAGCTTTCTCTTAAGATACCAAAAAAAACACAAAAATACTGCGGGTGCTGGAAACCTGAAATAAAACCTGTTACATCTGTAACTATTTCCACTTCTGACAAAAGCTCATCGACCTGAAACGTTAACTGTTTCTCTCTCCACAGATGCTGCCTGACCCGCTGAGTATTGCCAGCATTTTTCTGGTTTTGTTTCCCTTTAGCGGTTGGGCTGAGATGTTAATCGCCCTCCCAAGCCCCAACACACCGACTTAAGTGCAATGACTGTATTGCGAC
Source organism: Pristiophorus japonicus (assembly GCF_044704955.1). Classification (NCBI taxonomy): domain Eukaryota; kingdom Metazoa; phylum Chordata; class Chondrichthyes; family Pristiophoridae; genus Pristiophorus; species Pristiophorus japonicus. Next base: position 274,529,083 of record NC_091980.1, on the reverse strand, counting down.
TCAGCTCACCCACCGCACCGAGCTCTGAGCGGCCCCAGTAACCGGCGTCTAGCTTTCCACCACCGGCTGGCCCGAGGGAGGGAACAAGCCCGGGCTGTCCCTGCTTGCCCCTGCCAGCCGGTTCTGCGAAGCTCGAAAGCTTCCCGCCCGCGGCCGTTTCATCACGAACCCGCGCGGGCTGGGCGGAGAGAGAGGGAGGGGGGGGGGTGCCTTTTTCAACTGAACGGTAACGCCACAACGGGTCTTTCCTCCAGCCGCCGCCGCTGACATTTAAAAAAAATAATTTCCGCCTCAACTTACTTTCTCGTGAAATATCGCCTCCATGATGGATAATGGACCATAGTCCTGTGCGGCGTGACCCCGCCGGGTCAAGCGCCACGAACCAATCAGCGCCCGGGACACACACACACACCGCCGACCGGCCTCTCTACGTAAACAGTGCGAGCAGCTGGCAGAAGTGGTGGTGGCGGCAGGGCTGAGGCCTGTACTGGTCAAACTGCTGGAGTCTCAGTGACATTGATAAAAAAGAGTGACACAGAGTGCAACTCTTTGATGAAGACTTAAATAACACAGGCCTGGAATTTTCCTGCATTACAACAGTGACTACACTTCTAAAAGTACCTAATTAGCTTTGAAGTGCTTCGGGAGGTCTGGTGGTCGTGAAAAGCGCTATATAAATGCAAGTCTTTCTTTCCTCAATCTTATTTGCGTCAAAATCACGCTGCGTCCTACGCTGATCGTGCCGACAGAAATTTACACCCAAAGTTTCCTGCATAGCTCATTTGCTCCCTCCCGGAAAGATAGATCAGAGTATATTCTAAATAGCGAAAAGTTAGGAACTGTGGATGAGCAGAAAGATTTGGGGTCCAAATACAAAAGTCACTAAAAGCTAGTGTACAGGGTTTAAAGATAAACCCAACAACTATAGACCAGTCAATTTAACCTCAGTAGTAGGGAAGTTTTTAGAAACAATAATCAGGGATAAAATTAACAGTCACTTGGACAAGTGTGGATTAATTAAGGAAAGCCAGCACGGATTTGTTAGAGGCAAATTGAGTTTAACCAACTTGATCGGATTTTTTGGTGAGGGAAATGTGGTTGACGTGTACATGGATTTCCAAAAGGCGTTCGACAAAATGCCATATAATAGGCTTGCCAGCAAAGTTGAAACCCATGGAATAAAAGGGACAGTGGCAGCATGGATACAAAATTGGCTTAGTGACAGGAAATAGAGAGAAGTGGTGAACAGTTGTTTTTCGGACTGGAGTAAGTTATACAGTGGTGTTCCCCGGGACTACTGCTTTTCTAGATATATTTTAATGACTTGGATATGGGTGTACAGGGCACAATTTCAAAATTTGCAGATGACACAAAACTTGGAAGTATAATGAACAGTGAGGAGGATAGTGATAGATTTCAAGATGACATAGTCAAGCTGGTGGAATGGGCGCACATGTGGCAGATGAAATTTAACACAGAAAAGTGTGAAGTGATACATTTTGGTAGAAAGAATGAGGAAAGAAAATATAAACTAAAGATTACAATCCTAAAGGGGGTGCATGAACAGAGAGACCAAAGGGTATATGTGCACAAGGTGGCAGGTCAGGTTGAGAAAGCGGTTAAAAAAAGCTCATGGGATCCTGGGCTTCATGAATAGAGGTGCAGAGTACAAAAGTGTGGAAATGATAATGAACCTGTATAAAACACTGGTTCGGCCTCAACTGGAGTATTGTGTCCAATTCTGGGCACCGCACTTTAGAAAGGATGTGAAGGCCTAAAAAAGGGTGCAGAATCATAGAATAATGCAGCACAGGAGGCCATTCGGCCCATCGTGCCTCTTTGTAACGTTTTCCAATTAGTGCCACTCCCCTGCCCTTTCCCCATAGTCCAGCAATTTTTTTCCCTTCAATTATTTATTCAATTCTCTTTTGAATGCTACTATTGAATATGCTTCCACCACCCTTTCAGGCAGTGCATTCCAGATCACATCGATTTGCTTGTAAAAAAATAAAGTTTTCTCAAGTCGCCTCCGGATGTTTTGCTCACCAATCACTTTAAATCTGTGTACTCTGGTTACTGATTCTTCTCATTTACTCCATCAAAACTGTTCATGATTTTGAGCACCTCTGAACCTTTTCTGCTCCAAGGAGAACAACACCAGTTCTCTTTAGTCTCTCCACATAACTGAAGTCCCTCATCCCTGGTACTATTACGAGAATGATTCCAGGATGAGGGACTTCAGTTACGTGCATAGACTGGAGAAGCTGGGGTTATTCTCCTTAGAGCAGAGAAGATCAAAAGGAGATTTGATAGAGGTGTTCAAAATCATGAGTGGACAGAATTGATAGAGAGAAACAGTTCAAATTGACAGAAGGGTCACGAACCAGGGTACACAGATTTAAAGTGATTGGCAAAAGAACCAAAGGCGACATAAGAAAATGTTTTTTTACCCAGCGAGTGGTTAGGATCTGGAATGCAGTGCCTGAAAGGGTGGTGGAGGCAGACTCAATCTTTCGAAAGGGAGTTGGTTAAGTACCTGAAAGAAAAAAATGAGTGATAGATTTGTGTTAGACAAGGGTGTTAAGGATTATTGAACCAAGGTGGGTAAGTTAAGTCACAGATTAGCAATGATTTAATTGGATGGCGGAACAGGCTCAAGGGGTTGAATGGCTTACTCCTGTTCCTATTAAATGACAATAATGGAAAAGATGAAGAGGGATATTAGAACATTTACAATAAAAAGAAAGGAGATACTGGAGAAACCTGAGGAAGGCAAGGTCTAGATGGATTGAACCTGAGGATACTCATAGAAAAGAGGAGATAGTCGAGACAATAGTATCCACATATAAAAATTCAATAGATAAGAGAGTAGTGCCAGAAAAATGGCAGATAGCAAATGTAATTCCTATCTTCAGAAAGGGAGGTGGAACTACAGATCAATAGCTTAATGTCAATGGTGGAGTAAAGGAAGTGGGAGATGCAGAAGAAGCTAGAGTTGGAAGAATGTAGGTTACAGAGATAGGGAAGGGCAAGGCCATTTGAACACGAGGATGAGAATTTTAAAGTCAAAGTGTTGCCAATGTAGGTCACTGAACACGAGTGATGGATGAATGGGGCTTATGGAGGGTGAAATATAGGAGACCGGTTTGGAGAACATTGGAATAGGTGAGTGGAGGTAACAAAAGTATGGATGAGGATTTCAGCAGCAGGTGGGCTGAGGCAGGGCGAAGACGAGTGATGTCACGGAGGTGGAAGTAGGCGCTCTTTGTGATGGAGCAGATGTGGTGTCAGAAGCTCATCTCAGTGTTAAATAGGACGATGAGGTTGTGAACAGACTGGTTCACCTGAGACAGTGGTCAGGGAGGGGGATGGATTCAGTGGCGAGGGAACAGTGTTTGTGGTGGGGACCAAAGACAATGGCCTTGGTCTTCCCAATATTTAATTGGAGAAATTTGAGATCAATAGATTCTTATTAGATAAAGGTATCAGGGGATATGGAGGAAAGGTGGATAAAAGGAGTTGAAGTAATTCAATGATGAAAGAGGCAGTAGGAGCTTAATGATTCCCAATGTTTAATTAGAAGAAATTTTTGCTCTTCCAGGACCGGATGTCAGACAAGCAATCTGACAACACCGAGGCAGTGGAGAGGTTAAGAGTGGTGATGTGAGGTAGAGCTGGGTGTTGTAAGCGTTGAGTAATCTGCCGTTATTTTGGATGATGCTGTCGATAGTCAACCTTATTAAATTCTTTAAAGAAGTAACAGAAAGAGTAGGCAAGGGATATGCAGTGGTTGTGGCATTAATGGACTTTCAGAAGACCCTCGATAAGGTGCCACTTAAGAGGTTCATGACAAAGGTCAGAGCACGCGAAGTTAAGGGCCAAGTAACAAAATGGATTGAAAGATGACTGGAAAACAGAAAACAGAGAGTAGGAGTTAAGGGAAGTTTCTCAGATTGGCAGAAAGTGGGAAGTGGTGTCCAAGATATCTGTGCTACAACCACAGTACCGTACTTATAAATGATTTGGTCTCAGGAGATATAGTGTCATAATTTACAGATGATACTAAATTGGGGGAATAGCTAATAATGTGGTAGACAGCACCAAAATACAGGAAGACACTTGCCGCTCCTTTGCCCCTCCTGCTGCGGCTGCTCGTACTGCAATCAGTGACCTGACTTGCAGTCGTCGCCCTCCTGCACTGGTATGCTGCCGCCGCACGCTGCTCCCTCTGATGGCCCCGGCCTGCTGCTGGCCTTGCAGGCTGGGAACGGGCCAGCCTGTGCGAGCAGGCACAGCAGGAGGGGCGAAGGAGTGGCAAGTGTTTGTAGAAGGAAGTGACCGGAGGCCCAGGAGAGGGGAGGGCCCAGGGGCAGCACAAGCCAGCCCACACTGCTATATGTGTGCGCGCTAGGTCCGTGCAGTAGAGCTGGTCTCCAGTCATCTTGGGTAATCCTGCCACTGGACCAAGACCCAGCTCTGTCAAGCCCGTGTGGTGGCTGGTGTGCAACGGCCACCACACGTTACAAAAATCCATGCACAGGCATCTTCCACCCTCCAAGATGTAGTTCGGGATCTGGAATATTAGGTCTTTCATTGAAACACCTGTGAACTCATTCCTTTTTGGCATGGAAGCAGGTCATCCTCGCTTCGAGGGACCGCCTATGATGATGATGACAGGAAGACATGAAACAGACTTGCAGAGTGGGCAGATAAATGGAAAATTCAATTCAATATAGCGAAGTGTGAGGTGGTTCATTTTGACAAGAGGAAAAGGGAGGCCGCTTATTCCTTGGGAGGCAAGAAACTAAATGGGACAGAAGAGCAAAGAAATCTGGGAATAGAGATATGTAAATCATTAACAGTAGCAACGATGAGGCCCAGAAGAGTGCAACTAAAGTAGTGGGGTTCATTTCTAGAGGAATAGAATACAAAATCAGGGAGCTAATGGTAAATTTATGTAGAACGTTGGTTAGACCAGCCTTGGAGCACTGTGTGCAGTTCTCTTCTCCATGCTACACAAAGGATATTGAAGCACTGGCTAAAGTGCAGAATACATTTACATGGATGTGAGCAGAATTGAGAGGATGCAAATGTCAGGAAAGATTGAGTAGGCTGAAACTTTTTTCTCTGGAAAAGAGAAGACTAAGAGAAGACCAGATAGAGGTCTTTAACATCGTGAAGTGTTTGATAGGGTGGATGTGGAGAAACTGTTTCCAGTTGTAGATGAATCCAGAATAAGGGGGCAGAATATGATAGTCATTAAAGGTAGGTAAAGAATTTAGGAGGAATTTCTTTGTATACAGAATGATGAGAATGTGGAACTTGCTGCCATATAGAGTGGTTGAAGTAGAGAACACTGATGCTTTCAAGGAGAGGCTTGAGTGAGATAGGAATGGAGGGATATGGGGGCAGAGTGGGGAGAGATAATTAGAGTTAGAAAAGGCTGGTATGAAATCTAAATACCGGCAAAGACCAGTTTGGCCAAATAGCTTATTCTGTGCTGTAGATTCTATGTATTTCTATGTACTCTTCAGACTGCACTCTGCTAAGGGTACCTTTGTCACCCAAACCTGCAGTGCACATGCCTGAATAGCTCCCTAAACAAAGGAACTGACGAGCACAACCCCTAAACATGCTACACTAATTTGACACCCTTGCAACCTTACAGTGATCAATTGCAATCCTAACCTACATTCTCTTTTCTCTTTGCAGGATAAGTTGGCGTACAACGCCAGAGAGAGGAAGATCACTGTAGAGCAGATCTCCATTCTCAGAACCTTGACCTCCCATGAAGAGAAAGCCATTCAGCACCTGGGCTGCGACGGAAGCTGAGGTCGGCAGTGGTAAATATCTAAATTCCTGTTATCTCTGCATGGTAGCCCTTGCACCATTATGCAGACCCGACCGTTTGCCCCCTTTAAATGGAGACTGCATCCATAACCTTACGCTTTTTCCCCATACAGATCCACCAAAGCCGCAGCAGCTAACTGAGGAGGAGCAAGAGGAGAAGCTCCAGGAAGAAATGAATGAAGAGTGCCTGGGCCTCCATATTCCTGTAGACCTTCATGAGGAAGATGATGAGGCGGAAGCCAACCAGGGGTCTAGTCTTCTGTCCTCGTCTGAGAGCACACCATCATTACCTCCTCCAAGACCCTCCATCTCAACAGCAGTGTCACCTAGCTCATCTATTCCAAGCACCAGTGCAGAGACAGGCCCTCGGGGGCAGCTAGTTCGGCGGAGCCAGGTAAACTTACCGGCTAAGGCTGACAGTTCGAGGGACCAGGAAGAGTGGGAAGTTGGGGAGGATGTGGCCACTTCTCCACAGAGGCAGAGTAGAAAGCGGCCAAGGACTGAAGAATCATGGGACCCAGACCCCATGAGTTGTCGCCTTAAAAGACACGTGCTCCAGGAACATGAAAGGTACGCTGTGATAAGTGGCAACATCATGGAGGCGGTGTCTGCTTTGCGTGAACCGATGCAACAAGTTGCAGCTGCATTGGGGCATGCAGTAGATCCCCACGTTCGAGCCAGACAAGATGCAGTCGGGGCCTCCGCCTTCTTGGAAGCTCATACTGCAGCCCTGGTGGCATTAGGGGACAGATTGGAGGACACCTTGAATAATGGCTTCCAGTCTCTGACTAATGCAGTGACTCAGGGCTTCCAGGATTTGGTGGCTGCCATCAGACTAGCCATCCAGCTTAAGACTGGGGCCACAATTCCAGGACCAAGGGGAAGGGCGGTGGTTGCAGTCCAAGTGCCTGATACTGGTGACTCTCAGGGCAACAGCACTTGCCAGGTCTCTGGCCTTCACCCTCAGACCACCATGCCAGTGGAACATGGCAGGCGAGACCAGGCTACACAGGTGCCCGCTCCAGAGATGCAATCAGCAGCAGCTCCATGCCAGGAGTTAGCTGCCATGAGTCGAGAGCATGACTATTCACTCCAGCATCAGGAGCCCACCACTTCCCACCTTACTGGTCCTGAAGACAATGTCAGACGCAGCAGTAGAATAGTTGTCAGAAAGGCACGTCTAGGCACCAGGTGGGATGCGCATGTCTTGAAAGAGTAAGGTAAGAGTAAGAGTCTGATTGCATCGGGTCACTTACCATGTCCAGTTCAAAGTGCACTTACTTTGATTGTACTTACTTAGATTGTTCCTGCTTTGTACAGTGCCATAACTACATGACAGTTGACTTTGCACTGTTTCTGTTCTGAATTACTGAAGGAGGCCTATTTGTCTTTGGCCATTTCTGTATCAAGGTTCAATGAGCACTTATACAATTCTATGGAGTTGGTTTATAATCTTGTGATTAATGTCTGCAGTTTGACAGCGCGTTATTCTGTACTGAGTCACTGATGCAGGCCTGTTTGTCTTTGGATATTTCTTTATTAAGGTTCAACGTGCACTAACAGTTCTGTGGAGAATGTTTTATATCTTGCAGTTAATGTATGTCGTTTTTGCACTTATTTTTTTCTGAGTTAATGCAGTTAATGGGGAGGGCAAACAAGGCAGGGGAATACACAATGAATGGTCGGATACTGAGAAGTACAGAGGAACAGAGGGACCTTGGACTGCATGTCCACAGATCCCTGAAGGTAGCAGGACAGACAGATAAGGCGGTTGAGGCACACTTTTCTTTATCTGACAAGGCATAGAATATAAGAACAGGGAGGTTATGCTAGAACTTGACTTGCATAAGCTTCACAACTGGTGACGTCGGAGTGCTTGTTAAAGGTCACTCTTGCCTGAGAACTGTATAAAACACTAGTTAGGCCACAGCTAGAGTACTTGTGCAGTTTTGGTCACCACATTATAGGAAAGATGTCATTGCACTAGAGAGGGTACAGAAGAGATTTACTAGGATGTTGCCTGGGCTGGAGAATTTTAGCTATGAGGAAAGGTTGTTTAGGCTGGGGTTATTTTCTTTGGAACAGAGGAGGCTGAGGGGAGATTTAATTGAGTATAAAATTATGAGGGGCCTAGATGCAGTGGATAGGAAGGACCTATTTCCCTAAGCAGAAAGGTCAATAACTAGGGGGCATAGATTTAAAATAATTGGCAGAAGGAGTCGAGGGGAGTGAGGAGAATTTTTTTCACCCAGAAGGTGGTGTGGGTCTGGAACTCACTGCCTGAAAGGGTGGTAGAGGCAGAAACCCTCATCGCATTTAAAAAGTACTTGGATATGCCTGTTTGTGTTCTCTTCATTGTTGTATTAAAGTTGAATTCTCACTTTAATTCTCTGGTTCATTAATCATTGAAATCAGTCACACAGGGAATGGTCCACACAAAAACAGAAAATGCTGGAAACATTCAACAGACCAGGCAGCATCTGTGGTGAGAAACAGTTAACGTTTCAGGTCTGAGACCCTTCGTCACAATGGTCCACACAAATGGGTCAGTGTTCACTCAACTGATGAAAGTTGACATAGTGCTGTGGGGGATAAGAGGGCTAATGCATTGTTGTGCTTGTGTGGCATTGCTTTCAAATAGTCCTTTTTGTCTGAGAGCGAGGGAGAAAGTGGGCAAGCTGTGTTCTGTAGGAGGAGGCAATCCGGTGCTGAACACCTCTGTAACAAGCTGCCCTCTGATAGTCCTGGCAGCTCAAAATGGTGACACATCTGAGCGGACATTATCCATAGGCTCCCAGGATCTTTGGCTTAGGATCTTCTGGTATCATGGACTCCATGCACGTCTGTCCAGACTGAGCAACCCCCCAATAAGGTGAAATTCTGAAGTGCACACCAGGCCACAATTATTCTTACCACCCTCTATGACGTGTACTGGAGGACACCCCATGACTTGTCCAGGCATCAGATTTGACCTTTCAGAACCTCCATGATCCTATCCATCACCTAGCTGGTTGCTGCATAGGCTAATTGTGATGTTGCTGTTCTTCATCGCAGGTCACACAGAATTGTGTCATGGCATCAAGGGGTAGTGTTCCCTGAATAGCTGTGTGATGGCTGAATGCCACAGGATAAAGGCGTTATGGCAGCTTCCCGTAAGCTCTGTGTTGATATGCAGTACCTGTTGCAATGATTTATATTCAAAAGCATGACATGCAAATGTTGACTTAGGATTTCCCCATTTTAATGTTGACATAAAAATGTTGCTCCAAAGTCGTGACACAATAAATGCCCTACAGCAACTTATGCAAGCTTACTTTGACAATCCCTCAATCTCTACCACCAAGGAGGACAAGAGCAGTAAGACAGTGGGAACAAGTTTCCTTTCAAGTCTGACACCAACCCGACTTGGGCATATACCAGCATGCTTTCATTGCCACTGGGTCAAAGTCTTGAAATTCTCTATATAATAGGTTAATGGGAACACAATCAGCACAAGGATTGCAGCAATTGAACAAGACCCACCTCCACCGTTTCAGAGCAACTAAGGGTGGGCAATAAAAATGCATTCATGGCTTGCATCGCAAGAACAAAAAAGTACACACTAATCAATGTATATACATACATAAATAGATCTCCAGTGACTGTTTTATACGGATGTGTTGCCATGTAATGCATAATGTGCTTTGAGCCACTAATTTATGATGACTGAATAAGTCAAATTCTATTCTAATTATATGGTATTCTTAAATTATGAATGCGTTTAAGGGATTGAATTTTGTAACTGTTTATTTTTCTGTGAAAACTAAATCTGGTTTTGATTATTTTATTTATATTTCTTTATCTATGTATTTAAATTTTGTCCCATACCTTTTTAAAGCTGTGATATCCAGCAATATATAACAATGTTAGTGATAGATCCCTGATTAGCAGTACAGTTTAGTACTCCTAAGCTTTGGCAGTATGCAGATGGATTGGTCCTGAGATTCAGTAGCACTGGGATAGAGATCTGGGATTTTTTTCAGCAGTGGGGTGGATGTACTGTGGTTGAGCAACATGGAAGGTGGAATTGGGAGGGGGGAGGTAAAATTAATGCATCACTGCTTCATAAATAATTAAGAGTCCACTATTTGTGACTTTGCCTCCTTGGCATGGTAAATAAACTCATGGCTGCTTTGATAAAACTTAATTTTAATTTTAAATCAGCAAAATTCAGGCAGCAATTTTTGCATTTCTTGGTAAATGTTTGGAAAGGGGCAGGGTTTACAACCAACAACCTTCACAAATGGATATTCTTCCTGTCAATCACTTCCAGCAATTAACTCATCATCTGAGAGGTGGAAAAAACATTTTTTTGAATTATTTTTTTAAAAGTACCTATTTTTAGGTGTCAGCCGTGGCTCAGTGGTAGTTGTCTTGCCTCTGAGACAGAAGGTTGTGGATTGAAGTCCCACTCCAGAGACTTGAGCACAAAATCTAGGCTGACACTCCGCTGCAGTACTGAGGGAGTGCTGCACTGTTGGAGTTGCCGTCGTTCAGATAAAATGTTAAACCAAAGCACTCTCCGTTAGAACCATCTTGAAGAAGAGCAGGGGAGCTCTCCCGGTGATCTAGACAATATTTATCCTCCAACCAATATTATTAAAAAACAGATTATCTGGTCATTATCACATTGTTTGTGGACCTCGTTGTACACAAATTGGCTGTCGTATTTCCTAAATTATAAGTGACTACACTTTTAAAATACCCCATAGGCTGTAAATGGCTTCGAGACATCCTGGGGTTATGAAAGGCACTATATAAATGCAAGTTATTTTTTTATGACATCCTTAGTACAGGCAACTCTCGATTATCCGTACAAGGATCCAACGGAAAACCGTTGTAACGGGATTTTAAATTCTGTTGCTGACAAGTGAAAAAACAGCCCCAAATAATTTGGAAAAATCTCCTTCCAAACACTGTGCTCATTTGTATTTGCTCATTCGCTCTCTCACACATTCTCTCACTCACCATAAAAATCACCCTCCTCTGCCCTTGCTTTGCTGGTGTGTGTGTGCGCGCTGCTGCAGCCGCTGTCTCTCGCGACCGCCGCTGACGTTGGAAACGGGCAGTACCGGCACCGGGTTCCAGGCACAGAACCTGTACATGCATGCTGGTAATGTCCATCTTTTGTTACTGTTTGTATTGATTCATTAAAGTTTTAACTTATAAATGTAAACTCGCCCTAACGATTGTATTTATTCATTAAAGTTTTAACTTTAAAATGTAGACTCACCCTAATGGAAAAATCGTTTACCCGGAATAGCCCAATCCCCGAGGGACCCGGATAATCGAGAGTTGCCTGTAGTTCTATTGGCAGTTTTCTCGCCACTTTCTCGTTTTTGATTCTCATGTACCTTTTTGTGTTTTTGCTTCAACAAAGTGTGACAAAGTACGAGATTACAGGAAGTAAATGTGACAAACAGCAAATGTGTGTTAGTCACAACTTTTATTATATAAACTAAGACTAGAGCACATTTACTGTACTTCATGTTAACTCTGTCACTCCAATTTTTGCAAAAGCAGTCATTTGACACAGGAGTTAGTATGTCTGTAAAGTGAGTGGACTTAGAAAATCAGTTTTAAAAAAAGGATGCGTTAGTTTGCAACACCAAAGGCTCTGATTGGGTCCCCTTGATCACAAGACCTGATTGGTCCCCTTGGAAGAAAATACGCAGCCAGCAGTTTCTCTGGATTGTGTAATTAGAACTACCCTGTCAGTGACTTTGCAAAGTGTAATTTGAGTCATTCAGACTGCCGACTCCAGGCAGAAAGAGCTCACTTGGGACAGGGCTCACTCTCATGGGTTAAGACCTTATCCCACCACCCAAACAATTTCCTGCCCCCATCCCCGACCCCCCCTGCCCAAGTTTCTGACCTTCTCTCCCACCCAAGTTCAGACATTCTCCCCCCGCCCAAATACCTGACCTCCTGCCCCACCACCCAAGTTCCTATCCTTCTCCCCCTGCCCAAGTTCCTGATCTTCTTTCCCCACCGAGTTCCTATCCTTCTCCCCCTGCCCAAGTTCCTGATCTTCTTTCCCCACCGAGATCCTGTCCTTCTCCCCCTGCCCAAGTAGCCCCCCCCCACCACCCCAACCCTACGAATTCATGACTTTCTCCCCCCAATAATTCCCTGACCTTAGATTCTACCCCCCACACCCCTGTAGATGGGGCATTGTGTGTGGGTCACAGATTGTTAACAAGTTTATTGGGTATGTGAATAGCGACAGTGTTGTGACTTCCAGATTCTGTCCAGTCCAATGATGTCACTTGCCACACATGTACTGAGCTTTCCGAGAAATGAACCCGGTGTAGAGGGAGAATGTAGTGCGGGTGTAAAGGGGGTGGGGTTGGAAGAAATGTGATCGATCTTACCATCTGGATCACATCTCGCTCTGAACCCCCCCCCCTTTAGACCTGGATCACTTCTTCCTCCATCCCCACTGTTCTGTGCTCTTTACCTCCCCCCCCGCCACACGAGTTCCTTACCTCCTCTCAGAGTTCCCTCCGATCTCCTCTCTGCCCCTCTCTTTCCCTAGTCTCTCACTTGCCCCCCCCCTCCCCGCGTCCCACACTCTCTCCGATTTCCTCTCTCTCAGAAGGCCGCACAAATGTTTGTGTAGATAATCACAGTGATATTCTAGGTAAAAGTCCTGGAGGCTACTTTAGTATAGTATAGTCATTGATTTTCGATAGATAACCCAAAAGTCCCAGCATCAGGTTCAGACTCGAGCTCCAAGCTCGGCAACACGGTTCGACCCTACGACCAGCTTCCACATATATCGTACTGCGTATGCATGACTGGATCGAGTGAGCATGCGCAAAAAGGGATGGAGTCTATGGCATACGCGCAGGACAAAAATGTTCATGAACATAATCACTCCGCTAAAAAGAACAGTAATTAAACTGATTCATCCGGTGGTTATTTAAAAGACTTGTGCCTGTAAGAGGAAATATTATTCTGCTGCTAAGGTGTAGCTACGTGCTGCATTGCATGGTATAATATAGGGCTCAATTTTCCCCGGTCATTTGTGCTTTTTTTTGGGCGTATTGATTTTTTTCCAAGTTTCCCCCTGTGATCTGCACTGGTGTAACTGACTTAATTACAATTTTTCTAGGCCAGTTTTTTAAAAAAAACGTTTTTAACAGGGTGTTCCCTCATGTCTGTGCCGGTTTTTTCAATTTTTCGCACCCCGAAAAACCTTCTGGGCACTTAAGAAAACCAGTGCATGTTGAGAAATCGGAATGAAAGACGCCATTTTTTTAAATCTAAGATTTTGGAGGGAGTCAAGAACACTAAAAATCAATAATAAAGTTCAACTTTTTTTTAACCTGTCAACATAGTAAATGTAAATTTGCTGGATTTCAGAAGTTCTCTTTTTTACTCACACACATCACCACCGAACGTCTTGAAGCAGGGCTGGAGGGTTGTAGCTTTGGCTGGCAGAATCGGCCCTGCGCCCGGACACAGCGGCTCGGTGGGGAGGGGCTTGGCTAGAAAACAAGCTGCGGGGTGAGGGAAAGAGAGAGCGAGGTGCTGAGCGGAAGGCTTTGAGCCCGGGGAGCGAGGTGCCGATCGGAAGGCTTCTGAAGACTACAATTAGTTAAGGATGGGGTGGGGGGGGAAAGAGAGGAGAAGTCACAAGACTGCAATTAGATAAGGGCAGGGGGGGAAGGGAGAAGTCACAAGACCATTGGTATGGTCCATCCTTAGGGAGACAGAACTGTGAACCTGAACAGCCTGCTTTCCTGCCGTTTTGAACTTCTTTCAAAGGTTAAATTTAAGTATGGCAGCAATACTGACAATACCATACCTTGTGCATCATGGTGCTACGTAGGAGACAATTGATTCAACGTCATTGCATCAGGAACATCAGAGCCCATGGGGTGCTGGGCAGGAGGCCTTACCCACCTCGGGTATATCAAAACAGGTGTTCATACCTCCACCTGAGTGATGCAGACTGTCAGAAAGCTGCGTTTCCACAAAGAAGTTGTAACTGAGATCTGCGAGTTGGTCAAAGCAGACCTGCAACCTAGAAGCATCAGGAGGACTGCTTTGTTAGTTGAAGTGAAGGTTACAGCTGCACTTTCATTCTATGCCTCCGCCTTGTTTCAAGCTACAACTGGGGATATGTGCGCCATCTCTCAACATGAACACATGTCTGCATTTGCCAGGTGACGGCTGCACTTTATGCGCGGAGGAAACATAGAAAATATGTGCAGAAGTAGGCCATTTGGCCCTTTGAGCCTGCACCACCATCCAATGAGTTCATGGCTGAACATGCAACTTCAGTACCCCATTCCTGCTTTCTCGCCATACCCCTTGACCCCCTAGTAGTAAGGACTACATCTAACTCCTTTTTGAATATATTTAGTGAATTGGCCTCAACAACTTTCTGTATGACTTCATAAAGTTCCCCATGATCGCCCAAGCAATCCATGACAGGGCTGTGGGCTTCTTCAGGATTGCTGGCTTCCCAAAGGTACAGGGCTGCATTGATTGTACCCACATTGCCTTGCCAGCACCTTTGGAGGATTCTGAGATGTACAGGAACAGAAAAGGCTTCCACTCCATTAATGTACAGCTCATGTGTGACGACATGCATCATATGTCAGTCGATGTAAGATACGCTGGGAGCACCCATGATGCGTTCATCCTAGCGTTATATCTGCCATGTTTCAGCAGCAGCAGCCAGAAGGGCAGAGCTGGCTACTGGGACATAAAGGATACAGCCTCGCCACCTGGCTCATGATACCCCTACGCGTAATCCAGACGGAAGCTGACCATAAATACATGTCGCACATTGCGATGTGCAACATCATAGAGAGGACGATTGGCATATTGAAACAGCGTTTCTAATGCCTGGACCATTCCGTAAGCTATTTGCTGTACTCCCCTGAGATTGGCAGTCAGCTCACTGTTGTGTGCTGCGTGCTGCATAACTTAGCCATCATGAGGCAGCAACACTTGGTAGTGGAAAACCCACCTGCGGTGAGAGTGGCTGATGATAATGATGTGGAAGATGCAGATAATGAGAAGGAAGAGGACGACGAGGATGAGGAAGCCATGCAAGCATGCCCCGGTTTTAACATATAAAATTCTGACGGGACTGGACAGGTTAGATGTAGGAAGAATGTTCTCGATGTTGGGGAAGTCAGAACCAGGGGTCACAGTCTAAGGATAAAGGGTAAGTCATTTAGGACCGAGATGAGGAGAAACGTCTTCACTCAGAGTTGTTACTCTGGAATTCTCTACTGCAGAGAGTTGTTGATGCCAGTTCGTTGGATATATTCAAGAGGGAGTTAGATATGGTCCTTACGGCTAAAGGGATCAAGGGGTATGAAAAGGGATACTGAGGTGAATGATCAGCCATTGAATGGTGGTGCAGGCTCAAAGAGCTGAATGGCTTACTCTTGCATCTATTTTCTATGTTTCTAAGTACCTGAGGCCAGAGCACAATGGCGGAAGAGGGCAGGCCATCGTGCTCCTTTAACAATTGTTCGAGCCTTGCGCCAGCAGATCATGTGAATGCTTTGCTGATGCCCGAGGGCTCAGCGACAATTATTCCACATGGACCATGTTTACTGTTTGGAGCTGTTCCATAATGTTGTGTTGTGTTAATAGAACAAATAATGTAAATGATTCAGTTTTAATGTAAAATTATTTTATTCAAAAGTTTAACAAAGGGTTCTTTTGTACTTAACTTTAATAAAATTATTCTTGTATCAAACTTTATTTTAAGATCATTCTTTAAGATCACTTACAAACTTTTAAACTTGTAAATTTACATAACTTACAAAAAACTTTTAATTTGAGAATAGTTACAACAGTAACAATAATAACAACAACAAAGAAAGGCTGCATCCACCCATCTCTCATCCCCCTTATTCTAAGACCGCCCATTGTGCTGGGTCTTGGACACTCCCCCACCCCTGCCCACAGGCGATGGCACAGTGTTTCTGGGCTTGGTACCAAGCTTATTCTTTCTAAGATCTCGGGTACTGCGCACCTCGTGGGGGGGAGGGGGTCGGCGGCAGGCAGCAAGTTGGAGGGCCCGGCTTTGGACTCTTCAGAGGCTAGTGTGGGAATTGGAGTGGGAGTGACAGTCGATTCTGTCAATGGGCACGGGGTCTGGGTGTGTTCATTGCAGCAGCTAACTCCAACATGCCTTCCCTCATGCGCCCTGACAGTGTCTCAACGACCTGCAACATTCTCTCCCTCATGGTCAGTGAGTGTTTGCATTACCTCTGATATTCCATCTCTCACGGCCACTATTCCCTCTGATGGTCCCGGACATAATTCCCATTTCTCATGTCATTGTTGTTACTTCTCCCAACAGTCCCGCTACCTCATCACTCACCTCACTGATGGCATCCAGGAGTGATCGCGTAAGGTCAATGCTCTCTGCACTCAATATCATATGAACCACATTAGATCCTGCACCTCAGGAGAGCACGGTTGAGCTCTCCTTCCCCTCCTCCCCACGGGTGTGCCTCGCTGCACCCCATCTCTGGAACCCGCAGCCTGGAACGGTGGGGCCCTGGGTGTGCCTCGCAAGGGGCTGTCACCGCGATGGGCGGCACCTGCTCCAAAGTCAGCACAACAGTGGAAGATTCATCCAGCTCCATCCCCTCCTCCTCCCCCTCCCCCCATGTTCTTAGTCTGGAGGGTTGGATTGGAAGATGTTCTCTTCTTCAGGCTTGTCCGCATTCGAATCTTATGCATCGTCAGGGTTGGCCTCAAGTTCTGTAAAACAGAAGTCAAATGGTTAGCAGCAGAGGAGAGGGCAGGGTGGGTGGCATGAGTAGGCTCACACATTGCAGGACAGGCTGATTTGAAGGACCACGATGAATTTGCAGAACTTACCCTCTCCCTTGAGTGTGGGCTCAGCGTGTGCAGTGGTGATTGCTTTTCTCCAGGCAGGATCCATCAAAGCAGTGACCTTCTCTTCCAAGCGTGTCAGTAGGTGCAGATTTGCCAGGCCTCCTCCTGTTCGAGTTCTTTCTCTTTTATTATGTGCCATCTTTCTCTGCAAAGATGAAAACGTAACTTTTTAAAGAGGGTGTCTTTCTGCTTGGTGGGTCACATTTACAATTGCAATGCCATTGAATAAATGAAAATATTACTTACACTAACTACTTGACCAAGGTCCTGCCACTTCTTTTTACACTGGCCTCCAGATTTCGTGGTGGTCACCATTGCAGAGTAATCTTCTGCAACTTAGTTCCAGCATTTATTCATTTCTTTGGGTGACCTCTGCTGGTGTCCAGCTCCTGCCATCTGTTCTCAATCACAGTAACTAGTGCCTCCACTTCTTCCTGTAAGAAATTCTTGGTCCTTGCACCGCGTTGCATCTTGTACTGCTGCAGCTGCGATTATTTCAATGCTCTCACACAGCACTCCTTCTCACACACAACTGGCTCTTTAAAAATGGACGATTGCCAACTTGGCATGCACATCCATTGCAACGATGTCAGAAACGTAACTTTTTTTCCGTGTATGCGCAGAAGATGCGGCATCGTGTTTCGGTGCAGACAACTGGCTCCACCACCCCTCCATTCCCCCCCCCCACCACCGAGGCAACTGGACACGCTGCATGCCGCAAAATTCGAATTATACATCAGGGAAACTTTGGCAAATTATTTCTGGTGCATTTCTGGCCGAGAAAAACGGGCATAACTCTGGCAATACGCCAGAAAACGGGTTTGGGCAAAATTGAGCCCATAGTCTTGATATAAAAAAAAAATCTTACTGCGATCCAATGCCACGGAAGATCTACGAGAAAGATTAGAAATGGAATCATATAGTTTAGCACATCACACTTTTTGATTGACTCAAAAATATATTTTAAAAATCATGTTGAGTTCATGGGATTTCCTTAAATGAAGAGCCTTAACCAGGTTGTAGACTACAATTCCCAGAAGGCACATGAAGGCTTCTCTCTTTTGAGTCGAAGGAACATAATTTTTTGAAATCCGGGGCAGGGAAGCACATGACATACAAGGATTTTTTTTTAATTAAAGACAGGTCATTTACAGAGCATGCCAAGACTTGCTGTTTATAAACCCTGACCCCCCTCCTCCCCCAACCCAGAGATAGTAAAAACTCAATAGCATTAAAAACAAGATAAAGCAGATCAACTCGTGTATACATAAATAAAATCATAGTAAAATGATCCTTCACCGCTCTTCAAGGCTTCTTGTGTTAAAAACAGTACACCAGCACGTGCAAAATTTGAAGTTTGGTACAGATGCAAAACAAGTTTTAAAGAGTAAAAAGCCGGTTGCCTGTGTGCTTCTGACCTGAAACTAACCCTTTACAAGTTGCAAGGTTTCCTCAGGAAACTAAAAAAATGCCACAGGAGATCCGCTATAAAAGATAAATTTAAAATGAACAGAAGATGTTTCAAACACTCACTCTGGCAAAGCATTTAAGTTACTGAAATATTGGAACATAAATTCCTGAGTCTTTCTTGCAGCAGCCAAATCATATTTGGTTGAAAGAAGCAAACCGTTTGTCCTGACTGAAGACCACCTACAAATACCACACCGTAGTCAGAAATATAGATTTCTCCACCTTCCTTCTCTTTTCCCTCTTACCTCCACCCTTCCTCGAGGAAAAATAAGGACAGCAAACAAACTCTCCCAGGATGCTACTTTAAAGCTACTGAAATATTGGAACATAAATTCCACTCAAACATACCAAGATTCACAAGGATATCAGTCAGGTTCTGTAGGATTATCGACAGCTCAAAACTGGTAGATACACTAATGAAACAATATCAAACATACTCTACTACAAGTATGCTGACCCCTTGTAATTGATTGAAATGTTTATATTTTTCCCTTGCCAATTCCCACGGCAAAAGAATGAGAAGGGCACCTACAAGCACAAATCCATGTCCTACCATTTCTCACTTAACATTTTACAATTTTAAATTTAAAAGTTGAATGAAAAGATTCAAACAAAAAATATCATATAAGGTTTATTAAGTCTGACTTACAACTTGTATACATCCAAGTTCATGAAATAAATACAATGAACTGTTTGTCATGTATTTTTACATTTTATATTTCAGTGATGGAAAGGGGACAATCTTGGCAAATTTTACAATTTTAAACCAATTATGTTACATGAAGATAAACATTTCATGTGATGGGTCAAAATCTAATAGAACAAAACCAGCATTATTCAAATAAACTTTCACTGAATCCCTAAACAAAGATTCGTCAAGACTAAAACTGCCGTTGGGATGGTTTTTAAATGCATAAACAAATGTTTTCTCGGCATAGCTTTCGGTTCTTTACTTCCATGTAGTTTCTTCACCTGGTTTCAATTCCCTAAAAAGAACGATAATATTAATTAAAATGTACAACAGTTCAACTACAGAAGTAGCTAAATAGGTATTAAATCCTATTATCACAATACTCACTTTCCTTGTTATTCAAAGTTAAGACAGAAGTACCTCTGTAGCTTTTTACTCAAATATTCTGATTCTGGGCAACTTTTTTCAATTGCACACTGGCAATTCATATAGTACAAAATTTCCCTCCGCATTTCATCGTCCAGGTAACAAATGTTTAAATTGGCTTCGACGTGCTTCTGCTCATCAGTAATATGAGCAGATTAAAGAAATGCAAGCTTTCTGCAATATGTGAAAAATATATCTTCTGAAGGGTTGTCGGTGGATAAGCAATGGCAAACATTTAAAGATCACATGGATGAACTTCAGCAATTGTACATCCCTGTCTGGGTAAAAATAAAACTGGGAAGGTGGCTCAACCATGGTTAACAAGGGAAATTAAGGATAGTGTTAAAACCAAGGAAGAGGCATATAAATTGGCCAGAAAAAACAACAAACCTGAGGACTGGGAGAAATTTAGAATTCAACAGAGGAGGACTAAGGGTTTAATTAAGAAGGGGAAAATAGAGTACGAGAGGAAGCTTGCAGGGAACATAAAAACTGACTGCAAAAGCTTCTATAAATATGTGAAGAGAAAAAGATTAGTAAAGACAAATGTAGGTCCCTTGCAGTCAGAATCAGGTGAATTTATAATGGGGAACAAAGAAATGGTAGACCAATTGAACCAATACTTCGGTTCTGTCTTCACAAAGGAAGATACAAATAACCTTCCGAATGTACTAGGGGACAGTGGGTCTAGTGAGAATGAGGAACTGAAAGATATCCTTATTAGGCGGGAAATTATGTTAGGGAAATTGATGAGATTAAAGGCCGATAAATCCCCAGGTCCTGATAGTCTGCGTCCCAGAGTACTTAAGGAAGTGGCCCTAGAAATAGTGGATGCATTGGTGATCATTTTCCAACAATCTTATCGACTCTGGATCAGTTCCTATGGACTGGAGGGTAGCTAATGTAACGCCACTTTTTGAAAAAAGGAGGGAGAGAGAAAGCGGGTAATTATAGACCGGTTAGCTTGACATCAGTAGTGGGGAAAATGTTGGAATCAATCATTAAAGATGAAATTGCAGCCCATTTGGAAAGCAGTGACAGGATCAGACCGAGTCAGCATGGATTTATGAAAGGGAAATCATGCTTGACGAATCTTCTGGAATTTTTTGAGGATGTAACTAGTAGAGTGGACAAGGGAGAACCAGTGGATGTGGTGTATTTGGACTTTCAAAAGGCTTTTGACAAGGTCCCGCACAAGAGATTGGTGTACAAAATCAAAGCGCATGGTAATGTACTGATGTGGATAGAGAACTGGTTGGCAGACAGGAAGCAGAGTGTCGGGATAAACAGAACCTTTTCAGAATGGCAGGCAGTTACTAGTGGGGTGCCGCCGGGCTCAGTGCTGGGACCCCAGCTCTTTACAATATACATTAACGATTTGGATGAAGGAATAGAGTGTAATATCTCCAAGTTTGTGGATGACACTAAACTGGGTGGCGGTGTGAGCTGTGAGGAGGAGGCTAAGAGGCTGCAGGGTGACTTGGACAGATTAGGTGAGTGGGCAAATACATGGTAGATGCAGTATAATGTGAATAAATGTGAGGTTATCCATTTTGGGGGCAAAAACACGAAGGCAGAATATTATCTGAATGGCGGCAGACTAGAAAAAGGGGAGGACCTCGGTGTCATGGTTCATCAGTCACTGAAAATGGGCACGCAGGTACAGCAGGTGGTAAAGAAGGCAAATGGTATGTTGGCCTTCATAGCTAGGGGATTTGAGTATAGGAGCAGGAGAGTCTTACTGCAGTTGTACAGGGCCTTAGTGAGGCCTCACCTGGAATATTGTGTTCAGTTTTGGTCTCCTAGTCTGAGGAAGGACGTTCTTGCTATTGAGGGAGTGCAGCGAAGGTTTACCAGACTTATTCCAGGGATGGCTGGACTGTCATGTGAGAGACTGGATCAACTGGGCCTTTATTCACTGGAGTTTAGAAGGATGAGAGGGGATCTCATAGAAACATATAAGATTCTGACAGGACGTGACAGGTTAGATGCGGGAAGAATGTTCTCGATGTTGGGGAAGTCCAGAACCAGGGGACATAGTCTTAGGATAAAGGGTAGGCCATTTAGGACTGAGATGAGGAGAAACTTCTTCACTCAGAGTTGCTGACCTGTGGAATTCCCTGCCACAGAGAGTTGTTGATGCCAGTTCATTGGATATATTCAAGAGGGAGTTAGATATGGCCCTTATGGTTAAGGGGATCAAGGGGTATAGAGAGAAAGCAGGAAAGGGGTACTGAAGGAATGATCAGCCATGATCTTATTGAATGGCGGTGCAGGCTCGAAGGGCGGAATGGCCGACTCCTGCACCTATTTTCTATATAACTGGGACTGGAGTCATTATTGACTAATTCCCATCTCACTGCACTGCTATATGAGCCACAAGCTAATGAAGAATTCCATAAGATAGTAACAGTTTAAGGCAGGAGAAGACCGTTGGCACATTTAGCCCAATTATCCACATTATTCACTTGGTGCATTACGAATAACCCTAAATCCCATTTGTTGACAAAAATTTGTCCAGTTCATTCTTGAAACCCATTAAGGTTTCTGGCTCCATCACCCATACTGGTAATCTTCCACATACTTCCCACCCTTTCAGTAAAGATGTTCCTTGTGTACTTCCTATATTCTTGTGTTGTATAATGTATAAATATGATCCCCTTATGCTTAAATTCTGTACGGCTGTAAAATTGACCTGGGCCCAATTTGTTTAAACTTTTTTGTAATTTTAAACACTTCTATCAAAACCCATTTCAGTCTTCTCTTTTCAAGAGAGAAAAGATCTAGCCAATCTTTCCTCATTTGGAAACAACCATGTAGCCCTTCTCTATACTCCCTCTAATAACTGAATAAGCTTTTTAAAAATAGGGAGACCAAAACTGCATGCACTACTCTAGATGTGGCCCCACCAGGGCCAAATACAGTTTGAAAATAACCTCTCTGGATTTATATTCACACCCTTTGCTGTGCATCCAACATTCTATTTGCTTTTTTTTAAAAAAAGCAGCCTGGAATCATTGTGCTGATTTTTAAGTGACCGTCGCACTGAAACCCCAAGATATTTCTCCTGTTCCAATACCTCCAGTCTACACCAATCTTTCCTCTGCCATAACCTAGCATTTCCCTGTATTAAATTGCATTTGTCTATGATTGAGCCAGTCAAGATCCTTTTGAATTTGTGCACATTGATATTCATTATTTGCCACTGCATTGCACACGTGGTCCAGATTACTGCAGAGAACTGTTAAGGTATCTTGAGCTTTGTCTTGGAACTATTTTAAAGTACTGATAAGAAATCAAGTATTGTAATACCGGACTCGTACCACTGATTTAATCATCTTACTTCTCTTATTTCTGTGTCTTAATAAAATTAGTAGTTTTTACATATGGCTTCCAAGGTGTTAGAATCAATTAAATGAGGAAAGAGGGCAATAAAAATAAATCAAAAACACAAAGTTGAAGTTGATGAGGTAAATATATAACTAGAAAAGAATTTAGCAAAAAGGATAGTATGCAGATCGAATAAATGGAGGAGGAAAATTCAATCAGTTATAAGCCGGAAATAGATAAAGGAAAGAAACGTTAACTTGGACAAAATCAAAATAAAGGGAAAATGTATTACGTTAAATATAAACAAAGAGTGTATACATTGCAATATTCAGTGTGGGAAATAAACTGCCTGATTTAGAAGCAATTATGTCACAGGGAGACACAGATTTAACAGCACGATAAGCTCAGTAATGCTGGGTTTAGGCAGCTGCATATTGTAACTTCCTATATAAAAAAATGTTAATGTCATGGGATTCCGTCCTATAGAAATTAAAGAAGCACTTCTTCTAAGACTCACTACCCCAGAGAAGCAAAATACCAAAAAAGCAATATCCAGTTACAAAGAATTGGGATGAACAAAATTGTAAATATTTGGGATTAACAGTCTATCCATGTAATTTTGTTGTTGATTTTATGTCTGAAGAAGAATTTGCATTCATATAGTGCCTTTAACATAGTAAAACGTCCCAAGGTATTTGACAGGAATGTGACTTCACAGGACCGTCTGGATGAGCTGAAATTTTCTCCAATTAAATATTGGGAAGATCGAAGCCTTGTTTTCAGTCCCTGCCACAAACTCTGTCCCTCTCCCTAACATCTGTCTGAGGCTGAACCATACTGTTCGCAACCTTGGTGTCATATTTGACCCTGAAATGAGCTTCCGACCACATATCCGCGGCATAACTAAGACCACCTATTTCCACCTCAGTAACATCGCCCGTCTGGACTCTTGCTCAGCTCATCCGTTGCTAAAACCCTCATCCATGTATTTGTTATCTCTAGACTTGACTATTCCAATGCACTACAGGCCGGCCTCCCATTCTACCCTATGTAAATTTGAGGTCATCCAAAACTCAGCTGCCCGTGCCCTAACTCGCACCGCCCCACTCACCTATCACCCCTGTGCTTGACGACCTATATTGGTTTCCTGGCTCCCAGTTAAGCAATGCCTCGATTTCAAAATTCTCATCTTTGTTTTCAAATCCCTCCATGACCTCGCCACTCCCTATCTCTGTAACCCCCCCCAAAGAGATATCTGCGCTCCTCTAATTCCGCTCCCTTGAGCATCTCTGATTATAATTGCTCAACCATTGGTGGCCATGCCTTCTGTTGCCTAGGCCCCAAGCTCTGGAATTCCCTGCCTAACCCTCTTCGCTTCTCTTTCCTCCTTTAAAACGCTCCTTAAAACCTACCTCTTTGACCTGCCCAATTTCTGCTTATGTGGCTCGGTGTCAACATTTTTGTCTTATTATACTCCTGTGAAGCACCTTCGTACGTTCTACTACGATAAAGGCGCTATGTAAATATAAGTTGATGTTGTTATCAAACAAAAATTTGACACCGAGCCACATAAGGAGATATTGGGTCAGCTGACCAAAAGCATGGTCAAAGAGGTATGATTTAAGGAGCGTCTTAAAGGAGGAAAGAGAGGTAGAGAGGTGGAGATGTTGAGGGAGAGAATTCCAGAGTTTAGGGCCTTGGCAGCTGAAGGCACGACCACCAATGGTGAAGCGATTAAAATCAGGGATACGCAAGGTCAGAATTAGAAGAGTGCAGATATCTGGGAGGGTTGTAGGGCTGGAGAAGATTACAGAGATAGGACGGAGCAAGGCCATAGAGGGATTAGAAAACAAGGATGAGAATTTTAAAATCAAGGCGTTGCTTAACCGTGAGCCAATGTAGGTCAGCGAGCGCAGGAGTGATGAGTGAACGGGACTTGGTGCGAGTTTAAACATAGGCAGCAGAGTTTTGGATCACCTCTAGTTGACGGTAAGTAGAAAATTGGAGGGCGGCTAAGAGTGCGTCGGAATAAAGGTAGCAAAGGCATGGGTGAAGGTTTCAGCAGCAGATGAGCTGAGGCATGGGCAGAGTCGGGCAATATTACAGAGAGGAATGTGATGACAAAAGGGAGAAAACAGGTCAGAGCTACTGCGCTCAACAGTTTAAGGTTTTCTTTCCCCTGCTACCCTATGATTCCATGATTAAGGTAGGCAGACAACGTAGAAGGTCTCTGAAAATGCTTCTTTGTAATAGGTTGCAAAGCATCAGAACAGCTTTGATTCATAGAATCACACAGCACAGGAGACCTTTCAGCCCATCATGCCTGTGCCAGTTCTCTGGAAGAGCTACCAATTAGTCCCACTCCCCAGCACTTTCCCCATAGCCCTGCAAATTTTTCACATTTAAGTATATATCCAATCCCTTTTGGAAGTTACTACTGTATCTGCTTCCACCACCCTTCCAGGCAATGTATTCCAGCTCCTCATAACTCACTGAGGAAAAAGAATTCTCATGTCCCACTGGCTTTTTTGCCAATTATCTTAAATTTGTGTTCTCTGGTTACCGACCCTCCTGCCACTGGAAACAGTTTCTTCCTATACTCTGTCAAAACCCCACATAATTTTGAACACCTCTATTAAATATCCCTATAATCTTCTTTGCTCCAAGGAGAACAATCTCCACTTCTCTAGTCTCTCTACATAACTGGATTCCCTCATCAGTGATACCATTCTGGTAAATTTCCTTTGCACCCTCTCCAAGACCTTGACATTATTTCTAAATTGTGGGACGCAGAATTGGACATGATACTCTAGCTGAGGTCTAACCAATTGGCTCAACTTTTCTCTTTCCCACAGTTTTTTACAGTTGGAATAAATAAATGTATTTTTTTTATTCTGCTAAACCTTTTGATCACTAAATGAATGACACTCATCAAGACCAATACAGTATTGTAGTAAAATAATAAATCCTTAATAAGGGATATCGCAGTCACCCAAATTAATCTGTAAATAAGGCAATATGGAATCAAAATGTAAATCTTGTACTCACCGTCTGTACAATATACTTTTGTTTCTGAATGCAGTAAGTTTTCCATCATTTCTTCTATCAAGATAACATCCCAATACAAAACCCAGAGGGACAAGGATATTGGTCCAATGCTCACGTATGATGCTAACCAGATTCATTATGCTGAGAGGAGGAAAGTAAAACAAAAAAAATGACTGAAGTGCACAAAACAAATTCCTGATGAAAAGGTGATGTATTTCTACCTACATAGAAATACAGCATAGGCGTGGCTACCCATTTACTTTGGCTGTAATAGAGATCCTGATAAATTGGTCTAAAAGTTATATCTATGATATGTACTCCAAGAAAACAGATGACAAAAGAGCTCTCACTGTCCCCATGTTTTATGAGTTACAAGAACCTGCATGAAGGTGTTATTCATTCACTTCATTCAGAATTAGTGTGGAAAGTGAACAAGGATGACAACTTGAAGTGAGAAAATGCATTCATGTAAACTACATCACTAGAACAGGATTTTTTTTCTTTACTGTTTGCAGTTTGTAGTTCATCAGTACAGCATTTTAAAAAACATTTACATACCTCTCTCATTTCTGCCAGAAATGTTTCAAAAGTGCTTCAAATACAAGTTAATTACTTTGAAGTGCAGTGACTTATGTAGGTAACCATGGAAGCCATTTTCTGCATAGAGAGAACCCACATACAGCAGTGAGATGAA
Source organism: Pristiophorus japonicus (assembly GCF_044704955.1). NCBI lineage: Eukaryota > Metazoa > Chordata > Chondrichthyes > Pristiophoridae > Pristiophorus > Pristiophorus japonicus. Next base: position 274,502,651 of record NC_091980.1, on the reverse strand, counting down.
TGACCAATTAATCTGTCTTTTGGTGGAAGAAGGAATTTTAGAAGAACTTGGTCTTCTCATCTGAACATTTTTAATGGATACTGCATGCCTCTTGCTACATTGTGAACTCAAACATCAATCTTCGGGAACGTTGGCTCTTGGCATTTGGCAGCTAAATGTATTTAAATTGGCTAGACTGACACTGCTGGCAACATTACAAATAATATAAACATGTACTTTAGCTTATATTTGAATTATCTGGACAACTGGTCACACATTAGATGGTCAATACAATACAAAGTAACTTATAGAAACATAGAAAATAGGTGCAGGAGTAGGCCATTCGGCCCTTCGAGCCTGCACCGCCATTCAATGAGTTCATGGCTGAACATGCAACTTTATCAGTACCCCATTCCTGCTTTCTCGCCAAACCCCTTGATCAGCCTAGTAGTAAGGACTACATCTAATTCCTTTTTGAATATATTTAGTGAATTGGCCTCAACAACTTTCTGTGGTAGAGAATTCCACAGGTTCACCACTCTCTGGGTGAAGAAGTTTCTCCTCATCTCAGTCCTAAATGGCTTACTCCTTATCCTTAGACTGTGACCCCTGGTTCTGGACTTCCCCAACATTGGGAACATTCTTCCTGCTTCTAACCTGTCTAAACCTGCCAGAATTTTAAACGTTTCTATGAGATCCCCTCTCATTCTTCTGAACCCCAGTAAATACAAGCCCAGTTGATCCAGTCTTTCTTGATATGTCAGTCCCGCCATCCCGGGAATCAGTCTAGTGAATCTTCGCTGCACTCCCTCAATAGCAAGAATGTCCTTCCTCAAGTTAGGAGACCAAAACTGCACACAATACTCCAGATGTGGCCTCACCAAGGCCCTGTACAACTGTAGTAGTAACACCTCCCTACCCCTGTACTCAAATCCCCTCACTATAAAGGCCAACATGCCATTTGCTTTCTTAACCGCCTGCTGTACCTGCATGCCAACCTTCAATGACTGATGTACTATGACACCCAGGTCTCGTTGCACCTCCCCTTTTCCTAATCTGTCACCGTTCAGATAATAGTCTGTGGCTCATTTTCTGCTATGATTAGTGTCTCGAACAGTAAAATGTTTTCACCACGATAGCTTAACTATAGCGCTAAATATTTGGCCAGTTACAATAGCTAATGGTATGTTCTAATCAATGTTCCCTCAATTTTTTGTGCACGCGATCTTTTAAATTTGCTGTGTCTTAGGAGGAGCATTGGTTCGAATATAAAAGTTGACTTTCAAAACTGAAACAGGAAATAAAAGCCATTTACAAAGTAAAGCTGTATCATAAAAGTCAAAGCTAAAAGGGCATTCAGCCCATCATAGCTCAAATCTGCTACTATTAGGGACAAAATAGGAAAAATTGGAGGTATTCAGAATCCATATGATCCACAAGGCATTGATGAAGTAATGAAAGAATCAGAAACGAGAAAACTTTTTCAAACAATTGAAATATGTGTTTCTCCCTCTTGTTAGCTTTCTCTTCATCCTGCAATATTTTCTGGGGTAGAGGAGCTGTGAGCCTCTTGGCCTCTGCCATTCAGAATATAAGCATTGGTAGAAAAAAATGTCTACTTGGCTGATCAAATCAACTCCTTTTGCAAAATATGATAGATGCAGACGAGCCCGGAGGGTGGAGGAAACGGGAGCCCGGAGGTCGGAGGACAGCAGCAGGGTCATGGCCCAGGAGCGGCGCAGCACAAACCAGCAGCGGGGTCGTGGCCCAGGAGTAATGCAGCATGGGCCAGCAGCGAGTTTGTGAGACCACCATTGTGTCCTCCGAAACCCAGGGATAGAGGCCCGGGGGAAGGAGGACAGTCGAAGTATGCGTGTGTATGAACAAGGCCCATACAGCACAGCCTGGTCTCCAGTCGTCTTGTATCCCTTTGCCACTGGACCAAGACCTTGCTTAGTCAAACCCATGTGGTAGCTGGTGTGCAATGGCCACCCCACGTTAAAAGAACTCATGCACAGGCGTCTTCCACACTTTAAGATAAAGTTTGGGACCTGGAACATCAGGACCCTTATGGACAACCCTTACAGCAACAGACCGGAACGTCGCACCGCCATCGTTGTCCGGGAACTCGGGCGCTTCAACATTGACATAGCTGCCCGAAGCGAGACCCGGCGGGCAGGGGAAGGCCAGCTCAAAGAACAAGGTGGTGGCTGCACCTTCTTCTGGAAAGGCAAACCAGAAGCAGAACGCCACCTCTATGAGATTGACTTCGTCGTAAAAAACAAACTAGTGGGCTGACTCAGAGATTCCCCCTGCGGGATAAACGAACGCCTCATGACTCTTCGGCTCACCCTAGCCCAGAACCAGTGCGCTATGGTCTTTAGCGCATACGCCCCAACACTGGAAGCTACAGACAAGACCAAAGAGGAATTCTACTCCAGCCTCGAACAATCCCTGTCTCGAGTCCCAACGGGCGACAAGCTGATCTTCCTTGGTGACTTCAACGAGAGTCGGAAAGGACACTGACCTGTGGGGAGGTATGATCAGCAGAGAGGGGTTAGGGAAAACCAATTACAATGGTACCCTCCTCCTGACGAAATGCTTAGAACACAGCCTCGTCATAACTAATACCCTGTTCCATCAGAAGGACAAATATAAAGATTCATGGCAACACCCTCGCTCCAAGCACTGGCATCTGCTAGACTACGTTATCATGCGAGCGAGGGATTGCAAAGACGTGCGCATCACCCGCACCATGACAGGAGTTGACGACTATTGGACGGACCACCGCCTAATTCGCTTTGTCATCACAATCAACATTGTCCCAAAACAGCGGTGAGAACAGAAACAATGCTGCAGGAAGATCAACGCTGGTGCACTCAAAGCCCTATTCAGCCAGCGCCTCGCTACCAACCTAACGACTCCCAGAGACGCAGAGTGTCCACAGTGCCCGGCCATTTTGGTAGAAAAAAGGTCTACTTGGCCCATCAAACCAACTCCTTTTGTAAAATGATAGATGCAGACTATTTCAGGTCTAGAACAAGGAGTCATAATACAAGATTAAATGCAGGAGATTTAAAGAACTTGCATTTGTATAGCGCCTTTCATGACCTCAGAACACTCCAAAGTATTTTACAGCCAATGAAGTGCTGAAGTATTGTCATCGTTGTATTGTAAGCAAGGTCTCATAAACAGCAATGAGAACTGATGAAAGGTCATCGACCTGAAACGTTAACCCTGTTTCTCTCTCCATAGATGCTGCCTGAGCTTTGAGTATTTACAGCATCCACAGTATCTTGTTTTTGTAATGGCCAGATAATGTGTTTTTAGTAATGTTGGGATAAATATTGGTCAGGACAAGATGAGGGCAAAAACTCTTTACAAAGAGTTAGGAAGCTGTTGAATTTACTTCCAGAGTTAGTGGTTGAGACAGAAACTATTCATCATTCAAGATTAGATTAGATTGGATAGGTGAATCAAGGAAAAGGGGATGAAGGAGTATGGGATTCGGACAGGTAAATGTTGATTGGGTTAATTTGTTTGCGTGGAGGGCACAACCTCTATTTCCACATATAAACAGAAAACAATGGTTGATGGATATTTTTCACACTGGAGGGATGTAAACAGTTATATCTATTTATACAACATTGAATCCCTTATGCTTTTTCCCTTAAAAACAGCAGTATCAATTTTGACCACTCGTTTTTAAAGATTGATGTACGTGACCCTCCCTCTCTCTTTCTGGTCCTCGACTTTCAAAATGTAACCATTTGTTGTATATTTCTTTTTTACTGTTGCTCCCAAAATGTACCAGTTCATATTTCTCCACATTAAAGTTCATCCAACATGTTTCTGCCTAATCTTGACATTACCATGGCTGAGTTGGTAGCACTCTCATCTCTGAGTTAGTACCTCGTGGGTTCAAGTTCCACTCGAGATTTGAGCACAAAAATCTAGGCGGACAGTCCCAGTGCGGTACTGAGGGAGTGCTGCACTGTCAGAGGTGCTGTCTTTTGGATGAGACGTTAAACTGAGTCATGTCTGCTCTCTTAGGTGGACATAAAAGAACCTATGGCATTATTTCAAAGAAGAGCAGGGCGGTTTCCCCCAGTGTCATGGCCAATATTTATCCCTCAATCAACATCGCTAAAAACAGATTATCGGGTCATTATCACATTTCTGTCTGTGGAAGCTTGCTGTGCGCAAATTGGCTGCCGCGTTTTCTACATTACACCTCAAGTCGCTGGAGATATATCACCAACGACGCCTCCGCAAGATCCTGCAAATGCCCTGGGAGGACAGGCGCACCAACATCAGTGTCCTCGTCCAGGCTAACATCCCCAGTATTGAAGCACTGACCACACTCGATCAGTTTCACTGGGCAGGCCACATAGTTCGCATGCCAGATACGAGACTCCCTAAGCAAATGCTTTATGTGGAGCTCCTTCATGGTAAATGAGTCAAAGGTGGGCAGCGGAAGCGTTACAAAGACACTCTCAAAGCCTCCCTGGTAAAGTGCGACATCACCACTGACACCTGGGAGACCCTGGCCGAAGACCGGCTGAGGTGGAGAAAGTGCATCCCTGAGGGCGTTGAGTTCTTCGAGTCTCAACGCAAAGAGCGTGAAGAGGTCAGGCGCAGACAGCGGAAGGAGCGCGCGGCAAACCAGACCCACCCACCCCTTTCTCGACGAATGTCTGTCCCAACTGTGACAGAGTCTGTGGCTCTCGTTTTGGACTGTTCGGCCACCAGGGAACTCACGTTGGGAGTGGAAGCAAGTCTTCCTCGATTCCGAGGGACTATCTATGATGATGATGATTACAATTGTGACTGCACTTTAAAAAAAAAGCACTTCACTGGCTGTAAAGTGGTTTGGACGTTCGGTGGTCGTGAAAGGCGCTATATAAATGCAAGTCTATCGTCCTGAAGTCACTAGCATTCTTCCTCACAGCTAACCATACTCATTTTTTGTGTCGTCTGTGCACATTTTCATAACTGTTGGTGTCCTCTTTACCCAAATCCAAGGACCCCAGCGTGCACTGGAAGCAATGGCCCTCACACGACCTTTCGAGGCTGCATTGGTTAGGCCGCAGGAGACAAGCAACAAGGACAAACGGGTTCACCGGCTCTCGGCAATACGGGAGGACAGGGACAAGGGCACCGCCGGCTGGCCGGCCCTGCCTGGAGCCCAGGTCTCACTCACTCCACTCACACACTCACCTGGCGCAGGTCTCCCACTCCGCCCGCGCCGCCGCCTCCTCCTCAGCCACCGGAGCGAAGGGCAACGGGCTCACCCACCTCACCATAACACACGGGGGTGAAGCAGCCACAACCCCTCACCCTGGGACAACCCGCACACCGCCGCCTTCACCATCAAGTTCATTATTATCAAGTACACTTCTAAACTAGAATCCCTCGGAAGAAAGCGATTCAAAATAGCGCGAGTCTCATGAGCGTGGGGAATGGTCGGGTCCGTTCACCCCTGACCCGGCGGCGCGGTGGAAGATGGCGGCGGCTGGCGGGCTCGCGATGTGAAGAGTCTCACACACACACACACAGTGGGAGAGACACACAGGCCCTTGGCGGCGGCGCCCATGGCCCGGTGAGACAAACGGCCTCGGCGCTTACATTTAACCCGGTATGTTTATTGTGAGGAGTCACATTCTCTTCATTCAAAACCAACGGGTTGTGCTTCGGGCCCGAGGCTCACCGCGCCGCCGGCCCCGGTTTAACGCACGGGGGAATGCGAGGGACTGGAGTTTAAAGACTAACTGGGGAAGGGGAGGCCGCAGAGACACACTGGATCTAACCTGTCTGCATGTTCCTCTTCTGGGGTAATACCCGTCCAGAAACTTTAAAATGAACAGGGACTGAGGCAAAACAGCAGTTCTGGAGTTTACACAGTAGTTCTTCTCAAGTGTGAGGAGTTCATGGACTTCTTTGTCACTAAGATTGAGACTATTCGATCAGCTGCCTCTGCCGCTTCCCTCCCTCCTCCAAGCCCACTGGGCCAAACTTCCTCGAAGGTTCCCCTCTGCCCTAGCCCTGAATTCACATCTTTCTCCAGTTTCTCTCCTATCTGCCCTCTCTTATTGAAACCCACTTCCTGCTCCCTTGACCCTATTTCCAGTAAACTGCTGACCACCCAACTTCCCTTCCTGACTCCCATGTTAACAGTATCAGCTATCGGGTTTCTCTCCTCAAGTACTGTCCCCCTCTCCAAATATGCTGTCATTATCCCTGTCAAAAAAAGATTCCTTGACCCCACTGTCCTTCCAAACTACTGCCCCAAACACTCTTCAAGTCCTTGAACATGTTATCGCCTCTTGAATTCATGCCCATCTTTTCCAAAACCCCATGTTTGAATCGCTCCAAACAGGTTTCCGCCCCTTACACAGTACCAAAACGCCTCTTATCAAAGTCACAAATTATATCCTCTGTGACTGTGATAAAGGTTAAACAACCTTTCTCAACTATTCTACAGACTTTGACACAATTGATCATACTTCTTCCAATGCCTCTCCACCACCATCCAGCTTGATTGGACTGCACTCGCCTGTTTCCGTTCTTATTAAATCATAGCCAGAGAATCACCTGCAATGGCTTCTCTTCCCGCTCCCGCATCGTTACCTTTGGTGTTCCTGCCCCTCCTATTTTTCATCTACATGCAAAAATAGTGTCAGTTTCCACATGTATGCTGACAACACCCAGCTCTACCTCATCACTACTTTTCTTGATCCTTCCATGGTCTCTGAACTGTCAGACATCCAGTACTGGATGAGCAGAAATCACCTCCAATTAAATATTGGGAAGACTGAAGCCATTGTCTTTGGTCCCCGCCACAAACTCTGTTCCAGAGCCACCGACTCCATCCCTCTCCCTAGCAACTGTCTGAGGCTGAACCAGACATTTTGCAACCTTGGTGTCATTTGACCCCGAGCTGAGCTTCCGACCACATATCTGTGCCATCACTAAGACCGCCTATTTCCCTGTAACATCGCCCGACTCCACCTGTGCCTCAGCTCATCTGGTGCTGAAACCCTTATCCATGCCTTTGTTACCTCTACACTTGACTATTCCAACGCACTCCTGGCCGGCTTCCCACATTCTACCCACCATAAACTCGAGATCATCCAAAACTCGGCTGCCTGTGTCCTAACTCGCACCAAGTCCGTTCATCCATCACCCCTGTGCTTGCTGACCTACACTGGCTCCCAGTTAAGGAATGCCACGATTTAAAAATTCTTATCCTTGTTTTGAAATCACTCCATGCCCTTGCCCCTCCCTATCTCTGTAATCTTCTCAAGCCCTACAACCCTCCAAGATATCTGTGCTCCTCTAATTCTGGCCCCTTGAGCATCCCCGGTTTTAATCGCACCATCATTGGTGACCATGCCTTCAGCTGCCAAGACCCTAAGCTTTGGAATTCCCTCCCTAAATCTCTACCTCTCTTCCCTCCTTTAAGATGCTCCATAAAGTGTGTACCGTACCTATCCCACTATCTCTATGTGGCTCGGTGTCAAATATTGTTTTGCAATACTCCTGTGAAGTGCCTTGGGATGTTTAACTACATATAAGGCACGATATATGTTGTTTCCTTAGATGCTCCAGTAATGACTCCACGAGGCACTGTGTTGTACTTGAATTGTAGTGACCTTAGTCCTTTATTAGTTAATCTCTTTTGAGTTAACCTGCAAAAACATAAAACATTAAAACCATGCCACCCGACCTGGGTGACACAGCAGACATTTTCAAGGCCCCCCTTTTTTTTTGGGGTTTTTTTTTTTTTTTTTGGGGCGCTAAAATCAAATTTTTCCTTTATTAGTTAACTCCAGAGTGACGATCACACCTGGTGGCCTGCCTTTTATACTAGGCCAGGCACACCTGTACAGGTAACCTATAAGTCTCCCACTGCTGTGCCCTCTAGTGGCACACCTTGTGATAGTACCAACAGTAGCCATGTAGGATACATGACATCAGTCTCCCCTAAGCCTTTAGTGCAAATCACCTCTGCATTGACTGCTCTGGGCTTAGCTCTATGTGGACTTTGTCTGATTGACCTTTGGCAGGTCGTTTCAATCTTGGGTGAGTGGTTGGTGCAGTAGAGTGCTGGTGGTTTCTTTTTGTGTGTGTCCCCATCGATTATGGCGGAGGCTCCTAGCTTTCATGTACATTCAAGTTCAGGAAAATAGGTTTGCATTACATTTGTGGTTCCGTTGTGAAACAAGTACGTTAGACTGGCGGGATGCCTTATCGATGCAGTGACTGGTGCGTGAGGACCAACTAGTTCCAGAGCTGTTGGGTTGTGTCCCTGCAGTCTGGTGGCAGTTCAGTGCCTGGTGCTGGCAGTGGGAACCCGGTTGGCTCGAGTTGCCTGCTCTCGGGGCTGTTGCCGTGGTCCCTAGCGTTGGGCCGGTTCACAGATGCCTGTGACCTCCCTGTCCTTTCTTTGTACCCTGGGTCACTGCTGCTTCCTGAGGAGCTGTCTAGCAGTGCACAGGCAACTGCTGACTCGCTGGCCTGGGTGTTGTTTGGTTTAGGATCCTGGCTGGTCCCGGTTCCCTTTGGGGGAACTGTGGCGGGTAACCCTTAGTTTACGGGTATGGCCTTGGTGGCAATGGGGTCTGGGGACTGCACCTTGGTACAGCCTGCCCCTTCAGGCTCGTGGCAGTTGGTGCCATCAGGTGCCTGAGAGGTGGAGCCGATCAGGGGCATGGTATTGATACCGGTGCCGTTACCCTGCTGAGGTCGCTTGCTCTGCAGCTCATGTGTGTTGGCTGCTTGTGGCCACACTCCATGGTGCATAACTCAGGTCCCCGGGACGCAGGTTACAGCATTGGGTAGCTCGCTGGACCTGTGTGCTCCCGATGAGTGTCTGCCCGCTGCATTGGCTGCGTGCAGTTAAAACCCTGCATCGCACAACTTTTCATTACTTATGATGGACACACTGTGGGTCCAATTGCGATCATGCGACTTTTTCTCGCTGGTTGCATGTACACAGTTCAGATTATCAGTTGTACATTTTACATGATCAATTACACCTTTTGTCTCTGACGTACAATTACTGTTACATTGCTTAAGTGTGTGGAAATGTCTCTTTAATTGTGGTGGGTTGCAGGCCTCCTTTAAGAGAGCCTTGCTTTCCCAAAGGGAACCGGGACCAGCCAGGATCCTAAACCAAACAACACCCAGGCCAGCGAGTCAGCAGTTGCCTGTGCACTGCTAGACAGCTCCTCAGGAAGCAGCAGCGACCCAGGGTATAAAGAAAGGATAGGGAGGTTGCTTTACCCCAACCCGTTTCGTGCCACTTGATGCTCCATCAGCGCTGCACCTTGTGGTCTGGCCGCGGCCATCTTTGTCTACAGCGCCTTACCTCGTGGTTTGGGCGCCATCTTTTCACCATCCACGATGTCAACTGCGGTGATCCTTTTCTTCCCGGGTTCTGCCTCCGAAGCTGGGAAGTCGCCTCTGGATCCGATTTTCTTCCTCCGGAGTCTTGCCACTGGAGCCTGGAAGGTTCTTTCGAGTCGTCTCAGCTGGATCATCTCCACGCATTCGTGCTGAGCGGTCTGTGTCTCGGGTGCCGCGCTGGTCTGCTCTCTGGTGCTGCGTCCACCCTCAGGTAAGGGCTTGCTTTGCCTCTGAGCGCAGAGGACGTCGATCACTAGAGAGGTGAGTCTTCCCATTTCCAATGGATCTTCTCCACCCACCTTCTGCCGAGCAGGTGTTGGTCCATCACCTGCAACAATCCACAGAGGTAATTGTGCACCGCGCCATCATGGAGTACCTTTACATTCGCACTACCAACGACTGGGATAATTTCATCAGTGTAGGTGCACAGCTTTGCCTGAACCGGGACCAACTTGGGTCGTTCAGCTTGATTATCCCCTAGCCTCTCAAAGGCTTCTTGATTCATCACTGACTAGCTCGCCCCATGTCCACTTCCATGAAAACTGGAACGCCCTCTATCTCGACTTCCATCTTCAGTGGGGAACACTCGGTGGTGCAGGTTAACATGCTATGTACCTCCCCGTGGGGCTGGGCTGCCTCTCTGCCTTTCGGTTCATAATGCGCGCTGGATTCCTGGCCATGTGCAGACTCTTCATCGACACAGTGAGTCATATTTTTCTTACACATTCGCTGGAGGTGGCCCTTTATGCTGCAGCCTTTGCATACAACTCTTTTGGAGAAAACCATAATTCATTAAATCGAGTGTCCCCGGGGGGACACTCCAAACAATTTTCACGTGCCCTTTTTTTGTTTTTTTTGGTGATTTTTGTGTTTTCTTTTTGTTTAGGCAGTAAAACCATAATTTACAAGTGACCCCTGTAAAAGGGGAGGGGGACACTAAAACCGGCAATTAAAACAAATTAAACTTTTAAAACATATAAAATCAAATTAAAATTTGGTTGCTGGGGGTAATAATGCACTCCAGTCCCTCCGGTGCCCACCTCTCGTGGAAGGCCGCGAGCGTACCAGTGGAGCCTTTGCATACATAGTCTTTAAAGCGGCACAGGTGAGCCCTGTGATTCCCTCTGCAACGCCAGCATGGTGCTTCTCGATTAGCCCCCCCGTCGGAGAACTCTGAGTTAAGGGACTAGGGGGTCTGTTCTCTCTTCCCTGAGAGGGTTCGCGCTCTACAGTCCAGCCTCTAAAAAGCGCCATTCTGTGCACAGTACCTGCCGGGTTTGAGTCCTGAGGGTGAGTTATCTGCCTCGAACTGCAGGTCGAGGTCATGAATGACTGGCTCACAGAGATGGCCTTTTCTGCAGTGTGACTGTGGTATCCGCCAACAGTAACTTATGAAGAAGGCCCTCATGGCCGATTCCAATGACAAAAATGTCCCGCAGCGCTTGATTGAGGTGGGTGCCAAACTCGCACGGTGCCACCAGCCTCCTGAGGTCTGCGGCGTACTTCGCGATTTCCTGGCCTTCGGGCCATCAGTGGGTATAGAACCGGTTTCTGGCTTTGAGGATGCTCTCCTTGGGCTTGAGTTGCTCATGGATCAGGGTTACGAGCTCCTTGTACGTCTTGGTCGTTGTCTTTGCTGGTGCCAGCAAGGCCCTGACGAGGCCATAGACGGTGAGCCCACAACTGGTTAGCAGGATAGCTCGACGCTTATCAGCCAGTGTGGCCGGATTGTCGCCTGCCAGGTCGTTTGCTGTGAAGAAATGTTCGAGCCTCTCCACAAAAGCGTCCCAATCATCACCATCGGCGAACTGCTGCAACGTACCAAGGATAGCCATTTTCACATGAAAGTTTGTAATCTCGCCGCCAATTATTGTGTCCTTAGATGTTCTAATAATGACTCCACGAGGCAATGTGTTGTACTTGAACTGTAGTGACCTTAGTCCTTTATTAGTTAACTCCAGAGTGAGGATCACACCTGGTGGCCTGCCTTTTATACTAGGCCAAGCACACTTGTTCAGGTAACCTAAAGTCTCCCACTGCTGTGCCCTTGGTGGCACACATTGAGATAGTACCAACAGCAGCCATGTAGGATACATGACAATATAAATACAAGTTGTTGTTGTTGTCCAAATGCCACAGTTGATGTGTGATTTGTTTTTAGTTTATTACAACAATCAACGTAAAGTGCTATAATTTATTATTTCTTTATCATGATTAAAATGAAAAAGGTTTTAATAGAATGCAAGAACATCCAGACCAAATTTCTACAATATTTTTGGAAAGCACAACCAGTATTATGTATATAATATAGAATTCACAGTAATTCAATGCAGGTGAGTTGTTAAAAATAGAATTCTAATTTCCCCCTCAAATTGCTGAATGTTATACAATGGGACTTGGTACACTGACTGATGTAAAACTCATACTCTTAAAGCCTAAGGAATGCAGTTAAATGAGACAATGACTAATTTTTTGTGAAAGCGGAGCATTACATACTCATTAGTAGAGGTGTGAAATTGGGAAAAGGAGTCACTCTCACATTGTGTTGGATTTTGTGTCTTGGTTACTTGTTTATGAGACTAAGATCAAGAGATGGCCTGGGAGGATATGGAATGGAAGACCACAAGGGAGAAAGGAAAAGACAAAAAAGGAGCAGCTAAAGTTTGTTATTTCTCTGAATTATAGAAGAATAAAAAATAGTTAGAAGGAGCCAATATGGAATTCAGAAAGGAGATGCAGTGGATGTGGTGTACATGGACAAGTGCCACACATGATACTTCGGATATAGGGCTCGAGGCAGTAGTATCCAAATTAGCAGTCTACTAAAATAGGAGGCATTGTAAATAATTCTGAGGACTAAAGAAAGCTGCAAGTGGAAATTGATAAGATGATGAAAGAGGCAAAAGATGGCAGATAGAATTAAATGAAAGTGTGAAGTGGTACAATGAAATGTTAAGTTATAGAGACTTGAGAAGTTACCCTACCTTACGAGCATCAATCACAGTTCTCCTTCACCAAATTTTGCACCCTGTAAGTCTGCTAGGGCCTAATCTCATCAATCTCCTTCCTGCCTATCGACAGCCCATCCGTAAAGAAAATTTGGTGATTTAGTATCTTATAGGAAGATGGAAGCGATAGCAGACAAATGAAATTTAGCAGCTGCACATATTCACTAATCTGTCAGAATTGAAAGTCCTGTGTGCACCACGCCAAACTGTTAAACTATTCATCACTAAGCGTTGTTGGGGTACAAATCTATGTCAAAGAACAAGACTCGAGACACCCGTCTGCTTTAAGTGGGAAAACACATAAGTTTAATATACGTATTTGAAGATGTGGCCACTTCGGAGATCTGTGCTCAGGTTCTGCAACCCATAACCCCAGAACTCCCCGACTGGCCCAAAGTGCCCCATATTTCAGCTCGCAAACTACAACTGCATGTGTCATCAAGGTTACAACAGAAGAATAGACACATTCCGCAACAAGGTACATGAGACCCTGAGGTCAATGTTTAAACATTCAGTTCCCCTTTATCAGCAGAAAAACAAGCAGATATCAGTAAGAACAAACATGCAGCTGTGTGCCCCCTTCAACCATCCCCTGTCTTGCTTCCCATATCTTCATGAATGTTGGAGGTCAGCGAATGTTGGAGTCCAAATATGTTTTTCCCACCAGGCAGACGAATTCTACTTGACATTTTCCTTCCTCATAAGGCCTTACAATAGGTTCATAACAGGAATAGCCAAAAAGTCCCACTACAGCGTGAAAGATCTCTTAGGAATAAAATACATTCAAATACAGCTGCTGAATTCAGAAATAGATACTTATTATTTTTTATGCACTGATCTCCAAATCTGATGTCACTTTCTCAGTGACATTTCTATTTAAATCCTATATGTTCTGTTTGTGTGTTAATATCTTGCTCAATTTTCCAGTGGCGTTTGTTTATTTGAAAACCAACAATGACGTCTATCATCAAGCTGACTGCCATTTCTGGAGTCCAGGAAGAATCTGCCCTCTGTTATTTGCTGCAGGTGGATGAATTCCGCTTTCTGCTTGATTGTGGCTGGGATGAAAGCTTCTCCATGGATATAATTGATGCACTGAAAAAGTAAGCAAAATATTATTTATAATGACTTAATTTATAGCTAGGTAGCTGAAGGCACAGCTGCCAGTGGTGGGGTGAAGGAAATTGGCGCTACATAAAAGGCTAGAATTGGAGAAACACGGAGTTCTTGGAGGGTTGTAGGGTTGGAGGAGGTTACAGAGATGGAATGTGAGGAATTGGAGGGATTTGAAAACAAAGATGAAAATTTTAAATTCGAGGCGTTTTTCAGATTGGAGGAAGATATACAGTGGTGTTCCCCAGGGGTCGGTACCAGGCACCAATGTAAGTTGGCGAACACAGTGGTGCTGGATGAGCATGACTTGGTGCATGTTAGAATGCGGGCAGCAGAATTTTGGACAAGCTCAGGTTTACAGAGGATGGAAGATGGGAGGCTGGTCAGGAGAGCATTGTAACAGTTAAGTCTGGAGGTAACAAAAGCTTGGGCAAGTGTGGATTAATTAAGGAAAGCCAGCACGGATTTGTTAAAGGCAAATCGTGTTTAACTTGATCGAGTTTTTTGATGAGGTAACAGAGAGGGTTGATGAGGGCAATGTGGTTGACGTGGTGTACACAGACTTCCAAAAGGTGTTTGATAAAGTGCCACATAATAGGCTTTCCAGCAAAGTTGAAGCCCATGGAATAAAAGGGACAGTGGCAAGCATGGATACGAAATGAGCTAAGTGACAGGAAACAGAGCGTAGTGGTGAACAGTTGTTTTTCGGATTGGAGGAAGGTATACAGTGGTGTTCCCCAGGGGTCGGTACCAGAACCACTGCTTTTCTTGATGTATATTAATGACTTGGACTTGGGTGTACAGGGCACAATTTCAAAATTTGCAGATGACACAAAACTTAGAAGTATAGTGAACAGTGAAGAGGATAGTGATAGACTTCAAGAAGACATAGACAGGCTGGTGGAATGGGCAGACACATGGCAGATAAAATCTAATGTAGAAAAGTGCAAAGTGATACATTTTTGTGGAAGAACGAGGAGAGACAATATAAACCAATGGGTACAATGTTAAAGGGGGTTCATGAACAGAGAGACCGGAGGGTATATGTGCACAAATTGTTGAAGGTGGCAGGACAGATTGAGAAAGCGGCTAAAATAGCATGCAGTACCTGGGCTTCATAAATAGAGGCATAGAGTCCAAAAGGAAGGAAGTTATGATGTATCTTTTATATAACACTGGTTCGGCCTCAATTGGAGTAATGTGTCTAATTCTGGACACCGCACTTTAGGAAGGATGTGAAGGCTTTAGAGAGGGTGCAGAAAAGATTTATGAGAATGGTTCCAGGCAGTTATGTGGATAGACCAGAGAAGCTGTGGGTGTTCTCCTTGGAGCCGAGAAGGTTGAGAGGAGATTTGATAGGGCGGACACGTAGCAGATGAAATCTAACTTAGAAAAGTGCGAAGTAATACATTTTTGTAGGAAGAACGAGGAGAGACAATATAAACAAATAGGTACAATATTAAAGGGGGTACATGAAGGGTCTAGACAGAGTAGAAAGAGAGAAACTGTTCCCATTGGCAGAAGGGTCGAGAACCAGAGGACACAGATTTAAGGTTATAGGCAGAAGAACCAAAGGCGACATTAGGAAAAATATTTTTACGCAGCGAGTAGTTAGGATCTGGAATACACTGCCTGAAAAGGTGCTGAAGGCAGATTCAATCCTGGCTTTCAAAAAGGAACTGGATATATACCTGAAGGAAAAACATTTGCAGGGCTACGGAGCAAGGGCAGGGGAGTGGAACTAGCTGAAGCGCTCTTGCAGAGAGCCGGCACGGGCTCGACAGACCGAATGGCCTTCTGTGCTGCAACCATTCTATGATTCTATTCTATAAGAAAGTTTCAGCAGCAGATGGGCTGAGGCAGGGGTGGAGACAGGCACTTTATGGAGGTGGAAGTTATTGGTCCTGGAGAGGATATGGGGTTGAAAGTTCAGCTTGGGGTTGAATAGGATGCTAAGGTTGCGAAAGGTTCAGCCTCAGACAGTGGCCAGGAAGGGGATAGCTCATGACGCTGCTATGCGTAACCTGGACAGAAGCTGACCAGGAATACAACATGTCGCATATTGCCACGCGCAGCATAATAGAGAGGACCATTGGCATCTTGAAACAGCGTTTCCGATGCCTGGACCATTCCGGAGGCTACTTGCAATACTCCCCTGAGATTGTCGGTCAGTTAACTGTTGTGTGCTGCATGCTGCACAACTTAGCCATCATGAGGCAGCAGCAGCTGGTAGTAGAAGACCCACCTGAGGTGAGAGTGGTTGATGATGAGGAGGAAGATGCAGATAATGAGAAGGAGGACGAGGAAGCCATGCAACTACCTGAACCCGGAGCACGATGGCGGAGGGGGACGGGTTGTCGTGCCCCTTTAACGATTGCTTGAGCCTTGCACCAGCAGCTCATCCGTGAACGCTTTGCTGCCTGAAGGCTCAGCGGCAACTATTCCAAATGGACCATGTTTACTGTTTGGACCTGTTCTGTAATGTTGTGTTGTGTTAGTGGAACAAATAATGGAAATGGATCTTTACTTCAATAAGTTGTGTTAATAAGTTTTAATAATGGAACAAATAATGGAAATGATTCAGTTATAATTTAAAATATATTTTATTCAAAAGTATAACAAACACTTGTTTGTACTTAACTTTATTCTCAAACTTTAAAGTTTTCAGTTAAAATCACTTACAAACTTTAAGATCACTTACAAACTTGTAAATTTACATAACTTACAAAAAACTTTAAATTTTAGAACGGTTACAACAGTAACAACAATAATAATAACAGCAGCAAAGAAAGGCTGCACTCATCTCTCTTCCACCTTATTCTAAGACCGCCCGCTGCGTGTGGTATTGTTGACTCCACCCCTGCCCGCAGGTGATGGTGCAGCATTCCTCGGATTGGCACCAAGCTTATTCTTTTGAACATCTCGAGTAATGCGCACTTCTTGATGGTGGGGGGGGCGGTGCAGGTGGTAATGTGGAAGGCCCGGCTTGGGCACTTCAGAGGTTGGTCTGGGTATTGGAGTGGGAGTGGCAGCAACATTCCCTCCCTCATGTGTACCGACAGTGTTCCCATTTCTCGTGAGAGTGTTGTTACTTCTCCCGACAGTCACGATACCTCATCACCCACCCCACTGATGGTGTCCAGGAGTGATCGTGTAAGGTCAATGCTCTCCGCACTCATTGCTATCATCTGAACCACATCTGTTAGATCCTGCACCTCAGGAAAGCGGTTTCGAGCTCTCCTTTCCCTCCTCACCCTGGTTGTGGCTAGCTGCATTCCACTGGGACCGGCAGCTTCGGACGGTGGGGCCCTGGGTGTGTCTCGTTGCACCCCACTGGAATCCTCAGCCTCGGACTATGAGAAACCATAGAATGTCCCAACACTCGTACCACTCAGGAATGGGCCTGGCTCCTCAATGGGCAGCATCTGCACCTCCTCCAGAGTGAGTACAATAGTGGGGGCTTCATCCATCACCTCCCCCTCCCCCTCACCCCCATGATTTTGGTCTGGAAGGTGGGATTGGAAGATGTTCTTCTCTTCAGGCTTGTTCGCGTCTGAATCTTCTTCTGCATTAGCTTCAGCCTCATCAGGGTTGGCCTCAAGTTCTGCAAAATATAACAGAATTGACAAATGGTTAGCAACAGAGGAGGGGGAAGGGTGGCATGAGTAAGCACATAGTGCAGGCAGCAGGCTCATTTGAAGGACCACGATGAATGACAGCACATTGCATCAACCGAAGCATAGCTGACGGAGACATCCCCATGAACCGAAACATGGCCAGCTCACGGAGTACTTAACACTTAGCAAAGCCAGACTGTGGAATTTGCAGGACTTACCCTCTCCCTGAGTGTGGGCCCAGCTTGTGCAGTGGTGGTTGCTTTTCTCCAGGCAGGACCCACCAAAGCAGCGACCCTGAAGTCCAAGGGCGTCAGTGAGTGCAGATTTGCCGGGCCTCCTCCTGTTCTAGTCCTTTCCCTTTTCTTGTGTGCCAATTTCCTCTGCAAAGATGAAAATGTAACTTTTTAGAGAGGGTGTCTTTCTACTGGGTGGGACATATACAGATGGTCACATTTACAATTGCAATTCCATTGAATAAATGAAAATATTACTTACACTAACTACTTGACCAAGGTCCTGCCACTTCTTTTTGCACTGGCCTCCAGACCTCTGGGTGGCCACCATTGTGCAGTAACCTTCTGCAACTTGGTTCCAGCATATCTTCATTTCTTTTGGTGAAACTTTTATGTGACCTCTGTTGGTGTCCAGTTCGTGCCATCTGGCTTCAGTCACAGTAACTAGTGCCTCCACTTCATCCTGTAAGAAATTCTTGGTCCTTGAGCGGCATTGCATATTGCATTGTAGCTCTGATTTTTCCAATGAGAATTAAAGTTCTCACACACAATGTGCTCTTTAAAAATGGTCGAATGCAGATCGAGAGCTATACTGGGCATGTGCACCCATAGCAGTCACGTCAAAAACGTCCTTTTTTTTTCGTGCATGCGCAGAAGGCAGGGGTGGCATTGTTTCTTCGGCGCAGACATTAGGCTCCACTTCCTGAAGCTAAAGGATAGGCTGCACGCACCAATTAAAAAGAAATAGAACGGAGAAACTTGCTAGTTATCTTTTTGGAGTAGTCGAGGCCAAAAAAAACAGGTGTAACTCTTGCAGTACGCAAAAAAACGGCATCGGGAAAAATTAAGCCCAATATTTTGTTTATAATTACTTGTCTGTACTCATTTGAGTAAAACAATCAATTCAATTTGAAGACAATTGCTTGTGGCTGTCTTACAATGAATTGCAATTTTTGTTGCAGATATGTTCATTTGGTTGATGCGATCCTACTTTCTCATCCTGACCCCTTACACCTGGGAGCTCTCCCTTATGCTGTTGGGAGACTGGGTTTAAACTGTGCAATTTATGCCACCATTCCTGTTTACAAGATGGGGCAGATGTTTATGTACGACCTCTATCAGGTGAGTTAATTGAAGTATATCTGTGTTCTCAGTTATGTCATTAAGAATACTGTTGATGTTCACCAATGTCTGGACACCTTACTATTGGTAGTAACAGCATTCCTGTAGAGATCGCAGGAGCTACTGACTACAGCATGGCTCTACAATTCAGCCCGATGTATCATTGTTTTTGCTTAAACCATGCATTGAATCCAAAGAAAGTATTTAATTTGCTACTGG
Organism: Pristiophorus japonicus; assembly: GCF_044704955.1. NCBI lineage: Eukaryota > Metazoa > Chordata > Chondrichthyes > Pristiophoridae > Pristiophorus > Pristiophorus japonicus. Next base: position 274,483,949 of record NC_091980.1, on the reverse strand, counting down.
AAAATTGTAAATTGCTTTAATTTCTTCTTACAAGTCTCGGCACAACACTGAAGAGTTCTCCCTATTTACTTTGGATGATGTTGATGCAGCATTTGACAAGATTCAGCAACTGAAATATTCCCAGATTGTCAACTTAAAAGGTACAATCATAAACAGAACATGGATTGAGATCCATTAGTTGAATTTATTAAAATAGAACCATTAAATAATGGGGAATTTACAGTGGTAGTACGGATTGATGTCAGTGTGCTGTAGCAGGTGGATAGCTTACGGATTTGTGCCTCCATGTCGTATTACATGATTTTCCAATCTCAGCTGGGTTGTTTGAAGATATGTCATACGGAGACCAAGCCCTTCACCTGAGAAAGAAAGACTTTCCTTTATATAGCGCCTTTCATGGCCTCAGAACGTCCCAAAGCACTTTACAGCCAATGAAGTGTAGTCACTGTTGTAATGTAGGTAATGCGGCAGCCAAATTGCGCACAGTGAGGTCCCATAAACAGCGATGAGATAATGACCAGATAATCTGTTTTTTCTCAGTGATGTCGGTTGAGGGATAAATATTGGCCAGGATACCGGGAAGAACTTCCCTGCTCTTTTTCGAAATAGTGCCACGGGATCTTTTAAATCCACCTAAGGGGGCAGACGGGGCCTCAGTTTAATGTTTCATCTGAAAGATAGCACAGCACAGCGCTCCCTCAGTATTGCATTGAAATGTCAGCCGAGATTTTGTGCTCAAGTCTCTGGAGTGGGGCTTGAACCCACAACCTTCTGACTCAGAGGCAAGAGTGCTACTAACAGCCATAGCTGACACCTGAGGGAGGGAGGTAAAGTCGGTTGAGCCTATTCAGTCTACTCTTGCACCACACCTATTGTTGCAGTATTATCATATACCCGGGGCTGGCTTAGCTCTTGGCTGGGGAATTGTGCAGAACACTTAAAAACCCTCGCTCTTGTCCTTCTTCCATCTCCAAAAAGATAGAATATAATTGAAAATATTATCTAAACAGGATTTCGGATTAGTTAATAAAACTTAATAGGCAGGGAAAGTTGTCCTTGTTCCGCCTGGGCACAAAATGGGGACAACAAGGAATGATTTCAGGGCACAATGTTCCGCCCCTGATTTGTGCACTTCTGATTTGTGTCAGGAGTATGGACACAGCTGTACTAGTGGAGGTGGCTTTCCAGACATCCGTAGTGCCCACATATGTAAATGATGGGCATAATGCCTGGTTCAAGACTCCTCCAGCAAATCTGTCAGCACAGAGTACGTGTGATGTATCCAGTAGATTTAAGGAGACAGCACCAAAACTTTTAAAGTTTTTAATATACTTACATTGAAGTGGAGCCAGGAGGAGTAGGTGTTCTCCTGGTTCTACAGTACTACTGCGGGATGCTGCCAGCCCATGCTCAGCACCAGAGTTCCTGTTAAAGCGCGCGCGCGATTGCACCGTGGTCTGAGAGGTCCTGCGCATCCCCTCACCGGCTTTTACATTGTAGATATCACACAGACACAAACATTTGAATGGACTGTGCAGGAGGCAGTGCAGCTAATGGGGGGGCTTTGCTCAGCACCCTTCCTGTTCTCTGTTCCCCTCCCCCCAACCCCCCGCCCCAGCACTTACCTGAAGGCCGCCACCGCCTAGACAGCTGTCCTAAATTCATCCCGGTAAATGGGAAAGCTGTCACTGGAGGCACGACAGGCTCCAGCAGCTCAGCACTATTATAACAACAAGGCTCATTTTCTGTTGAGCCTCAGGCCTAATGGTTTGTGCATGAGCTGGTCCAGTGAATATTTAAAAATCCAATATGAAAACTGGTATCTTTCGCACTCGGTTGTTGAACTTTTTCCTTTCTGTCTTGTATCTAGGTAAGGGACATGGTCTATCCATAACTCCTTTGCCTGCAGGTCACATGATTGGAGGAACAATTTGGAAGATTGTGAAAGATGGAGAAGAGGAGATTGTGTATGGAGTTGACTTTAACCATAAGAGAGAAATGTGAGTAACATTGCTAGTGTCGGCTTAGCAGCAGTATGTAACATTTACTTGTGAAAACCCATGTACAGCACCAGATAATAAGATCGTCAAAATCTTCAGAAGAAACCTAGACAAAGCTGTCCGTGAAACAGTGTGTTTTTAATAATAAACAGTATGTGTGGTGCAAGTCGGACCACTTCACCTCTTCTCCACAACCTTCCAGTCTTGCTGTATATACCCATTTATTTTTTGACACCTTTGAAAGTTTACATGCAGAAAGCAAGATGAGAGTTTAGGAGAAAAATGAACTGAATTGCACAGGAGAAAGAAGCAGTAATAAATAATGTGCACAGTTTAGAAAACTATGTTAAACCCTATCACGTAATAGTTGTCAAAAATCATCAAACACTTGGATTATTTATTTGTTTACATTTTTAACCTAATCTTTTCCTCTACATTTTTTTACACTGCACGGACTATGTGCTATGCTTTGTGCATGTGTCTTTAGATGGCTGTTACAGGCCTACCACACAAAATCTGAAATCTTTGTACTTTGACCCAAGTCAGGTGTGTTGCTAATAACTTTACGACCAAATATGTGCATGGACCTTGGTGGAAGCAGTTTCAAAAATAATCACAGATTGCACCTCTTTAGGTGGGAAACATCCCTGGTCCGCCATCAGTCCCAATGTGGGTGGTGTCCTGCGCTGTTTGTTGAGCTAAGTGGGCTGGGCAAGGAAAGGGAAGGGCAGGCGGCTGTCTGAGGCGCCGAAGCTAGGCCTAGCTCCGGGCTCTCTGTCTCTCTCTCCCCCTGCCGCCCGCTGCCGCCGCCACTACTACCACTTTCCCACTGCGGCTCAGTGGGAGGCTCAGGGCCCGGTCGGAGGCTCGGCTTGGCGGTTTGCGGCTCAGCTCTCTCACCTCGCCCCGCCGCTTCTCCTCTCGTCTTCTGGACGACTAAATGCTGCACAGTAGGCTTCTGCACAGCGCATGCACAGAATGGGTCGTTGTCAGCAGCGTTGTCTAGTTGACCTCCCGTGGTTTGGAAAATTCTCTGGTCTGGCACTGGTCAGGTCCCAGGGTACCGGACTGGAGAGGTACAACCTACTAAGGGTACTACTTACAAGCTAATTGTCTTTTTTATTTCTTAGCCATCTGAATGGATGTTCACTGGAAATGATTAGCAGGCCCTCATTACTCATCACAGATTCTTTCAATGCCACCTATGTTCAGCCCCGAAGAAAACAACGAGATGAACAATTGCTCAGTATGTATTTCAACAATTGCTGATATTGAAAACCAAATTGAAAGGGCTTTCACCAAACACGGACCAGTACCATTGTCACATTCAAATCGCAGCGATAGAGGGTTTTAGAACTTTTTAATCTTTCTATGCTTTTAAACATAAGTTGGGAGGCATGTGAAGCATAATTTTCAAGGTTTAAGTTTTCTAATCGTTCTGTTGTATTTCTGAATCATTCAGTACATGAACATTCACATCAATGAAACATAGAAAATAGGTGCAGAAGTAGGCCATTCGGCCCTTCGAGTCTGCACCACCATTCAATAAGATGGCTGATCATTCACTTCAGTACCCCTTTCCTGCTTTCTCTCCATACTCCTTGATCCCTTTAGCCATAAGGGCCATATCTAACGCCCTCTTGAATGTATCTAATGAACTGGCATCAACAACTCTCTGCGGTAGAGAATTCCACAGGTTAACAACTCTCTGAGTGAAGAAGTTTCTCCTCATCTCAGTCCTAAATGGCTTACCCCTTATCCTTAGACTGTGACCCCTGATTCTGGACTCCCCCAACATCGGGAACATTCTTCCTGCATCTAACCTGTCCAGTCCCGTCAGAATTTTCTATGTTCCTTTGAGATCCCCTCTCATTCTTCTAAACTCCAGTGAATACAGGCCCAGTCGATCCAGTCTCTCCTCATATGTCAGTCCAGCCATCCCAGGAATCAGTCTGGTGAACCTTCGCTGCACTCCCTCAATAGCAAGAACGTCCTTCCTCAGATTAGGAGACCAAAACTGAACACAATATTCCAGGTGAGGCCTCACCAAGGCCCTGTACAACTGCAGTAAGACCTCCCTGCTCCGATACTCAAATTCCCTAGCTATGAAGGCCAACATACCATTTGTCTTCTTCACTGCCTGCTGCACCTGCATGCCAACCTTCAATGACTGATGTACCATGACACCCAGGTCTCGTTGCACCCCCCCCTTTTCCTAATCTGCCGCCATTCAGATAATATTCTGCCTTCATGTTTTTGCCACCAAAGTGGATAACCTCACATTTATCCACATTAAACTGCATCTGCCATGCATTTGCCCACTCACCTAACCTGTCCAAGTCACCCTGCAGTCTCTTAGCATCCTCCTCACAGCTCACACTGCCACCCAGCTTAGTGTCATCTGCAAACTTGGAGATATTACACTCAATTCCTTCATCTAAATCATTGATGTGTATTGTAAATAGCTGAGGTCCCAGCACTGAGCCCTGCGGCACCCCACTAGTCACTGCCTGCCATTCTGAAAAGGACCCGTTTATCCCGACTCTCTGCTTCCTGTCTGCCAACCAGTTCTGTATCCACGTCAATACATTACCTCCATTACCATGTGCTTTAATTTTGCACACCAATCTCTTGTGTGGGACCTTGTCAAAAGCCTTTTGAAAGTCCATATACACCACATCCACTAGTTCTCGCTTGTCCACTCTACTAGTTATATCCTCAAAATATTCTAGAAGAATTGTCAAGCATGATTTCCCTTTCATAAATCCATGCTGACTTGGACCGATCCTGTCACTGCTTTCCAAATGTGCTGCTATTTCATCTTTAATAATTTATTCCAAAATTTTCCCCACCACCGATGTCAGGCTAACTGGTCTATAATTCCCTGTTTTCTCTCTCCCTCCTTTTTTAAAAAGTGGTGTTACATTAGCTACCCTCCTGTCCATAGGAACTGATCCAGAGTCGATAGACTGTTGGAAAATGATCACCAATACATCCACTATTTCTAGGGCCACTTCCTTATGTACTCTGGGATGCAAACTATCAGGCCCTGGGGATTTATTGGCCTTCAATCCCATCAATTTCCCTGACTAATAAGGATTTCCTTCAGTTCCTCCTTCTCACTAGGCCCTCGGTCCCCTAGTACTTCCCGAAGGTTATTTGTGTCTTCCTTAGTGAAGACAGAACCAAAATATTTGTTCAATTGGTCTGCCATTTCTTTGTCCCCATTATAAATTCACCTGATTCTGACTGCAAGGGACCTACCTTTGTCTTCACTAATCTTTTTCTCTTCACATATCTAGAAGCTTTTGCAGTCAGTTTTTATGTTCCCAGCAAGCTTCCCCTCATACTCTATTTTCCTCCTCCTAATTAAACCCTTTGTCCTCCTCTGCTGAATTCTAAATTTCTCCCAGTCCTCAGATTTGCTGCTTTTTCTGGCCAATTTATATGCCTCTTCCTTGGATTTAACACTATCTCTAATTTCCCTTGTTAGCCACGGTTGAGCCATCTTCCCTATTTTAGTTTTACTCCAGACAGGGATGTACAATTGTTGAAGTTCATCCATGTGATCTTTAAATGTTTGCCATTGCCTTTCCACCGTCAACCCTTTAATTATCATTTGCCTGTCTATTCGAGCCAATTCACGTCTCATACCATCGAAGTTACCTTTCCTTAAGTTCAGGACCCTGGTTTCCGAATTAACTGTGTCACTCTCCATCTTAATAAAGAATTCTACCATATTATCGTCACTCTTCCCCAAGGGGTCTCGCACAACAAGATTGCTAATTAGTCCTTTCTCGTTACACATCACCCAGTCTAAGATGGCCAGCCCTCTAGTTGGTTCTTCGACATATTGGTCTAGAAAACCATCCCTAATACACTCCAGGAAATCCTCCTCCTGCTGCCAGTTTGGTTAGCCCAATCTATATGTAGATTAAAGTCGCCCATGATAACTGCTGTACCTTTATTGCACGCATCCCTAATTTCTTGTTTGATGCTGTCCCCAACCTCACTACTACTGTTTGGTGGTCTGTACACAACTCCCACTAGTGTTTTCTGCCTTTTGGTATTCCGCAGCTCTACCCATACAAATTCCACATCATCCAAGCTAATGTCCTTCCTTACTATTGCGTTAATTTCCTCTTTAACCAACAATGCTACCCCACCTCCTTTTACTTTCTGTCTATCCTTCCTGAATGTTGAATATTCCTGGATGTTGAGTTCCCAGACTTGGTCACCCTGGAGCCATGTCTCCATAATCCCAATTATATTATATTAGTTAATAGCTGCCTGCGCAGTTAATTCATCCACCTTATTCCGAATACTCCTCGCATTGAGGCACAGAGCCTTCAGGCTTGTCTTTTTAACACTCTTTGTCCTTTTAGACTTTTGCTGTAATGTGGCCTTTTTTGATTTTTGCTTTGGGTTTCACGAAGAAACTTATTGTCTTGCATTAAAATGTGTTATTTTGCTGTATTTTTCTCACTGTAAAATAGAGGATTTTTACATATGCAATGTATGGTAGGCAATATAGATCTCTCTCCTTTCCCACCCGAAGAAAACTTTGTGGGCACTGTTGTTTTACTGACGCCTGAGATTCCTAGCCCCTCCTTCATGACCCCCCTTCTGTTTGTGTGAATCTGGAAAATTCCTACCCGCTTCTCATCAGCACTCATTTCTGACCAGCGTGTCTCCTTAGGTTGCTGGTTGTTATTCCAGCCAAATACTTGTGCAGGGGCTGGTTTCTAGTCTTCCAATTGGAGGAAGTACAGTGCCATGTATCATTTCCAGAGTTTTTAGCTGAAATGGCAAGCAAGGCCTGAGTATTCCAAAGTAAGAGAGAGACTGACAGTAGATGGCTAGGAGGAATTATCAAGTAACGGAGAGATTTCTTGAAGTTAGCAATGAACAGGAGGACAACTGGAATCTTGTCTATTTCTCGCAACCTTTAAAATAGCCAGACTGGTTCTACTACATTTGTCATTTACTTAAGTAAAACCCATACACAGCTTTATTTGATTTTGCAATTGCTATTATAATTTCTTTGCATCATGTTTGACCTTACAATTTAAAGTAAATGGAAATAGCAGTGCTAAATTGTGATTTTTAACACTTTTGAGCTATAATTTGCTTATACATGCCAACAAAACCATAATTTGAGACAATTTCAATACAGCTTTGCAGCTAAACTTTTGCACAACCCTATCATATGCTTATGTTTAAATTAGCCAATGTAACTGGAACTGGCATTATTTCACTTTTGGAAGTAAGGGTGGCGGTAATATTGTTAGAGCTGTATATATGCATAATAAATTATTTTAATTAGCCAAACCTTAATTTAAGGTATCTGACAAAACTATAAACGCACTTTGTGGAAGGGGTTGTTATCACTATCAGCATTAATGACAATTCTAATATAGTTTCTGTGTACAATTGTGCTAAATGTTGGTAGAAAGTAGATTTTTAAAGCTGCCAGAATTAGAATTTTAAAATTCTGGCATGCTTTTGCAGAATCCTTCGAGTTATAATGCCTACACCTGTATTGATTTAAAGCTTCCCCAATCCCCCTCTTTGTTGTACCATTTCTAGAAGGCCACATTCTAAAAGATTAAATCAGATGATCCAAAATGTGGCTGTACTTGTGTGGAAAAAAACATGTAAACCTCAATGATTAAAACTTTGAAATTGCATGTATCTTTCATTTTCCAAGTAGATTGGTGGTAGAGAAGAAGGGGGATGAGCAAAATAAGTGAGTAACCAAAACAGGGAGAAAAAGAGTGTCACAGAGAGTTTTGTTAGTCCTATAAAAGCCAATATGGAGGTAGAGTTCCTTTAATAATAATAACTTCATAACTTTTATTTATATAGCGCCTTTAACATAGTAAAACGTCCCAAGGCGCATCACAGCAGTGTTAACAAGACAAAACAAGATAAATTTGACACCGAGCCAGAAAAGAAGAAATTAAGGCAGATGACCAAAAGCTTGGTTAAAGAGGTAGGTTTTAAGGAGCGTCTTAAAGGAGAAAAGAGAGATAGAGAGGCGGAGAGGTTTAGGAGGGAGTTCCAGAGCTTAGGGCCCAAATAGCTGATGGCACTCCCACCGATGGTTGAGCAGTTATAATGAGGGCTGTTCAAGAAAGCAGAATTTGAGGACCACAGACATCTTGTGGGGTTGTGAGGCTGAAAAAGATTACAGAAATAGGAAGGGGCAAGGCCGTGGTGTGATTTGTAAACAAGGATGAGAATTTTGAAATCGAAGTGTGTTTAACCAGGAGCCAATGTAGGTCAGAAAGCACAGGGATGATGGGTGATCGTGACTTGGTGCGAGTTAGGACACGGACTGCTGAGTTTTGGATGACCTCAAGTTTACGTAGTGTAGAATGTGGGAGGCCAGCCAGGAGTGATATGGAGTAGTCAAGTCTAAAGGTAACAAAGGCATGAATGAGGGTTTCAGCAGCAGAAGAGCTGAGACGGGGGCAGGGGAATGTTACGGAGTGGAAAAAGGTGGTTTTTGTTATGCTGTGGATATGTGGCTGGAAACTCATTTCAGGGTCAAATATGATACCCAGGTTGCGAGCAGTCTTGTTCACCCTCAGATTGATGCTAGGGAGAGGGATGGTTAGGGAATGCAGTTTGTGGCGGGGACCAAAGACAATGGCTTCGATCTTCCCAATATTTAATTGGAGAAAATCTCTGCTCCTCCAGTACTGGATGTCGGGCAAGCAATCTGACAATTTAGATACTAAGCAGGGGTCGAGAGACGTGGTGGAGAAGTAGAGCTGGGTGTGGAAACTGACTCCGTGTTTTCGGATGATATCGCCAAGGGGCAGCATATAGATGAGAATTAAGAGGGGGCCAAGGACAGATCCTTGGGGGACACCAGAGATAACGATGTGGGAGTGGGAAGAGAAGCCATTGCAGGAGATTTTCTGGTTACAATTAGATAGATAAGAATAGAACCAGGCGAGTGCAGTCCCACCCAGCTGGACAATAGTGGAGAGGCATTGGAGGAGGATGGAGTGATCAACTGTGTCAAAGGCTGCAGACAGGTCCAGAAGGATGAGGAGGGATAGTTTACCTTTGTCACGGTCACAAAGGATGTCATTTGTGACTTTGATGAGAGCCGTTTCGGTACATGTGGCAAGGGCGAAAACCAGATTGAAGGGATTCAAACATTGAATTTATGGAAAGATGGTCATGGATTTGGGAGGCAACAACACGTTCAAGTTCTTTGGACAGGCAAGGGAGGTTGGAGATGGGGCGATAGCTATCAAGAAAAGTAGGGTCAAGGGTTGTTTTTTTTGAGGAGAGGGGTGATGACAGCAGATTTGAAGGAGAGGGGGACAGTGCCTGAGGAGAGAGAACCGTTAACAATGTCGGTTAAAATGGGAGCCAAAAAAGGAAATTGGGTGGTCAGCAGTTTCGTGGGAATAGGGTCAAGGGAGCAGGAAGTGGGTTTTATGGACAAGCTGAGCTTGGAGAGATCAAGAACAGAGATCAAAGAAAAACTAGAGAAAGATGTGCGTTTAGGGCTCGGGCAGGTAGGAGCCTCAGGTGAAGTTTGACCCTGTGGGCTAGGCCAAGGAAGGAAACTCGCAGAGGCAGCTGATTGGATGGTCTCTATCTTTGAGACAAAGAAGTCCATGAGCTCCTCACACTTGTTTTAGGTGAATGTGGTGGAGACAGAGGAGAGGGCTTTAAGGAGACGGTTAGCAGTAGAAAATAGTAACCGGGGGTTATTTTTGCAATCCAGAATGCTCCTGGAATAGTGAGCAGTTTTTGTAGACAAGAGTAGGAACCGATAATGTTTTATTTGTTCGAGCCAGATCTGGCGGTGAATGGGTAAACCAGTTGTCCGCCACATCCGCTCAAGTCTGCGTCCTTTTGACTTGAGGGAGCGAAGATGAGGGCTGTACCAGGCTGAGGGCTATTTAGCCAGCGTGGGAGAGAGTAATCTTTTTAATAGGGACTAGGGGATCAAAGGTGGTGGTGGTTAATAATTCATTAATAATAAATTAATCACATTAACTCTTAGTAGAGTTAATTAATGTGATATGTGCACCACATCTGAATATAATTGGGAACCCTGCATTGGACATACACATATAGCACAAATGTAACCTTTTTTGTTTTATTTCTGCAAGTTACAAGATTGACTGCTGGTTCATGCCAATGTAACCATTATCAATGTTTTTTCTCTCCATTTGTTTTGTCTTGCAGCCAATGTCCTGGAGACTTTGCGTGGTGATGGCAATGTGCTGATTGCTCTGGACACTGCTGGCAGAGTGCTGGAGCTGGCTCAGCTTCTGGATCAGATCTGGAGGACCAAGGATGCTGGGCTGAGCGTTTACTCTCTTGCTTTACTCAATAATGTTAGCTATAATGTGGTGGAGTTTTCTAAATCACAGGTTTGTCTAGAAGCTTTTGTTTCATTCTGTTTCTCGCCAGCCATTGATTAAAAACCTTATTGGATCAAAGTTCAGTTTCTGCTTCCTCTTCACAATATTTATTTGTCACAATTAATTAAAAAGGTTACCATATTTTTAGAAATTGAAGTGTACATATTTGATGTAAAATACTCTTCCCCTTTTAGTTATCACACACTGAAAATCCTTTAATAAGAGAAGTCTATTTACCATCAGCCTTATTAAAAAACAAAAAACAAATTTAGGCTCTGAAATTCAGGAATGACTTCAGCAGCAAGTCTGTCAGTGAATAGATCCATAGAGTAGCTATACAGGTACTTGCTGTTTTCTAGCTCCAAATATCAATTGGAGGATTTTGAAATTCAACAGCAGCCGAGTACATGGCATTACTTAATTAATGTGGAATGTGAAAAACAAATTGCTAGCAATACTCAATTATTGTCCATGACTGCAAAACAAATATTTTAAAAAAACATCTCTTGCCTTCAACCTTTAAATAGAATTGCATTTGAATATATGGATGTTTTTCTCCAGCAACTCAGCATTCGCTTATAAGCTGATTTCACTCCATTGCACTAAATTTTCACAAAATGACAATAGCTTCCTCTTAAATATTATGTTTCTATTCAATATTTGTATGCATGACCAGTTTGCTGTAGTTATGACAATCTGAATTCTAATTGGTAACCTTATTTTGAAAGTCTTTTTACAAACATGATGTGACTGTCATTAGCCAGCATTTTGGTTTGTTTCTTTTAAAGTATTTTGGGAACATTCAGGTGTATACATTCTAATGTTGAAATGTTAATGTCACTTCCCCTCAATAGCCAATCTGTTTTATTTAATTTATGCTGTTAGCAACCCTCACCTCTTGTGGAATTTATTGAACTAGAGTTAGCACACTGCGATAAAATATTGTCTGTTATTCCTTTAATTTTAGGTAGAATGGATGAGCGACAAGTTAATGAGATGCTTTGAAGATAAACGAAATAATCCCTTTCAATTTCGTCACCTTTCTCTGTGCCACAGCCTTTCGGACCTGGCTCGAGTGCCCAGTCCAAAGGTTGTACTGGCCAGTCAATCCGATATGGAATGTGGCTTTTCACGTGACCTTTTCATACAGTGGTGTCAGGACTCAAAGAATTCCGTGATCCTCACTTACAGGACGACACCAGGAACACTGGCGAGATATTTGATAGACAACCCTATCACAAAAAAAATGGATATAGAGGTAAGGAAGCAACTGAAAAAGGCAATAGCTTAAAATTGGAGATGTTGTCTTAGATGTATTGTTGAAAAATCTTAAATAGAACCAGACTGTAAATGAGTGAAGACATTTACAGCTGATGATGAAATATAGCTTCAAAAAGTGGAAAATGGATGAGAGTGGATGCCTTTCTGGGTCTCTCGGTGCATGCATTATCCCCTGACTGAGAGGGCAGGAAGGCAATCAGCTCCCAGGCCTCCACCAATAATTCATTGGAGATGAGCCTGATTAGTTGCATAAAAACAAGTGGGGTGATTTGCCATCTGTCTTCTCTGCCTATAGAGAAAAATAATTTCCCTGTACTCTGTGTTCCCTTTGAATGCTGGGAATTCACTGTGCAGCATTGCTGCCACAAGCTACACCCCACTGCTCAGTGAGTCAGCATTCTGGAGTATCAGTGCCTTGTGCCATCCAGTGGTAGAATTTTACACAGTTCTCAGCAGTCATTTTGTATTGGCTGTGCCTATATCCATTTTATATTTAAATGCCTAGTTACAGTTAATGTTTCTTAGAGCATCTTAACTATTTGAGCACTGAACAAGAAGCATTAAAGAGGGTATTTGATACTGTAATAAGGGAGCTTTGAACAATATATATTGTTTTGTTTTTGAAGGATTAAGTGCAACTCCTATTAATTGTGAAGAGAGAATTTGTCTGTTATATGTGTAGACACAAACTGAATTCTCAATTTGGTCCTCAATGAGAGTGCAGCTTTTAACTTCTTTTCATTGGGGCCCCTATTATGTCTGGCTGGCTACTTATTTGAACCTATGATCAGATTTTTGTAATAGTACACCTTGAAATACATAACAATTTCTGGGTCATTCTATTTTGTGATGTTCATAATTTTCCTTTACCAGATTAGACGGCGTGTAAAATTGGAAGGGAAAGAGTTGGAGGAGTATCTAGAGAAGGAGAAGCTCAAGAAAGAAGCAGCTAAAAAGCAGGAACAAGAGAAGGAGTAAGTAGAAGGGATGAATAACCTGCCAAAAGTTGTGGTTTGGATTACTTTTTATTTTCGTTGCTCTCTGGGGATGTAATATGGACCCCTTTTATAGATGGTGTGTTGATGATATTTCATTAGTCAGTGGATACTTCCATAATTGCATAGACCTTTGGCCTTAATCCATGGTCTGTTGTGTCGTAAACACAAGAACATAAGAAATAGGAGAAGCAGTAGGTCATTCGGCCCTTCGAACCTGCTCCGCCATTCAGTAAGATCATGGCTGATCTTCTACCTCAATTCCACGTTCCCGCACTACCCCATATTCCTTGGTTCCCTTAATATCCAAAAATCTATTGATCTCTGTCTTGAATATACTCAATGATTAAGCGTCCATAGTCCTTTGGGGTAGAGAGTTCCAAAGATTCACAACCCTTTGAGTGAAGGAATTTCTCCTCGACTCAGTCCTAAATGGCCAACCCCTTATTCTGAGACTGCGACCCCTAATTCTAGATTCTCCAGCCAAGGAAAACATCCTCCCAGCATCAAGCAAATGTTGTAGAATTTACACAATTTCAATTCAGTGATTAAATGCATTGCAAGAAAAAAATCCACTTCACATTTCTTTACTCTGCATATGAAATATTATAAAGAATATTTTGAAAAGAACAACAGTTTAGCAGCAAGACCAGATTACAGTTAAAATCAACTGTTGAAACAACCATATGCTGTCCACTACTGTGAGCAACTGCAAAGTAAGATTCATAGTTTAAAAATGATACTCTACTAGATACTGTACCTCTATTTATGATTTTTGAAATTATAGTACTTTTTGAATCAGCCTCTCTGACTAATCCTCTTTTAAAGTTCTGTTTTAATATGGCTTACAATTGGTAGCCAGCTTTGACACACACCTTTGAAAGGGCGTCATTGTCCCTGAAAAGTTGTAATTTTTTTTCTAGAACTTTGTAAACATGTGACCTGGTTATATAATTCACATTTAAAAGTTCTTAATTAGCTTTCGTGTGTTGACATGCCCTCTGGGTCGTTTCACTTCTCAAATAGAGGCAATTCATCTCTAATAGTTTAAGGCCCCTATTTTCGGCACGATTGTGCGCCGTTTTATTTTGGTGTGCGCTGTTTTTGGCGTGAAATCCTCCGTCTCCAACTTTCACCAACGTTTGTACATCGGCATCGACCGTGTGCGCCAGTTTAAAATTTTTGCTGCAGACACGAGTGAAAACTGAATCGGATGCCGTTTTTGTGCAGTTAAGCGATTTTGGCCATTCACGAATGTTTCCAGTACGGCACACACTGCCCAAAAGCACCGAAAATAAAATCTTCTATGAACTTAAGGAAATTGCGCGGCACACAAAAGGACATTGGGGCCAGGCAAAAGAAGACAAAATAAAGTACAAATGCATGAATTGTTTTTGACAGGGTACTCTGAAAATAACTTGGAAAGTAATTTCTGAGATTTTGGAGCGAGACAATGTAAAAAAACAAAAGTATAATTTTTTATTTAACACAAAGTTTTTCTAATTATTATAACGGGTCGAAGGAGTGCCGGCCGAGCAGAATCGCAAGCTCGGCCACACACAAGCACCAGAGGCCGGGCTGCTTTTGAAGTCGAGTTGTTCTTGTGCCGTGGAACTTCAACTCGCAGGGGGAGCAGGACCGGCAGCGCGGGCGGTGGGGGGCGGGGGGAGGGACATTCGGCCCAGTATTGGGTATAGCGGGGCGGCGAGGGGGAGCAGTCCTTTCTGGCCGGGGTTACAGCGGGGGGAACAATCCTTTCTGGCCGGGGTTGCAGTGGGGAAGCAGGCTTCAGCGGTCAGTGTGTCTCTGGTTGCCCTGGCAACCTCAACTTTTCGCACATACCCACAGAGTTTTTGGCGTACACTTGAAGTTCCGCCCCCAGAATTAACTTTGGGTTGTGGGGCGCAAAAATTCCATTTTACTTTGGGGGAAGTTGTGATTTTTTTGGGGGGTGCGCAATCGGGCAAAATAAATTATGCGTTATTGTACGCGGGCGGCAAAAATCGGAAAAGTGGAAAATAGGGGCCTAAAAGTTTAATTGAATGTGACACGAAGTTATTCAGAAACTAATCAAACTTTAGATGAGTAATTACATAACTATATTACATAAATTTAAAATTCGCTTGATTACATGGCTGAGTTTGTGATACAAAGAATGGGAAAAGCCATTTGCGCTGTCTAATCCATTGCTTTCACAGACCGTATTATGGACGTGCCTTCATTTAATCACCTCAGCATGTTCTGCAAATTGTAACCTGCTCCCCAAGCTCGCCAAGTAAAACTGCAATATCTATCCAATTACACTTCCATTATTAAAGCCTGGCCTTCCATTCATGATCTTTGCCTGATTCAAAAGTACAAAAACTGTCTGTTATATATTAAAAAATGATGAGTGGTCTTAGGATTCCAAAGGTAATGCTGTCACTGCAACGCAACGTTATGTGATAATTTGAACACAATGGGGTGCTTCCTAACGTTATAATTATTTTTTGTATTATCTAAAAAAAATATTTTCAAACTGATTCTTTATATAACGCACAAGTTTTTAAAATTATTATAACCGTATACACAGGCAGAGTTTTGACAGAAAGTAAGACTTTGCATAGGGCCACTGCATGTTTAGAATTTAGGTGGAATTCTTTAAATTTCACTCTGAACAGTGTTGTGTTAGTTTAAGCTGTATTTGCTATGGTTCTTTTCTTTGTTTGGATCTAAATTAATGGTGTCCTGGATTGTGTTTTCCTTGAAGGCGAGATGTTGACTCCAGTGATGAGAGTGATGTGGAAGAAGACTTGGACCAACCACTGGCTGGAAAAACCAAACACGATCTCATGATGAAAAGTGAGAGCAGTCGCAAAGGAAGCTTCTTTAAACAGGCTAAAAAATCATACCCCATGTTCCCGGCTAGTGAAGAGAGAGTGAAGTGGGACGAATATGGAGAAATAATAAGGTATATCCGACAGACCTAACTCCTAAAAGGGCCATTTTCTTCATAAACCACTTTTGTTCAAATATAGAAAACCATTTCATGCGTTTGCAAATGGTGCTTTAAATTTCTTAAATCAATGTAGAGAAACATCCTGAGATACTTTTCTGTTTATGCAATTTTTGAGTGCGAACAGCAGGTTTCCTTCTCTCAAGGACATTTGTGAACCAATTGGGTTTTTACGACAATCTGGCAGCTTCATTGTCATTTTTATTGATACCAGCTTTTTATTTTAAGATTTTTTTTTAACTGAATTCAAATTCTCAAACTGCCATTGCAGTAGCATCACCACTATATCACCAGACCTGCACTACTTTCACAGAGGAAGAAAGGAATGATGGATGACATGATGGGAGAATTAGGAGAGGTGACCAAAAGCTTGGTAGAAGCTATGGGTCTTGAGAAGGCCTTTAAAGGAAGAGAATGAGTTCTTATCTAGACTGCATTGCCTGAAAGGGCGGTGGAAGCAGATTCAGTAATAACTTTCAAAGGGAATTGGATAAATACTTGAAGGGAAACAATTTGCCGGGTTGTGAGGAAAGGGCAGGGGAGTGGAACTAATTGGATAGCTCTTTCAAAAAGCCAGCATAGGCACAATGGGCTGACTGGCCTACTTCTGCACTGTATCACTCTTATGATTCTATGATAAAGATGATGGGGTTTATGTAGGAAATTCCAGACTGAGACGGCTTGTAGGTTCTGTCGCCTGTGGTGGAGCACAGGAAGGGGCAATTCTGGAGTTCAGGGATAATCTCTACTCTCAAAATCTCAACAGTGGACAGGAGGCACAAGAGGAAACATAATACTTGAGACAAGTGACATACATATATGCAAGTTAAGTGGTTATTGTTTGGGAACACAGGGAACAGTTTGTTGAGCACAGAAGAAGTCTTTTAAGGGAAAATTGGATAGATATTTGAAGTAGATAAAAATTCAGGGAGAGAAACAGTAGATCAGTGGGATTAGCTTTACATGCTCCAACAAAAGCTGTCACAGACACGAGGGACTGAATGACCTCCTCCTGTGATATACTTTCATGGTTTTCAGGTTTGCCACACAATTTTTACATAAAAACAATGACTTTTATATGATGAAACTTCTGCTGAAAAGGTTCTAGTATCTACTGTATAGTCACACAATGTTTGCGCCAAAAAAGTAACACTTTCATGGCATATATACTATATATGGGGCCGAATTTGTGGTTGGTATGACAGCATGCTCTGAAAGTATGCCATCATACCATCTTTGAAATGAACAGCAAGTTCGGGATTTCGCATGCGCTAAATGCCAAACTTGGATTTTGTCAAGTTTCAACTTGACAGATCATCCACTCCGACATTGAAATTCTAATTGCTGGTGCAGAGTTGGGCTAATTGCCCACCAACTGCCCAGTAATTATGTATGAAAATGTTATGGCTGCTGCAAACAGACACAGGGAATACCTCCTCCAATATATATTTAATTTTAAAAGTTTAAACTACAGCCAATCTTTCAAGCTTACCATCATGTGGATGCTGTTCTGAATGAGGCTGCTATCTTTGCGATTCTGAGGCTGGAAATTGAAGTATTTATATAAGGCCCACAGGATTATTACAGTTATATTTATTGTCCATGGAAAGTATTTTTTGTATAAAATAGATTTTTGAAGAAAGCATTATTCTCCAGTTTCTAAAATGGTTTGCTGGGAGGAAAGAAATGAAAATGTAGACGACTTGCAAAATAACAATGCATACTGAACACACCCAGACCCCAAAATCACAAATTGAAGTATATTTTCGAAGTGCTGAATTTTAACTGAGTAGCCCTATGATCTCTAATGGTATTAATTGTTTTTATTGATTGGAGCACTGGCTCACGTGATCCCAGGTACATTTACGCACACAGTGTGCCCCTGGGATCTGTGGGTCACTACGCTGCCCTCTACTCCACAGTGTCTGACAGCAATCACTCGGAGAAGGGATCCCAGCCGGTAAGTGCGCACTCAGTTCAGATGCCAGCAGCGAAATCCTTAGTACGCTGCCGACAGCAAAACCAGGCCCATGTATTTCCTTGCCACGTTACGAAGCATTTTGCCGTTCTTAACCACATGATGGCACTATATCCCAGTTTGTTTTACAATATAGCACTTCCTTCTCAAATTTAGAGTTTTCAGCAACTTTTCATAAAAAAATCTATTTGTGAAGGTTCTCTGAGTGCAGATTATTCTTGAATTACAGAATTATGGGAACAGTATCTGAGATTTTTCTGACTGCTAAAATTAAGTATTTAAATAGATATGGATCTACACCTTCACATATTCTTGTAATTCACTAAATGTCACTGATCTCAAATTTGGACTTTGTGGAAATTTGAATAGTACTTTAGTACAACCTTCCATTATTATTTAATTTCTTACATTGTGACTTTTCCAGAAAAACTTTTTTTGTTCCCGGGTAACTCAAAATCTGGACACTTAAGTAGTCGGGAAGCATACAGTGCTAGACTTCCCCCATGATCTCAAGGTTAAATCTTCAGTGCAGTGTTGTCATAAATCTATGTAAAGATCGCAACTGTATTAACTTGCTTTGTCCTTTTTAATTTTGGACATGAGTGGGGATCTTAGCTGGCATCATCCATTCATCCGTCTCATATTTTGTGTCTTGGATGACAAATGCTCCTGTCAAGTAAACCTGGCCTGAGTAATGGTTTCCTGGGCTAATGCACCAGCAACAACATGTCAAACATGAATGTGATAAAACACTAGATTTTACAAATACAGATACCTTCAACCATGCAAATCTTGGCTTAGTTGCTTTGCTTTGAGGACAACTTTCAGAAAAATATGGCCTTATCATGAATGTTCAAGTGATGTGAGATACCTGTGTATAATTATTCTCCTAGCATTACTTTATGTGCAATGTGCATGATCCATTAGCTCTTTGTGGACCGATCATCTATGCTGGGGCATGATGTTATTTTAATCTGTTGGATTTCTACCGATCATTTCACTATTGCTGTCTACAATGAACCACTTTGATTATGTCTTCTTGTTAATGTTTGAGCGGTTTATTCTTGTATATGTCTCCCTGAGACATCAGTCGTCAAAACCAAAGAATTAGGAATTGTAACTGCAACCTGAAAAATGTATCTCAATTTTATACCTTTTCCTTTCTCCCTCCAATATTACATTGCAGGTGCTATGTGGTGCTCAACTGTTCTATATATTTTTTGAAAGGTGTTCATTCACAGCAAGCGGAATTAGTTGCTAAATATATTCAAGATGTTCAGCTTTATGTTGCAAATGTTAGGTTTTTTTTGCACTCGGCAATAGCGAATTGAGAGTGTAGCAAATGCACACAGCTTGAAATCCCTTCAGCGCTCATGGCTGTCCTGAGTGCCCTTAACATTCTGTTTCAGCAAAGTTGTGCAACAACAGTTTTTTTTCCAACAAAAGCTCTATAAATATACTTCATGTAAAGCAAACTCATTATTTGCTGAAAAATACAAAATTGCATCAGTAGAGTTATGGTTTGTGTATTTTTTCAAAGCAAGCAGAATTTGGCTTGCTTCCGCCTTATCCTTGACCTTTATGCCATCACAGAAGTGCAGAATCATGTTGCTACTGTACTCTGTCTCAGCTTCCTGATTTGCCATTATTCCCCACTCCCTCCTGTTTTGCACCACTTAAAGCAATGAACATATGGGGAAGGGAATGGGGGGCGCACTGGTAGCTGAGGTCAAGTGGGACATGTAGTCTAGCCAAAGAAATGGCATAAAGAAGGTGGGGATGCTATGATCTAGAGGTCAACTGTTGGACAATGGAAAGTTTTATATTTTTTTTAATTTATAAGCATTTTTAAATAAAATGTGTTGGTTGGACAGACATACATAATCCTCTCCTACTAAATTTGTTGAAAACGCCAGAGATGAGAAATGAATTAAGTGCAAAATCATATCATGGATAGTGTCATCAAAAGAGTTAAATTTACCTGCTCCTCTGTGAATAGGTGAGGTACTGAACCTTACCAGCAAGTTGTACTCTATTTGACAGATGGGTGGTGTGGGTTTTTTCATACGGTGAAGCAACTAATGTCAAGTTTCATTTCATGAGAGAAATGCTGTTTCTGCTATAGTTTAAAACAAATCATCTTTCCCATTATAGCACTTTAACTGTAAAGTTAATTTAATCATTGAGATTGAGAACAACTGTTCAGCTACCTCTGCTTTGTGGCGCAAACATGCTTTCCCCAAGTTTACCCCTGCCCTTACCCTGAATCCGTGCCTGCCTCTAGTTTCTTTTCTGCTCATACCCTCTCTGAGTTCATCTTTTCCACGAGATTCACCTGTTGCACTCCTGACCTCATTCTGACTAAACTGTTGACCATCGAATTTCCCTTCCTGGCACCCATGCTAGCTGACAATATAAATCGTTCTTTCCTCAGGTACAATCCCCTCTCTTTCAAAACAACCTTTATCACCCTTCCTCAAAATCCCATCCTTGACCCGTCTTGTCCTTGCACATTACAGCCCCATCTCCAATCTCACTTTCCTCTCCAAAGTCCTTGAACCTGTGCCCTTCTTTCCTGCAACTCCATGTTTGAACCTCTCCAGGCAGGTTTCTGTCCCTGCTATAGCACTGAAGAAACCCTAATCAAAGTCACAAATTATATTCTCAGTGATTGTGACCATGGTGTAATCTCCTCCTCCTCGACCTGTGTGCAGCTTTTAACATAGCTGCCCACACCAGCCTCCTCCAACCTTTTTGACCAAGATTTTAGTTACCATTCCTAATATCTCCTTTGCTTCTGTGTCCATTTGTATCTGATTATGCTTCTATGAAATGCTTTGGGATGTTTTTCTATGTAAATGCAAGTTGTTATCTGGTTTCGAACTGCTTTCGAAAAGGCTTGCTTGTCCAGATGTATGGTGCAGGGAGACCTAAAAGAAGAGGAAAAGGGGAGAACATCTTGTAAGGCAACTGATCTTTAGCCCATCCCCCTATATATTTTTAATATTTACACATGAAGCAATAAAGCTGCTTTACATCTGTCTGGGTTGATCAGAGAATGACAACTCCTGCTTGTAGCCTCATTGGATCTGAGCAAGTATTGGTTTGGTCCAAGGTCGTTGATGCTTGACCCTCGACAGCTTCATTGAAATCTGCCATATTTCTCATTATATATAGACAACTGACTTCTCTTCTGCTGTCGAGACTTAAAAAAAAAACCTTAATTTTAACATTATATTTGATGCATACATAAGCAGATGTGAAATCCAAAATTGAACTTCCTTTTTCTGTGATTCCTCATTGGTGTTTATTGCTGCTTCTTTATTTCAGATCTGAGGATTTCTTGGTTCCTGAACTTCAGGCAGCAGAAGAAGAAAAGAGCAAACTCGATTCTGGTCTGAGCAATGGTGAGGAGCCTATGGATCAGGATCTGTCTGATGTTCCTACAAAGTGTGTCTCAGCAACAGAAACCATAGAAATCAGGTTGGTAATTTCTTAACGTTTGAAAGCGATATGTCTTGTACAGGTATACCGAAAAGCTGCTAATTTTTCTTCTACTAAGAAGAAATGTACCGGTTCATCAAGTAATTTGCCTTTATCTTACAGAGCCAGAGTGACTTACATTGATTACGAAGGACGCTCAGATGGTGACTCTATTAAAAAAATTATTAATCAGATGAAACCCCGGCAGTTGATTATTGTTCATGGACCCCCAGAGTCCAGCCAAGATCTTGCTGAATCGTGCAAAGGATTTGGTGGAAAGGAGATTAAAATTTACACACCGAAGCTTCAGGAAACAATAGATGCTACTAGTGAGACTCATATCTACCAGGTAATATCATTTGAAGAGTAATATAGTACATGGATATCAATTGCTGGCTATTCAGATTGCTGCCTTTAAGCTCATTTTAAATGATATTGTAGGCAGAATAATAACTGATAAGTGCCAATTTCGAGTCGGTTCAATCCCTGCAGGTTCAATCCCTACTTTTGGACTTCAGTAAATAATCTCGGCTGACAACTACATGGCAGTATTGAATGAGTGCTACATTGCTTTCAGATGTGATATTAAACCAAGGTCCCGTTTACCTGTGTAGATGGGACTAAAAGATCCTACGGTGTTATTCAAAGAAGAGCAGGGAGTTCTCCCAGTGCCCTGGCCAACGTTTAAATCCCTTAGCGAACACTGCCAAAAATAGCATAACTAGCCATTCATTTAATTACAGTTTTTGGGACCTAATTGTGTGCGAATTGGCTGCCACGTTTGCCTATATAACAATAGTGGCTACACTTTAAAAAGTAAGCTGTGAATTCCTTTGGAGGGACTAAATAAGAACAAGTTCTTTCTTCCTTTAAAATATTTAAAGAAAATTAGAAGTAACAATACAATTTCTTGAGTTCTGCAGTTTCCCAAAAGCCAAAACTATAATGCACCACAACTTTTTCAACATGCTGCTTAAATTATTGGATCCAAAGTAGATAATCTTGAGTGGTTGATTGTATCTTCATACTTTTGGAAAGATAACTTGTATGTGAGATTCTCAAATGAGATAGAAATTAATACTAATTTGAAGCTTCAAACCGCAACACATCTGCCTTGAATAAACAGGATTTATTAATTTAACTCCGTTATCGCAGTAGCCTCAATTCTTTGGAAGTCTGCTGGAAGACCTACATATTTCTGAAATTGATTTTACGTGAAGCCAAAGTTTGATATTTTCCAAAGCAAATTAGAGAAACACAAATAGTAAGATGCTTATCAGTTGAGGAAATTGAATCCTTCAGGGTGTTGGCATTGCAATTAGATTTATTCAAAGATTAAAATTGTGTTAAAGTGAAGGACACAATAACCATAGCCGAAAGTATAAAGTAAACCGAGAAACTACTGAATTATTGCTCAGTACTTTGATATATTATAAAAATTTGTTTAAAATTCTTATCAATGAGGAAAGCATTCAAAAATACATTAGAAATAAACTCTAAAACAACTTCAGTAAAATGAACATACTGACTAATTTAAATTCCAGCAATGTCATCTTTCGATCATGTTTCAAGAAAGGTTTAATATATATTTAATTTGTAGATTTTATGTTGTGTATCAAAATATTATAGTTTCCTATACATAGTAGCTTATTGCTAAATTGCTCTGTCTTTGCATAACTGGCACAGGCACGATGGGCTGAATGGCCTCCTTCTGTGCTGTATCATTCTTTGATTTCCTAATGTTTTCATATTTCATTCTCACAGGTTAGACTAAAGGATTCTTTAGTCAGTTCTCTTCAGTTCTGTAAAGCAAAGGATGCAGAGTTAGCCTGGATAGATGGTGTCTTGGACATGAGGGTGTCAAAGGTAGATACTGGGGTCATTCTGGAAGAAGGGGAGTTAAGAGAGGATGAAGAAGGGGAAATGCAGGTTGATGCTCCCTCATCTACACATAGCTCTGACCAAGTTGCAGCTCAACAAAAAGCGATGAAGAGTCTCTTCGATGATGATGAGAAAGAGGCCAATGAAGATCTAGATGTAATTCCCACGCTGGAACCATTGTCACCAAATGAGGTATGGAAATGACATTGAGATACTGTGCGTTTATAGATCGCAAACATTAATTTTCCTGCAAATCAGACCATAACCAAGGTTCATTGGACATTACAAATAATGGGAATTATTGAAGTCCTATACTGATAAGAGTCTTTATGGTTAAAAACAAGTACTGATATTTTTTTTATAAGCATTATATATTGGCATTTAAGTAACACAGTCGTTCCATTATTCTTCCAGCTTTTGTTTAAAGATAAATGTTACATTATTGTTTTGGATTGCAAATTATGTTCTAGCTTCCTTTTGCACATACTGTGTATCAGTATCTGTCAGTCAGCAGAAGTCTGGAAACAGGTACATGATGGAGAGAATAATGGGGCTAAAGAAGTATAACTTAATTTAAATTAAGACAAATTTATCTCTTCAGTATACACATCTATAGGTTATTAAACTTTGGAAATCTCACATTTCATTATAGGCCAAATGTAGTTTTTTCACACACGACTGTTACAAGTCAGTAATTGATAAGCAGTAAGCCTGAGGATTGGGAGGATTTTAGAATTCAGCAAAGGAGGACCAAGAAATTGATAAAGATAATAGAATGAGAGTAAACTAGCGAGAGACATAACAGACTGTAAAAGCTTCTATAGGTATATAAAAAGGAAAAGATTAGCAAAAGTAAATGTGGGTCCCTTACAGGCTGAGACAGGAGATATTATAATGGGGAATAAGGAAATGACAGAGAAATTAAACAAATACTTTGTGTCTGACTTCATGGAAGAAGACGCAAAAAACCTTATGGAAATAGTGGAGAACCAAGGGTCTAGCAAGAATGAGAACTGAAAGAAATTAGTATCAGTAAAAAATAGTACTAGAGAAATTAATGGGACTGAAAGCCGACAAATCCCCTGGACCTGATGGCCTACATCCTAGGGTTTTGAAAGAGGTGGCTATAGAGATAGTGGGTGTATTGGTTGTCATCTTCCAAAATGCCATAGATTCTAGAATGGTTCCTGCGGATTGGAAAGTAGCAAATATAACCCCGCTATTTAGGGAGAGGGAGAGAGAAAACGGGGAACTACAGACCAGTTAGCCTGACAACAGTCGTCGGGAAAATGCTAGAATCTATTATTAAGGACGTGATAACAGGGCACTTAGAAAATAATAATAGGATTGGGCAGAGTCAAAGCGGATTTATGAAAGGGAAATCATGTTTGACAAATCTGTTAAAAAGTTTTTTGAGAGCAGAATAGATAAAGGGGTACCAATGGCTGTGATGTATTTGGATTTTCAGAAGGCATTTAATAAGGGGCCACACAAAGTTATTAAACAAAATTACGGCTCATGGGATTGTTGGTAATATGCTAGCATGGATTTTGAGAATTGGTTAACGGATAGAAAACAGAGAGTAGGAATAAAGTGGTCATTTTTAAGTTGGTAGACTATAACTAGTGGGGTATGCAAGGATCAGTGCTTGGGCCTCAGCTATTCACAATCTATAATCAATGATTTAGATGAGGGGACCAAATGTAATATATCCAAGTTTGCTGATGATATGAAGCTAAGTGGGAATATAAGTTGTGAGGAGGATGCAAAGAGGCTTCAAGGGGATATAGACATTACAACAGTGACTACATGTCCAAAAAAGTACTTCATTGGCTGTAAAGCGCTTTGGGATGTCCGGTGGTTGTGAAAGACGCTATAGAAATGCAAGTCTTTCTTTCTAAGTGATTGGGAAAGAACATGGCAAATGGAATATAATGTGGAGAAATGTGAAGTTATCCACTTTGGTAGGAAAAATAGATAAGCAGAGTATTTTTAAATGGTGAGAGATTGGGAAATGTTGGTGTTCAGAGGGACCTGGGTGTCCTTGTACACGAATCGCTGAAAGTTAACATGCAGGTACAGCAAGCAACTAAGAAAGCAAATGGTATGTTGGCCTTTATTACAAGAGGATTTGAGTATCAGAGTAAAGATATCTTATTGTAATTATATAGGGCCCTGGTGAGACCACACCGAGAGTATTTTGTACAGTTTTGATCTCCTTATGGCAAGGATTTTCTTGCCATAAAGGGAGTGCAACAAAGGTTCAACAGACTGATTCCGAGAATGGGGGGATTGTCCTATGAAGAGATATTGAGTAGACTAGGCCGATATTCGCTAGAGTTTAGTAAAATGAGAGGTGATCTCATTCAAACATACAAAATTCTTACAGCTCTTGACAGGGTAGATGCAGGGAGGATGTTTCTCCTGGCTGGGGTGTTTAGAACCAGGGGTCAAGTCTGAGAATAAGGGGTCGGCCATTTAGGACTGGGATGAGAAATTTCTTCACTCAGAGGCTGATGAATCTTTGAAATTCTCTACCCCAGCGGGCTGTGGAGGCTCAGTTGTTGAGTATAAAGATATTTGGATATTAAGGGAATCACGGGATATGGGGATAGCGCAGGAAAGTTGAGTTGAGGTAGAAAATCAGCCATGATCTTATTGAATGGCGGAGCAGGCTCGAGGGGCCGAATGGCCTACTCCTGCTCCAGTTTCTTGTGTTCTTATGATACAAATAAGCTAGGAATTGAAATATATAGTTTATTTGATTCCCATATATGGCTAAAAATATCTGAAGTGAGAGAAAAAAATCTGAGTTGGCAGCGCATTTCAGTTCCCTAACTTGACAGCGAATGTCTTGTGTATTTAAAATTAAGTGTCAAGATATGTGTATTGTTAGAAAGACTTTGATGTCAAGAGCATCTTGTTATTGGCTTATCAGTGTTTTATCTCCTCTTCAGCATGTAATTGAGTTGAGTGACTGGGCACAATAGATTAAAGCTTGTAAAGAGTCTGTGAAATTTAATAGTTGGTGATGTGACTGAAACCTAAATTTAATTAAAATTTACAAGTCTAATTATTATTCAGCCTTTGCCCTTGCCAGAAACCATAACTGTTTATGGGGAAAAAAGACTCCTGATGCAGTCAAAGTACGAGTCTGTTTTATTATCATCCATCTCGCTTCCCAAATCCATGACCATCTTTCACTGAACTCAATGTTTCGAACTGGTTTTCACCTCTGTCACAGTATCGAAACGGCTCTCATCAGAGTCACAAATGATATCCGTTGTGACTGTGACAAAAGTAATCCTTCCTTGCTCTTCTGGACCTATCTGCAGCCTTTGACACAGTTGACCACTCCATCCTCCTCCAATGCCTCTCCACCATCATCCATCTAGATGGGACTGCACTCGCCGGGTTCCATTCTTATCTATCTAATCCTAACCAGAAAATCTCCTGCAATGGCTTCTCTTCCCACTCCCACATCGTTACCTCTGGTGTCCCCCAAGGATCTATCCTTGGCCCCCTTCTATTTCTCATCTATATGCTGTCCCTTGGTGATATAATCTGAAAATACAGAGTCAGTTTCCACATGTACGCTGACGACACCCAGCTCTACCTCTCCACCACTTCTCTCGACCCCTGCTTGGTATCTAAATTGTCAGATTGCTTGTCCGACATCCAGTACTTGATGAGCAGAAATTTTCTCCAAATGAAACATAGAAACATTGAAAATAGCTGCATGAGTAGGCCATTCGGCCCTTCGAACCTGCACCACCATTCAATGAGATCATGGCTGATTATTCACCTCATTACCCCTTTCCTGCTTTCTCTCCAGACCCCTTGATCCCTTTAGCCGTAAGGACCATATCTAACTCCCTCTTGATTATATCTAACAAACTGGCATCAACAACTCTCTGCAGTAGAGAATTGCACAGGTTAACAACTCTGAGTGAACAAGTTTCTCCTCATCTCGGTCCAAAATGGCTTACCCCTTATCTTTAGACTGTGACCCCTGGTTCTGGACTTCCCCAACGTCGGGGACATTCTTCTTGAATCTAACCTGTCCCGTCCCGTCAGAATTTTATATGTTTCTTTGAGATCCCCTCTCATTCTTCTAAACTCCAGTGAATGTAGGTCCAGTCGACCCAGTCACTCCTCATATGTCAGTCCTGCCATCCTGGGAATCAGTCTGGTGAACCTTCGCTGCACTCAATCAATAGCAAGAATGTCATTTCTCAGATTAGGAGACCAAAACTGAACACAATATTCCAGGTGAGGCCTCACCAAGGCCCTGTACAACTGCAGTAAGATCTCCCTGCTCCTATACTCAAATCCTCTCGCTATGAAGGCCAACATGCCATTTGTCATCTTCACCGCCTGCTGCACCTGCATGCAAACTTTCAATGACTGATGTACCATGATACCCAGGTCTCGTTGCACCTCCCCTTTTCCTAATCTGCTGCCATTCAGATAATATTCTGTCTTCATGTTTTTGCCACCAAAGTGGATAACCTCACATTTATCTACATTATACTGCATCTGCCATGCATTTGCCCACTCACTTAACGTGTCCAAGTCACCCTGCAGCCTCTTAGCATCCTCCTCACAGCTCACACCGCCACCCAGTTTAGTGTCATCTGCAAACTTGGAGATATTATACTCAATTCCTTCATCTAAATCATTGATGTGTATTGTAAATAGCTGGGGTCCCAGCACTGAGCCCTGCGGCACCCCACTAGTCACTGCCTGCCATTCTGAAAAGGATCCGTTTATCCCGACCCTCTGCTTTCTGTCTGCCAACCAGTTCTCTATCTTCGTCAATACATTACCCCCAATACCATGTGCTTTAATTTTTCACACCAATCTCTTGTGTGGGACCTTGACAAAAGCCTTTTGAAAGTCCAAATACACCACATCCACTGGTTCTCCCTTGTCCACTCTACTAGTTACATCCTCAAAAAATTCTAGAAGATTTGTCAAGCATGATTTCCCTTTCATAAATCTATGCTGACTTGGACCGATCCTGTCACTGCTTTCCAAATGCACTGCTATTTCATCTTTAATAATTGATTCCAGCAGTTTTCCCACTACTGATGTCAGGCTAACCGGTCTATAATTCCTTGTTTTCTCTCTCCCTCCTTTTTAAAAAAAATGGTGTTATATTAGCTACCCTCCAGTCCATAGGAACTGATCCAGAGTCGATAGACTGTTGGAAAATGATCACCAATGCATCCACTATTTCTAGGGCCACTTCCTTAATTACTCTGGGATGCAGACTATGAGGTCCTGGGGATTTATTGGCCTTCAATCCCATCAATTTCTCCAACACAATTTCCTGACTAATTAAGGATTTCCTTTAGTTCCTCCTTCTCGCTAGACCCTCAGTCTCCTAGTATTTCCAGAAGGCTATTTGTGTCTTCCTTCGTGAAGACAGAACCAAAGTATTTGTTCAATTGGTCTGCCATTTCTTTGTTCCCCATTATAAATTCACCTGATTCTGACTGCAAGGGACCTACGTTTGTCTTCACTAATCTTTTTCTCTTCACATATCTATAGAAGCTTTTGCAGTCAGTTTTTATGTTCCCAGCAAGCTTCCTCTCATACTCTATTTTTCCCCTCCTAATTAAACCCTTTGTCCTCCTCTGCTGAATTCTAAATTTCTTCCAGTCCTCAGGTTTGCTGCTTTTTCTGCCAATTTATATGCCTCTTCCTTGGATTTAACACTATCCCTAATTTCCCTTGTTAGCCACGATTGAGCCACCTTCCCCATTTTATTTTTACTCCAGACAGGAATGTACAATTGTTGAAGTTCATCCATGTGATCTATAAATGTCTGCCATTGCCTATGCACCGTCAATCTTTAAGTATCATTTGCCAGTCTATTCTAGCCAATTCACGTCTCATACCATCGGAGTTACCTTTCCTTAAGTTCAGGACCCTAGTCTCTGAATTAACTGTGTCACTCTCCATCTTAATAAAGAATTCTACCGTATTATGGTCACTCTTCCTCAAGGGGCCTCGCACAATAAGATTACTAATTAGTCCTTTCTCATTACACATCACCCAGTCTAGGATGGCCAGCCCTCTAGTTGGTTCCTCGACATATTGGTCTAGAAAACCATCCCTAATACACTCCAGGAAATCCTCCTCCACCATACTGCTACCAGTTTGGTTAGCCCAATCTATATGTAGATTAAAGTCGCCCATGATAACTGCTGCTGTACCTTTATCGCACGCATCCCTAATTTCTTGTTTGATGTTGTCCCCAACCTCACTACTACTGTTTGGTGGTCTGTACACAACTCCCACTAGCGTTTTCTGCCCTTTGGTGTTCCGCAGCTTTAACCATACAGATTCCACATCATCCAAGCTAATGTCCTTCCTTACTATTGCGTTAATTTCCTCTTGAACCCGCATCGCTACCCCAACTCCTTTTCCTTTCTGTCTATCCTTCCTGAATGTTGAATACCCCTGGATGTTGAGTTCCCAGCCTTGGTCACCCTGGAGCCATGTCTCCGTAATCCCAATTATATCATATTCGTTAATAGCTGCCTGCGCAGTTAATTCGTCCACCTTATTACGAATACTCCTCGCATTGAGGCACAGAGCCTTCAGGCTTGTCTTTTTGACACATTTTGTCCCTTTAGACTTTTGATTTTTGTCTTGGGTTTCTCTGCCCTCCACTTTTACTTTTTTCTGTGGAATTCTCTACCGCAGAGAGTTGTTGATGCCGGATGTCAAGCCCCCAGCCCAGGCCACCCCGGAGCCACGCCCCCGCGACGCCAACCACACCACATCCACCAACCGCCATCTGTGCAGTCAACCCGTCCACTCCACTCTAAACACTCCCCGCACTGAGGCACAGAGCCCCCAGGCCCGCCCCTCCAACACACTTCGCCCCCCCCAGACCTTCGCTGCAATGTGGCCCCTCCTGCCCCCCGCCCTGGGTTTCTCCGCCCCCTCCACTTCCACCACTCTCCCCTCCATCCCCCGCCCCCGTCTCCTCTCAAATTCCCTCTGCCTCCTCGCACAGGCAGGTAACCTTCTGGGGCAGGGAATTTTAGCCCCCAGCGTGGAAGTCCTGCTCCTGCCGCAGAATTGGCCTTACCACCCCTCAATGGAAGTGGAGTGCAATTTCCCACACTCCACTTCCTTTGGGGGCAGTTACCGGGGCACGACTGGATGCTCCTGTGACAGTTGGAACAAGATCGGTCCAAGTCAGCATGGGTTTGTGAAAGGGACATCATGCTTGACAAGTCTTCTGGAGTTTTTTGAGGATGTAACTAGCAGAGTGGACAAAGGAGAACCAGTGGATGTGGTGTATTTGGACTTTCAAAAGGCTTTTGACAAGGTCCCACACAAGAGATTGGTGTGCAAAATCAAAGCACATGGTATTGGAGGTAATGTACTGATGTGGATAGAGAACTGGTTACATAGAAACATAGAAAATAGGTGCAGGAGCAGGCCATTCAGCCCTTCTAGCCTGCACCGCCATTCAATGAGTTCATGGCTGAACATGAAACTTCAGTACCCCATTCCTGCTTTCTCGCCATACCCCTTGATCCCCGGAGTAGTAAGTACTTCATCTAACTCCCTTTTGAATATATTTATTGAATTGGCCTCAACTATTTTCTGTGGTAGAGAATTCCACAGGTTCACCACTCTCTGGGTGAAGAAGTTTCTCCTCATCTCGGTCCTAAATGGCTTACCCCTTATCCTTAGACTGTGACCCCTGGTTCTGGACTTCCCCAACATTGGGAACATTCTTCCTGCATCTAACCTGTCTAAACCCGTCAGAATTTTAAACGTTTCTATGAGGTCCCCTCTCATTCTTCTGAACTCCAGTGAATACAAGCCCAGTTGATCCAGTCTTTCTTGATAGGTCAGTCCCACCATCCCGGGAATCAGTCTGGTGAATCTTTGCTGCACTCCCTCAATAGCAAGAATGTCCTTCCTCAAGTTAGGAGACCAAAACTGTACACAATACTCCAGGTGTGGCCTCACCAAGGCCCTGTACAACTGTAGCAACACCTCCCTGCCCCTGTACTCAAATCCCCTCGCTATGAAGGCCAAAATGCCATTTGCTTTCTTAACCACCTGCTGTTCCTGCATGCCAACCTTCAATGACTGATGTACCATGACACCCAGGTCTCGTTGCACCTTCCCTTTTCCTAATCTGTCACCATTCAGATAATAGTCTGTCTCTCTGTTTTTACCACCAAAGTGGATAACCTCACATTTATCCACATTATACTTCATCTGCCATTCATTTGCCCACTCACCTAACCTATCCAAGTCACTCTGCAGCCTCATAGCATCCTCCTCGCAGCTCACATTGCCACCCAACTTAGTGTCATCCGCAAATTTGGAGATACTACATTTAATCCCCTCGTCTAAATCATTAATGTACAATGTAAACAGCTGGGGCCCCAGCACAGAACCTTGCGGTACCCAACTAGTCACTGCCTGCCATTCTGAAAAGTACCCATTTACTCCTACTCTTTGCTTCCTGTCTGACAACCAGTTCTCAATCCACGTCAGCACACTACCCCCAATCCCATGTGCTTTAACTTTGCACATTAATCTCTTGTGTGGGACCTTGTCGAAAGCCTTCTGAAAGTCCAAATATACCACATCAACTGGTTCTCCTTTGTCCACTTTACTGGAAACATCCTCAAAAAATTCCAGAAGATTTGTCAAGCATGATTTCCCTTTCACAAATCCATGCTGACTTGGACCTATCATGTCACCATTTTCCAAATGCGCTGCTATGACATCCTTAATAATTGATTCCATCATTTTACCCACTACTGAGGTCAGGCTGACCGGTCTATAATTCCCTGTTTTCTCTCTCCCTCCTTTTTTAAAAAGTGGGGTTACATTGGCTACCCTCCACTCGATAGGAACTGATCCAGAGTCAATGGAATGTTGGAAAATGACTGTCAATGCATCCGCTATTTCCAAGGCCACCTCCTTAAGTACTCTGGGATGCAGTCCATCAGGCCCTGGGGATTTATCGGCCTTCAATCCCATCAATTTCCCCAACACAATTTCCCGACTAATAAAGATTTCCCTCAGTTCCTCCTCCTTACTAGACCCTCTGACCCCTTTTATATCTGGAGGGTTGTTTGTGTCCTCCTTAGTGAATACCGAACCAACGTACTTGTTCAATTGGTCTGCCATTTCTTTGTTCCCCGTTATGACTTCCCCTGATTCTGACTGCAGGGGACCTATGTTTGTCTTTACTAACCTTTTTCTCTTTACATACCTATAGAAACTTTTGCAATCCGCCTTAATGTTCCCTGCAAGCTTCTTCTCGTACTCCATTTTCCCTGCCCTAATCAAACCCTTTGTCCTCCTCTGCTGAGTTCTAAATTTCTCCCAGTCCCCGGGTTCGCTGCTATTTCTGGCCAATTTGTATGCCACTTCCTTGGCTTTAATACTATCCTTGATTTCCCTAGATAGCCACGGTTGAGCCACCTTCCCTTTTTATTTTTACGCCAGACAGAAATGTACAATTGTTGTAATTCATCCATGCGGTCTCTAAATGTCTGCCATTGCCCATCCACAGTCAACCCCTTAAGTATCATTCGCCAATCTATCCTAGCCAATTCACGCCTCATACCTTCAAAGTTACTCTTCTTTAAGTTCTGGACCATCGTCTCTGAATTAACTATTTCATTCTGATAGGAGGCAGAGAGTCGGGATAAACTGGTCCTTTTCAGAATGGCAGGCAGTGACTAGTGGAGTGCCGCAGGGCGCAGTGTTGGGACACCAGCTCTTTACAAAATACATTAACGATTTAGATGAAGGAATTGAGTGTAATATCTCTAAGTTTACAGATGACACTAAACTGGGTGGAGGTGTGAGCTGTGAGGAGGACGCTAAGAGGCTGCAGGGTGACTTAGACAGGTTAAGTGAGTGGGCAAATGCATGGCAGATGCAGTATAATGTGGATAATTGTGAGGTTATCCACTTTGGGGGCAAAAACACGAAGGCAGAATATTATCTGAATGGTGGCAGATTCGGAAAAGGGGAGGTGCAACGAGACCTGGGTGTCATGGTACATCAGTCATTGAAAGTTGGCATGCAGGTACAGCAGGCGGTGAAGAAGGCAAATGGTATGTTGGCCTTCATAGCTAGGGGATTTGAGTATAGGAGCAGGGAGGTCTTACTGCAGTTGTACAGGGCCTTGGTGTGACCTCACCTAGAATATTGTGTTCAGCTTTGGTCTCCTAATCTGAGGAAGGACGTTCTTGCTATTGAGGGAGTGCAGCGAAGGTTCACCAAACTGATTCCAGAGATGGCTGGACTGACATGTGAGGAGAGACTGGATCAACTGGGCCTTTATTCACTACAGTTTAGAAGGATGAGAGGGGATCTCATAGAAACATATAAGATTCTGACAGGACTGGACAGGTTAGATGCGGGAAGAATGTTCCCGATGTTGGGGAAGTCCAGAACAAGGGGACACAGTCTTAGGATAAGGGGTAAGCCATTTAGGACTGAGAGGAGGAGAAACTTCTTCATTCAGAGAGTTGTTAAACTGTGGAATTCCCTGCCGCAGAGAGTTGTTGATGCCAATTCATTGGATATATTCAAGAGGGAGTTAGATATGGCCCACGGTTAAAGGGATCAAGGGGTATGGAGAGAAAGCGGGAAAGGGGTATTGAGGGAATGATCAGCAATGATCTTATTGAATGGTGATGCAGGCTCGAAGGGCTGAATGGCCTACTCCTGCACCTATTTTCTATGTTTGCCAGGCTGGTTACAACACAATATTCTCCTCATCCTTGATAGGCGTAATGTGTGGGTTCGGTTCAGGCAGGGCTTATTCCAATGACACATATATCCGTAGTATTGTCAAACCCGCAGCTATCCTTGCTCCCGTTTCACACTGGTGAGGGCATGTAGTTAGGCTTCCTTCTCTCCGGCACCCAGATAAAGATATTCCCCTTATCTTTCCATTCTTTTTGATCGCATACTGTTCCATCGGGTAATGGCGGATGTACTGTTCCCCTCATATTATCCCTATGTTTTCAACTTCATATTCGTTTAGCGAGTTGGTCACACCGCAGGTAAAGGGCATTCAGCCAGCTAGTAAATGGGTGACCAGCAGGAAGAGCAGTGTAAGGAAGGTAGTGCAGGGGTCCCCTGCGGTCATCCCCCTGCAGAACAGATACACCGCTTTGAGTACTGTTGGGGGGGATGACTCATCATGGGAGGGCAGCAGCAGCCAAGTTCATGGCACCATGGGTGGCTCTGCTGCACAGGAGGACAGGAAAAAGAGTAGCAGAGCGATAGTGATAGGGGATTCAATTGTAAGGGGAATAGACATGGCCCTTCTGGCTAAAGGGATGAAGGGGTATGGAGGGAAAGCAGGAAAGGGGTACTGAGGTGAATGATCAGCCATGATCTTATTAAATGTTGGTGCAGGCTTGAAGGGCCGAATGGCCTACTCCTGCACCTATTTTCTATGTTTCTATGTTTCTTTCTATCTTTCGCTTCTGCCCCCATTTTATTTCCCTCTGTCTCCTTGCATAGATTCCCTTCCCTGTGCCATATTAGTTTAACCCCTCCCCAACAGCACCAGCAAACACTCCCCCTAGGACATTAGTTCTGATCCTGCCCAGGTGCAGACTGTCCGGTTTGTACTGATCCCAACTCCCCCAGAACCGGTTCCAACGTCCCACGAATTTGAATCCCTCCCTCCTGCACCACTCTTCAAGCCATCTATTCATCTTAGCTATCCTGCAATTCCTACTCTGACTAGCACATGGCACTGGTAGCAATCCTGAGATTACTACCTTTGAGGTCCTGCTTTTTAATTTAACTCCTAGCTCCCTAAATTCAGCTTGTGGGACCTCATCCCATTTTTTATCTATATCGTTGGTACCTATATGCACCACGACAACTGGCTGTTCACCCTCCCCCTAAAAAATGTCCTGTAGCCGTTCCGAGACATCCTTAACCCTTGCACTAGGGAGGCAACATACCATCCTGGGGTCTCAGTTGCGATCACAGAAACGCCTATCTATTCCCCTTACAATAGAATCCCCTACCACTATAGCTCTCCCACTCTTTTTCCTGCCCTCCTGTGCAGCAGAGCCACCCATGGTGCCATTAACTTGGCTGCTGCTGCTGCTGCCTTCCCCTGATGAGTCATCTCCCCCAACAGTACCCAAAACAGTATATCTGTTTTGGAAGGAGCTGACCACAGGGGACCCCTGCACTACCTTCCTTCCACTGCTCTTCCTGATGGTCATCCATTCCCTATCTGCCTGAGTCACCTTTACCTGCAATGTGACCAACTCACTAAACGTGCTATTCATGACATCCTCAGCATCACGGATGCTCCAGAGTGAATCCATGCGCAGTGCGGTCTGTCAGGAACTGCAGCTGGATACACTTCCCGCACATGTAGTCGTCAGGGATACTGGAAGCGTCCCTGATTTCCCACATAGCATAGGAGGAGCATGACACGGGTCTGGGCTCTCCTGCCATGACTTAACCCTTAGATACTTAATTTGGCTACATTATCAAAGGTTACCTACTGATAAGGAAATAAAAAAAAGAAAAAAAGATTAAATACTCACCAATCCACCAGCCAATCACTTACCCGCTTGGCTGTGATGTCACACTTCGATTTTCTTTTTACTTCTTTGTTTTACCTTTGGCCTTGATCTCCTGCTCTCGCTGTGATCTCGGGCCTCGGCTCCCCGCCCCGTTTATCCCCGCTGCTCATGTCCCGCTCTCGCTGAAATGTTGGGAAGACCGAAGCCATCATCTTTGCTCCCCGCCACAAGCTGTGTTCCTCCACAAACTGACTCCATCCCTCTCCCTAGTATCAATCTGAGGGTGAATAAGACTGTTCGCAAGCGGTAAATGTTAGGTCTTGATTCTATGAGTGCTTTGGTGTTGGTTCCAACCTTCTCTTAGGCAGTTCCTCAGAATCGAGCATGCCTTGCTTCCACATTACAAATGAGTTCTCAGGTGACTGATGAGTCCAATGCGGGATCTACAGTCTCTGTCACAGGTGGGGCAGACGTTGGTTGAAGGGGTGGGTGGGTGGGGTACTTGGGTTGACGTGCACTCCTTCCACTGTTTGCCCTTGGCTTCCGCTTGCACCCGGCGAAGAGACTCGAGATGTTCGGCGCCCTCATGGATGCTTCTCCTCCACTTTGAGCGGTCTTGGGCCAGGGATTCCCAGATGTCGGTGGGGATGTTGCACTTTTTCAAGGAGGCTTTGAGGGTGTCCTTGAAGCATTTCCTCTGCCAACCTGGGGCTCTTTTACCTTGTCGAAGCTCCGAGTAAAAAGTTTGTTTTGGGAGTCTGGTGTTGGGCACGCGGGCGATGTGGCCTGTCCACCAGAACTGATCGAGCGTGGTCAATACTTCGATGCTGGGGATATTGGCTTGAGTGAGGACACTGACGTTGGTCTGCTGATCCTGCCAATGGATTGCTGGATCTTGCGGGGGCAGTGTTGGTGGCACTTCTCCAGTGCTTTTGAGGTGCCTGCTGTACATAGTCCATGTCTCTGAGCCATATAGAAGGGCGGGTCTCACCACTACTTTGTAGACCATGAACTTGGTGCCGAATTTGAGGTCCTGGTCTTCAAATACTCTCTTTCTCAGGTGACCGAAGGCTGCACTGACACACTGGAGGCAGTGTTGGACTTCGTCATCGGCATCTGCCCTTGTTGACAGTAGGCTCCCGAAATATGGAAAATGGTCCACGTTGTCCAAGGCCTCGCATGAATTTTGATAATCGGGGGACAGTACTGTGTGGCGGGGGCAGATTGGTAGAGGATCTTTGTCTTACGGATGTTTAGTGTACGCTTCGGTGCAGGTGTTGGCGATGGTTTGGAGTTCAACCTCCAAGTGTTGACAGACGCAAGCGAGGATGGGACGACTTTGGATCTGAACTGGAGGCGACGGATGTTGAACAGCTTCCCATTTGTTCTGTAGATTAGCTCCACTCCAGCGGGGAGCTTACTGAGGGTGAGATGGAGCATTGCAGCAAGAAAGATCAAGTAAAGCAAATACTTGGCCGTGATTTTGCTGACCTTGGCGGGTCCGTGGCGAGCGGCGTCGGTGGCGGGTCACTACTCCGCTGCTGGTTCCATCCCGTTCTGTGAAATGAATTTCCCTTGATTGGGCTTGTTAAGCCCACCCAGTGTGTTTCCCGGCCAATTAGAGGAAGCGAGTCTGGTGATGTCATTTGAGGCATCATAAACCAGTTTCCTAAAAGGGACCAGGTCCAAATTTATTTTGACATTTGTGCTGTCAGTGTTCTACAACATTGAGATGCTGCAAACAATGACTGCACAAAGGCACAGGAAAAGGTCTGGTTATTCCTAAGTTAACCGGTCGTGCCTTTCTCTGTTAAAGGCTGTATTTAAGGGCTCTGAAGACTATTTTAACATGGCCAAGTACCGCTCCATCAGCCTCCATCCAAACATCAGCAAAGCGATGGAAGAAGTAATATTGATGCAACAATAATCAAGCAACACCTGTCAGCAATAACCTGCTCACTGATGCTCAGTTTGGGTTCTGTCAGAGCCTTTCAGCTCCTGACCTCGTTGCAGCCTTGATCCAGACAAGAGCTGAATGCTAGAGGAAAAGTGAAAGTGCACTCAACATCAAGGCAACTCTCGAATGCTTATAGCACCAGTGAGCCCGAGAAAAACTGAGGTCACTGGGAAACTGCAATGGCAGGAGTCATACCTCGCACACAGGAAATTCGGCATGGTTGTTAGAGGCCAATCATTGCAGCCCCAGTACATTACTACCAGAGTTCCTCAGGGCAGCATCCTTGGCATATCCATATTCAGCTGCATCTCTGTGCCTAAGGTTGAGTGGGGCTGTTTGCTGATGAGTCTATTGTGTTCGGCTCCTATTACAACTTCTCCGCCATGTCAGCCTATAGCAGGATGTGAATAGCATGCTGGCTTGGGGTGACAAGTGGCAGGTAATACTCGCGCCACATAAAAGCCACGCACTGACCATCTTCAACAAGAAAAGTCCCAGCTATCTCACCCTGACTTCAACACCACCCACCATCAACGTCTAAGGGGTTTCCATGGACCAGAAGTTTAGGTGGACCAACCATATCAACACAATGGCTATAAAGCTCAAGTCAAAGATGTGATGGAATTCTCACTATATACCTGGATGGGTACAGCCACAACAACACTCAAGAAGCTCGACATCATCTAGGACAAAGCAGTCCGTTTGATTGTCCCTGTGTCACGTGACTCATTAGCACCCCAGTCCACCATCAGCATACTGTGGCTAGTATGCACTATCTACAAGATGTATTGCAGCAATTTGCTAAGCCTACTTCTACAGCAACCCCCGGCCCCGTGACCACTACCACCTCGAAGGAAAAAAGCATCAATGCTATGAGAACACCATCACCTGCAAATTCCTTTCCTAATTTATTCTAACTTGCACACATACCGTTACTCCTTCATCATCACTGGGTCAAAATCTTTGATTTTCCTACCTAGGGCCCGAAATTCATCGACATACCGCCCACTTAGCGCCGTAAAATACAAGTTTCGTCAAAAAACAGGTCCATACCGCCGACATAGCGCTTGGCGGAAGATTCATCATTGACATACCGCCGAGCGGTATGCACACTGTCCGCCATGTAGAACCACCCACATACTGCCCAAAAAGTGCAAGATTCTGGAGATTTAAAAAGAATGGGGCCTGTACTATCTCAGCCTGTATTGCTGACTACTTGTCTAATGCAGGATACAGATGGGAGAAGGTTTATTGATCAGAATTATCAGGGTAGTGGAGGAGGTCACAGACTGATGAGGGGGAGGAGGCCTTACCGACAAAGGATTTTCAGGGAGAAGCGCTCATAATTGGACCTGACCGATCAACAGTGCGTTCGAAGAAGACTGTGCTTCCAAAAAGAGGTGATCAATGAGATTTGCCAGCTCATTAAGGCAGACCTGCAGCCCAGTACCACCAACATTACTGACCTCTCTGTCGAGGTGAAGGTGACTGCGGCACTTTCCTTTTATGCATGCGGCTCTTTTCAGGCATCAGCTGAGGACATATGCTGCATTTCTCAGCACGCTACTCATCGCTACATTCAACAGGTAATTGAAGCACTGTATGCATGCCGGATGGAATTTATAAACATCCCAATGACCAGGGAAGCATAGAGTGAGAGGGCTTTGGGATTTGCACGCATTGCCGGCTTCCCCAGGTGCAGGGTGTTATTGACTGTACCTATATTGCCCTCCGAGCATCATTACAGGAGGCGGAGGTGTACTGAAACCGTAAGGGATTCCACTCCCTCAACGTACAGCTCATCTGCGACCATACGCAGCGCATAATGGCAGTAACTGCCTACTTTCCAGGAAGCATCCATGATGCGCACATCTTGCGTGAGAGCACTGTGTTGAAGTCTGAGCCACAAGGTAAATGCTGGATGCTGGGGGGGACAAAGGGTACGGTCTCGCCACCTGGCTCTTGATCCCCCCCCCCTGCAGAAGCCTCAGACAGAGCAACGATATAATAAGAGCCATATAGCCACACATAATATTATCGAAAAGACAATTGGAGTGCTGAAGCAGTGCTTTCGATGCTTGGACCACCCGGGAGGCAGGCTGCAATACCACCCTGAGCCGGTTGCTCAGTTCACAGTGGTGTGCTGCATGTTGCATAATTTAGCCATCATGCGGGGACAGGAATTGCCACAGGGGACTGCGGGACCGCCTGAGGAGAGAGTGCAAGAGATGGAGGAGGAAGAAGAAGAGGAAAATGAGGGGGAGGAGGATGAGGAGGGGATTCCAGATGAACCCATGACACCACCTCCCCCTCAACACCACAGCGGCGGGCACGCGGAGTGTATGCCACTGCAAAATTGTTATGTCAGCAGCTCATAAATGAACGCTTTGCTTGAATGTGGAGAGCTGCGTTTCATATTTTCCTGCACAGTGTGTGGGACCCTGATGACTGTTACCCCAAAAGTTTGACACTGTACAAGAGTGCTTAAATTCAATTGAAACGTTTATGTAAAAATGTAAAAAAAAATAGAACAATTGTAAAACTTTGTAAAACTTAGAATTATAACTTTGAAAAACTTTAACGTCAACAACTTCCAACAACTTGAAATGAACTTTTAAAAATCAAACTTCAACTATTTTAAATTAACAATGAACAATTGACTATACAACAAAGCACCCTTTACTGTCCTCGACCTCGACCGCGTACTCCCCCACCCTTCGGACTCACTCCCCCTTTCTTACACCTGCCCTTCCCTTCCCCACTGCCCCTGAGTCCGGACATCCCTGTGGTGGTACCAAGCCGGTGTGCAGTAGTGTACCCTGAGTGCTGTTGCTGTCGCTGGGGGTCAGACATTGCAGGAGCAATGAATGGGGCCTCAGGAGAAGCTCGTGATCCGAAAGGCACGGCTTCAGGGCTGGAAGCTGCTGGCAGCTCCCCATTCTCAGTTGCTGTCAACCCGATTACTATGGCACGGGGAGATATATCCTCCGACTGTCGTTCTGATAGCGCCACGATGTTTCCGGCTATCATAGCCATGGCCTTGAGCAGCTCTCAACCTATGTCGACGCTGGCCTGTGACAGACGCACCATGTCCTGGTACGCGCCTATCTGTCTTGCAGCAACGGATCTTTGCTGCACCAACCTCCGTCGCTGCGGCAAAGGTGCTGCAACGCTGGGGGTGCCTTGGTCCCGCAGAGTCCGAGGAGGCATGGGGGAATCCCCTGAATATAGAGTCGGTGGTGGAGGATGTTCCAACTGGCCCAGATGTAACTGTTAACTCCTCCTTCGTCTCCACTCCCACCTCCACTTCCACTGGCTCCAGGATGAGTTGCGCTTCCTCATCTCTGGCAGGGGTGAAGTCGGGAGAGGGCTAGGTGACGCCAGCGGCGGAGGCAGTGGGTCTGTCGTCTGGTCTCTCTGTGGAGGTCTAGTCTGAATCCTCCGAGCCTGAAAGTACAAAACAACATTTAAAAGTGCTTGGCACCAGGGGAGGGGTCAGGGTTATATGAGTACATGAGTACAGTGACGTAGCACAGTCTTACTTAAATGTACACCCCTGCTGCATTACTGCATTACATATTGCAGACAGACAATACATATCTACATATACATATGTATTGCGTTACATGCCCTCAACATTGCAGTGCATCACATGAGGCCAACATTACAGTTGCACTTACAACATGACATTACATGACCCGCAACACAGACCGGGGATTATATTGAACTGACCACCCTGTGTGGGTGGGTCAGCTCCAACGCCAGTGGTGGCATGGTTGCTATCCCTGACCAGCAATAGGGCACGCATCTCAATCTATGTCAAGGGTTCTTGCGTTGGGGATCCTCCCCCTTTGCGCCGCTGACCCACTGCTATTGCAGATGTCGTCTTCTGCAGCAAATAAAGTAAAGTAACAATCTTCAATCCATTTAACATTGCGCAAACCACAGGTTCACACACATCAAAACATTGGGTTG
Source organism: Pristiophorus japonicus (assembly GCF_044704955.1). Taxonomy (NCBI): domain Eukaryota; kingdom Metazoa; phylum Chordata; class Chondrichthyes; family Pristiophoridae; genus Pristiophorus; species Pristiophorus japonicus. Next base: position 274,442,430 of record NC_091980.1, on the reverse strand, counting down.
ATCGTCTTGTCATTGCCTGAAAGCACAAATACTTCGCCGTAACCTTGGAATAAATAACATCATCCATTTGACACTGAACCTACGTTTACATAGCACATGGGGGGGGTGCATAAATAAAATCTTGCTACCCTCACCAGATCATTCCACCTCTTCCGACACCTTTCTCCAGTGTGTACCATTGTACTTGTGAAGGAGACAGCCTCCCTGATCTCTTCTCATATCCTGTTGTACTCCTTTGGGCTGGGGGGGGGGGGGGGGTGGCTTTCCATGACTACCCTTCGTTAAGTCAGAGTATCTCTCTGTGATGTTCCCCAGTTGGGCAGGTAGCTCCATTTCGTCGAAGGCGGGCGCCCTCAATTTCCCGTCCTTCTTGATATTCCTGCGCTTAGACTTTTTAAGCATTTCCATTATATTTATATTTATTATATGATTTTTTATTTATCAACTATGTATTATTGATATTGTATTATTTGTTAATATTATTTGGCTCTGGAATCTCTGATGAAAACAACTGACCCTCGAATACTTTGCTGCTCCTTCTCACTCTCTCTCTCCCTCGACTCCAACTCTGCGCATGCGCAGGTGACCCCTGACCCCCGAAATTGCGTGGAAAAAGCATCTGTTTAAAAAAAAAAAGGCAAAAAAAAATTTGCAGTGCCGCACCATCTATCGGGAAGAAAGTCGATCTTGATCGACTATAATGCTGCATACCTCCCGCTGAACACCGCTCGCATACCGGCAAAAAATTTTTGACGGAACTAGCGGACTTCGGTCTCGGTGATATTCCGGAGGTTTTAAACCACGCACTGCCGAATACCGCCAAGAAATGGGCGGATCTTACATCTTGATGAATTTCGGGCCCCTAACGTCATAGTGAGCGCAGCATCACTACAAGGATTGATCATGGCAATTACCTCGGGGCAGCTAGGGCTAGACAATAAATGTGGTCTTGCCTACATCAAGAAAGGTTTGATTCTGAGCCAAATGATCCCCATTGTCCCAAAGCTAAAGTATCTGATTCTCTGAAATAGCAACAGAAAATGTTGGAAACACTCAGCAGGTCAGACAGCATCTGTGGAGAGCGAAACATAGGGTTGGTCGATGACCTATTGTCGGAACTCTTGATGGCCAGCTTCCCTGGTATTTCACTCTGGAACCATCTATCACCATGGTGTGAACAGCTGGAGAATGATTTCCCATTGTTACTTTATTAACAGTCCAAGTCACTCTAGCTCTATGTCTGCTGGTTACTGTAAAGCAGCAATATAATGCATTTGATATATAAGAAATATAAATTGACAAAATTCTGCTCCGGTAATGCCGGTTAAACAGAAAATGCTGCTGTGGTCAGTGATGCAACTATCACGGTTGATGTGTTTTCTGTCTATAGGACCACTCTGTCTACTCAGTATCTTTCAACTACAGATTTAACTTGAACAAACTATTGTTTCCCGGCATCAGTCCTGGAGATAGAATGAGTCGGTGTTGCTGAAGAGAGAAGTCGAGAGCATGCATGTGGTGGCACATGGATCTCATAATACGGCGAGAGCACCTGCAGTATTTTGCTGTTGTATCAGTCCTCAAGATGTGTGTGTTTTCCAGCCCTTTAAATCATCACAAACATTGTGCTACTCATATGGGAAGTTCTCATTTATCGAATAGGATAACCATAAAGATTCAAAACTGCACTTAGTGTTTAATAATTGAATTTTTTAATCCAATGTTTTAGGTTCCTGGTCATCAAGCAGTCTTCATTAATGAGCCAAGGTTATCCGATTTTAAGCAAGTTCTTTTGCGCGAAGGTATTCAGGCAGAATTTGTTGGAGGTGTGCTGGTCTGCAACAATTTAGTAGCTGTTCGAAGAGTAAGTATTTTTAGTTAGAGGTGATGTGTTACTGCATTAAAAGACCTCCAGCAATGTCTGACAGAAGCAAAATTTGATAGTTTTAATTAATAGTACACATTCCTAAATTAGAGTAGAAAATCATTTTCCTGTGGTTTGTCACAATCTGAACAATCAGGAAGACAGCTCCCAGGTTTATCTTTGTAGTACCATTGTTGAGCAAAACTAGTTTTAAGAAAAAAAGTAATTTAAGCACTTTGTTCTTTTTGTCATTTATTTCTTTTGACTCATGTTGGAGAATGTAAACGCCCATTCTCACAATCAGTTATGCAGCAAGTTGAGCATTTGTGTCTACTAAGGTGAAGTTACTATCTGCTCCTGCAATTTCCTGTGTCTTGGGTAAAACAACATTTAGAAGGCGTACTGCTTTTTAGTTGATAGACGAAGCTTCCGAGTGTCCCATTTCTATACAGTTCTGTTTTATGGCATCATTTACAAAGTACAGGTCCAGGTGCAAAAAATGATTTTAGATTTTTGTGCTTCTGGGTTGCCTTTCAGTTGCAGGCTGACACTAATGACGAATGCCTTTTTGATAAGAAACACCAGAAAATAAATTAAAATAAAGCAAACATATGAATATTGTAGAATAACTTTTAAGAAATACATTTATTCAATTCAGTTTGCTAATTTACCATGAAACCAGAAGCTATATTACATACCCAATATTTTATTAGTTTAGGGGATTTATTAAGAATTCTTCAAATGGTGAGCATTATGAATTGCTCCACCCAACTTTCCTTTGCAGTAAATATAGACGTGTTTAAATTCCAAATCCCACGACTACTTATTGATAACATCACTTCTGAAAAGTGGGTGGAACTACCTTTAAATTCTTGTTTCTATTTTATTTTCAGACTGAGACCGGGCGTGTCGGACTGGAAGGATGTTTGTGTGAAGATTATTATAAAATAAGGGACCTTTTATATGAACAGTATGCAATTGTGTAATAGTACTTGGAAAACTCTTGAAAAACTATGGATTCTACTCTCCAGGAGTTTCCTAGATCGTCAGTGTACTGGAAAACATTTGTGACATGTAAAAAATCAGGACAACTTTTTCTAACTAGAGTAGCATTCATATCTTGTGTCTGGTTTTACTTCTCCAACTCTCCTGGAAGAAATTTGAAAAGTCAAATGGCTGTTGTGTATTTTACTTCTATTGAACTGTTCTGTTAAACATAAGAATATGTTCTCTATTCACCAGGTCCCACTCAACAGTTTTTTGTTGATCATCGACAGTACATTTTGCTGATTCACAAAGCTCTACAAACAAAATGGGTCTGCAAGACTTCACCTAATTACATTATTGTAACACAGCAACGATAAACTAAAGCATCCCAAAGCTCAAGTCAATAGGCCTTGAAAAACTAGCCTAACCTATTGTATAGCGAAGAAAAAATTACAAACTGATACGAGCTCAAAACAGTTTTAAAGTTTTTAATGTTTTTTTTTTGATAGTACAAGGTTGTAATTTTGGTGTGAGATATTGGGTTATTCATTCACTTTATACAGTTATAAAGCTGTTGAGGTTGATTATCATTTTTTAGTAAAGTTATAAATGCAGAACTCATCGACATACAGATATTGTTGTGAAAGGCTAAAATTGTTATTTTGAGTTTGTCTTTACAAATAAGTTGTAACTTAGTTTTGAAATCCAAGAAAAATTAATTAAATGGTTTATAAAATTCCTCTCTTAAATTTCCTTGTTGCAAACTCACCGCCAGTTCTTGTTCAAACTGAGCAACCTTACAGAGAGCCCTCCGTTAGCTCATTTTACATAGTCCTTCACAGTGAGTGTTGGGAGATTATTTGACTCAGCCTCTAGACATGTGTGCTGCCAGTAGGTCTCACTGGATAAGAAATAATATTGAGAAATGAGAACCGTGGCAGAATTTCACCTTGGAACCCAGGGTTGCTGAGACTAATTGTGGTACATTGAAAAGTATAATTTTAAATTTGCATGTAAATGTATTGAAGCCATATTCATCATAGAAACATAGAAAATAGGTGCAGGAGTAGGCCATTTGGCCATTCGAGCCTGCACCGCCATTCAATATGATCATGGCTGATCATTCACCTCAGTACCCCTTTCCCGCTTTCTCTCCATACCCCTTGATCCCTTTAGCCATAAGGGCTATATCTAACTCCCTCTTGAATATATCCAATGAACTGGCATCAACGACTCTCTGTGGTAGGGAATTCCACAGGTTAACAACTCTCTGAGTGAAGAAGTTCCTCATCATCTCAGTCCTAAATGGCCTACCCCTTATTATAAGATTGTGTCCCCTGGTTCTGGACTTCCCCAACTTCGGGAACATTCTTCCCGCATCTAACCTGTCACGTCCCGTCAGAATCTTATACGTTTCTATGAGATCCCCTCTCATCCTTCTAAACTCCAGTGTATAAAGGCCCAATTGATCCAGTCTCTCCTCATATGTCAGTCCAGCCATCCCTGGAATCAGTCTGGTGAACCTTCGCTGCACTCCCTCAATTGCAAGAACATCTTTCCTCAGATTAGGAGACAAAAACTGAACACAATATTCTAGGTGAGGCCTCACCAAGGCCCTGTACAATTGCAGTAAGACCTCCCTGCTCCTATACTCAAATCCCCTAGCTATGAAGGCCAGCATGCCATTTGCTTTCTTCACCGCCTGCTGCACCTGCATGCCAACTTTCAATGACTGATGAACCATGACACCCAGGTCTCGTTGCACCTCCCCTTTTCCTAATCTGCCATCATTCAGATAATACTCTGCCCTCGTGTTTCTGCCACCAAAGTGAATAACCTCACATTTATCTACATTATACTGCATCTGCCATGCATTTGCCCACTCACCCAACCTGTCCAAATCACCCTGCAGCCTCTTAGCATCCTCCTCACAGCTCACACTATCACCCAGTTTAATGTCATCTGCAAACTTGGAGATATTACACTCAATTCCTTCATCCAAATCATTAATGTATAATGTAAAGCGCTGGGATCCCAGCACTGAGCCCTGTGGCACTCCACTAGTCACTGCCTCCCATTCCAAAAAGGAGCTTTGACATGGCAGGTTTTCTACAGAGTGCTTTCATACTAGGAAGATGAAGACTCTCTTCTCAGATTGGAGACCTTCTAAACTTTGTTGAAAAAGACAAGTGCATAACAGAGGGGAATGCTTTACATTGCTAGTACTTCTCACCAGAGTACTGCTTTCTTTGTAACTTTTTGCATGATATAGATTTGTTACGAAAAATCCTCGACAGTCCCTCGAATTGAGGATGACTTACTTCCACACCAAAACATTCGCAGGTGTTTCAATGAAGGACCTAATATTCCAGGTCCCGAACTAAGTCTTGAAGGATGGATGATGCCTGTGCGTGGATTTTTTTAACATGTGGTGGCCATTGCACACCAGCCACCACATGGGCTTGACAGAGCTAGGTCATGGTACAGTGGCAAGGTTAGCCTTATTAACATGTTATTGAAACCCTAGTAAAATAAACACAAGGAGCAAAAGCACTTTTCTATTCTGTGAGCTGGTAATCTATTTTTTTCGTAACAAATCTATCATGCAAAAAGTTACAAAGAAAGCAGTACTCTGGTGAGAATAACTGTCAATGTAAAGTATTCCCCTCTGTCATGCACTTGTCTTTTTCAACAAAGTTTTGAAGGTCTCCAATCTGAGAAGAGAGAGTCTTCACCTTCCTAGCATGAAAGCACTCTGTAGAAAACCTGCCATGTCAAAGCTCCTCATTTTAATTTCCTTTCTCTCTGCAGCATTGGATTGCCTCCCGATATTTTGGCCAAAACAGTTGAAAAGTTACCAATATAAAATTCACACCCTGACTGGTACAGCTCATTGGAGAGGCTGTACTTTGCACTGCTGCCTCTCAGATTTGAGTTAAGGTACATGGAGATTAGTCGAATATTTATTGTACCACAATTTGAACTATATTCCCAAAGATTTCCTGATACAGGCAAAATAACTCAAGCTGTAGAATAATGCACAAATCAGAATTGTAACTGATTGAAAGATGCTTTAAGATTGCTGACCAACACTATTTCTAAAATGAAAATTCCCAGGCATTAACTATTTGAAGTTTTGTTATTTGTAGCCTTAGTAAAAGCATGTAATGTTCCAGATGATAAAAGCCCACACCTGATGTGAGATTTGCTGATCTTTTGAACAAGAAAGAAAAATACCACAGTCACTGGCAAAATGTCCTGTGTTTTTTTTTCCAGATCCTCAAAATGGTTCATACTGCTGCTTATGGTATCTGATAGGCTGCATGGTATCTGATAGGCTGCTTCTTGGTATCTGATAGGCTGCATGGTGACATGGGTTAGCTCAGATCAGGGTCTCTGACAAAATGTTACATTTGAAATATTTGTTTTCTGTTTACAAATGTTGAAGACATACTGTATAATTTCTAGCATATTGTGCTTTTGTTTTAAAATGAAACCCAGTATTGAAAATAAGTCATATAATAAGTTATAAAGGGTTAAAAATTGCTTCCACGAGTAATTAACTGACTTTAATGGCTCATATGACTAGATTTGAACAGTTTCAGTGATTGAATCATGTCTATATCATTTTCTAATTCCATTTTTGATAGTGGGCTACAAACATGGGGCCCATTCTAAAAGTATGCTTCCTTTGGCATTGTCAATTAACTTACCTTTTCTCTCGTTAAATTCCATCTGTTTGGATGCTTAATATTGTGCAGATCCTTATGGTCTTATCTATGCTGTAAACAAAATGAGTTGATTCAAAATGCTACTTTATTCCAGTTCAGGGAATGTTGGCTGGAGATTGTCAAATTTACCTAAATGTATATGACAGGAATAAGTTGATGTATTTCTTTTTGCTCCTTATCTGCTGAGCAGTTGGAAGGATTTCAGCTACACCTTTAGCCCAAGAAAAGTAAAAGTTCCCTGCAATATTTAGCTAACCAACATAAGCCATCCAAGAAAAAAGTACATAACCAATAATTAGACATTCTAGATACACCCCATCTATAAGACAACAACTTTACACCAATAAATATAGAACACATTAATTATTTGTATTTTTCCATGTCACAATATTTTACAGTAATTAGTCTCTGCTTAAATCTATTGGTGCATGCTACATCACTCGTGTTCAAAAAAAAAGGGGTGGCATTTCATTAAAGACCGTAGACTATCCTGCCATTCATGTGACATATTGGAAGAGGTCCCAATACAATGCCATCTCTGGAGAGTAATACGGCTTTGTTCAAAGGCCATAGCTTATTTGTGGCAGGAAAGAATGAACGAGCTCTACTTCAATATCAATGTAAAAGTAGGATTACTATATTCAAATGTCTGAGTCAGATTTTTTCACCGTCAAAATGAACTTTAATATTCCAAATGTACATTAGATTCTAACTGTTAGAAACTTTACGTGGCATTGAAAGATGTGCAATATTACAAAACGATACCTCAAAAATGGTATACCTGTAAAATATCCAAAATGTTGGTAGACATTTTAATAATAGGAATGAGGTTGCACTTTCAGTACAATGAAAACATCTAAATCTATTACAAAATACAGCTACTTCAATGATACACTAGAGAATATGATGGAGGTATGGATTTTCAGATCTATCCAGAGATCCATCCTTATAACTATAATAGAAGTTTAGATAATTCCTCCCTGAAGTGGCTTCATAAATTTTATTACATACATGAATATTTAAATTCTGTGGTAAGATTATGTGTCAGCTATGGATTTATGGAGGTCAAATTTAACTTGGCGGGAATCATGGGCGGGGTTGCGGGTGGCTATCCACCTGGCTGCCAGCCCAGAAGATTTTAACTCTGGCCTAATTTGAATACTCCGAAATGAACTCCCGGCTGAAGGTCGGGACGTCAACACCAGTGGGCAAGAGTGGAAAGTAGTGGAGTGTCAGGCCGCCATTGGAAACAGTCCCCGGCGAGGAAAGTGAGCAAGGAGTGGGATTGGGAACTATAGAGTGGGATGGGGTGGAGAAACCCAGTCCAGGGGAGGCCCAAGCTATCCTTGCACAGCTCAGGGGATAGCTCCTGCTCCTACTGGGCCATAAGGATTCCATGTTAAAAATTATTTTGCCCAACATACCATGGCCTCTTCTGGCCACTCAGCAGGATATCAGGGTTGGCCCACTGCGGGTCTTCCAAATGCAGAAGTTAAAATGCTGTTGTAGTGCCAATTACTTCATCGGACCATGACTTTAAGATTTAATTTAGGCCCCCGGCTGCCTGCAGTGGGATCTTCAAAGGACTTCAAAGTCGGTGAAAATAAAACATCACCGGACGAGAACAAGTGGATTCGGATGGTTTTAACCCCTCCCAGACTTCATTCTCAGTGGGCGAGGGAATTAAAATCAACAGCATGAAGTTTATTTTCACACTTGTTAGATTAGGTTAATGTTATTAAATGTGATTATCCTCAAAACACATGATGTTACCAGAATTTGGCACCACTTAAAGTATTAGAAGCACATTTGAAATTTACTTAGGGAATTCGAGCATCAAAAACTTGATGAGTTAGTGTTTCTTCAAAAGCAAATTATATAGGATAAGAATTAGGAGCAGGAGTAGGGCATTTAGCCCCTCGAGCCTGCTCCGCCTTTCAATTAGAACATGCCTGATCTTCGACCTCTGCTCCACTTTCCCGCCCTATCCCTATATCCCTTTATTTCCCCAGTGTCCAAAAATCTATCTCAGGCTTGAATATACTCAACGACTCAGCACCCACAGCCCTTTGCGTGGCGAATTATAAGGATTCGCAACCCTCTGAAGAAATTCCTCCTTATCTCAGTCTTAAATGGCCAACACCTTATCCTGAGACTATGCCCCCTAGTTCTAGACTCTCCAGCCAGAGGAAACAACCTCTCAGCATCTACCCTGTCAATTTCCCTCAGGATTTTATATGTTTCACTGAGATCACCTCTCATTCTCCTAAACTCCAAAGAGTATAGGCCCAATCTTTGCAATCTCTCCTCATAGGATGACCCTGTCATCCCAGGAATCAATCTAGTGGACCTTTATTGCACTGTTGCTAAGGCAAGTGATTCCTTCCTCTGATAAGGAGACCAAACATGTGCACAGTGTTCCAGGTGTGGTCTCACCAAAAGCCCTGTATAATTGTAGCAAGATGTCATTACTCTTGTACTCCAATCCCCTTGCAACATGCCATTTGCCTTCCGAATTGCTTGCGTGCTGTGTTTCCTTTACGAGATCATCTAAATTTGAACACCATTTAATAGTTTCTGACAATTTAAAAATATTCTATTTTTCTATTCTTACTAAAGTGAATAACCTCGCATTTCCCCACATTACACTCCACCTGCTACCTTATTGGCCACTCACTGAATCTGTCTATATCCCTTTGCCGGCTGCATCCTCCTCACAGCTTACTTTCCCACCTAGTTTTGTATCATCAGCAAACTTGGATGCATTACACTTTCAGAAAATAATATTTTGGGATACAGTAATTGAGACATAACATAATAAGTGTAGCATGCTTGGGAGGAACACACTAATTTGGACCTATGGTTTCCAAAGCTTTCCACCACTGAGGGTTTTTCTTGCCTCACGTCTGGGCCTACTGTAGATTAATTGATAGAGATTGATCGCCATGATTAGTCAACAATGCCATTTGTATCAAGTAGCTACCAGGATTGTAAAAGATGAACTAGATGCACCTTGTTCATTTATCATCGAGTGATTCATATACTATGAAGTACTATTCCAGAAATGGTTATGGACAGTTTCTTTCATCTTCAGGCTATCCTTAAAACTTCCTAATCTACAATAAAACTACAAGGTCTGAGTTGAGTGTTTCTTGTGTTTTTTAAAGAATGTGTTCCTTGGATGTGGGCGTCACTGGCAAGGCCAACATTTATTACCCATCCCTAATTACCCTTGAGAAGGTGGTGGTGAGCCGCTGCCTTGAACCGCTGCAGTCCTTGTGGTATAGGTACTCCCAAAATGCTGTTAGGGAGGGAGTTCTAGGATTTTCACCCAGCGAGAATGAAGGATCGCCGATATATTAAGTCAGGATGATTTGTAACTTGGAGGGGAACTTGCAGGTGATGGTGTTCCAATGCAACTGCTGCCTTCTAGGTGGTAGAGATCGCAGATTTGGGAGATGCTGTCACAGAAGCCTTGGTGAGTTGCTGCAGTACATCGTATAGATGGTACACAACACAGCCACAGTGTGCTGGTGGTGGAGGGAGTAAATGTTTAAAGTGGTGGATGGGGTGCCAATCAAGCGGGCTGCTTTGTCCTAGATGGTGTCGAGCTTCGCGAGTGTTGGAGCTGCACTCCAGGCAAGTGGAGAGTATTCTATCACACTCCTGACTTGTGCCTGTAGATGGTGGAAAGGCTCTGGGGACACAGGAGGTAAGATACTCGTCACAGAATACCCAGCCTCTGACCTGCTCTTGTAACCACAGTATTTATGTGGCTGGTCTAGTTAAGTTTCTGGTCAATGGTGACCCCCAGGATGTTGATGGTGGGGGATTCAGTGAAGGTAATGTCATTGAATGTCAAAGGGTAGTGGTTAGACTCTGGCTTTTTGGAGATAGTCATTGCCTGGCACTTTTGTGGCACGAATGTTACTTGCCACTTATCAGCCCAAGCCTGACTGTCATCCAGGTCTTGCTGCACTCGGGTATGGACTGTTTCATTATCTGAGGAGTTGCGAATGATGGAGGGAAGGTCATTGATGAAGCAGCTGAATATAGTTGGGCCGAGGGCACTGCCCAGAGGAACACCTGCAGTGAAGTCCTGATTTCCATTGACTTCAGTTTTACTAGGGCTCCTTGATGTCAAGCGCAGTCACTCTCATCTCACCTCTGGAATTCAGTTCTTTTGTCCATTTTTGGACCAAGGCTGTAATGAGGTCTGGAGCCGAGTGGTCCTGGCGGAACCAAAACTGAGCATTGGTGAGCATGTTATTATTGAGTAAGTGCTGCTTGATAGCACTGGCAACGACAGTTTGCTGATGATTGAGAGTAGACTGATGGGGCGGTAATTAGCCCGATTGGATTTGTCCTACTTTTTGTGGACAGGACATACCTGGGCAGTTTCCCACATTGTCAGGTAGATGCCAGTGTTGTAGCTCTACTGGAGGCTTGTGTGTGAAATGGGGACAATGGTATCAATATGTAGAGGGTTTTTGTTTTACTATGATGCTTTAATAAATAATTTGGCAGATGGAGTACAATGTGGGGAAATGCGAGGTATTCCACTTTGACAGAAATAATAGAAAAGCAAATGGAGAATTTAAATGGAGAAAAATTGCAGTACAGAGGGACCTGGGGGTCCTTGTGCATGAAATACAAAAAGCTAATATGCAGGTACAGGAAGTAATCAGGAAGGCAAATGGAATGTTGGCCTTTATTGCAAGGGGGATAGAGTATAAAAGCAGAGAAGTCCTGCTTCAACTGTACAGGGTATTGGTGAGGCCACACCTGGAGTACTGCGTATAGTTTTGGTCTCCGTATTTAAGGAAAGATATACTTGCAAAGGGGGCTGTTTAGAGAAGGTTCACTAGATTGAATCCGAGATGAGGGAATTGACTCATGAGGATAGGTTGAGTAGGTTGGGCCTCTACTCATTGGAGTTTAGAAGAATGAGAGGTGATCTTATTGAAACTTATAAGATAATGAGGCGGCTCAACAAAGTGGATGCAAAGAGGATATTTCCACTCAAAGGGGAAACTAAACCTTGGGGACATAGTTTTAGAATAAGGGGCCACCCATTTAAAACTGAGATGAGGAAAAATTTATTCTCTCAGAGGTTGTAAATCTATGGAATTCTCTGCCCCAGAGAGCTGTGGAGGCTGGGTCACTGAATATATTTAAGCTGGAGATAGACAGATTTTTGAGCGATAAGGGAATAATCATCAGCATCATAGGCAGTCCCTCAAAATCGAGGAAGACTTGCTTCCACTCTTAACATGTTCTTAGGTGGCTGTACAGTCCAATACAAGAACCACGGTCTTTGTCACAGGTGGGACAGATAGTTGTTGAGGGAAGGGGTGGGTGGGACTGGTTTGCCGCATGCTCTTTCCGCAGCCTGTGCTTGATTTCTGCATGCTCTCGGCGACGAGACTTGAGGAGCTCAGCGCCCTCCTGGATGCACTTCATCCACTTAAGGCGGTCTTTGGCCAGGCACTCCCAGGTGTCAAGCAGAGAAATCCTGCTACAACTGTACAGGGTATTGGTGAGGCCACACCTGGAGTACTGCGTATAGTTTTGGTCTCCATATTTAAGGAAGGATATCTTGCATTGGAAGCTGTTCAGAAAGGGTTCACTAGGTTGATTCCGGAGATGAGGGGGTTGACTCATGAGGATAGGTTGAGTAGGTTGGGCCTTTATCAGGGAGGCTTTGAGGGTGTCCTTGTAACGTTTCCGTTGCCCACCTTTGGCTCATTTGCCGTGAAGGAGTTCCGAGTAGAGCACTTGCTTTGGGAGTCTCGTGTCTGGCACGCAAACTATGTGGCCTGCCCAGTGGAGCTGATCAAGTGTGGTCAGTGCTTCAATGTTGAGGATGTTGGTCTGGTCGAGGAGGCTAATTTTGATGTGTCTGTCCTCCCAGGGGATTTGTAGGATCTTAAGGAGACATCCTTGGTGGTTTTTCTCCAGCGACTTGAGGTGTCTACTGTACATGGTCCATGTTTTGAGTCATACAGGAGGGCTGGTATTACTACAGCTCTGTAGATCATGAGCTTGGTGTAAGGGAGTAAAGGGTTATGGGGAGTGGGCAGGGAAGTGGAGCTGAGTCCATGATCAGATCAGCCATGATCTTATTAAATGGCAGAGCAGGCTCGAGAGGCCAAATGGCCTACCCCTGCTCCTATTTCACCAAAGGACAGAAATCGCTAGTGGGAGTTGTGTACAGAAACCAAACAGCAATAGTGAGGTTGGGGATGGTATCAAACAGGAAATTAGGAATGCGGGCAATAAAGGTACAGCAGTTATCATGGGCGACTTTAATCAACATATAGATTGGGCTAACCAAACTGGTAGCAATACGCTGGAGGAGGATTTCCTGGAGTGTATAAAGGATGGTTTTCTAAACCAATATGTCGAGGAACCAACTAGAGAGCTGGCCATTCTAGACTGGGTGATGTGTAACGAGAAAGGACTAATTAGCAATCTTGTTGTGCGAGGTCCCTTGGAGAAGAGTGACCATAATATGGTAGAATTATTCATTAAGATGCAGAGTGTCACAGTTAAGTCAGAGACTAGGGTCCTGAACTTAAAGAAAGGAAACTGAGATGGTATGAGACGTGAATTGGCTAGGATAGACAGGCGAATGATACTTAAAGGGTTGACGGTGGATAGGCAATGGCAGACATTTAAAGATCACATGGATGAACTTCAACAATTGTACATTCCTGTCTGGCATAAAAATAAAACGGGGAAGGTGGCTTAACCGTGGCTAACAAGGGAAATAAGGGATAGTGTTAATTCCAAGGAAGAGGCATAAAAATTGGCCAGAAAAAGCAGCAAACCTGAGGACTGGAGAAATTTATAATTCAGCAGAGGAGGACAAAGGGTTTAATTAGGAGGGGGAAAATAGAGTATGAGAGTAAGCTTGCTGGGAACATAAAAACTGACTGCAAAATCTTTTATAGATATGTGAAGAGAAAAAGATTAGTGAAGACAAATGTAGGTTCCTTGCAGTCAGAATCAGGTGAATTTATAATGGGGAACAAAGAAATGGAAGACCAATTGAACAAATACTTTGGTTCAGTCTTCACTAAGGAAGATACAAATAACCTTCCAGAAATGCTAGGGAATCGAGGGTCTAGCGAGAAGGAGGAATAGAAGGAAATCCGTATTAGTCAGGAAATTGTGTTCGGGAAATTGATGGGATTGAAGGCCGATAAATCCCCAGGTCGTGATAGTCTGCATCCCAGAGTACTTAAGGAAGTGGCCCTAGAAATAGTGGATGCATTGGTGATCATTCTCTGGATCAGTTCCTATGAATTGGAGGGTAGCTAATGTAACCCCACTTTTTAAAAAAGGAGGGAGAGTGAAAACACGGAATTATAGACTGGTTAGCCTGACATCTGTAGTGGGGAAAATGTTGGAATCAATTATTAAAGATGTTATAGCAGCGCATATGGAAAGCAGTGACAGGATCGGTCCAAGTCAGCATGGATTTATGAAAGGGAAATCATGCTTGACAAATCTTCTAGAGTTTTTTGAGGATGTAACTAGTAGAGTGGACAAGGGAGAACCAGTGGATGAGGTGTATTTGGACTTTCAAAAGGCTTTTGACAAGGTCCCGCACAAGAGATTGGTGTGAAAAATTAAAGCACATGGTATTGGGGGTAATGTATTAACGTGAATAGAGAACTGGTTGGCAGACAGGAAGCAAAGAGTAGGAATAAACGGTTCCTTTTCTCAATGGCAGGCAGTGACTAGTTGGGTACCGCAAGTTTCAGTGCTGGGATCCCAGCTATTTACAATACACATTCATGAGTTAGACGAAGGAATTGAATGTAATATCTCCAAGTTTGCAGATGACACTGAGCTGGGTGGCAATGTGAGCTGTGAGGAGGATGCTAAGAGGCTTCAGGGTGACTTGGACAGATTAGGTGAGTGGGCAAATGCATGGCAGATGCAGTATAATGTAGATAAATGTGAAGTTATTCACTTTGATGGCAAAAACAGGAAGGCAGAATATTATCTGAATGGTGACAGATTAGGAAAAGGGGAGGTGCAACGAGACCTGGGTGTCATGGTACATCAGTCATTGAAAGTTGGCATGCAGGTACAGCAGGTGGTGAAGAAGGCAAATGGCATGTTGGCCTTCATAGCGAGAGGAATTGTGTTTTGGAGCAAGGAGGTCTTACTGCAGTTATACAGGGCCTTGGTGAGGCCACACCTTGAATATTCTGTACAGTTTTGGTCTCCTAATCTGAGGAAGTACGTTCTTGCTATTGAGGGAGTGTAGTGAAGGTTCACCAGACTGATTCCCGGGGTGACAGGACTGACATATGAAGAAAGACTGGATCGGCTAGGCTTATATTCACTGGAATTTAAAAGAATGAGAGGGGACCTCATAGAAACATATAAATTCTGACCGGATTGGACAGGTTAGATGCAGGAAGAATGTTCCCGATGTTGGGGAAGTTCAGAACCAGGGATCACTGTCTAAGGATAAGGGTTAAGCCAAAATGAGGAAATACTTCTTCACTCAGAGAGTTGTGAACCTGTGGAATTCTCTACCACAGAAAGTTGTTGAGGCCAGTTCATTAGATATATTCAAAAGGGAGTTAGATGAGGCCCTTTCGGCTGAAGGGATCAAAGGGTATGGAGAGAAAGCAGGAATGAAGTTCTGAAGTTGCATGATCAGCCATGATCATATTGAACGGTGGTGCAGGCTCGAAGAGCCGAATGGCCTACTCCTGCACCTATTTTCTATGTTTCTATGTTTCTATGTTCTTATGTTCTTAATAACTTTTTATATGGTGGTTTCCATAATATTGATTTAAAACTTATCTCTGAGCCAGCTTGACCAGGAAATTGCAGCCAGGGCACAGTTGTCTCACTATAATTGATCTAAAGAGGGGGCAAATAGTCCCATTTTACCACCTTGATCACTATTCCTTGACCCCCACTGAAAGTGCTTATGGGTTCAGCTGTCGTGGCCTCACTATTGTCTTCTGACATTCCGTGTTGAACATCATAGAAAGAAGAGCCAGGCAAGGTACCAGGGGGTTGCTAGTGTCTGTAGATCTGTATTGGGAAAATGGGAGGATACGGAAAACACACATTCACTTTTCATCCTGATACTCATAATTCAATCTGATTATTTTAGCTCTTCAAACTTAGTTTCACATTTTCAGACTGCATCAATTATTTGGTCACGAAAAGTGGGCACGTTCTATTTGTGGAGAGTATAGATAAAGATGACATTAATTTAAGAACTGCATTACATTTCCCAGGACTGGAAGCCATTCTTGGTTGGTCATAAATGGTACTACAGTTTATAAGACAGAATATAGTAAAGCTGAGCAATTTGGATTAAATCATATAATCATTGCATTTCACCTAGATCTGCAAAAGATGGCACTGTTTCACCTTCATTGGGCCATCCTGTGCAATACAAGCATTATATTATTTCCTGTTAATCAGATACGTTTGTTAATAGCTCAGTACTATTCAAAAATAATTTAGTACAGGTGCAGCGTCGAGAATCCGGAGCCCTCGGGACTGAGGCCGTCCGGATTCTGGGCTTTTCCAGACTTTTGATCGTCTTTCTGATGTCACGATTCTGGAAACACTCGAGCCCAGGTTTGGGTATTTCCGGATTTCGAAACGTCAGAAAGAGGTGGAGGGGCAGGGGGTCCCCGTCGAGGAGCTGTTCGGGCTGCCAGCCCGATCGATGAGGTCATCGGGTAGGGCCCCGCTGCCAAGGAGGTGTTCGGGCGGACCCCGCCGCAGAGGAACTGTTTGGGCGGGCCCCGCCATGGAGGAACTGTTCAGGCCGACCCCGCCGCGGAGGAACTGTTCGGGCGGGCCCCACCGCAGAGAACTGTGCAGGTGGGCCCCGTCGCGGAGGAGGTGTTCGGGCGGGCCTCGCCGAGGTGGAGCTGTTTGGGCGGGCCCTGCCGCAGAGGAGCTGTTCGGGTGGGCCTCATTGTGGAGGAGGTGTTTGAGCGGACCCCGTCGCGGAGGAGGTGTTTGGGCGGGCCCTGTCACAGAGGAGGTGTTTCGGCGGGCCTCGCCGTGGAGGAGGTATTTGGGTGGGCCGGCGACGAGGCCCTCAGGTAAGGACAGTGGCGGCAAGCGGGGCGGGACCCCGAGGTCGGCAGGGTTGGCAGGTCCGGATTCTGGAACATTTTACGGATTCCAGATGACCCTGCCACTAATCAGTCCGGATTTCAGAACATTCCGGATTATGGTACCCTGGATTTTCGACACTGCACCTGTACATGTTTAATGAGTTGCCTACCTCTTGATATTTCCCTATTATTCAGTGTGCAGATATCACCATTTACTTAGGGCTTCTCAAAAAGCAAGAGCAGTTCAAAATAAGTGAAAAGTGAGTGAATATTAAGGGTACTAAAATAATAAAGCTAACAGTTCATAAACACAGGAATTAAGTTCTTCCACGTACAGCTGAAAATTACCCCAGAAGTTGCAGTTATCTGCTAAATGTATTCTGATATCTTCACATGGTGAAATGTTCTAAAAATCAACCCATGGTTAAAGGATGATTTTGGAGGTATAAGCTCCTATTACAAAGTACCACATAATAGACTTGTTGGCAAAATTAAAACCCATGTGATTAAAGAAACAGTAGCAGCAGGAATACAACATTGGCTAAGGGACAGAAAGTAGAGAGTAGCAGTGAATGGATGTTTTACAGACTGGAGGGAAATATACAATGATGTTTCCCAGGGGTCGGTTTTAGGAACACTGCTCTTTTTGATAGATGTTAATGACCTGGACTTGGGTATACAAGGCATAATTTCAAAGTTTGCAGATGATACAAAACTCGGAAATATAGTAAACAATGAAGAGGATAGTAACAGACTTCAGGAGTATGTAATAACTCGATAGACTGAATACTGTAAACTAACACAGGTACAAACCTGGCTCTGCTTTATTAGGGCCCAATGTAATTACATTACATGATGGCTTGCCTTTTATACTCGGGCCGCACACACGTGCGTACAGCCCAATGACTTCCAACAGTGGCGCCACCTGGTGGCTAGTAACCCCAAGAATACATACATGACAATATCCCCCTTTAAGATATTAGTAACAGTCTTTTTACAAATTGAGACGCTCCGGGGCTTCCGCTCCCAAGTTGATTGTCTCAGTTCAATTCCAGCCTTGGGCGAGTGTTCTGAGTCTGTTATGATGGGGGGCTGGGTAGCTGATCTGATGGGAGTGGCAATGACCATGTCAGGGATTGAAAGTCCAGATTCATTGATGACAGCAGATGACTGAGGGTAGGTTGCTTGGTCACTGATTGTGTCTTCCTCAGACTGTTCCAGTTCATCCGTGTGCTGCAGCTTTATTTGAACAACATGTTTCCTGCATGTTTGCCCATTCTTGAACTTGATGATAAACACTCTGTTACCTTCCTTGGCTGTAACAATACCGGCGATCCACTTGGGACCTTGACCATAATTTAGTACATATAGAGGATCGTTAACAGAGATGTCATGTGACACGCAGCGCGATCATGATACCACTGCTGACTTTGACGTCTGTATTCAACATGATCGTTCAAGTCAGGGTGGACAAGAGAGAGCTTGGTCTTCATCAATAGCTCAGCAGGGGAGACCTGGTAAGCGTGTGGGATCTTGTCCTGTAACTAAGCAATATGCATGACAAGCGAGTCTGCAGTGAACCTTGGGTTACACGTTTCATACTCTGCTTGATGGTTTGGACAGCATGCTCTGCTTGGCCATTAGATGCGGGCTTGAATGATGCTGACCTCACATGTTTGATACCATTGAGTTTCATGAACTCTTGAAACTCCAGATAGTGAAGCAAGATTCGTTGTCGTTTACAACGATGTCGAGCAGACCATGAGTGACAAATATGACATGAAGGCTCTCAATGGTAGCTGTGGATATACTGGATGACATGATTATACACTCTATCCACTTGGAATATGCATCCACCACAACTAAAAACATCTTTCCCAGGAAGGGATCTGCAAAGTTGTTGTGGATCCTGGACCATGGTTTAGATGGCCATGACCACAGATTCAGCGGTGATTCCGCTGGTGCTTTACTTAGCTGCATGCAAGTGTTGCACTGATGTACACATGATTCCAGATCTGAGTCAATTCCAGGCCACCATACATGAGACCTGGCAATGGCTTTCATCATGACAATACCGGAATGAGTGCTATGTAGATCATGTACAAATTTCTGTCTGCCTTTCTTAGGCATAACAACACGATTACCCCACAGTAAACAATCTGACTGAATGGATAGTTCGTCTTTGCGACGGTTGTAAGGTTTGGTCTCATCACCCATTTGCTTGGGTATGGCCGACCAATCACTACTAAGAACACAACGTTTCACAACTGATAATATCGGGTCCTGGCTGGTCCATGTCTTAACTTGTTGAGCCGTGACAGGGGTTCCTTCACTTTCAAAACCATCCATAACTAACAGTAGGTCTGCAGATTGTGGCGTCTCCACCTCCGGTGTGGGCAACAGCAGACTGCTCAGTGCATCGGCACAATTCTCGGTGTCAGGTCTATGGTGAATAACATAATCATAGGCAGATAATGTCAGTGCCCACCTCTGGATGCAGGACGATGCATTGGTATTGATACCTTTGTTTTCCGAAAACAATGAAATGAGTGGCTTGTGATCTGTTTCCAGTTCAAACCGAAGACCAAACAGATACTGACACATCTTTTTAACCCTGTACATACAGGGTAATGCTACTTTTTCTACCATGCTGTATGCTCTTTCCACCTTTGACAAACTTTTAGAAGCATTCACAACAGGTTGTAGTTTACCCGACTCATTAGCTTGTTGGAGCACGCAATCAACTCCATATGATGAAGCATCACAGGCCAATACTAGATGCTTACACGGATCATAATGTACTAGAAGCTTGTTAGAGCAAAGCAGTGTCATGTATCTTACGTGGCCACTGTTGGTACCATATCAAGGTTTGCCATCAGAGGGCACAGCAGTGGGAGACTTGTGGGTTACCTGTACAGGTGTGCCTGGCCTAGTATAAAAGGCAGGCCACCAGGTGATCCTCACTCTGGAGTTAACTAATCAAGGACTAAGGTCACTACAGTTCAAGTACAACACACTGCCTCGTGGAGTCATTGTTAGAGCATCTAACGACACAACAACTGGCGACGAGAATACGAACTTTCACGCGGAAATGGCTACCCTTGGTACATTGCAGCAGTTCGCCGATGGTGATAATTGGGACACCTTTGTGGAGAGGCTAGAACACTTTTTCACAGCAAATGACCGGGCAGGAGACGACCCGGCCACACTGGCTGATAAACGCTGCGCTATCCTGCTAACCAGTTGGGGGCCCACCGTCTATGGTTTCATCAGGGACTTGCTGGCACCAGCGAAGACAACAACCAACTCGTACAAGGAGCTCGTAATCCTGATCCAGGAGCAACTCAAGCCCAAGGAGAGCATCCTCACAGCCAGACACCAGTTCTATACCCACCGACGCCCCGAAGGCCAGGAAGTCGCGAAGTTCGCTGCAGACCCCAGGCACCGTGCGAGTTCAGCACCCACCTTAACGAAGCGCTGCGGGACATTTTCGTAATTGGAATCGGCCATGAGGGCCTTCTTCACAAGCTACTGTCGGCGGATACCACAGTCACCCTGCAGAAGGCCATCTCTGTGAGCCAGTCTTTCATGACCTCGACCTGAGGCTCTAGGCAGATGTCTCACCCTCAGGACCGCCCTAAGTGGAGGAAGTGCATCCGGGAGGGTGCTGAGCTCCTCGAGTCTCGTCGCCAAGAGCATGCAGAAATCAAGTGCAGGCAGCGGAAAGAGCGTGCGGCAAACAGTCCCACCCACCCTTTCCCTCAACGACTATTTGTCCCACCTGTGACAGGGACTGTGGTTCTCGTATTGGACTGTACAGCCACCTAAGAACTCGTGTTAAGAGTGGAAGCAAGTCTTCCTCAATTCCAAGGGACTGCCTATGATGATGATGATGATTAAGGAGAAAGACAATAGAACAAGAATTAAACAGCAGGTCAGTTGCTATTGCAACCTGAGACCAGTTGGTTAAGTATAAAAATACATTTCTTGTGATGAGTTCTAAATATTTCTTTATGCTACAGGAGCAAATCCTAGAGGCACCAAGAACTCGTACTTTTCCTTAAGTTCTTTCTTTTCACCATTTCCTGCTGATACAAGTCTCGTTCCCATGCTAAATTGCCTGTTATTTTGTGTCCCAAGGTCATTGCACCCCATCACTACAGCAACTTGAATTAAGTCCACAGCTAGAGTACTGCATACAGTTCTGGTCACCACATTACAGGAAAAATGTGATTGCACTAGAGAGCGTACAGAGGAGATTTACAAGGATGTTGACAGGACTGGAGAATTTTAGCTATGAGTAAAGATTGGATAGGTTGGGGTTGTTATCTTTGGAACAGAAAAGGCTGAGGTGTATAAAATTATGAGGGGCCTAGATGGAGTGGATAGAAAGGACATATTTCCCTTCGCAGAGGTGTCAATAACCAGGGGGCATTGATTTAAAGTAATTGGTAGAAGGATTGGAGGGGAGTTGAGGAGAATATTTTTCACTCAGAGGGTGGTGGGGGTCTGGAACTCACTACCAAAAAGGGTGGTGGAGGCAGAAACCCTCATCACATTTAAAAAGCACTTGAAGTGGTGTAACCTACAAAGCTATGGACCAAGAGCTGGAACGTGGGATTAGACTGTTTAGGGATTAGGCTGGATAGCTCTTTTTTGGCCGGCACAGACACAATGAGCCGAATGGCCTCCTTTTGTATTGCAAACTTCTATAATCCTATATAGTCCCTTTAACATCGAAAGATATAGATAGGTGCACCACAGAGGCATAATCAAACAAAAAGAGTTGGCTTAAGATGAGCATTCCAGTGTGTGTGTGAAATGGATGACCGAAGGCACGGCCGCAAATGATGGGATAAAGGGAGATGGGGATGCACAAAAGGCTAGAGTCAGAGGAATGGATAGGTGTGGAAGGGTTATGGAGCTGGAGGAGGTACATAGATAGGGAGGGGTGAGACCATGAAGAGATTTAAACATAAGGATGAGAAATTTAAATTGAAGGCTTTGGAGGACTGGGAGCCAATGTTAGTCACCTTGTCCCATCTGTACAGTACCCTCTAACTAAAAATTTATGTTCCAAATTCACTGTGCTCCACAGCTGCCAGCTCAAGTTCTTACCTTTATTGTACCTCGCAACTTGTCGGCTTATGCACATCTTCTCTGTGTTTCCTAACAACCAGCTCCTGTCCTACCTTCACCATGCCCCCTAACTAACAGCTCATGTTCCATCATCATGGTGCTCCACAATTACCAGCTCATGTCCTGATGCACTATGCTCCTTGCAAGCTTGTGTCCCAGCTACGCCCCTAACTGCCGCATGCTCTCGTCACTGTGCCACATAACTACCAGATATTATTCTACTTTCACTGTGCTCCAGTTTATGTTCTATCTCCAAGACGCACCCTCATTCGTAAACCATGTAATATTCCATTTGTCCATCAATAAGTTGCACTAAATCTATGTCACTGACAAGTTAGTTCCACTTTATTTTCCAGAATCCTATTTTTCCTTGTCTACACATGCAGAAGTAGCAAAAGATAATTGCACTGAACTTCCTTGATGTAGTGGCTGGAGACTGGTGGAACCCCCGGAGAAATGTCAGATCTCTGCATTTTAACTTGAAATTCTGTGGGAGTTTTGCCAGTGACTCGCCATAACTCCACCAGGAGACCAGTGGAGCTCCCAGGGAAACAGCGCAAATAGCCGTTTACGTAGGTTCCCCGAGGGTGCCAAAGGGACTTGCACAGCTCTTTACAAGGACAAATGGTGGGGGCCAGGTGGCGAGGACTCTCTGAGCTGGGAGCTGCTGCCTCCTGCTACACAGAAGGGACCTGGCGTTGCAGTGGTGCCACCATGGACAGTGAGCTGAAGTGTGCTGGCCTCCACAAGGGCACGTGCGGACCTCATGAAGAGTTAAAAGATGATCCTTTTCAAAAAGTAGCCAGCTTAGCCACTTAACTCATGGGGACAGAGCCGGTCAGTTGCTTCACAGTGTAAGATGAGTACATGAATTGGCTATGAACCTAGTGCACATGCTTAATATAGTTGATAATAAAAAGATGGAGTTTCCTTTCAGGAATAATTGTTAATAACCACAACCAGATTGCACCAGAAATGAGTCAGCAGTGTGGAAATGCTGAAAAATCAACTCATTCAGCAATCTTCTTTAAATGCTCAGGAGAGAGATGAGTAGAAGCTGCATCTTGTGCAGTGAGAGGGCTCATTTAGGCTTTACTGATCTGAATATCTCTAATCTAGGAGTACCATACGCAATCACAAGCTGTATCAGTGCAGCAGGGCTTCACACTCTCAGTACTTGCCTTCGGGAAATAGTGTCCAGTTCATTAAGCTCTAAGATTCCTCATCATAAAGAGCACTTTAATAAGATTAAAAAAAAATAATGACCAGAAATATTGCATGTTTTGTAACTTAACGACGTCAATAGACTCGACATCATGTAAGGTCATAATAGCCTAAATTCTCTGCAGGGCCTGCTCCCTACCAGATGTGTGATGAGACAGAAGTTCCATCTGCCCAATAATATGAGCACCATCCCCAGAGTAGTTTCTGGGGTCAGTGTGAACTCCAAGGATTGAAATGTCCTATTTTTAGTTGGAAACTGTATTCTGCTGCTCGCTTTAAAACAATGTATTTGTCACTGGCAAGGCCGACATTTATTGCCGATCCCTAATCGCCCTTAAGAAGGTGACGGTGAGCTGCCTTCTTGAACTGCAGAGGGCAGTTAGGAATCAAGCACACTGCTGTGTGACTAGAGTCACATGTAGGCCAGACCAGGTAAAGGCAGCAGATTTCCTTCGCGAAAGGACATTACTGAACCAGATGTTTTTTTTTTAAACAACAATCCAGTAATTTCATGGTCACCATTACTGATACTAGCTTTTTATTCCAGATTTATTTAATTCACTGAATTTAAATTCCCCAGCTGCCATGGCAGGATTTGAACTTGTGTCTCTGGATCATTCTTCCAGACCTCTGGATTACTAGGCCAGTAACATAACCACTGTGCTACTGTACCCTGTAAATGTAGCTTAAAAGCGCTGCCATCATCATGAGATATTTTTTCAAATGACCACAAACAGCTGCTACATGGGGTGTCGAAAAGGTTCATTGCAGGACCCAGAATCCCCAAATCATGCACATGTAGAAGAATTCCTGCAAGGGGTTAGGTACAAGAGGAAGAAGAATGTTAGGGACAAAAGGGAGGCCCTATTTGGAACTGAGAGATGTATGGTCCCAATAAAAGCAGCTCATGGCCAGTGGATGGAGGTAGCCAGGACAGTCAGCGTGTACTCCATAATCCCCGTACTGCTTTTCAGTGTAGGAAGAACTTTAATGATCTTACCAAGTCAGGAAAGCTAAGAGGAGTCAGCCACACCATTGGTCAAGACTGTACAAGGTGGTCATTATCTCCAAGGAGGTACTCAGAAAGTTGCTTTTCTAAGTTAAACAATGGTGGCACTGTGAAGTTGCTTAAAATAAAGGTCCAGTGGCAGCTGTCATGGGAGTGAGAATTCACTTGCATCATGTGGTGCTGCTGGTCACAAACAAGCTGCATTTTGAAAGAGGTGCATCTGTTACTCTTGGTGTACGCTTGACCATTGATGAATGGAAAATGTACGGTCCAATTGGTGTATCTGTGACTCCTTGGATCTTGGAGAATCCTGCCATGTGGAAAAATTGTCATATTGTCATTGGTTGTCCTTGAGGAACTGTGTTTCTCCAGAAGCTGCTCCAAAAGGAAGATTGCCCTCTTTGGACCTGAGATGCACCTTCAAATGCCATGGTGGAGGTGGCTGAAGAATTTAATCTTCCACTCAGATAAAAATGAAAGTTTCTGGACTCACAAATGTTGCAAAGTAAGAGTACCCATATTTTGCCTACTTTTAGTATATAGCCTCAAGATAAAGGCCAACAAGAGCTTGCTCTCACATTGATGTTGTTTTACTGTTCATGAACGTTGTAGGAACAGGGGTAGGGGCCTGTATAACTACATGTATGTCTTCAGTAAGACCTTGCCATGGAAAAGGTGCAGTGGTGTCTCATGCTACTGCCACTTTTTCATGGGGAAATAAATTAAGGAATTAGCTTTGGGAAACAAGTCGTGCTTGCCATTTTGGTTGACTGTTGGTTGTGCAATTTGACATAGATCCTCTGTTGCATCCCATTGTTACCTCTAGACTTAACTATTCCAATGCTTTTGGACAGACTTCCATCTTCCACCCTCCATACGCTTGAACTCATCCAATGCTTGTACCCTAACTTGCACCAAGTCCCATTCATCCATCATCCACGTGCTCGCTGACTTATATTTGTTCCCGGTCTGGCAATGCCTCGATTTTAAAGTTCTTATCCTTGTTTTCGACTCCCTCCATGGTCTCGCCCCTCCCTATCTCTAACTTCCTCCAACCCTACAATCCTCCGAGATGTCTGTGCGTCTCCAATTCTGGCCTCTTGCGCATCCCCAATTTGAATTACTCCACCATTGGCAGCTGTGCCTTCAGCTGTCCGGGCCCTAAGCTCTGGCATTCCCTCCCTAAGTCTCCTCGCCTTTCTACCTTTCCTCCTTTAAGATGCTCTTTAAAACCTACCTCTTTGACCAAGCTTTTGATCATAAGAACATAAGAACATAAGAAATAGGAGCAGGAGTAGGCCATACGGCCCCTCGAGCCTGCTCCGACATTTAATACGATCATGGCTGATCTGATCATGGACTCAGCTCCACTTCCCTGCCCACTCCCCATAATCCCTTATTCCCTTATCATTTAAGAAACTGTCAATTTCTGTCTTAAATTTATTCAATGTCCCAGCTTCCACAGCTCTCTGAGGCAGCAAATTGCACAGATCCACAACCCTCTGAGAAGAAATTTCTCCTCATCTCAGTTTTAAATGGGCAGTCCCTTATTCTAAGATTATGCCCTCTAGTTCTAGTCTCCCCTATCAATGGAAACATCCTCTCTGCATCCACCTTGTCAAGCCCCCTCATAATCTTATACGTTTCGATAAGATCACCTCTCATTCTTCTGAATTCCAATGAGTAGAGGCCCAACCTACTCAACCTTTCCTCATAAGTCAAACCCCTCATCTTTGGAATCAACCTTGTGAACCTTCTCTGAACTGCCTCCAAAGCAAGTATATCCTTTTGTAAATATGGAAACCAAAACTGCATTCAGTATTCCAGGTGTGGTCTTACCAATACCCTGTACAACTGTAGCAAGACTTCCCTGCTTTTATACTCCATCCCCTTTGCAATAAAGGCCAAGATTCCATTGGCC
Organism: Pristiophorus japonicus; assembly: GCF_044704955.1. Taxonomy (NCBI): domain Eukaryota; kingdom Metazoa; phylum Chordata; class Chondrichthyes; family Pristiophoridae; genus Pristiophorus; species Pristiophorus japonicus. The sequence continues at coordinate 274,416,437 of NC_091980.1, read as the reverse complement.
TTCCTGATCACTTGCTGTACCTGCACACTAACCTTTTGTGTTTCATGCACAAGTACCCCCAGGTCCCGCTGTACTGTAGCACTTTGCAATCTTTCTCCATTTAAATAATAACTTGCTCTTTGATTTTTTTCTGCCAAAGCGCATGACCTCACGCTTACCAACATTATACTCCACCTGCCAAATTTTTGCCCACTCACTTAGCCTGTCTATATCCTTTTGCAGATTTTTTGTGTTCTCCTTACATATTGCGTTTCCTCCCATCTTTGTATCATCAGCAAACTTGGCTACGTTACACCGTTATACTCAGTCTCTTCTTTCAAGTTGTTAATATAGATTGTAAATAGTTGGGGTTCCAGCACTGATCCCTGTGGCATCCCACTAGTTACTGATTGCCAACCCAAGAATGAACCATTTATCCCGACTCTCTGTTTTCTGTTAGTTAGCCAATCCTCTATCCATGCTAATATATTACCCCCAACTCCATCTGATCTAATATCTCCTTATGTGGTTTGTGTCAAATTTTGTTTGATAACGCTCCCGTGAAACACCTTGGGATGTTTTCCTATGTTAAAGCTGCTATATAAATGCAATGATGTCTCCACAAGATCCTGAAAATCCCCTGGGAGGACAGGCACACCAACATCAGTGTCCTCGACCAGGCTAACATCCCCAGTATTGAGGCACTGACCACACTCAATCAGCTTCGCTGGCAGGCCACATAGTTCACATGCCAGATACGAGACTCCCTAAGCAAATGCTTTATGTGGAGCTCCTTCATGGTAAACAAGCCAAAGGAGGACAGCAGAAAGTTATAAGGACACCCTCAAGCCTCCCTGGTAAAGTGCGACATCATCACTGACACCTGGGAGACCCTGGCCGAAGACCGCCCGAGGTGGAGAAAGTGCATCCGGGAGAGCGTCGGGCTCTTCGAGTCGCAACACAAAGAGCATGAAGAGGCCAGGAGCAGGCAGCGGAAGGGGCGCGCAGCAAACCAGCCCCACCCACCCCTTCCCTCGACGGATATCTGTCCCACCTGTAACAGGGTCTGTGGCTCTCGTATTGGACTGTTCAGCCATCAAAGAACTCACTTTGGGAGTGGAAGCAAGTCCTCCTCAATTCTGAGGGACTGCCTATGATGATGATAAATGCAAGTTGTTATTGTTGTTGCTTGAAAGGATCCAGTATCGGAGTTAAGCCTGTCATCAGCTTGACAGCAACTAGTAGAGCCATCCCTGTGCTGGAGTTTGTCTGAAGGTCTAGCTTCAGAGCTTGACACTTTTCCATAATTGTTTCCTTAATAACGCATAAGGAGTAGATGCAGATCTCCTCAAGCATGTCTAGGTAAGTACGGGTAGATGCGGGTAGCTAGGCAAAGGGTAGTCTACCTCTGGTGTAAAAGCACCTCTGTTTCCTCTCACATCCTCCTCTTTCACTTCCAAAACTGGCAAAGAGGTATATTTCCAGTAGGATGCCCATCTTCAGAATTGTGGTTGTGACAGCTTCAATTACAGCTGTCAACAAGCTACATATTACATAGGATTACATAGGATATACGGCAGAGAAACAGGCCATTTGGCTCAACCAGTCCTTGCTGGCATTTATGCTTTACTCGAGCGTCCTCCCGTCTTTCCTCATCTAAATCTATCAGCATAACCCTCTATTCCCTTCTCCCTCATATGCTTGTCTAGCCTCCCCTTAAATGCATCTATACTATTCACTTCAACCACTCCCTGTGGTAGCAAGTTCCACATTCTCACCACTCTCTGGATAAACAAGTTTCTTCTGAATTCCCTATTGGATTTCTTGGTGACTGTCTTATATTGATGGCTTCGAGTTATGCTCTTCCCCACAAGTGGAAACATTCTCATTCTATCCACTCTATCCAAACCTTTCATAGAAACATAGAAAATAGATGCGATGCAGGAGTAGGCCATTCGGCCCTTCGAGCCTGCACCACCATTCAATAAGGTCATGGCTGATCATTCACCTCAGTACCCCTTTCCTGCTTTCTCTCCATACCCCTTGATCCCTTTAGCCATAAGGGCCATATCTAACTCCCTCTTGAATATATCCAATGAACAACTCCCTGCGGTAGGGAATTCCACAGGTTAACAACTCTCTGAGTGAAAAAGTTTTTCCTCATCTCAGTCCGAAATGGCTTACCCCTTATCCTAAGACTGTGTCCCCTGGTTCTGGAGTTCCACAACATCGGGAACGTTCTTCCTGCATCTAACCTGTCCCGTCAGAATTTTATATGTTTCTATGAGATCCCCTCTCATCCTTCTAAACTCCAGTGAATACAGGCCTAGTCAATCCAGTCTCTCCTCATATGTCAGTCCTGCCATCCCAGGAATCAGTCTGGTGAACCTTCGCTGCACTCCCTCAACAGCAAGAACGTCCTTCCTCAGATTAAGAGACCAAAACTGAACACAATATTCCAGGTGAGGCCTCACCAAGGCCCTGTACAACTGCAGTAAGACTCTCCTGCTCCTATACTCAAATCCCCTAGCTATGAAGACCAACATACCATTTGCCTTCTTCACCGCCTACTGTACCTGCATTCCAACTTTCAATGACTGATGTACCATGACACCCAGGTCTCGTTGCACCTCCCCTTTTCCTAATCTGTCACCATTCAGATAATATTCTGCCTTCGTGATTTTGCCACCAAAGTGGATAACCTCACATTTATCCACATTATACTGCATCTGCCATGCATTTGCCCACTCACCTAACCTGTCCAAGTCACCCTGCAGCCTCTTAGCATCCTCCTCACAGCTCACACCGCCACCCAGCTTAGTGTCATCTGCAAAACCTTTCATAGAAACGTAGAAAATAGATGCAATGCAGGAGTGTCATCTGCAAAATCTTGGAGGTATTACACTCAGTTCCTTCATCCAAATCATTGATGTATATTGTAAATAGCTGAGGTCCCAGCACTGAGCCCTGCGGCACCCCACTAGTCACTGCCTGCCATTCTGAAAAGAACCCGTTAATCCCGACTCTCTGCTTCCTGTCTGCCAACCAGTTCTCTATCAGTATATTACCCCCAATACCATGTGCTTTAATTTTGCACAGCAATCTCTTGTGTGGGACCTTGTCAAAAGCCCTTTGAAAGTCCAATTACACCATATCCTTGTCCACTCTACTAGTTATATCCTCAAAAAATTCTAGAAGATTTGTCAAGCATGATTTCCCTTTCATAAATCCATGCTGACTTGGACCGATCCTGTCACTGCTTTCCAAATGCACTGCTATTTCATCTTTAATAATTGATTCCAACATTTTCCCCACTACTGATGTCAGGCTAACCGATCTATAATTATACGTTTTCTCTCTCCCTCCTTTTTTAAAAAGTGGTGTTACATTAGCTACCCTCCAGTCCATAGGAACTGATCCAGAGTCAATAGACTGTTGGAAAATGATCACCAATGCATCCACTATTTCTCGGGCCACTTCCTTAAGTACTCTGGGATGAAAACTATCAGGCCCTGGGGATTTATCGGCCTTCAATCCCATCAATTTCCCCAACACAATTTCCGTCCTAATAAGGATTTCCTTCAGTTCCTTCTTCTCATTAGACCCTCGGTCCCCTAATATTTCCGGAAGGTTATTTGTGTCTTCCTTTGTGAAGACAGAACCAAAGTATTTGTTCAACTGGTCTGCCATTTCTTTGTTCCCCATTATAAATTCACCTGAATCTGACTGCAAAGGATCTACGTTTGTCTTCGTTAATCTTTTCCTCTTCACATATCTATAGAAGCTTTTGTAGTCATTTTTTTTGTTCCCAGCAAGCTTCCTCTCATACACTATTTTCCCTCTCCCAATTAAACACTTTGTTCTCCTCTGCTGGATTCTGAATTTCTCCCAGTCCTCAGGTTTGCTGCTTTTTCTGGCCAATTTATATGCCTCTTCCTTGGATTTAACACTATCCTTAATTTCCCTTGTTAGCCACGGTTGAGTCACCTTCCCCATTTTATTTTTACTCCAGACAGGGATGTACCATGTGATCTTTAAATGTTTGCCATTTCCTGTTCACCATCAACCTTTTAAGTATCATTTGCCAGTGTATTCTAGCCACTTCACTTCTCATACCATCGAAGTTACCTTTCCTCAAGTTCAGGACCCTAGTCTCTGAATTAACTGTGTCACTCTCCATAATTTTAAAGACCTCTATTAAGTCACCCCTCAGCCTTCTTTTTTCAAGAGAAAAGAGACCCAGCCTGTTCATCCTTTTCTGATATGTACACCCTTGCATTTCTGGTATCATCTTTGTAAATCTTCTCTGCACACTCTCTATATCCTTTTTATATTATGGCGACCAGAACTGTATGCAGTACTCTAAGTGAGGTGTAACCATGGTTCGATACAGGTTTAGAATAACTTCCCTGCTTTTCAATTCTATACCTCTAGAAATAAACCCTGGTGCTTGGTTTGCTTTTTTTACGGCCTTGCTAACCTGTGTCGTAACCTTTAGCGATTTGTGTATTTGTACTCCAAGATCCCTTTATTCCTCTACCCCATCTAGACTCGCACCCTCCAAGTAATAATACAGAAAATAACGAACCAATGTATAATCCCAATAATATCTCCTGATAGTACACCACAACTTAAACCAGGAATAAAGTTGAGGAAAAGTGAAAAGGAAAGCTGAAATAACAAGTACTGCTCCGAAACAAAGTTCTATCCTTGAGAATGGCTTTCTCCTTTACGCGTTCAACTTCCAAAATTGTTGAGGAGGCCTTGAAAGTAGTTCTTATTTTAAATGGTCCTTCAACGACTTCAATGAAACACACAAAACGCCACCATTAACTATTTCAAATGTATTAACAGATTCTTAAGTCTTAATAGGCTGGATTTTCATCGTTTAGCCCTACCACTAGTTTTACGGTGGTATTTAGATGCTATTTAAAAATCGAGGTTTTGTTACCACCAAAATACCACTCTCACTCAAAAGACACTATTTTCATCAAATATGACCGGTGGTAGGGCTAACTGTATTTTGTTCTTATTTTTCAACGTGCAACACTGAAAGTAAAATGGATGGTATTTTTGCTCATGCACAGCATTGTCATCAGTATCTGGCTGCTCCTCCTCTCCCCGACATGGCCTCTCCTCGTCTCCCCATCGCCTCCGGTGCTCACTCCGAGGCCGGGTTGGCATGCTGCTCCCCGCTGCCGACTGTGTTCTTTGGCCGGCCGCTCCTCTTCTCGCCGCCTCCGGTGCTCCCTCCGAGGCTGGGGCGACGTGCTGCGTCTTTGGGCCGGCCGCTCCTCTTCTTCTGGAAGGCATGAAAAGTGCCAACGCCTTCTGGTCAAAAATTGTGCTGAGTGCACGTTGGGTGAGAAACAGATCTAAGGCTTGCCAATCTGATAACCTGTCCTCTGCTCACTTGATTGGGCCCCAGTGCTACCAGCGCACGTGATCGCAGAATTGGCATTTAATGCTTTTCATTTGGTGAGCTTTTCCAGACCTCAGATTTTTATAGTGTAGGTTCGGGCAGTTTTGAAAAATTATTTTCTAGTTTTACTACAGTTAATATAATCCAATTCTTTTAAACGTGTAATTGGTATCAAAATATTTTTTACAGAGTTAGAAAACATGATCATATGATACAGCATACAACTGTGCTGCTTTCATCTTTAATTCAAATTTAAAAGGCCACATACAACCTTTGAAAGAAATCTTGTACACATGTCACATGATATAAATGATTGAAAGCATTTGCGAGCAAAAAAGAGCCAGCATTTCTTTAATAACATAATCTTCTAAGATCTTGTTACAAATGTGATTAGGAATAGTGAATCTCATTATCCTACTGACATTCTTGAATGCAAGCCAACCAAGACAACCAAGACAACTGATGGAGAAAATAAAGAACGACAAGGCCAACTTTGCTGGGTTTAGCGCCCAGAGCAGAGAAGGTTGAGAGGAGATTAGATAGAGGTGTTCAAAATCATGGGGAGTCTAGACAGAGTAGATAGAGAGAAACTGTTCCCATTTGGTATGTTTTGTCCATGTACATTAAATGTATAGTTACAATGGTGCGCCACAAGGGGCACTGTGGTGGGAGATCCGAAAGTACCTGCGAGACAGAGTATAAAAGGCTACCCACCACATCTGAGGGGCACTCTGGAGTTACACAATAAAGGACCAAGGTCACAGCAGTTACTACAACACCAGACTGTGTGGAGTCAGTGAGTTGAGTGCTACATACATCACAAATTGGCAACGAGGACACGGACAAGCTCTTCATGCAGCCATGGCTATTTGGACATGCTAAAGGATTTCACAGAGTGTAATGACTGGGAGGCCTTTACGGAAAGGCTCGAGTACTATTTTATAGCAAACGACCTGACAGGGGACACGAATGCACCGATGGAGAAGCGTAAGGCGATATTGCTGTCCAGTTGTGGCAATGAGGTTTACCGTCTTGTCAGGGATTTGCTGGCACCCGCGAGCGCCAAGGACAAGTCATATGAGGAGTTGATTGAACTCATTCGTAACCAACTGAAACCGAAGGAGAGCATCCTCACGGCCTGGCACAAATTCTACCACCACTGCAGACCTGAGGGCCAGGATGTCACAAAATATACTGCAGACATCAGGAGACTTGCGGCGCCGTGCGATTTTGGCACACACCTTAACGAGGCATTGCGAGACATCTTTGTTATGGGGATTGGCCATGCGGGCCTCCTTCACAAGCTGCTATCCACTGAACCTACAGTCAGCCTGCAGCAAGCCATCACAATCAGCTGGGCATTTATGACCTCGATTTGCAGCACCAAGCAGATGATCCACACGGTCTCGAACCCGGCAGGTACTATTCACAGGATAGCGCCCGTCTCAGACAAAACTGCAGAACGTGGCTCTGCCCAGGGCAGAAAGCACGGACCTCAGGGTCCTGGAACTCAAGAGTCCGCCGAGGGGGCGCTAATCGAGTAGCACCATGCTGGCGCTGCGGAGGAAGCCATGGGGCTCACCGGTGCAGGTTTGCGGAGTATACGTGCAATACCTGCCACATGAAAGGCCACCTTCAGCGTATGTGCGAAAGAAACACGACTCACTCTGTGGCTGAGGAGACGGTAGATGATCTGCTATCCAGCGAGGAGCATTACGGTTTGGCTCGACAGGCATCCCAGCCCCAGGTAGAAGAAGATGATGCGTTTGGACTGTATACGTGTACAGACGATTCGGCCTCAGTGATTATGGAAGTCAAGATTAACGGAGTCCCAGTGAGTATGGAAGTGGACATGGGGTCGGGTCAGTCGCTGATGAGTCAGGAAACTTTTGATAAACTGTGGATCAACCCAGCTGCACGACCCAAGCTGGTCCCGGTCACGGTGAAGCTGCGCACCTACACCAAGGAACTGATACCTGTTCTCGGCAGAGCGGATGTGCAGGTGGCGAGACGTACGGTTTACCTTTGTGGATCATTGCAGGCGATGGGCCGTGCTACTCGGCAGGAGATGGATGGGGAAGGTCCGTGGGAGCTGGGAAGACTTCATTCCTTCACAGACCGCTGTCCCCCGTGCTCACAGGCAGAACAGGCCTCCACCTTCAGATCGGATGGCAGTGAAAGAAGCGTGTGTGGGGTTGGGCAGAGCAGCGGCGGCCATCGACTCTCCCCTGCAAAGTCTGAGAGTGAGAAAGAGGCGCTGGAACCAGCAGCAGTGCCGACCGAGCTGGAGGAGAGAGAAGGGCTTCGACAGGCTGCTCCAGCAGGCACCGTCGGCCCGCAGGCAGAGGCGGCCGTTCGCTGAGCTTGCAGCGGGAGGAGCGGTGAATCGGCAGTTTCGGGAGCAGGACTCGCTCGGCGACATCGTGAGGGCCGGTGCTCCGAGGAACGGGACTCATTCAGGATCGGCTGTGGCAGTGAGGAGATCGGCTCCGGAGGGCATGTGTGTGTGTGTGTGTGTGGCAACTCCCGGGCAAAAAGGTCAGCTGCGTGGGGTGCTCCGGCGGATGCGGCGGTGCGCGGGCCGGTGCGTTGCGACTCCCGGGTGTGTTCAGAGTGTGGCGGCTCGAGAGAGAGAGAAAGAGGGAGAGCAGGCAGCAGCACAGTGAGTTCAAGATGGCGGCGAGCCTCGTGGCAGCAGAGTTCTGCAGAGAGAGGCAGGTAGGCACCAGCAGAGCACCAAAAATGGCGGCGCCCAGTAGAAACCTCGTGGGAAAAACAAAATGGCGACTTAAAAGGGAAATGTACCCGGGAGTCTTAAAGGGACCTTACACCGTTGGCAGTCCCCACAAAGAGACTTTTGTAAGGGCAAGAGTGAGTCAAAATGATTACTGTGATTTGTATGATGACGTGATTTATGACAAAAGTTAATATTTTGATGCTAAAATGATTACTGTGATTAAAATGATTGATATGATTGGTGAAAAGAGTTAATATCACAATGCACAGTTAAAAGGATTAATGGATCTGTGACTAACATGACTAATTGATTAATGTGATTTCTGATTTTATGTGATTTATGCAATTGTTCAGCGGCTGCAGACAAGCCGCAAAGGCAACTATTTTCTGAGAACAGAGGCAACGCATTAGTTGCCATACCCTGTCTCAGCGCAGCCCATTACCTCGGGCAAAAAGGGTCTGTATGCCGCCACCACACCTCACCCAGTGGAGCTGGGATTTAATAACTGTTCAGTATACCTGCAACCTTTTGATATAACTCTTCAACGCATACAAATGTACTGTCCATGTGTACCTGCTCTCTACTGGAGATTATGCTTGTGTACTTGTATCACCCATGTAAGGACTGCAAATAACACATACTTGCACCGGATCGCAAGCATAATCTCTACATGGGGGGGAAGACGGAAGTGGATGATCATGGACTCACACTCACAAATCAACCAGGACGAACAAAGCCGAGGTTACCGGCAATTTGCTTTTGAAACTGGGGGCGGGGAGTGAGATGTTATGTATTGCCCATGTACATTAAATGTATAGTTACAATGGTGCGCCACAAGGGGCACTGTGGTGGGAGACCCGAAAGTATCTGCGAGACAGAGTATAAAAGGCTACCCACCACACCTGAGAGGCACTCTGGAGTTACACAATAAAGGACCAAGGTCACAGCAGTTACTACAACACCAGACTGTGTGGAGTCAGTCATTTGAGTGCTAGATATATCACACCATTGGCAGAAGGGTCGAGAATCAGAGGACACAGATTTGAGGTGATTGGCAGAAGAACCAAAGGTGACATGGGGAAATACTTTTTTACTCAGCGAGTGGCTATGATCTTGAATGCACTGCCTGAAAGGGTGGTGGAGGCAGACTCAATCTTGGCTTCCAAGAAAGAATTGGATACGTACCCGAAGGAAAAAAAATTGCAGGGCTACGGGGAAAGGGTGGGGGAGTGGGATTAGCTGATGTGCTCTTGCAGAGAGCCGGCATGGGCTCGACGGGTCGAATGGCCTCCTTCTGTGCTGTAACCATTCTATGATTCTATGATTCTAATAGCACCTAAAAAATAGACGCCATGCACGGGAACTGCCCCTCTGTGAAGCTTGTTGGGACGTTTTTCTATGTTAAAGACGCTATATAAATGCAAGTTGTTATTTTTGTTTGTTGTTGTTGTTGTGGAGTTGCAAACCACAGTTGGCTTCTCCATAGTGAGAAGCATGGCCAGCCAGTGTCCTACCTTGTGATGAGCTTTTGACCACATATCCGCAGCCTAACAAAGACCGCCTATTTCCACCTCCGTAACATTGCCCATCTCAGCTCATCCGCAGCTAAAGCCCTCATCCATGCCTTTGTTACCTCTAGACTTGACTATTCCAATACACTCCTGGTTGGCCTCCCACATTCTACCCTACGTAAACTAGAGGTGATCCAAAACTTGGCTGCCCGTGTCTTAACTCACACCAAATCCCACTCATCCATCACCCCTGTGTTTGCTGACCTACATTGGCTCACGGTTAAACAATGCCTCGATTTCAAAATTCCCGTCCTTATGTTCAAATCCCTCCAAGGCCTCGCCCCTCCCTATCTCTGTAATTTCCTCCAGCCCCCACAATCCCCGAGATGTCTGTGCTCCTCTAATTCTGCCCTCTTGAGCATCGATGATTATAATTGCTCAGCCATTGGTGGCCGTGCCTTCTGTTGCCGAGGCCCCAAGCTCTGGAACTCCCTGCCTAAACCCCTTCGCCTTTCTACCTCTCTTTCCTCCTTTAAGACGCTCCTTAAAACATAAGAACATAAGAAATAGGAGCAGGAGTAGGCCATACAGCCCCTCGAGCCTGCTCTGCCATTTAATACGATCTTGGCTGATCCGATCATGGACTCAGGTTCACTTCCCTGCCCGCTCCCCATAACCCCTTATTCCATTATTGGTTCAGAAGCTGTCTATCTCTGCCTTAAAATTATTCAATGACCCAACGTCTACAGCTCTCTGAGGCAGCGAATTCCACAGATTTACAACCCTCTGAGAGAAGAAATTCCTCCTCATTTCAGTTTTAAATGGGCAGCCCCTTATTCTAAGATTATGTCCTCTAGTTTTAGTCTCCCCTATCAGTGGAAATATCCTCTCTGCATCCACCTTGTCAAGCTCCCTCATAATCTTATACAAGATCACCTCTCATTCTTCTGAATTCCAATGAGTAGAGGCCCAACCATCTCAACCTTTCCTCGTAAGTCAATCCTCTCATCTCCGGAATTATCTGAGTGAACCTCCTCTGAACTGCCTCCAAAGCAAGTATATCCTTTCTTAAATATGGAAACCAAAACTGTGCCTTCCTCTGCTTACTGCTGCCATCCTATCCTGCCAGAGAAGCAGAAAAACATTATCGGGGCTAGAACTTCAAAAACAGCAAAAGCACATAAATTGCAGGGAAGATTTCACTCACGAATATAACAGAAGCATTATGCACAAAATCTTCAGCAAACTTTCATTTCTTTTTGCACATTTTGCACTTTTAAAGTATCAAAAGCAGTCAAAACAGTCACTTGGCTTCTTGCAAGAACCTCAGGGATAATCAAGAACGAATATTCTGCAGTTGCTGTCTTCTTGCTTTAATGAGCCTTGGAATTTTAAAGGCCCCAGGTATGCTCGAACTAGCTGTCAGCTGAGATGTCTGCAACAATCCTGAGTCTTTACGTGTGTCCAAAGTTAGCCCTCAATATACAGATGAGAGGCGGTAGTTTGAGAAAAAAACAGAGCATACACAATGGAACATATTCTTGGTAGAATTTGTATTCAAATCTTGCTAGTCCAATGAGAGTAATCACAGGTGTAAGTTTAACCCCCAAAAATGGATGGGTTTGAGTTGGGTGGGCAGTAAAAAATGTTAACATTTTGACTCCAACCCGTCTTGACCTTGCCCACTTCCGGCTTTCATGGAGGCGAGACAAGAGGCGGGTGACTAATCCACTCTCAGGGTGGGTCAGTCATTGAAACCTTTTACGGAGGCTGCGAGCCTCCATTTGAACAATTTTTATTCACTGTCGGCCGGGGTCCCCAGGCCTCGGGAAACACGGCAGGTAAAAGAAGTCGAGAAGGGTTGGGTCGATAAGGTAAGTACCTTTGCAGCACTGCTGGTGTGGCCAAGAGGAGCAGGATTGCTTCCCCTCCCCCACTCTCACCCCCATGCTCACATCCCACCCCTGCTACGCTGTATCCACCCACACCCCCGCGCAATCTCTTACACCTCCCCTTTCCCCATCCGACAATCAGGCAGGCAGCCGGGCGGGGAACTTGGCAAAAAAGTGCAAACACGCTCTGGAGTTAAATCTCCACAGTGTTGGGAAATCCCGCACAGGTTTCCGGATCATAACTCCTCCCTCGACAAAGTGGATGCAGAGAAGATATTTCCACTCATAGGGGAAACTTAAACCAGGGGTCATAGTCTCAGAATAAGGGGCCGGCCATTTAAAACTGAGATGAGGAGAAATTTCTTCTCTCAGAGGGTTGTAAATCTGTGGAATTCTCTGCCCCAGAGAGCTGTGCAGGCTGGGCCATTGAATATATTTAAGGCGGTGGTAGACAGATTTTTGAGCGATAAAGGAGTAAAGGGTTATGGGGAGCGGGCAGGGAAGTGGAGCTGAGTCCATGATCAGATCAGCCATGATCTTATTGAATGGCGGAGCAGGCTCGAGGGGCCAAATGGCCTACTCCTGTTCCTGTTTCTTATGTTTTTATGTTCTTATGTTCTTCCCACCCCCCACCCCGGCTCCAAAACCACACCCCTGTAATTATCGGGGCCCACATGTTATGTTAGTGGTGTATCCATTTGATCGCTGATAGCCCTGTAGACAACCATGAGCTATTGGCTTGTCCATCAGGTAGTACAGTGGGCCTTATGTTAGTGTTATATCTATACAGTCCCTTGAATCAAACTCAAATGGGTGATGGTTATAATTACAACCATTGTTCCCCCTAAGGTGTGCAGCCGCATGACCGTGTATCAATTGGGAGGTCTCACGCAGACTGCTCACAAGCTTTTTGCCACTGGACAATACCGCGCATGCATTGGCCGCGTAACAAGCTTAAAGGGACCGCGTGCGGAAAAGAAATTAGAGGGTACATTGACCACAAACCATGGTTATAAGCACCATTCTTTACTGTTGCCAGCTAAATCATGTTTAAAAACTACCATCACTTTGAATTGTACAAAATTAATACTTAAATTCAGCTTTGCATAAATATTTGGAACTTCAGAGCTGAAAAACTCAAATCTGAAGAAAATTGAACTGTAATTTTTTCTGGTTATGTATGACAATAGAGCATTTAAAGTAATGATTTCTCATTAAGTAGCAAGGCGCCTGTGCGGTTCAAGACTCTAGGCCCTGATAAAAACAATCAGCGTGATAAGTTCTTCATAAATTGTTGCTTGGCAACTGTTTCCTCAGCTGTGGAAATATGCAATTGGCGCTTTACACCATCTGCACACTGCTTCCTCTCCTGGTTGGAATGTGATGGAGATTAAAAGACAAAGAAAAAGGGTGATTATTAATCCATTGTCAATAAATAAAAGTGCCCTGAAAATCTGCAGGCTTCCACTGGTCTCCATCATAACTCCAGTGGGAGTCCTGTAGAACCCACTAGAAAATGGCAGGGATCTATTGACCACAAAGCAGTGTCCTATTAAGAAATGCTTTTGTAAAAATCAGTACTGGCTTTCAGTTACAAGACTACAAATTAATAAAATTGTAATTGATATATATGAGTAAATCTAAATGAATTGAAATGGGTAGCCTTAGGGTAGTCAAACTACAATATCTCAACTCCATCACATAATTTATAGCATCATGCAGCAATACGTTGGATCCTTATTTCAAAATTAATTTGACGTGTGTTCAAGTCCCACTCCAGAGACTTCAGCAAACTCCAGTGCAGTACTGAGGGAGCGCTGCACTGTCGGAGCTGCTGTCTTTCGGATGTGACATCTGCTATCTTAAAAAGATCCCGTGGCACTATTCGAAGAATCGCAAGGGAGTTCTCCCTGGTGTCCTGGCCAGTATTTGTCCCGCAACCAACATCACAAAAACAGATTATCTGGTCATTATCAAATTGCTGTTTGTGGGAGCTTGCTGTGCACAAATTGGCTGCTGCCCTTCCTACGTTACAACAGTGACTACACTTCAAAAGTACTTCATTGGTTGTAAAGCACTTTGCAACATCCGGTGGTCGTGAAAGGTGCTATCTAAGAACTACTAAAAATAATTCAAATGCTTTCACTGTAATTTAAAATATTGGTGTTTCTCCCCAAACACAAACATCCTGCTCCCTGTTCCATGTTTGATGGTGTGGACAGGGAGGCGGGCTGGGCGGATGTGGGTGCATGGGCCGGGGCGGGGGGGGTGGTGGGTAGGATGGTGAGCTGGGGGGGTTGGCTTTGTGCAGGCCACAGAATCTCCATCAGGATATCAAGTAACAGCTCATTTTGTTTGATTCACTAAGATAACTTAGATGAACAAATGTATTCTGTTCCTCCCCCTCGACATTCCAGACAAGCCCATATTTTTCTGTCAGCATCAGACTATTTAAAAGATATAAAACTTGCACTAACATAGTGTCTTTAACGCAGACAAATAAGTCCTAATGCACTTCACTGAGGTATATGGAAAAAAATGATGCTGAACCGAAGCAGATATTAGGTGAGGCGACCAAAAGCTTGGTCACAGAAGTGGGTTTTAAAAAAAGTTTTAAAGGAATAGAGAGATATGGAGGGGTTTAGGGGGAGAATTCCAGAGTGTGGGGTCTCGATGGCTGATGGCATGATGGGGTGAAGAAATGGGGGTGTTAAACATGAGTTGGAGGACTGAAGAGTTATGGGGAAATTGTAGTGCTGGAGGAAGTCACAGGGATAAGGAGGGGCAGCCCTTCAAATCATTGGAAGTCAAGGTATTAAGAGAGAATTGTCCAAGTACAGCTTGGTGGTTTAGTGACAGCCCAATAAGACAAGTGTGTTTGGATTTTCAACTGCTATCCTGCCTAAAATTGGAAAACATGGGAAAATCAGCCCCTTCAATATAAATGGTCACATCTGAGGCCTCCAGAATGTAAAAAATAAGTTACTGTCTCTGGATTCAGCACATTGTAAATGAGATACTTGAGCCTACTTGTCTGATTCAATGAAGCACACTCACAGGATATGTGAATGTGCTCTCGGTGTGCTAATCATTGTGAAATTGCCCCTGATATTTAATGTAATACATTTATAATTTATAAAGAATTCATACTTTTGGCACTTTTTTCTCCCCCTTACCTAGAGCAGGTGTTTGAAACAGCTGGAGCAAAATGGTAGTTCATGACTTAATTATTAATTAAGGGTGCACTACATTAATGATAAAACATCCCTGATGAGTGCAGTGTATTCGGTACAGTGACATCACACAAGCTTAAACCCTATTATACCACGCTAACAATGCTTGTCAATGTAGGTCCTTTTCTGTTTCTTTTTTTTTACAAATGTAGCAGTTTCCTCAGCAAAAAATGATACAACTGGAATCATGCTTGAGATTTCCTTTGAGATCGTTTCAAGAAAACTATTTTAGATCCTGGGAGTCTATTCGTGAAAAATTGCTCACTTAAATCATTGAGTATTTGTGTTTGATGGACAGACGGAAGAAAGGTCAAGTAGCTGACACAGGAAACAATGCATGGTATACCATGTGATGCCATAAAGGATATAGTCCAAAGTCACATGTAATACTGTTGCGTCAAAGGTTATTCGCTGCAAGCACATCTGCTGCTGTAACAGTTAGGCTGTCCTCTGTGTTCTCTATGTTATGCAACATTGCAGTATAAATTGTGTATCATACATCTTGAAGCTGCGGCCCATTTGAATGGACTGCTAAATTAAAGCACATTATACTATTGTGCCTTCCTTGTAATGAACAGATAAAGAACAAATTGGGAATAATAATTTCTGGCTGCTGGTTTCGCCTTCATTCTATCAGCTCGGCTAATAATGTACTCGGTGTAATTTATTGAGCTGTGTTCTGAATGATACACCTAGTGTGTTGATTAACAATCTGTATTTGTCATTGGCAAGGGCAGTAAGAACCCTTTTGGAGAATTATTTTGCTGCAGATGTTCCTTTAAATCAGTCTTGCCACACACAAAAGAAACAGATCTGATCGATGGAATCTGCTACAATGGGTTTTGTTTGTTTACTTCTTTGATAAGAGCGGACTACTGAAAAATTTTGTTCCTATATGCTGTAAAAGGACACTCATTATATCAGAAACATGAATTTACCTGTCCTATAATTCAATTAACTGTCCTTCAAATCAATCAGAATGTGTAACTACTATTATATTATTCTCTCCTTAAATTTAGCACGTGTTGTGATTGATTAACAGTTATATTTAGGTGAGTGATTACATGGATGTCTCCTTTTTCAGGTCAGCAATTTAACTTGTCTCTGTTTTAATAATGAATGGGAAAGGCTATAAAGTGGATTATATTAATGGGAAATGTCATTATTAGAATTCAAATCTCAAAGTTAGTATCACAAGATTCATATTACAGATCTCAATAAAAGCAGTAGAGTACTTCAAAATACAGTTCTTGCATTCTAAATCGAGGAGATTTATTTGAGTGTACTGCAATGCAGTGTAGAAATAATTAAATGCACTTATTTGTGTTAAGGTCCCACAGCTGGATTGCAACTAATCATATTTTACCATCACGGAGTGAAGTAGCATTGAATGGAAATTTTATTTTACCCTAAACCAGAGTAAGTGTATTCCGTTAATATCTATTGGGTAAACTCTAAAAGCTGTGGGGCAGCAGTGTCATGGAATGTGTTACAATTGAGACTTCTCTCCCAACCTTTTCTTTGCTCAATTTAAAAGACAACTTCCATAGGCATGCCTGCTTTTCCTGTGAATGGATAGCTTACCTTCTGCATGAATTGACTGGAGTTACCCTTGTATCACTGGGGTATTATGGTATATTCTCTACAACATCACAAACACACACTTACAAGATGGCTTCAACCCAGGAACTTGTCAAGTGACCTGTCACCTCATGCTCATTGTAATGCAATTGTATTTCCAGTAATGACTGTATTACCAAAGTAGTCCACTAGGTGGAGCAGTAGTCCACTTGGTGGAGCTATATATTACACTTTTCCCTCCTTAATGAAGAAGTAATTATAACAAAATAATCATCATACATAACTTTATTATACATAATAAAAGATATAGGACTCAATTTTCCTGGGTCATTTGCGCCATTTCTTTGGCCCGCGTCATTTTTTTTGGCATAAGTATTTAAATCAAAGTTTCCCCCAGGAATCTGCACTGGCGTAACTGAGTTAGTTATGATTTTTTACGTTAGGTTTTTTGATCTGCACCAGTTTTGATCATTTTTCACAGTTTGCCCCCAAAAAATTTCTGCTAGGTCGGCGTATCTGGCCATTCCCGAAAAACCTTCTGGTGAGTTAACAGAAAGCAGCGCACATTGAGAAATTGACAGAAAGACATCATTGTTTTTCATCTAAGTTTTTGGAGGGAGTCAAGAACACTTTAAATATCCATAATAAAGATGACATTTTTTTTAACCTTTCAACAGAGTACATGGAAGTTTGATGGAATTCTGAAGTTTCCATTTTCTTTAAACTCACACGCCACCACCGAACGTCTTCAAGCAGGGCTGGAGGGATGCAGCGTCAGCCGGTAGAATCGGCCCCATGTCCGGACACAGGGGCCCGGCTGCAAAACAAGCCTGGTGGGGTGGGGGGTGAGGGGAGTGGGGGGGTGGGTGGGGGGAGTGGGAGCTGGCAATCGGAAGATTGCACTAGGCAGCAAATGAGCCCGGGGGTGGAGAAGTCACAAGACTGCAATGAGCCTGGGCGGGGGGGGGGGGGGGGGCGGGGGGTGAAGTCACAAGACTGCAATGAGCCCGGGGAGTGGTGGTGGGCGGGGGGGAGAAGTCACAAGACTGCTGAGACCTGGGTGTGTAGCTGGGAGGCATCTTCATGAACCGAAGCATGGCTAGCCCACGCAGTACTTAACATTTAGCAAAGCCAGACTCTGGCATTTGCAGGATTTACCCTCTCCCTCGAGTGTGGGCCCAGCTTGTGCATGGTGGTTGCTTTTCTCCAGGCAGGGCCCATCAAAGCAGCGACCCTCTCTTCCAAGGGTGTCAGTGGCTGCAGATTTGCCGGGCCTCCTCCTGTTCGAGTTCTTTCACTTTTGTTATGTGCTACCTTCCTCTGCAAAGATGAAATTGCAACTTTTTAGAGATGGTGTCTTTTTGCTGGGTGGGACATATATAGCTGGTCACATTTACAATTGCAATTCCATGGAATAAATGAAAATATTACTTACATTAACAACTTGACCAAGGTCCTGCCACTTCTTTTTACACCGGCCTCCAGATCTCGTGGTGATCACCATTGCACAGTAATCTTCTGCAACTTGATTCCAGCATTTCTTTATTTCTATGGGTGGAACTTTTATGTGACCACTATGGAATTTGCAGGACTTATCCTCTCCTTTGAGTGTGGGCCCAGATTGTGCAGTGGTGGTTGCTTTTCTCCAGGCAGGACCCATTAAAGCAGCGACCCTGTCTTCCAAGGGTGTCAGTGGCTGCAGATTTGCCCAGCTCAAGACATCTGGCCTCAATCACAGTAACTAGTGCCTGCACTTCATCCTGTAAGAAATTCTTGGTCCTTGCACCGTGTTGCATCATGTATTGCAGCTCCGATTTTTCCAATGCTCTCACACAGCACTCAACGTATTCACACACACAACTGGCTCTTTAAAATGGCTGATTGCAGACTCGGAGCTGTACTGCGCATGTGCGCTCATTGGAATCACGTCAAAAATGTCTTTCTTTTCCCGCGCATGCGCAGAAGGTGCGGCATTGTTTTCTCGGCGCAGACTGCAGGCTCCACCCCCCGAGGTGACTGGACAGGCTACGCGGCGGCAAATTTGAAAAATACCACGGGGAAACTTTGGACAAATATTTTTGGCTATTTCTGGCCTAGAAAAACAGGTGTAACTCTGGCAATACGCCAAAAAACTATGGCTTGGGGAAAATTGAGCCCATGGATTTATTTTGCCATATTAACAAATCAAACTTAATCACTTGTTTTCTGTTTCGATGAGGATACCTTCACTCTTGAACAGAAATTTCCAAACATGGTGTTGAACTTAGAATCATTGTAGGCTGAGCCTGAGGAGTTTTCCTTCAAGGGATGACCTTGATCTACATTTGAACTGTGTACAATTTCAGACTAATTTTCTGCCTGACTGGGACTAAGACTTAAATTCTGACTTTCTCTTGGACTTGTTTCTAGTACATCTGATGTAGAATTTGCTACTGGTACTCTGCTTGTAACAAGACTATCTGAAGAGTCAAAATAATTCGATAATTCCAGCTTTCAATCCTTCCACATCTATCGGTAAAATATGATCAATGTGAACAAACCTAACCTGTCCATGATCAAACATCTTGAGCAAATATGTGCGAGCACCACATATCTTCACTACTCTACCTGGTAACCACTTTAACCATTTATGGTGATGGTTCTTCACGCTCAACTTCTGATTTAATTTCATACTTCTCTCTCTTACTCTATCTGTATCATGATTCTCTTTCTGTCTTAATTGTTTCTCTGATTGTGCCAGGTTTGGCTTTAACAATGAGCATCTGGTTCATGGTTGTCGTTTGAGAAACAACTCTGCTGGTGTTCTACCATATAGTTGAATGAGGAGTATTATGATAAGTAATCAGAAAATTAGCCAATTTGTGGTCCACGAAACTGCCATTTCTTTGGATTTGGATCCAACATTTGTTTGATGAGAGCAAAGTTGTACTGTGTGCTCTGCTGCACCATTTGAAGCAGGGTGGTATGGTAGAGCTTTGGTATGCCTCACACCGTTTCTGCTCGTGAACTGTGCAAATTCTTCTGAACAAAATTGTGGCCCATTATCAGAACCTATCTCTTCTGGGAGGCCATATGAAGAAAATAATCTTCGCAAATTGTCTAGTGTTTTACTAGTTGTTATTTTCTGCATCAGAAACATGGCTATCCACTTCATAAAAAGGAGAAGGAGTAGGCCATTTGGCCCCTCGAGCCTGCTCCGCCATTCAATAAGATCATGGCCGATCTGATCATGGGCTTAGCTCCACTTCCCTGCCCACTCCCCATAACCCTAACTGTAACTATATTCCGGTGCAACAGTTTTCATATCCCATTGAACAATTCACTGTGAATTTATCCCCCAATGTACCAGTTATCATATTCCATTGAATAATTAACTGTAATTGTATTCCCTTGTACCAGTTATCATATCCCATTGAACAATTAACTGTAACTATATTCCCTAGGGTACCAGTTATGATAGCCTATTGAACAATTAACTGTCTGTTTATTCCACAGGGTACCAGTTATCATATCCCATTGAATAATTAACTGTATTCCCTTGTACCAGTTATCATATCCCATTGAACAATTAACTGTAACTATATTCCCTAGGGTACCAGTTATGATAGCCCATTAAACAATTAACTGTCTGTTTAATCCACAGGGTACCAGTTATCATATCCCATTGAACAATTAACCATAACACTCGATTGGCTATCACTAACAATGAACAATTACTGTCCTTCTAGCTCAGCAAAATTGATATGTAAACTTTGCCACACCCTGGGAGGCCATTTCTATGGCAGTAATGGTGCTGATGGTGGTTTCTTGCTTACCGATTGACATGTTGTACACTGACTAACAATATACTTACTCTATATCTTTTTCTTAGACCTGGCTACCATAAGCAACTGCGTGCAAAACTCTTGGTCAAGCACATTCCCAGGTGCTGGTCATGAAGATTTCCTAATAATTTGGACCTGAATTTATCTGGAATAACTACTCTTGCACCCCACATGATACAATCTTTATCCACTGATAATTGAGTCCTACAAATGAAGTATAGATGAATATCTTTCTCTGATACCTGGTTTAGCCAGCCATTTGCAATGTAATCATACATCTTTGACATAACTGGATCATGTTAAGTTGCTCTAGCAATCTCTTCAGCTGTGACTAGCAGTTCATCAATGTATGAAAAGTAGAACACTTCTTCCCTATTGGGTATAACTTGTGATGAGGATGGCAACCTAAACAAAGCATCAGCATTACTGTGATCAGCTGATCATTTGCACTCAATGTCATATGTCTATGCTGACAAAATCAAAGTCCATCTCTGCATTCGGGCTGCAGCTGAGGCTGGAACTAGGGACTTTGGATGGAGGATTGCTGTCAGGGGCTTATGGTCTGTAACGATGGTAAACTTATGACCATACAAGTATTTGTGGAAGTTCTTGACCCGAAAAATTAATGCCAAAGCTTCCCTTTCGATCTGCGCATAGTTACACTCACTGGCACTGAGAGTGCGCGAAGCAAAAGCAATTGGCCTCTCCTCCCCACTATGTAGCACATGAGAGATCACTATGCCAACTCCATACGGAGAGGCGTCACATGCTAACATGATCTCCTTACATACGCCATAGTGAACTAACATGGTGCTTGGAACATAGGAAATAGGAGCAGGAGTAGGCTATTCAGACCATCGAGCCTGCTCTCCAATTCTATAAGATCATGGCTGATCTGATCTTGGGCTCAGCTAAACTTCCCTGCCTGCTCTCCATAATCCTTCACTCCCTTATCTTTCAAAAATCTGTCTATCTCACCTTAAATATATTCAATGACCCAGCCTCCATAGCTCTCTGGGACAGAGAATTTCACAGATTTACAACCCTATGAGAGAAGAAATTCCTCCTCATCTCAGTTCTAAATGTTGTTCTTAACCTATGCAACCTAGTTCTAGATTCTCCCATGAGTGGAAACATCCTCTCTGCATCTATCTTGTTGAGCCCCCTCAGTATCTTATATGTTTCAATAAGATCCCCTCTCATTCTTCTAAACTCAAATGAGTATAGGCCCAACCTGCTCAACCTTTCTTCATAAGTCAACTCTCTCATTTCAGGAATCAATCAAGTGAACCTTCTATAAACTGCCTCCAATGCAAGTATATCCCACCTTAAATAAGGAGACCAAAACTGTAGGCAGTACTCCAGGTGTGGTCTCACCAATATCCTGTACAGTGCAGCAGGACTTCCTTGCTTTTATACTCTATCCCCCTTGCAATAAAGGCCAACATTCCATTTGGCTTCCTGATCACTTGCTGTACCTGTACACTAACTTTCTGTGTTTCATGCACAGGACCCCAGGTCTCTGTGTTCTCCAGCATTTTGTGATTTCTCTCCATTTAAATAATCATTTGCTTTTTTATTTTTCCTGCCAAAGTGGATAACCTCCCACTTTCCCACATTATACTCCATCTGCCAAATAGCCAGTCGATATCCCTTTTCAGATTCTTTGTGTCCTCCTCGCAACTTGCTTTCCCATCCATCTTTGTACCATCAACAAACTTGGCTACATTACACTCGGTCCCTTCATCCATGTAATTAACATAGATTGTAAATAGTTGCGGTCCCAGCACCGATCCCTGTGGCACCCCACTCATTACCGTTTGCCAACTGGAAAATGACCCATTTATCCTGACTCTTTACCAACTGGCTTTTACATTCCTTGAATGCTGCATCACCTTATTCTGACCACTTCCAATGGACCTGTTTTTTCAACAGCTCATGCAGAGTTATAACACTGTAGCCAAATTTGATAGGAACTTCCCATAAGAGTTCAAATGACCCAAAAATGATCGAAGTTTATTGACATTCTTGGGAGTGGGTGCATTTCTAATTGCATCCAGCTTTTCCTTGGTTGGATGTAAACCATCTTTGTCTTGTCCTTAAGTACTCCACTGAGTTTTGAAATAACTCACATTTGTGAGCAGTCACTCGTACTCTATGCTTCTCTAGCCATTTGAGCACTTCATTCAATATGTTGTTATGGATTTTCCTGTTTGGTGCTGAAATGAGTATGTCATGTAAATAACATACTACCCCTTCAATGCCTTGCAAAGTCTGGTTCATTACCCCGTTGAATATGGTGGTGGTGGCAGACACTCCAAATGGTAGCTTGTTAAATTGATATAGGACTAGATGAGTATTTATAGTCAAGCATGAGTTGGACTCCTCATCTAGCTCCAGTTGTAAGTAGGCATTTGTAAGATCTAACTTTGAGAAGATCTAGCCACCTGTCAGCATTGTGAACAAATCTTCTACATTTGGTAATGTATTGGGTAAATTACCCTCTAGAACCTGGTTTACGGTTACTTTATAATCACCACACAAACTTACCTTACCATCTGACTTAGGTACAACAACAATGGGTGTAGCCCAAATCCCCCGGGAGGACAGACACACCAACATTAGTATCCTCGACCAGGCCAACATCCCCAGCATTGAAGTACTGACCACACTTGTTCAGCTCTGCTGGGCAGGCCACATTGTTCACTCCTTCACGGCAAATGAGCCAAAGATGGGCAGAAGAAACGTTACAAGGACACCTTCAAAGCCTCCCTGATAAAGTGCAACATCCTCACTGACACCTGGGAGTCCCTGGCGAAAGACCGCCCTAAGTGGAGGAAATGCATCCGGGAGGGCACTGAGCACCTTGAACCTCATCGCCGCGAGCATGCAGAAATCAAGCGCAGGCAATGGAAAGAGCGTGCGGCAAACCTGTCCCACCCACCCTTTCCCTCAATGACTATCTGTCCCACCTTTGACAGGGATTGTGGTTCTCGTATTGGACTGTTCAGCACCTGGGGACTCATTTTAAGAGTGGAAGCAAGTCTTCCTCGATTCCGAGGGACTGCCTATGATGATGAGCCAAAACACATAGATCTATCTGAGAGATAATGTTCTCAGTCGCTAGTCTTTTGAGTTCTTGGTCAACTATTTCCTTGAGTGCGTATGGTATGGAATGTGGCTTGCAGTAAATTGGTCTAGCATCCTTCTGTACTCCTGACACTTGCCTTGAAATCTTGGATCGGACTGCTCGTTTCGCAGAACACCTTTGGATACTTCTTGATGACATCATCCTTTGATGCAAATCTCGTTTCAACATGAAAAATCTCATTCTAATCCAGCATTCTAATCCCAACTAATTTCTACCTATTAAGTCAGGCTTGTCTCCTGCCACTACTAAGAGGGGTAGGCTCTGAAGTTGATCCTTGTATTTCGCCGGTACGGTGAGACATCCTACCACAGGGATTTTCTCTCTTGAGTAGTCTCTCAGTTCTATCTTTGACTTTTCTAGTGAAAAATCACTCAAATTGTCAAGATATAGTGATACCTATGCTTATGGCTGCACCAGTGTCGATTTCCATGGGTATCGTGGTTCCTGCAACATCTACTTGGATGATGATACTTTTTGAATCGCTGTTAGATAACCTTGTGCTCCTCTTCATCGTGTTGATTTTCTTCCATGCTATGTAGTCTCTGGGGATTTCTACTTATAGCTTTGAATATTGGGTTACTCTTCAGTCGGCATGCCTTTGCAAGATGCCCAGTTTTCTTGCAGAAGAAACAGTCTACCTTCACAAATGGACAACTTTGAGCAATGTGTTGTCCCAGGAACTGATAGCATGACTTCAATGCTCTGTTACCTTGGCCAGTTGCTGAGGCCCTGGGACCCAACTGCCTTTTACTTTTAACCTGCAGGCGATCCACCTCAGCTGTCTGACGACTGGAAATGGCGTGAAATTCTCGGGAGTGTTGGTCGGCCATATCCATTGACCTAGCTGTCTGACAAGTTAAATCCAAAGTCAAGTTAGCGGTTGTCAATAACTTTCTTCTGAGTGCTACATTTTTCATCCCACAAACAAATCGGTCATGCAATGCTCGGTCCTGAAAGTTTCCTAAATGACAGAGAATGGATAGCTTCTTTAATGCTACAATTATTCACTGATACTTTTGTCAATTAATTGATCTCGTGTTCCAAAATGATAACTTTCAGCAAATTCCAGGGGCTCAGGACTGCAATGCTGTTCTAACTAGGTTAGACTCTCCATGTGATGTGTCTTTTGGCTTGCTGGGAACAAATGTAGTATATTCTCTACAACATCATAAACACACACTTGCAAGATGGCTTCAACTCAGGAACTTGTCAGGTGACCTGTCACCTGATGCTTTTATTGTATTTCCAGCAATGGCTGCATTACCACAGCAGTCAACTAGGTGGAACAGTAGTCCACTAGGTGGAGGTATACATTAAAAATAGTATGGGATTCCCACAGTTTACTCCTGACCTGTCTGATAGGCAGAAGAACACCATGCGCACAGACCATATAGTTTAGACTGCACTTCAGATGTGTATTTATTATGATATGTAAATTTATACAGAAACATGACAAATCAGCGCAATAAAAATAATTTGCTACTCAACTTGCATTTCAAAATTATTTTTCAGAGTCTTTATAATTATGTCTGGATTATGAGTGTTTTAACTCCACGGAGCACTTATATGATGCAGAACTCAAAATACTTGGAAACATGAACTAAATAAATGGTGAAAGCTTGTCATATTTATCTCAACTTGAGAGGTCTCTGGATACAGAACTGCCAATTATGATCTGAACAAGGACAAAATGGAACATCTGGAACAAGCAGCAAATTGATTACTAAATGTTTTGCCCCTCATCTGTGTTTGGCAGATCCAATTAATACTTTGACATGGAATAATGAGATTACTTCTGGGGAAAACGGTCTGATTTGCAGGTCAAAGAGCCTGACCTGTGGTCTGCAGATACCGCACCGCCAGTACCCCCGCCCCAGCCTCCAGCTCCAACACATCGGCCCAGAATTTGCGGTCGGAGGCTTCCCACGAAGAAATGCATCCGATCAGCAAATAAAATGCCCGTGTACCTGGTGGTCCGGGAGGTATGACAACTCGCGGTCCTGGGCCTCTCCGGGTACCTGTGGGTCAAGGTCCACGTATCCCGGGGTGCATGTGGTTCACAAGCACCCCTACGATCATGTGGGCTGGCTCAACGAATGAAAGAAGGGCATCCCCATAAGCATGAAAGGGGATATGCCACAAAATACATATACACATCAAATAAATACAAAAAAAATTTACATCTTTAAAATTATTTAAAATGCCATTTAATTAAATATTTAAAACGTAAATTTTATTTTTTGAAAAATAAATGTAAATGTTTCAAAGGGGCTAAAAAATAACCTAACCTTATTGTACAGGTCTTTAAATGTTTGAATGATTGAAAAAAATATATTTTATGTTCATTTAAACTCTTACACTGGTAAAAACAGGGATTACTCTCTAAAAAGGAACCGTACCCTGAGGAAAGGTTCTGCAAATGCTGCTACAAATAATAGGGCAGCTTTTCTGATCCATTTTGTTGGTAGTGCTGGTATAAACTAGGCAAGCAAAGGTTAGGAAACAGCCTTAGGTCTGTTTCTTGTCCTGTTCGAATGAAGTGTTGCTTTTCAACTAACAAAGGTTGTGATGTAAGAGGGCTCACAAATGAAACATGTGGGTGTCTCAGTAAGAGCCAACAGAATTAGTAAAAAGGATTTTAATCAGATGACAACATTTCCATGTTTTCATTATATTTTTAGTACTATTTTGTCTTGCTTTTTTGTCATTTTTATATTTTAAAATATAACTTTTTATCCATATTTTTGGCATAACAGTAGGTTCATTTTTAACCTAATAAAAAAGCTGATTATTGTTGGATAAGACAGCATAAACCAAAATGCATGCTTCTACCAATCTCCCACAGTAACTTGGGAAGGAAATCAGCAGAACCCGCAGGATAATGGCATAAACATTCGTTTCCTGGGAGGTTCTGCCAGACTCCCCCAACGAGATACCAGAAGAGCCTGCGTGGAATTTCAGGGCCGATGGTTGGGTAAATGTAAAGGTGCTGTGCGCCGCAGGTCCTCTTCGAAGACCAGTAACTAGAGAAGTACACCCAGCAAGATGCCTATGTTGGGCATTATGATTGTAGCAGTTTAAATTGCAGCAGGTAAGAAGGCACAGGTAGAAAATAGGGAGCTACTGGTAAATCCAAAAAATGCAAAAACCTAGGCCGTAACCATAACCAGTAACAAATATAATGTGCACAATGATGGGTGGTGGGGTGGGGGGGGAACTACATAAGCAACAAGTACTGCAGTAAATGTAAGTTCTACAATTAATAATGGTACCCCCATATATCCAAAAAAGGCTGGAGTATTTCAAAGCAGCATCGGTTCTAAATTGGACGTTGTACTTCTTGCGAATATTCCGCGTGCAGAATACATGAAATGGCACCTTTCAATGTATATGCATCATTTTGAAAAGCTAAATCAAGGGATAGTGTGAGAAGTGTGACTGCCCTGTGCTCACAAGTTGCAGTCTGGCTGCAGATTGGCGCCCACCTAGGTCTTGCTCGTCTGATAATACGCAGGCCCTCTCTGTGTGCATAATTAGCACCTGCACAACTGCTGACCCCAGTTTCATAATTGATACGTCCTTACTATACAGTATAAATGCACACGAGGCCCATGCTTGAGAGAAGGTCAGTCTGTGACCTGTCCTTTATTTCATAGCACTCAAGTGAAGGAAGTGGGTGGAGCTTCCCCTTTTATATCTGAAGGTCGAGGTTAGGAGTGTCTCCCACAAGTTCACCACCTTGTGGTCAGTGTTCTCACAGTGTACAACTTAGGTCAGATTATACATGGGTTACAATGCTGGTTGAATACATGACATCACTTCCCCCCCCAAAGTCTTATTGGGATCACAGGTTGAGTCTCTCTGGTGGTTTACGGTCCCTTGTAGAGCGCCTGAGTTGGGGCTCCGGTTGTTGGGCACTGGCCTGAGTGTCTGCTGTTTGCGGTGCCTCAGGCCTATCCGGACGGCACACAGTGATTGGGCTCTCCTCCCTTTAGTTCCTGTGTTCGGTCACCTGTGGTGGAGTGAACTCTACATCGTGTTCTTCCTCTGCTTCTTCTATGGGGTTGCTGAACCTCCTTTTTGTTTGATCCACATGTTTGCAGCAGATTTGTCCATTGGTAAGTTTAACTACCAGAATCCTATTTCCCTTTTTGACAACCACAGTGCCTGCCAGCCATTTGGGCCCTGCAGCGTAGTTGAGGACAAAAATAGGGTCATTTACATCAATACATCGCGCCCTCGCATTCCTGTCATGGTAGTCATATTGTGACTGGCGCCTGCTCTCGACAATTTCTTTCATGGTGGGGTGTATAAGGGATAATCGCGTTTTGACCGTCCTTTTCATTAGCAGCTCTGCGGGTGGAACCCCTGTGAGCGAGTGTGGTCGGGATCTGTAGGCCAACAGGAGGCGTGATAAGCGGCATTGTAGGGAGCCCCCTTGGATTCTGAGCATCCCCTGTTTGATTATCTGCACTGCTCGTTCTGCCTGGCCGTTTGAGGCCGGCTTGAACGGTGCCGTTCTAACATGGTTAATTCCATTGCCTGCCATGAAGTCCTGGAATTCAGTGCTTGTGAAGCACGGGGCATTGTCGCTGACCAAGATGTCCGGTAGACTGTGGGCGGCGAACATTACCCGTAGACTTTCTACCGTGGCAGAGGATGTGCTTGAATTTAAAATGTCACACTCAATCCATTTGGAGTAGGCATCTACTACAACCAAAAACATTTTCCCCATGAAAGGACCTGCGTAGTCCACATGGATGCGTGCCCAAGGCTTGGCAGGACATGGCCAGGGGCTAAGGAGGGCTTCCCTGGGCACATGGCCCAGCTGGGCACACGTGTTGCACCTGCGAACACAAAGTTCCAGATCTGCGTCTAAATCTGGCCATCACACGTGTGACCTGGCAATTGCCTTCATCGTGACAATGCCCGGGTGCTCATTGTGGAGTTCTCTGATGAACACCTCTCTGCCCATCTGGGGCATGACTACGCGGTTTCCCCACAGTAGGCAGTCGGCCTGAATCGAGAGTTCATCCTTGCGCCTGTGAAATGGTTTAAATTTCTCAGGGCATGCCCTGTACGTGGCTGCCCAGTCCCCATTCAGGACACATTTCTTAACTAGAGACAATAGCGGGTCTCTATTTGTCCAGACTTTAACCTGACAGGCTGTCACGGGTGAGCCTTCGCTTCCGAAAGCTTCAACAGCCATGACCATCTCAGCAGCATGCTCGGTACCCCCCTCAGTGGTGGCTAGTGGGAGCCTGCTGAGTGCATCGGCGCAGTTTTCGGTGCCCGGTCTGTGCCGAATTGTGTAGTCATAGGCAGCTAACGTGAGTGCCCACCTCTATATGCGGGCCGATGCGTTTGCATTTATGGCCTTGTTGTGGGCCAAAAGGGACGCAAGGGGTTTGTGATCTGTCTCCAGCTCAAATTTCCTGCCAACTGGTGCATTTTCTTTACTGCATATATACATGCAAGAGCCTCCTTTTCTACCATCCCATAGCCCCTTTCTGCCTGGGACAGACTTCTGGAGGCATAAGCTACCGGCTGTAACTGACCCTTGGCATTGACATGCTGCAACACACACCCGACACCATAGGACGACGCATCGCACGTTAACACAAGTTTCTTACATGGGTCATATAGCGTTAACAGATTGTTGGAACATAACAAATTGCGTGCTCTATTAAAAGCCCTTTCCTGGCTGTCCCCCCAGACCCATTCGCGACCTTTGCGGAGGAGCACATGTAGCGGCTCTAGCAGCGTGCTCAATTTGGGAAGAAAGTTCCAAAATAGTTCAGGAGCCCCAGGAATGTACGCAGCTCCGTCGTGTTACAGGGTTTGGGTGCTCTCTGGATCGCTTCCGTCTTCATCCCCAGGAATTCTATCTCTGGAGCTAGGAAGACGTACTTCGCCTTTTTCAGTCGCAGCCCTACCCGGTCCAGTCTGCGTAGCACCTCCTCCAGGTTGTGGAGGTGTTCTTCAGTATCGTAACCCGTAATGAGGATGTCGTCCTGAAAAACCACCGTCCCTGGAATCGACTTGAGGAGGATTTCCATATTTCGTTGGAAGATCGCGGTGGCCAAGCGAATCCCGAACGGACATCTGTTGTACTCAAACAACTCCTTGTGTGTTGTGATGGTGGTCAGCTTCTTCGACTCACTCGCCAGCTCCTGGGTCATGTAAGCTGAGGTCAGGTCCAATTTTGAAAAAAGTTTGCCACCGGATAGCATCGCAAAGAGGTCCTTCACTCTCGGTAGCGGGTACTGGTCTTGGAGTGACACCCGATTGATAGTGGCCTTGTAATCGCCACATATCCTGACCGACCCATCCGCCTTGAGCACCGGCACAATCGGGCTCGCCCAGTCACTGAATTCGACTGGCGAGATGATGCCTTCCCTCAGCAGGCGGTCCAATTCGCCTTCTATCTTTTCTCGCATCACGTACGGCACCGCTCTGGCCTTGTGGTGTACTGGCCTGGCGTCCAGGTTTATGAAAGTGCCAATGCCGGGTTGAAATAATGAGTCAAATTTGTCCAGGATCTGTGAGCATGATACTCGCTCCACAGAGGAAATTGCATTGACATCGCCCCATTTCCAGTTCATGACAGCAAGCCAACTCCTCCCCAGTAGTGTGGGACCGTCCTCTGGGAAAATCGAGAGTGACAACCTGTTCTCCGAATCTTTGTGGGTCACAACTACCGTGGCGCTGCCTAGCACCGGAATGATCTGCTTTGTGTAAGTCCGTAGCTGTGCGTCAATCGGCGATAATTTTGGCCTCCTGGCCTTGGATGCCCACAACTTTTCGAACTGTTTGATACCCATCAGGGACTGGTTGGCCCCCGTGTCTAGCTCCATTGATACTGGGATGCCATTGAGGAGCACTTCATCATTATCGGTGGCGTCCTGGTGTATGAACTGTATACGTGCTCCACATGAACTCGCTGAATTTCAGCTTCCAGCGATTTCCCCCAGCGTTCATTTCTGCAATTTCTGCAGGTATTTTGCTCACCTCTGCAAACTCCGGCTGAGTGTGTGCCTCCAAGCCTCCAGCATGAGCTGCATTTTGAAACAAAAGGTCCCTTGCCAGTCGATCGTCCCTGACTGCCCTGTTATTGCCCTTGAGTGCGACATTAACAGGTGTTGATGGCCCCATTACTGGCCGCATTGTCCCTTGCAATGGCGTGAATCGCCGTTGAGCTGCAATTGTCTCTGTCGAACTCCCCCTCTAGGTTCGACTACATGTTGGGGCATGCCCGACTGCCCTTGTCTGCCTGGAGAACTGTGTGCTGCTTTAACAATGTTGAATCTCTGTCCCAACCATTCCTTAACACAGTACCTCTCGTCTGTTCTGCTAGTGGCCATGCTCGCTTGGTTTAAATCCCAGTTTCTTGTCGCCATTGATACGTCCTTACTATACAGTATAAATGCACACGAGGCCCATGCTTGAGAGAAGGTCAGTCTGTGACCTGTCCTTTATTCCATAGCACTCAAGTGCAGGAAGTGGGTGGAGCTTCCCCTTTTATATCTGAAGGTCCAGGTTAGGAGTGTCTCCCACAAGTTCACCACCTAGTGGTCAGTGTTCTCACAGTGGACAACTTAGGTCAGATGAATACATGACATCAATCAACCTATTGCATGAGTTTGAGCTTTAAAGGAAATGGCAAGCGATATGCTCACAGAGATCCATTCCCACCGCTTTGTGCCAGAACTGGAAAATTGTCCCGCGTGTATCTTATGTGCTGAGTCACTGGAAAATTGTGGAAGCTTGTGGCAAAAATTGTGGAGAAAGTTTGCTGCCCAAATCCTAACCCACACCAAACCCCGCTCACTCACTACCTCTGTGCTCACTGTCCTACATTGGCTCCCGGTCCCCCAATGCCTCCAATTTAAAATTCCCATCTTTGTATTTAAAGCTCTTCATGGCCTTACTCAGCCATCTAGGCCCTAAACTCATCAGCAGGTCGGGGCCATTAGATGGAGCAAGGTGTGATAGCTAGCCACTGCAGGGAGCAGCGCGTGCTGCTGCAGGCCACGACTATAAAGAGGGTGCCTGGATTTGACATCACTCAAATCCAGGTCGCTGATTGGAGTACAGGCAGATGCAGCTGGAGTGGCAATGTCGGGGCAAAGGAGCAACGATGTCGGGGCGAAAGAGCAGCGAGGTCGGGCGGAGGAGCGGCAAGAGTTCGTAGAGGGTGTGATCCAGGAGAGGCGTGAGTTTGGGGCCCAGAAGAGGCGAGGGCCCAGGGGCAGCATGGGCTAGCCCACACTGTGATATGTGTGTGCGCTAGGTCCTTGCAGCAGAGCTGGTCTCCAGTCGTCTTGATTAATCCTTGTTACTGGACTAAGACCTAGCTCTGTCAAGCCCGTGTGGAGGCTGGTGTGCAACGGCCACCACATGTTAAAAAAATCCATGCACAGGCATCTTACCCCCTTCAAGACATAGTTCAGGACCTGGAATATTAGGTCCTTTATTGAAACATCTGTGAACCCATCCCTTTTTGGCGTGGAAGCAAGTCATCCTCGCTTCGAGGGACAGCCTATGATGATGAAACTCTGAAATTCCTTCCTTAAACCTCTCCATCTATCCACCTCCCTCTTCTTTAAGGCCCTCCTTAAAACCTGGCTCTTTGACCGTGCTTTTATTCATGTTTCCTAATATCTCCTTCCTTGGCTTGGTGTCAATTTGTATCTGATTACACTTCTGTGAACCCTTTGAGATGTTTTTAGAGATTAAAGGCTCTATATGTTGTCAAAATTACCCCTCAATTTCCTGCAGAGGAATTGCCAAATGAAAAAATACAATAACAAATGAATCTTGTATAGAAAGCAAGCGGTGAAAACAAAAATCCACATTTACAAGGGCAGCACATCCTGTAAGGAAATATCTGAAATAGAAACACCACGGCTGAAATTTTTTTGCAATCTCTCTGGCAGTTGTGCCATTGAGGTGAAGATTTTTTTTGGTATAACCTGCGGTGGCCTACTGGTTGTACAAGAAAATCCGCACTTACAGTGGTTAAAAAAAACACCGACCTTAAATTAAGTAATAATGATACACACTAATATTGGGGTCAGACCCATACAAGGTAGCTCAATGTAACAGATACAGCCAGTGCATTACTGCAGCAGCAGCCCGGGACCTCTCGACAGCTTCATTTAAAAAAAAATTCTTTCATGTTAGAATTGTAGTAGATCCTTCCTTTATTCAGCAGAAATAAACGATATGTACATTCTTTCCCACTCATCCAAGTGTTCATTGATGCTCTCCGATCTTCACTTCAGTCTTCTCCCCACACTTCATATGAAGAAAAGGACAGATAGAGACCAGCTGGTCCATTGAGCTGGTCCTTTCCTGGCATGGTGTTACTTCAGCACACTATTGCCTCTGTCAATATCCACACCCATCAACTTACGCAATTCCCTGGAAAAGGCAAAAAGCCAAAGAAAAAAACCTAAGGCCAAATTTTGGATAAATCTCTGGGAAATTCCTCTCTCTACCCCAATAGGTAATCAAGCAACCTTCAAGAGACCAGAGTGACTGGGTGATGCATCCCCCAATAACAAATAGCTTCAACATGTAGATATGGGGCACCTTCCCCCAAATTCACAGAAGAAATCTTCCCCACCCCTAATTTCATGAAAGCACTCTCCTCTCTCTCCTCTCCATTTCATGGAGGCACTTTTTGCTCCATCCACCCCGCCATTTCATGGAGGCACTCCTTACCCCCTACACTTCATCATCTGTCCAGTTCACTGAGGTGGGCCTAGAAAATCATGGCCGCCACGAAAGTTGCCGGTGTCACGGTGGCCTTGGGTTAACGGCCACTGTAAATAGGCGAGGTGGTAGGAGTGGCAAATTCAAGCTGGGGACTAAAATGTTTTAGCTCAGCGTTAACTGGCCGTGTAATACCCTCCATGTGGTGTTAGTGCAGGCATTGATAGTGAAGTTGGCATCCAGAAGCGGTGTTCCATCTACCACAGCCTGAGTTTGCTTGGCGTTGTGGGATATTAAAAGGGAAATACATTAAAAGGACAATGCTTTCTGAACTGAAAAATTAAAATGAAGTAAAAAATGCAGTTTTCAGCTTTACTACCTTGTAAAAAAAAATAACATTACAAAGGAGTCCTCAAAGCTGAATTCCCTTTTGCACCTCAAACAATGGGAAAAGTGCTTCAGCACTAACATAAGTGGCTCAGCAAACCAGGGAAGGGGCACCCAGGGTCTTGCACGCAGCACTCCAGCTTTGTGCATGGGGTCATCACTGCAAGACAAGTCCTATATCCACAGGGGCCAGGAGTCTCTCCAGAAAGAACGATGTGGGACCACATCTCCAAGGCCATCGCTGCCAGCAGTGTCACCCCCATCACCTGGCTCTAGTGCCCAAAGAAGTTTCATGACCCAAAACAATCCACGCACAGGCATCTTCCACCCTTCAACATGTAGTTCGGGACCTGGAATATTAGGTCCTTCATTGAAACACCTGTAAACTCATCCCTTTTTGGTGTGGAAGCAAGTCATCCTCGATACGAGGGACCGCTTAAGAAGTAAGAAGAGGTAAAAGCACACACAGGATAGTCACTAAGAGAATGCATAAGGGTGATGAATTGATTTATTGATGTCATATTGGATGAATAAATGTATAAAGTTGGATTGGAAAGTTTGCTTTGTGGTGGCTTTTATTTCAGCATCGTGGCCAAGAGGGCACTGTGATGGTCAGTAACAGATGGAAGGTAAGGTGTGGGACAAATGTTGAAAGGGGAATTGGGGATTTGTTCACTGGTACTGCAGGTGGATGATTCCATCCCGGATATCCCGGCCAGAAAGGGGCTGTCTGGATTGCATCTTTCTGTCTGCTTGCTCATCTTCAGCTTCTTCCTCTTCTGTGGCTTCCTCTTCCTTCTGCGAGCAGATACTGTAAATCTGAAACAATAGCATAAGATGCTGCAAATAGGCAGCAGGTCAGGCAGCATCTCCACCTGGGATGTGAACTCTCTTTCTCTTTCCATGGATGTTGCTTCACCTACTGAGTATTTGCAGCATTTTCTGCCTTCTCAGAGGTCTTCCTTTACCATCCGAGGACTTGCAAGCGTCCGGAAGCAGTCCCTACACACTTACAAAACTTTTAACATGCTTTGTAGCAAGTCACTACATCAATAAAATCAAAACGATCCAGTCCAAAAGCTTAAATGCAAACTTATCTGAAAGGTGTGTGTGTCTAAAAGGAGCTGACTGCGCCTCTCTGTGTCTGCTGCACACTGGGTTTACCTGGCCTGCTTAGGACTCAGCGCTGAACTCATTGCTAGGGTCGAAGTTCGCCGTGGTGATGG
Source organism: Pristiophorus japonicus (assembly GCF_044704955.1). Taxonomy (NCBI): domain Eukaryota; kingdom Metazoa; phylum Chordata; class Chondrichthyes; family Pristiophoridae; genus Pristiophorus; species Pristiophorus japonicus. Next base: position 274,381,774 of record NC_091980.1, on the reverse strand, counting down.
TGAGTCAGCGTTGCATGCCGACTGACATCACCTGTCCCTAATTTAACTTTGTGGGGCCATTGCTCTTACCGGCAGCGATGCCTTGGAAGTTGGCAGACGCCGTGAGACCTGCCACTAGCTACTTTTTGCCTGTAACGGGTGGCATAAAGCCCTCCAATTTTTAGCCCATACTCTTTTTTTCCCCCCCTAACCCCCAGTTCACCAAGGCACTCATCTCTCCTGATTTGTATGTCGCTGCTCCTATCTGATACTGCTGCATTACTCGGGGATAGAACACTGCCTTGGTTTGTTGGTCTGAATTCTTAGCCTGCCAAAACTAGCGTAAAATCGAGAATTTGTATGCACAGCACATAGCAGAATAAAGCAGCAGCATCAGGTACAAGCAGTGAAAGAAGAATCAGGGAGCAGGAGATCATTATCAAAGGAGAGTGGAGGCACATATTCCACAAATTCAGCAAAAATAGAATGCGGAATGATTTTCCACTGGCTCTGCGTACGTATATTTGCACAATTTGGTTTGACATTGTAAATCAGCTGATTCTGTAGTCCGGCATTCCCACTAGGAAACAACACTGGCAGAGAAGCCACCTTAGCAAACTGTGCAAGTGCAGCCCATGATTTTCCATCCATTAAATGTAATCACAATTAATAGGTGGAAAATCACAGGCTGTGTGTTTGCTTGAAATCCCTGCCACCTCAGCTCCCTAATGGAAATAGTAGATCATGGAATCACCCCTATCATCCTATTTATTTTCTCCCTTTCCTTTTAGATTCTATGAGGTGTCAGCTGTGGCTCAGTGGGTAGCACTCTCCCTCCCACTCTAAAGGTTGTGGGTTCAAGTCCCACTCCAGAGAGTTAAACACAAAATCTAGCTTGACAGTCCAGTGCGGTACCGAGGGAGTGCTGTACTGTCAGTAAGTGCCGTCTTTCGAATGAGATGTTAAACCGAGGCTCCATCTGCTCGTAAAAGATGCTGTAGCACCAATTCAGAGAAGAGCAGGAGAGTTGTCCCGGTGTCCTGGCAAATATTGAACCCTCAACCAACATCACTAAAACAGATTATCTGATCTCTATCACATTACTTTTTGTGGGACCATGCTGTGCTCAAATTGACTGACGTTACCTACATTACAGCACTTCAAAAGCACTTAATTGGCTCTGAAGTGTTTTGGGATGTCCTGAGGTTGTGAAAGGCAATATATAATTGCAAGTCTTTCTTATTCTTTTTCCGCACTTTCCAAATCCTATTCACACATTCAGAGCAGGCAGCCTTCTCCAAGACCTCTGCCTATCCAGCTGTGTAACTAGCTGGAAGGTCATTTATGTATGTAGACTAAGCTAAGACACCAATAAATTACTTCAAACCTCCCTGCAGGGAAGTACTTGGCTTCCACATCCTTCACCTGACAGCACAGCCGTGACTGAAAACTCACTATTCATGGCCGTGTGAACTCTAGCTTCCAACCAAGAACTCTGTGATGGAAGAGGAGTTCCCCCTATGAAATATTATAAAATATGTCTCTATTTTAAGGCTAATTTGCACTTTTGCAGTTCCAGCGGGTGAGCTGCCTTTGAAAGGGGCCACAGATCAGAGAAAGGGCGACAGTGTTTTCTGACCCATGTTCGCTGACAGCAGGAGTCCTTGCTGGGAGAGCGGGATCATGCAATGAATCCTTAAATATTTTTATTTGAACTTCAGTTGCATTGGTTATTTCAGCACATTTCAGCCGATATCAACCGAGCCGGCATAAAAGTTCGAGGAATTTCAAGCGCAAATTACGTCCAGCGCAAATCGCATTTCCGCGATCTTTTGCGCGAGTTTAGAAAACAGTATGCTAGAAGCCGGCCCGCCTACAAACCTGGCTACATCCCCAGGTCGAATTAATCACCTTTGCGAGTTTCCGCTAATTACGCTTGTTTGCGGGCCTTCAAGGAGGCTCTTAAAATTAAGCCTTCTTTTTTAGGTGCGAGGACACTAACAGGCAACTGTTAAAGCTTTTGAACATAACTTAAAAAAAAACTTACTAAGAAACTGACTACTGTAGCCCAATATAACTTTCAAACGGTTCTGTATATTTTTTTAAGTTATTTTCTGTAATTTAAAATCGGGTTACTGAAAGGTGGTAGGCTGGACATTCTGATTAAAAATGCTTCTTTTTTATGATAAACCCATCTCCAGCTGTATTAGTCAAACTGCACCAAGTTACCATTCTTAAATATACCAAGGAATATTTTTATTGCAAATTATGTTTTTAAATTACGTTCCAAGATTGTGCTGGTTCATGGCAGATTTTACGTTCAGTGATATGCAAATGAGTTTGAGCGGAAACTTGAGAAAAAGATTAAGCTCAAAAAGCACAAATGTGTGCCCAAAGTGGAAACTTTTGACCAGAATGTTTAAAATGGTTGATGTTTCTGTACAGTTTTTCAATGTCCTTTTGGCTTGAGAGGCTGTAGGCATAGTGAATATATAAGCCTATCTGGAGCCGCCATTTGTCAATGGCACAGAGGTGCTCCTGTGGCTGTGAACCGTTGACTGCTTCAGATATTTTTGAACTATGGCTGGATCTAAATTAAAAAGAAAAGAAAGAACTTGCATTTATATAGCGCCTTTCACAACCTCAGGATATCCCAAAGCGCTTTATAGCTAATTAAGTATTTTTTGAAAAGTAGTCACTGTTGTAATGTTGGGAAAGCATTAGCCAGTTTGCGCACAAGTTCCCATAAACAACATCATCATCATCATGGACAGTCCTTCGGAATCGAGGAAGACTTGCTTCCACTCTTAGAAAGAGTCCTTAGGTGGCTGAACAGTCCAATACAAGATCCATAGTCCCTGTCACAGGTGGGACAGATAGTCATTGAGGGTAAGGGAGGGTGGGACAGATTTGCCACATGGTCTTTCCGCTGCCTGTGCTTGATTTCTGCATGCTCTCGGCGATGAGACTCGAGGTGCTCAGCGCCCTCCCGGATGCACTTCCTCCACTTAGGGCGGTCTTTGGCCAGGGCCTCCCAGGTGTCAGTGGGGATGTTTCACTTTATCAGGGAGGTTTTGAGGATGTCCTTGTTAACGTTTCCTCTGCCTACCCTTGGCTCATTTGCTGTGAAGGAGTTCCGAGTAGAGCGCTTCCTTTGGGAGTCTCGAGTCTGGCATGCGGACAATGTGGCCTGCCCAGTGGAGCTGATCAAGTGTGGTCAGTGCTTCAATGCTGAGGATGTTGGCCTGGTCGAGGACGCTAATGTTGGTGCGTATGTCCTCCCAGGGGATTTGTAGGATCTTGCATAGGCATCGTTGGTGGTATTTCTCCAGCAACTTGAGGTGTCTACTGTAAATGGTCCATGTCTCTGAGCCATACAGTAGGGCGGGTATTACTACAGCCCTGTAGACCATGAGCTTGGTGGTAGATTTGAGGGCCTAGTCTTCGAGCACTCCTTTCCTCAGGCGGCCGAAGGCTGCACTGGTTCACTGGAGGCGGTGTTGAATCTCGTCAACAATGTCTGCTCTTGTTGATAAGAGGTTCCCAAGGTATGGGAAATGGTCCATGTTGTCCATGGCCATGCTGTGGATCTTGATGACTGAGGGCAGTGCTATGCAGCGAGGACAGGCTGGTGGAGGACCTTTGTCTTACAGATGTTTAGCGTGAGACCCATGTTTTCATACGGCTCAGTAAATCCGTCGATTATGTCCTGGAGTTCAGCCTCTGTATGTGGGCAGACGCAAGCCTTGTCCGCCTACTGTAGCTCGACGACAGAGGTTGGAATGATCTTGGACCTGGCCTGGAGACAGCGAAGGTTAAACAGCTTCCCACTGGTTCTGTAGTTTAGCTCCACTCCAGCGTGGAGCTTGTTGACTGTGAGGTGGAGCATGGCAGCGAGAAAGATTGAGAAAAGGGTTGGGGCGATGATGCAGCCCTGTTTGACCCCGGTCCGGATGGAGATTGGGTCTGTAATGGATCCGTTGGTAAGGGTCATGGCCTGCATGTCGACGTGGAGCAGGCGGAGGATGTTGAACTTTTGGGGGCATCCGAAACGGAGGAGGACGTTCCATAGACCCTCACGGTTGACAGTGTCAAAGGCCTTTGTAAGGTCGAAAAAGGCCATGTATAAGGGCTGGCGCTGTTCCCTGCATTTTTCCTGCAGTTGTCGTGCTGCAACAATGCAATAATGACCAGATAATCTACCTGTGAGGGCAGATGGGGCCTCGGTTTAATGGTCTCAGCTGAAAGACAACATCTCCGATCGTACTCCCTCGGTACAGCTAATTATGGGTCCTTGAAGGACAATAACATTTTTATAAATACAATCTTATATAGGGAAATGTGACTGATTTTCTCCAAAACAGTCTCGATCAACCGGATGACCTTTGCTGTTTCCATGTTTTACGGACTAATAGAGTTGCATCTCCAACTTTTAAGAAGAATAAAGTAAAAATATGAATCTAATGTGGAGAGTCCAAAATAAGGATTAGTGCATCTATGTTGCACTAATCATTATTTTGGACTCTCCACATTACTACTAGTGCTGTTTGGTGATTACCGCCAAGGACTGAGCGTGGTCCTGCTCACCTTTGGCTCCTTGTGACATCGAACATGTTGTGGCATTGATGGCCTCCATCTGTCAGCCTAGTCCACCAGCTAGTGTAACTCACCCATTCACATTCTAGCCTGGGATTAAAACTTGGGCCAGCTACAACTTGATATTTAAGTAACCATTAAAGATGATCACAGATGTTGCCAACTTTAAAAAGGGGCTGCAGTAGAATGTTTTAGTGTCCCAGGTTAGTAAAGGGAGGAAAAAGACATTCAATGAAGCTTCCTAATCGCGATCAGTGACTCTGGCTGGAAGTAGACTTGTGTAGCTGTTCAACAGGTTAGGATTGGCTGTGACACACTCCTGTCAATGCTCACTGACATGGTTTACACACAGGGCCAGATTAATGGCCTGATAGGCTTGGGGCAAACTGATCCAAATGGGCCTATAGTTATACAAAAGCAAAATACTGCGGATGCTGGATTCTGGAATAAAAACAGAAAGTGCTGGAAATCTCAACAGGTCAGGCAGCATCTGTGGAAAGGAAGCAGAGTTAACATTTCAGGTCGAGTTCTGACACAGGATCCCGAAACGTTAACTCTGCTTCCTCTCCACAGATGCTGCGTGACCTGCTGTGATTTCCAGTATTTTCTGGGCCTCTAGTTATGTTTGTTCATGTTCATTACATTACGTATATGATTCTGATTCTGAGTATGAAAACATTGTCCAGTATATTCAACAATGAAAGCATATATTCTGTATCAAGTAGGTATATCATCATTATCATAGGCAGTCCCTCGAAATCGAAGAAGACTTGCTTCCACTTTAAAAGTGAGTTCTCAGGTGGCTGTACTGTCCAATGCGGGAATTACAGTCTCTGTTGCAAGTGGGACAGACAGTGGTTGAAGGAAAGGGCGGGTAGGAGCCTGGTTTGCCACATGATCCTTCCGCTGTCTGTGCTTGGTTTCTGCATGCTCTCAGCGATGTGACTCGAGGTGCTCAGCGCCATCCCGGATGCCCTTCTTCCACTTTGGGCGGTCTTGGGCCAGGCTTTGAGGGTATCTTTGAAGCATTTCCTCATCCCACCTGGGGCTTGTTTGCCGTGTAGGAGTTCCAAGTAGAGCACTTGCTTAGGGAGTTCCGAGTAGAGCATTCGTGTAGGGCATGCAGACGATGTGGCCCGCCCAATGGAGCTGGTCGAGTGTGGTCAGTGCTTTGATGCTGGGGATGTTGGCCTGACGAGAACACTGACGTTGGATTTGCAGGACAAGTAGGTATCTATTCTGGTTCTGGTAACATTGCAATACTAGATTCTTATACATATATGCAAATTTCTCTCAATAACATGTGAAATAAAACAGGCTAGTACATATTCTGTTCTGTATCTAGGTATATAAACAAGTGAATCTATTTTCCTCGGTTTTGTTTTTCCTCTCTTATTGTCTATTCTATTCAGCCTATTTTGGAAGCTGTATATTTTCTTTCCTACCTTTATTTGGTGGGCCAATGTTCTTTCGTGGGCCTGGGGCTGCAGTCCCATCTGCCCAATGGTTAATCCGCCCCTGCTTACACACGATGAATGGTATGGTCGAGTTACCCGATGGTTGTCAGTATGGAACGGTATCCCGCAGAGTCGTTATCATTAGGCGAAAAGGGGGAGGAACAAAATCAGAAGGCAAAGCACATAAAGAAAAAATATAGACATGCAAAGAATAATTTAAGAGTTGGCGAGGGAAATTGATTTACAATGGTCAGGAAATGGTGGGCAGTCTGTGCCCAAGTTTCCAATCTGCTCGCCTCGTGGGTGAGGCTCCCTGTCAGCTGCAAAGGCTTGTAAGATTATCCCTACAGCGTATGTTTTTTTCAGGTTGTACATGCATGAACACACTCCAACTATCCTTGTCACAATTGGCTCCTGGTCCTTCCTGTTGCTATGCCACCTTAATCAATAAAAAAATAATTCAGATATCAAAGACATGGAGTGCACTGGCAGCCACTACCAGCATAAAACAGATTACAAAAGGACTAACCTCTCCATATGAAATTGAAACAACATATTAAAAACAGTAATAGAAATCGGAGTGACTTCAAGGTTGCAATCTAATCTTGGGATGAGCATTAAAATCACTGGGGCTTTGCTCTTGTGGTTTATGATGTTATTTGAACATCTTGATTAGATTACTACCTTGAAACCTCTCTCAGGTACCTATTATTCTTTATAGAAACATGCCAGCACTTTCTAATTCCTCTGCTAGTTCCATGTATTAACAGTTGAAAGCAAGCTGTATCTGATATGTGAGCATTCTAAAAATTGAAGTATTTTATGCTGTCAAATAGGCATCTGACAACATAGTATCATACAGTACATGAGGAGACCATTTAGCACGTTGTGTCTGTGCTGGATCTTTGAAAGAGCCGTCCAATTACTCCCAATCCCCTGCTGTTTTGCCACAGCCCTGCAATTTTTCCTATTCAAGTATATATCCAATTCCACTTTCAAAGTTACTATTAAATGTGCTTCCACCACACTTTCAGGCAGTGCATTCCAGATCATAACAACTCGCTGCATGTAAAATTTCTTATTATCTCTCTGGTTCTTTTGTCAATTATCTTAAATCTGTGTCCTCTGCCTAGTGACCCTCCTGCCAGTAGAAACAGCTTGTCCCTATTTACTCTATCAAAACCCCTCATACGTCTCTCATCCCTGGTTCTGGTAAAACGTAGCTTGGTTCAGTTGTTAGCACTCTCAACTTTGGGTCTAAAAGTTGTGGATACAAGCCCCATATCAGGAATGAGTTCACAATTTAGACCCCAGTATAGTACCTCAGTATCATGCTGCATTGTTGGGCTGCTGTCCTTTGAAAGAGGTCTTAAACCAAAGCTCCATTTTCCTGTTTAGGTGGACGTAAAAGAACCTATGGAACTTTTCTTTATTCATTGATAAGAACATAAGAACATAAGAAAAAGGAGCAGGAGTAGGCCATTTGGCCCCTCGAGTCTGTTCCGCCATTTCATAAAATCATAGTTGATCTGATCTTGGGTTCAGCTCCACTTCCCTGCCTGCTCCCCATAAACCTTTACTCTATCACTCAAAAATCTGTCTATCTCCACCTTAAATATATTCAATGACCCAGCCTCCACAGCTCTCTGAGGCAGAGAATTCCACAGATTTACAACCCTCTGAGAGAAGAAAATGGGCGACCCCTTATTCTAAAACTATGCCCCCTTGTTCTAGATTCCCCCATGAGTGGAAACATCCTCTCTGCATCTACCTTGTCGAGCCCCCTCATTATCTTATATGTTTCAATAAGATCACCTCTCATTCTTCTAAACTCCAATGAGTACTGGCCCAGCCTGCTTAATCTTTCTTCATAAGTCAACCCCCTCATCTCCGGAATCAACCTAGTGAACCTTCTCTCAACTGCCTCCAATGCAAGTATATCCTTCCTTAAATACGGAGACCAAAACTGTACGCAGTAATCTAGGTGTGACCTCACCAATACCCTGTACAGTTGTAGCAGGACTCCTCTGCTTTTATACTCCATCCCCTTTGCAATAAAGGCCAACATTCCATTTGCCTTCCCAATTATTTGCTATACGTAGTAACTTTTTGTGTTTCATGCACAAGGACCCCCAGGTCCCTCTGACCTGCAGCATTTTGTAAGTTTTCTCCATGTAAATAATAATTAAAAAAAAAAAAATTTCTGCCAAAGTGGATAACCTCACACTTTCCCGCATTATACTCCATCTGCCAAATGTTTGCCCACTCACTTAGCCTGTCTATATCCCTTTGCAGATTTTATATGTCCTCCTCACAACTTGCTTTCCCAACCATCTTTGTATCGTCAGCAAACTTAGCGACATTACACTCGGTCCCTTCATCCAATTCATTAATATAGATTGTAAATAGTTGAGGCCCCAGCACCGATCCCTGTGGCACCCCACTCGTTACTGTTTGCCAACTGGAAAATGAACCATTTATCCCGACTTTTATTTTCTGTTCGTTAGCCAATCCTCTATCCATGCTAATATATTACCCCCAACCCCGTGAACATTTATCTTGTGCAGTAACCTTTTATGCGGCACCTTATCGAATGCCTTCTGGAAATCCAAATACACCACATCCACTAGTTTCCCCTTATCCACCTTGCTCGTTACCTCCTCAAAGCACTCCAGCAAATTTGTCAAACATGACTACCCTTTGATAAAACCATGCTGACTCTGCTTGACTGAATTATGCTTTTCCAAATATCCTGCTACTGCTTTCTTAATAATGGACTCCAGTATTTAATGGACTCCAGCAAGGCCAGCATTTATTGTCCATCCCTAATTGCTCTTGAGAAGGTGGTGGTGAGCCGTCTTCTTGAACTGCTGCAGTCTGCATGGTGAAGGTACTCCCACAGTGCTGGTAGGGTGGGAATTCCAAGATTTTGACCCAGCAACTATGAAGGAACGGCGATATACTTCCAAGTCAGGATAGTGTGTATCTTGGTGGGGAACTTGGAGGTGATGTCGACCTTGTATATCACTTGGCCCGTCTAGGCACTGATTGGATTCAAATCCATGTGGCGACACGGAAGGTAGGGATAGTTAGAGCTAGATAGGGATAGATCAAATCGTGGGGACACGATCCGTGCAGCGACACGGAAGGTAGGTATAGTTAGAGCTAGATAGGGATAGATCAAATCGCGGGGATGCAATCCGTGCGGCGACATGGAAGGTAGGGATAGTTAGAGCTAGATAGGGATAGATCAAATCGCGGGGATGCGATTCGTGCGGCGACACAAACAGGAAAACCGTGCGGCGACACGGAGGGATAGAGAATCGCGCGAACCGTGTAGGGAAACGCGGCGGTTAGGCAATTACGTAAAATTAAGCCGCGGGACTGTGTAAATTTTAAATTGTACTTACGCCAGGTACGGCGTCGATCTTGTAGATCACTTGGTCCGCCTAGCTCTGGGTAAGATAACTGAAACCACCACGGGGCGACGTGGAGACAATCAGGACTAAATAGGACCCTGATCCAACGTGCGGCGACACAGGATGGGTAATTTAGATAAAACTACGAATTCCCTGAAAGGTCATGGATCCAAAAATAGAGCCGGCCAAAACAATTAATAGGAAAGAAGAGAGACTCTTGTGAACGTCTGTTTTAAATGAGAAATGCTTGTGTGATTTTTACTGTGGGAAACCAGGGAGTTGTGGTTTGTTTTAGCTCCACCCACTTTTTCAAACAGAATTAAAGTTTTTTTTAACCCTTTGTAGTGTTGTCCTGTATGTGGGAAGTTTAAGAGTGTGAGCCTTATTGAATTACAAAGTTTGAATCGGGATTTTGAGATATTCAGAGAAGGCACAGAAAATACTGAGATGGATTCAAAAGGATTCAAAAAAAAATTATTATTATATTAAATCTGCAGTTTACAAGCGATAGTATAACACGACCTTGAGGCTGGAACAATTGAGATAATGAAAAGCAGTCCACAGCCTATGTGCCAGACTTCCCTCTAGTTATGGAAATGACGAAAAAAAAAGACGTAACGTACTAAATAAGTGCTGAAAAAAAAAATGTTCTGAGATTTTAAATTATGAGAAAAGTTCCATTGCAGTCTAAAAAAAATGCATCACTCCTGTCGAGTTGGCAGAAAAACTCCATTAAATTAGGGCTTTCATTGACAGAAGGAGGACATATTAAAAACCATAGACGTCTTAAAGAAAGAGTGCGCGCACGAGAAATGTACTAAGAGTTCCATTGGGACCTCTGAGAAAGGTATCGATAGACTACGTAGTTAAAATGGTTGGCTTTGCATTGACCGAGGCTGATGACGAAATTGAATTTCAGTAAACAAATAGCTATTAAAAATGTGTGGTCTCGTTTTAAGTCAATTAAAAAAATATCTTTGGCAAGTACTTGAATAAGAAGTTAAAAAATATTGGAGTTTAATCAAATGCTGCCTTTCCTGATGAAAATATATATTTTTTCAGATGGTTACGTGAAGTCACGTAATGACATCAGGTCTTCTTACAAACCTGTAAAGGAGTTAACCCTTTCCATTGACAGCCATTTCATACTGAACATTATTAATTTGGATTTCTTAATAGAAAAAAGACTCACCTAACAGAGGAAATGGTGCGATAGTCAGAATAAAAAATAAAAACAGAACTAGCTTATGTAATAATACTTGCCTGATACAATAAAGAAATATTTACTCAAACAAAACAAATTGAAGAGTTAAAAGGCTAAGATAAATAAGCTGAAGGGGATCCACAAACCCAACTTAACCCTGACCTCCGATTTCACGGAGTGACCTCGACATGCATGGATATAATGCAGAATCAAGGGACCTGTGGGCCCTGGTAAAGCAAACCCTGAGCCCAACTGAGCATGCCTGATTTCTAACTCACCTAGGATGTGCTACTCATGATGCATTGTTGGTTGCTCACCCTAACGATGTCCAGGATTGCCTAAACGCTATCTTTAATGCTCTCACCACGACCCTTCAGAAGCCCATCAGTATGGCCGCAGTATTAGAAACTAAACCCAAACGAGAAGAAACTGCCGATGAATTCATGGAAAGATTTATTGAAATATACGGAAGTCAATCAGGAGATAATGCCTTCAGGGCAGGAGAGGATTCTCCTCAATTCTGTGCTATCCTACTTCAGTGCCTGCCCTATTCGATTGCTCACGCTATCTGGACAAATAATATGAATTGGGCAGATGGGAAGAGGTCGGGGCTGGGAAAGACAAGATGGATGCTTTAATTGTGGGCAAGAAGGACATTGGAATAGAAATTGTCCCTCCCGTCGGCACGAAAAAGGAAGAGGAGGAAGAGGAGGGGGGCAAGGGGGGAGAGGACGGGGATCTTACACTAACTTCTCCCAGAACAACCCCTTTGGCCAACTGTCCCCCGATTATTCGTATTGACTACGTAGCTTGATTGTGCAGGGGCCCTCCCCGGATGACGAACCGATGATATTGTTAAAAATTCGGAATGAGTGGCAACCCTTCTTGATAGATACGGGAGCCTTCATGTCTTCTGTACAATCAAAGCTTAAACTCCCCACCTTCACTGAAACACAGGGACTGTCAGGATTCCTGGGACAAGTCTCTACATTCCCAGTGTTAGAACCGGTTAAAATGGGTTACCAGGAAGAATCGGTAGAACATCGATTTGTTATCACAACCAATCTGGACTGTAACTTGATGGCTAGAGACCTCCTCTGCAAATTCCAGTTGCATTTGGAGTGTAGAGATGATGGGTTTATTGTAAAACAAGGAACCCTTAAGCGGCAGTATTATACCACTAGAACCCCTCAGTGGTGGTCTCTGGACCTGCCGCAGGCACCCTATCACGTGACCCTAGCATACGATCCCAGTGGAAAGAATCAGGACCTGCAGAACTTTTATCAGGATCACGAAGGGGAAGTGAAGGAAATTCTATTAAGGGCTAGAGTGACTGGACCGGAAGGGAAGGCAGATGGACAGCCCCCAACGGTGGCACCACATATTACTCGTGAAGTATTACCTCCCCACCACGCTAAAGGTTTGGGAGTTATAGTGCGCCAGGCTATAGACGAGGCTGACCCTACCAGCCGGGATGTGCAAATTGTAAAACATGGCCGAACAGTCCAATTCCACGGGGACCCCGAGAAAGTCTTAACGACTCTGCAGCATCATACTGGCTCTGACATACCTGACTATGTGGATCCTCATGTGTGGGCAGAGGACCCCTCTCAAGTGGGTTATACTCCCATTGATCCGATTGAGATCCCAGTGCAGGGCAATGTGGACTGGCCCTCGATCCGACAGTACCCACTGAAATCACAGGCAATACCGAGTATCCACCGAGCTTTGGAAGCTAGCCGAGTCGAACCAATTTGCCAGTTTCCAGTCCCTAGCACGGCTAAACAAATGCGCCAGTGGTTGAGGATGATCAATTACTGCAGATCCTGGATCCCTAATGTTGCCCTGATGACTAAGCACCTCACCCCGTATACAAATAAGGAAGGCAGCTTTGAAATAGAAACCGCAGACGTCCAAGCCTTTAAGGAACTAAAGACAGCCCTGCTGCAAGCTCCGGCTTTGGGCCGGCCCCTCTACGACCGGCCCTTTCAAGTGTATTGTACAATCCTGAAAGACTGTGCTACTGCTGTCTTTACTCAGAAACACGGGGATAAGCATAGGCCTGTTGCCTACTACTCTTCCAAAATGGACCCCGTTGCCTTGGGACACCCTGTATGTACTCAAATATTAACCGGCATCTACAATAGCCTTCAATCCGCTGCCAACATCACCCTCCAGCAAGATATTGTTGTATACACCTCTCACTCCGTAGCTGCCCTCCTGGGCCAACTGCAGACTCAACACCTTACCATGGCCAGGCAAAGCAGATATGAGATCTACTTACTAAACAATCCTAAGCTGACCTTTCGGCACTGTGCTGCAATTAATCCGGCCTGTTTACTTACTGAGCCACCCCAAGATGAGGAAGAACCGAGTCATGATTGTTTATCTTTAATTCAAGAGGCCTCATCAGTCAGGGAAGATTTAGTTGATGTACCAATGGAAGACCCAGACTGTATTATGTATGTTGACGGAAGTTCTTCTATTAATCTAGAAGGTACACAAATCTCAGGATACGCCATAGTAAAACAGGAGAATCAGGTCTTGGAATCTGCCGCCTTTGAAACCGTCTATTCTGCCCAACAAGATGAACTATTCGCCCTCACCCGAGCCTGTATCTTGGCCAAAGACCTCAAAGTCAATATCTATACCGACTCTAGGTATGCCTTTGGGGTGGCCCATGATTTTGGACTATTATGGAAAAATAGGGGATTCCTAACCTCACAGGGGAATGAGATATCCCATAAGCAACTAGTATCTGATTTGTTGCAAGCCTTCATGCTCCCCAAGCACATTGCCATTGTTAAATGTACCACCCACACCACTGGAAAATCCCCGGTTGATATAGGGAACCACTGTGCTGACAAAGAGGCCAAACAGGCCTCTCGTGGACAACAAATGGTAGTGCCCAGAATGATGAGTCAAACTAAAAATCCTGCGAAGGATAAGTTAGCCTCGGAAAAACCAATGCCAACCATCCAAGATGTTATAAAAGCACAGGAGGACGCTCCTGAAAAAGATAAACTGTTGTGGAAAGATTATGGATGTACTTATGACAATGTCTCTAAACTCTGGACCACTCCCGCAGAACAGACTTGCATGTCTGACGAGTTGGCCTTATGGGTTATTGAATGTATGCACTTTGCTACTCATTGTGGAGCAAGGGCAACAAGTGACACGCTTTTGGCTACTTGGTGGCACCCTAGACTCCAGGCGTTGGCCCAGAACATCAGTAGTCATTGCCTTGTTTGCCAACAGCATAATCCAGGGAAGGAAGTCCCCTGTGATTGGGGTAAAACGCCCCTACCCGAAGGTCTATTTGAGACATTTCAGTTGGACTACATTGAGTTGCAAAAAGTTCAGTGTTACAAATATATGTTAGTAATAGTAGATGTGTTTAGCAGATGGATTGAAGCCTACCCTACCCTGGACAATAAGGCTCAAACTGTTGTTAAGGTGTTAATGAGGGAAATTGTTCCTAGATGTGGTATCTCAGCTTAACTGATGACCACCTATGTTCTTTCTCTGACTCAGGCTCTGCGACTAGCTCACAACCAGGTTCGAGAGGCTCACCTCGACCTCCCAGTTTTACCCGAATCGTCCCTCGTGGTACCTGGGAAGTATGTCCTGATTAAGAAATGGATTCGGAAGGGATTAGAGCCACGATGGGAGGGGCCTTTTCAGGTGTTACTCACTACCCCCACTGCAGCCAAGGTTGAGGGGAAAAGTGCCTGGGTTCACCTGCACCACTGCAAGCTCACCACCCTCTAACGAACCTATTTTACTGGTTATTCTAATTCCTGTTTCTGTTCCAGATTTCCTCTTCTTCATAGCTGAACAAGACCATTGGCATCCTAATTGGAACATGGGTCCCGAGGAGACCAGTTTGAACTTTTACCCATAGTGATAGACAGCCAGCTACACTGACAGTGACCTGAGAAGAGAGACGGGAAAGCCGAACTCTTTTAATCAGCAAAATATCCTAAGTGTTATCATGGAATGATAAAAGGAGGGAATGTGAATGTTTGAAAATGTATGGAGACATTGAAGTTGAGAACGTGGGAATTATACATGGACAGTGTAAGCTAACAAAGAATTCATGGAGGAATAGCCATGACATCTCAGACTCGAGACTGCAAAATGTTACAACACTAACACATATTGAAACAAAACCCACAGCTTGCAGAAAAACCTCAAGGTCTTAGTAACTCATAATGGGTCTTTGTGTAAAATCATACCATTCTTAGATCGGCTTATGAGTGGACAATGGTAAAGAGGGATCAAAGAGGATAGGCTGAAATAGGATGTCACTCTAATTGTATATCGTTATCTTTTACCGAAAATGTATAACCGTCGTCCCTTTACAATGTAACGTCACTTTGTCCGTAGGAAGTGAGTGCGATCTATCAGAGTTGCATTCCTTCTGTCTGATAAGGTCCCTGATCAGGATTTGCTTTTTAAATAAAAGCTTGCTTTGTTTAAAGCACAATCGGTATTCGACTCAGTGATTTCACTGAATCAGATTGAGGGAAAAGAATCCAGTAATCAACAGTGTTCTCATGCCCCTGCTGCCCTTGTCCTTCTAGATGGTAGTGGTTGTGGGTTTTGGAAGTGTTGTCGAAGAAACCTTGGCGAGTTGCTGCAGTGCATCTTGGAGATGGTACACACTGCAGCCATGGTACACCAGTGGTGGAGGGAGTGAATGAGGTGCCAATCAAGCTGGCATCTTTGTCCTGGATGTGTTTGAGCTTTGTCAGTGATGTTAGAGCTGCACTCATGGAGAATATTCCATTACGCTCCTGACTTATGCCTTGTCGATGGTGGAAAGGTTTTGGGAAGTCAGGAGGTTCGAGACTCGTCACAGAATACCCAGCCTCTGACCTACTCTTGTTGCCACAGTATTTACGTGGCTGGTCCAGTTAAGTTTCTCGTCAATGCTGACCCTCCCCGCCCCCCCCCCCCCTGTGCTGTTGATGAATTGGGGGATTTGGCAATGGTAATGCAATTGAATGTTACTTGCCACTTCTCAGCCCAAGCCTGAATGTCATCCAGGTCTTGCTGCATTCGTGCATTCTTCATTATATGAGAAGTTGTGAATAGAACTGAACACTGTGCAATCATCAGCGAACATCCCCACTTCCTACCTTAATATGGAGGGAAGGTCATTGATGAAGCAGCTGAAGATGGTTGGGCCTAGGACATTGCCTTGAGGAACTCCTACAGCGATGTCCTGGGGCTGAGATGATTGAACTCCAACCACCTCAACCATCTTCCTTTGTGCTAGCTATGATTCCAGACAGTGGAGAGTTTCCCCTCTGATTCCCATTGACTTTAATTTTACTAGAGCTCCTTGATGCCACATTCGGTCAAATGCTGCCTTGATTTCAAGGGCAGTCACTCTCAGCTCATCTCTGGAATTCAGCCCTTTTGTTCATGTTTGGATCAGGGCTGTAATGAGATCTGGAGCTAAGTGGTCCTGGTAGAACCCAACAGAGCATCAATGAACAGGTTATTGGTGAGTAAGTGCTGCTTGATAGCACTGTCAACAACAACTTCTGATGATTGAGAGTAGACTGATGGGGCAGTAATTGCTCTGATTGGATTTGTCTTGCTTTTTGTGGACAGGACATATCTGGGCAATTTTCCACATTGTCGGGTAGATGCCAGTGATGTAGCTGTATTGGAACAGCTTAGCTAGAGCAGTGGTTAGTTATGGAGCACAAGTCTTCAGCACGACAGCCGGAATGTTGCTGTGCTCATAGCCTTTGTCGTATCCAGTGTGCTCAGGCGATTCTTGATATCATGTGGAATGAATCGAATTGGCTGAAGACTGGCTTCTGTGATGGTGGGAACCTCGGGAATCATCCACTCGGCTCTTCTGGCTGAAGATGGTTGTAAATGCTTCAGCCTTGTTTTTTGCACTCACGTGCTGGGCTCTGCCATCATTGTGGATGGGGATATTCATGGAGCCTCCTTCTCCAGTTAGTTGTTTAATTGTAAAACTCCCATTCACGACTGGATGTGGCGGGACTGCAGAGCTTTGATAAAACTACCGGATTGTCGTAAAAACCCATCTGGTTCAGTAATGTCCTATAGGGAAGGGAATCTTCCGTCCTTACCAGGTCTGGTGGCCTATATGTGACTCCAGACCCACAACAATGTGGTTGACTCTTAACTCTAAAATGGCCTAGCAATCCACTCATTTGTAACAAACTACTACAAAAAGCAATAATAAGAATAAAACTGAGTGGACCATCTGGCATCGAATTAGGCACCGGCTTCGGACATGACAACAACACACCCAGCCCAGTTGACCCTGCAAAATACTCTTCACAAACATCTGGGAAATTGTGCCAAAATTGGGAGCGCTGTCCCACAGACTAGTAAAGCAACAGTCTGACATAGTCATACTCACAGAGTCATACCTTTCAGCCAATGTCCCAGACTAATCCATCACGATCCCTGGGTATGTCCTGTCCCACCGGCATGACAGACACACCAGAGGTGATGGAACAGTGGTATACAGTTGGGAGGGACTGACCCTGGGAGTCCTCAACATTGACTCTGGTCCCACTGAAGTCTCATGGCTTCAGGTCAAACATGGGCAAGGAAACCTCCTGCTGATTACCACCTACTGCCCTCGAGTCTAACCACCTTCCCCTGACATTCAACAGCATTGGTCTTACAGGCCAGGACCACGCCGATTTCTGGGCCGGGCCAGGCCGCCGCACACTGCTCCCTCTAATGCAGCCTTTCAATCACAGTAAATCCTTTTCAATTCACTAACGTGGCAGTACCACTGTGCTAAATGGGATAGATTCAGAACAGATCTAGCAGCTCAAAACTGGGCATGCACGAGGTGCTGTAGGCTATCAGCAGCAGCAGAAATATATTCCACCACAATCTGTAACCTCATGGCCTGGTATGTCCCTCACTTTACCATTACCATCAAGCCAGGGGACCATCCCTGCTTCAAACAGGAGTGCAGAAGAGCATGCCAGGAGCAGCACCACAATGAGGAAGCTGTAACACAGGACTACATGCATGCTAAACAGCTGAAGCAGCTTGCTGTAGACAGAGCTAAGCGATCCCACAATCAGCGGATCAGATCAAAGCTCTGCAGTCCTGCCACATCCAGTTGTGAATGTGGTAGATCATTAAACAACTAACGGGAGGAGGAGGCTCCATGAATACCCCATCCTCAATGATGGCGGAATCTTACTCGCGAGTGCAAAAGACAAGGCTGAAACATTTGCAATCATCTTCAGTCAGAAGTGCGGAGTGGATGATCCATCTCGGCCTCCACCTGAAGTCCCCACCATCACAGAAACCAGTCGTCAGCCAATGCGATTCAGTCCACATGATGTCAAGAAATGGCTGAGCTCACTGGATACAGCAAAGGCTGTGGGACCCGACAACATCCAATCTGTAGTGCTGAAGACTTGTGCTCCAGAACTAGCTGCACCTCTAGCCAAGCTGTTCCAGTACAGCTACAACACTAGCATCTATCCGACAATGTGGAAAACTGCCCAGGTCTGTCCTGTCCACAAAAAACAGGACATATCCAATCAGACCAAGTACTGCCCCATCAGTCTACTCTCAATCATCAGAAAAGTGATGGAAGGTGTTGTCAACATTGCTATCAAGTAGCATTTACTCACCAAAAGACTTCTCACCGATGCTCAGTTTGGGTTCTGCCAGGACCGCTCGGTTCCAGACCTCATTACAGCCTTGGTCCAAACATGGACAAAAGAGCTGAATTCCAGAGGTGAGGTGAGAGTGACTGCCCTTGACTGCAAGGCAGCATTTGATTGAGTGTGGCATCAAGGAGCCCTAGTAAAATTGAAATCAATGGGAATCAGGGGGAAAACTCTCCACTGGCTGGAGTCATAGCTAGCACAAAGGAAGATAGTTGTGGCTGGTGGAGTTCAATCATCTGAGCCCCAGGACATTGTTGCAGGAGTTTCTCAGGGCAGTGTCCTCGGCCCAACCATCTTCAGCTGCTTCATCAATGACCTTCCTTTCATCACAAGGTCAGAAGTGGGGATGTTCGCTGATGAGTGCACAGTGTTCAGTTCTATTCGCAACTCCTCAGATAATGAAGCAGTCCATGCTCGCATGCAGTAAGACCTGGACGACGTTCAGACTTGGGCAAGTAACGTTTGCACCGCAGAAGTATCAGACAATGACTATCTCCAACAAGCGAGAGTCTAACCACCTTCCCCTGACATTCAACGGCATTACCATCAACAATTTCTCCACCATCAACATCCTGGGGGTTACCATTGACCAGAAACTAAACTGGACTAGCCACATAAATAATGTGGCTACAAGAGCAGGTCAGACACTGGGTATTCTTTCCACCAGTTACAAAACACAGGTCAGGAGTGTGATGGGATACTTTCCACTTGCCTGGATGAGCGCAGCTCCAAAAGCACTCACGAAGCTCAACACTTGGGTGTTTTTGGAACTGACAAAGCTGCCCACTTGATTGCCACACCATCCACCTCCTTAAACATTCACTCACACCACCACCTCGCACCATGGCTGCAGTGTGTACCATCTATAAGATGCACTGCAGAAACTCGCCAAGAGTTTTTCAGCAGCACCTCCCAAACCCTAGGCCTCTATCACCTAGAAGGACAAGCGCAGCAAGTGCATGGGAACACCATCACCTGCAAGTTCCCCTTCAAGTTACACACCATCCTGACTTGGAAATATATCACTGTTCCTTCATTATTGCTGGGTCAAAATCCTGGAACTCCCTCCCTAACAGTACCGCAGGAGTACCTTCACCACACGGACTGCAGCGTTTCAAGAAGGCAGCTCACTACCACCTTCCTGAAGGCAATTAGGGATGGGCAATAAATGCTGGCCTTGCCAGTGATGCCCATATCCCATGAACGAATTAAATAAAAATGCACCATGGCCTTATTCAGTAATCATGCTTTGGAGGGCCTGCTGCAAGAGATTTTGCCCAATTTTAAGGACAGGGTCACCCTTTAATAAAGAGTACAGTCAGAAACACACTCCATGCAGCAGGAAACTCACCCCACGCAGCCCAGGTTATTTTAACTCCCAGGCTTCCTAAACATTCTGCCGGTTCACTTTGCACCCTCATGGGAGGGAAGGGGGAAGGCGAGGGGTGGGGGCTGGGGGGGATGCGAGGGTAATTTGGGGCAGGGGATGAAATGAACTTTGCTCATGGGGCCTGGTAGAGTAAAACAACGTACAGGCAGGTCCCCTCCCTCCGTTCCTTCCTTCCTTCCTTCATCGCTAACCTTCCTTCCCTTCCTTCCTCTCCCCTTCCCTCTCTTCCTCCCTCCCTCCCTTCCTTCCTTCCTAGTCCAATGGGAAAAGGAACTCCGACTATTAGGCACACAGCCAAGAAGAAGTATAGTTGGGCAATGGCTGAAGTCTTCAATGTTCAAGGATGACTATTTATTTTGTACTGTAGCTGCCCCTTGCTGTGTGACTAACCTGGTTAGAGATTGATGTAAGCAAAATAGTGCTCCGATCGTGTGGAACTACATATATGATGATGTTATTATCATGAGTGTAGTGGGTCTTCAAAGGGGATCAATTAATTGTGTGTAAGCAAATAAACTTTCTCCTCTTTCATCTTTGTCTATTACTTGAACCGTGATCAAACAACCACGGCTATATTATCATATGGGCCAAATCATTCCATGTTAAACTTTAACTTGGTGAAAATAGACTTCTTTATGTTGATGAACAATCTCGTTATTCTTTAAGTGTACAGGAAATTGATTTCATGTCTATTTCAGTTTTTGCCTTTGAATGGTTTTCAGTACAGTTTTGTCTAATTACTACATGGGAACCTGATTTATCAGTACTCAAAGATCACATATCGAAGATATGCTAAAAAAAGTGCCGCAACCTTATTTCTAATTAAATGTCAAATTGTTTCAGTGAAAGAATTAGTTCACAATGAACTTTTCAATTTCACCTTTAACAAAGATCAAAATTTGATATAAAATTAGCTATTGCACATTCTTAAATGAAATTTTTCAAACAATGCCATTGGTCTTTACATTATAATAACTGGGCCAGAGTCACAATGATGGGCAGAGTCAAGCCACAGCCCTCCTGGGAAAATCCATCCCTGAGTATTATCTGCTTCATGAGTTTGGCTGAATGCCCATGTTATAAAATCATAGAACAGTACAGCACAGAAAGAGGCCATTCATCCCTTCGTATCTCTGCCGGCTCTTTCGAAGAGTAACCCAGTTCGTCCCACACTCGCCTGCTCTTTCCCCATACCCTTGCAATTATTTCTCCTTCAAGTGTTTATCCAATTCCCTTTTGAAAGCTACTATTGAATCTGTTTCCACCACCCTATCAGGCAATGCATTCCAAATCTTAACCACATCGATGCTTAATTTTTTTTCCCTCACATCATCTCTGGTTCTTTTGCCAATCACCTTAAATCTGTGCCCTCTGATTATCAACCATTCAGCCATTGGAAATAATTTCTCTTTATTTATTCTATCTAAACCCTTCACGATTTTAAGCACCTCTATCAAATCTCCTCTTGGCCTTCTCTGCTTGCAGTAGCTCAAGCCCAGCTTCTCCAGCCTATCCACGTAACTGTAATCCCTCATCCCTGGAACCATTCTGGTAAATCTCTTCCGTTCCCTCTCCATAGCCTTCCTAAAGTGTGGTGCCCAGAATTGAACACAATACTCCATCTGTAGCCGCACGAGTATTTTATATAAGTTTAGCATAACTTCCTTGCTTTTGTACTCTATGGGCTGGATTTTCGGGTTGTTTGCGATCCGGGTTTTGACCCTCTGCGGTGAAAAATGGGGCGGGGCGCGATCCTCCGGTCGGGTTTTGCAACGGTGCTTAGTAGCACCGCCGGGGAGAGCTGCGCTGGGTGTGCAACAGCTCTCCTTGCGAAACCGGCAGAAATTTCGACTTGTACCCGACCCGTACGCCTCGAAACGCGCCCCGTGATGACCGCCGGGGTCCAGCCCTGCCGGTGGCGGTGAGGTGGATAAACTGAAAAAAAGGTAAGTTTCATTGTTTATTCTTTTATATTTTTTTGTAGCGATTTGTGTTGTAAGGGTGTTTTTTGAATGTTTTTGTGAATTTCCACCCCTTCCCCCCCCCCCCCGCACCCTCCCAAGGCCTCTCTCGGAGCGCTCCCGGCTCCGCACGTTAGTTGGCGAGGTTCCTGTTTTGTGTTGCAAAAGTCGTACAATGCCTCACTTTGTGCTACTGGCGCAGGGGCCAAATGACAAAATTTGCTCTGCACAGTGCAAACGTTAATCGGGCGGTAAATTTCCCGCCCCACCTCTGTTTTCTCCCTGAAAATGGCACAGCTGAAAATCCAGCCCTGCCTCTATATATAAAGCCCAGCATCCCATATGCATTATTAACTGCTTTATCAGCCTGCCACACCACCAGCACAGATTTGTGCACAAATCTCTCAGTTCTTGTACCCCTTTCCAATTGTACTATTTGTCTTGTACAGTCTCTTCTCAATCTTCCTACCTCATATCCCCTCACACTTTGCGGCGTTAAATTTCATCTGCCACGTGTCTACCCAGTCCACCAGCCTGACTATGTCTTCTTGAAGTCTATTACTATCTTCCTCACTGCTTACTACACTTCCAAGTTTCATGTTATCTGCAAATTTCAAAAGTGTGCCCTGTACCCTCAAGTCCAAGCCATTAATGTATATCAAACACAGCAGTGGTCCTATTACTTAACCCTGGGGAACATCATCTCCCTCCAGACCGAAAAACAGCCATTCACCACAACTCTCTGTTTTCTATCCCTTACCCAATTTTGTATCCATGCTGCTACTTCCCCTTTTAACTCATAGGCTTCAATTTTACTTACAAGCCTATTATGTGATACTTCATCGAAAGACTTTTGAAAGTTGCTATCAACAACAACTTGCATTTATATAGTGCCTTTAACATAATAAAGTGACCCAAGGTGCTTCACAGGAGTGTTATGAAACAACATTTGACATCGAGCCACATAAGGAGATATTAGGATACGTGACCAAAAGCTTGGTCAAAGAGGTAGGTTTTAAGGACCATCTTAAAGGAGGAGAGAGAGGTAGAGAAGGGGTGAGGTTTAGGTCGAGAATGCCAGAGCTTAGGGGCAGAGGCAATTGAAGGCATGGGTGCCAATGGTGGAGCGATGGAAAGAGACCAGAATTGAAACAGAAACATAGAAACATAGAAATTTACAGCGCAGAAGGCGGCTATTTCGGCCCATCGTGTCCGTGCCAGCAGCCCTAAAGGTTACATATAAACCCATGAACAATGATGGAAAGGCAAAGAGCACCCAGCCCAACCAGTCCGCCTCACACAGCTGCGACACCCCTAATACTGAAACATTCTACTCCCACCCCAACCGAAGCTAGGTGATCTCCTGGGAGAGGCAAAAACCCAGATAAAAACCCCGGTCAATTAAGGGAGAAAAAATCTGGGAAAATTCCTCTCCGACCCATCCAGGTGATCGACACTAGTCCAGGAGATCACCCTGGCCGCATTCAACTCCCTGCAGTACTTACCATTAATACTGAGCCGTCCAACAAAAGGTCATCCAGTCTAATCCCAATTACCAGCTCTAGATCCGTAACCCTGCAGGTTACAGCACTTTAAGTGTACATCCAACCATCTCTTAAAAGTGGTGAGGGTTTCTGCATCCACCACTCTTCCAGGCAGCGAGTTCCAGATCCCCACAAACTTCTGTGTAAAGAAGCCCCCCCTCAAATCCCCTCCAAACCTTCCACTACCCACCTTAAAACTATGCCCCCTTGTAATAGACCCCTCCACCAATGGAAATAGACTCTTACTATCCATTATGTCCAGGCCCCTCAATATTTTGTACACCTCGATGAGGTCTCCTCTCAACCTCCTCTGTTCCAATGAGAACAAACCCAGCCTATCCAATATGTCCTCATAACTAAGATTCTCCATTCCAGGCAGCATCCTAGTAAATCTCCTCTGCACCCTCTCTAGTGCAATCACATCCTTCCTATAATACGGCGACCAGAACTACACGCAATACTCCAGTTGTGGCCTAACCAAAGTATTATACAATTTAAGCATAACCTACCTGCTCTTATATTCTATGCCTAGTCCAATAAAGGCGAGCATTCCGTATGCCTTCTTAACCACCTTATCCACCGGGCCTGCTACTTTCAGGGATCTGTGGACAAGCACTCCTTTGTTCATCTACACTATTAAGTGGCCTACCGCTTAATGTGTATACCCTTTCCTTATTAGCCCTCCCAAAGTGCATCATCTCACACTTCTCTGAATTAAATTCCATTTGCCACTGCTCTGCCCACCTGACCAGTAGATTGATATCCTCCTGCAGCCCATGACTTTCTTCTTCATTATCAACCACACAGCCAATTTTAATTGGAGGGGTTTTGAGATTTCGGAGTGTTGTAGGGCTGGAGGAAGTTACAGAGATATGGAGGGGCGTGGTCATGGAAGGATTTGAAAAACAAGGATGAGAATTTAAAAGCAAGGCATGAAGCCAATATAGGTCAGCGAGCATAGGGGTGATCGATGAGCGTGATTTGGTGCGAGTTAGGATGTGGGTAGCAAAGTTTCGATGAGCTCATGTTTACAGAGTGTTGTAGGTGTGAGGCTGACCAGAGGAACATTGGAATAGTCGAGTCTGGACGTAACAAAGGCATGGATGGGTGTTTCAGCAGCAGATGGACTGAGGTAAGGGCGGAGACGAGCGATGTTATGGAGATTTAAGTAGGCAGTCTTGGTGATTGACAGGATATGAGGTCAGAAGGTCAGCTCAGGGTCAAATAGGACGGCGAGGTTGTGAACAATCTAATTCTGCCTCAGACAGAAGTTAGGGTGAGGGATGGAGTCGTTGGTTAGGGAATGGAGTTTGTGGCAGGGCCAAAGACAATGACTTCGGTCTTTTCAATATTTAATTGGAGGAAATTTCTGCTCATCCAATATTGGATGTCGGACAAGTAGTGTGGCAAATCAGAGGCACCTCGAGAGAGGTGTCGGTGCTTACCAGATATTGCAGAATTTCTGTGTTTGAAAACAATTATTTCCTTACCATCTCTTGTTTATTGTTGCTATACATCTAAAATTGTTTCAGTTTTATTTTAACTTGACAGTACATGTGTGCTTATTATCACAGCCCAGTGCTCAGTGGCTATTGTGAACCTGTCATCTGCAGCAGACAGCCTAATTAATTTTGTAGTTCACAAGCATATTATTTTTGCAGGGAATCCCCATTAGTTGCCACTCCTGCTGCTGAAATGCAATTTTAATGTTTTCATAGTAGGCTGTAAATGAAGGAACATTCAGTAATATGTAAATATATTCAGTTCAGGCAAGCAGTAGGTGGGAATTCAGCAGGGATTTGTTTACTCAGATGCAGTTAGGAATTCTAATGATGTGAAAATGTCTTACCGAGGGCATACATAATTAAGAAAGTTCTGCTAAGTTTATGAGTTTCTTAGAGTAGTGGGTTGTCATTAAATTCCTTATTCACCCCAAATCCAGTTATTTCATTTAACATCTGCCAAGAATGAACTTATTACCTAAATGTTCTCACTAAATTACATCTTAATTATGCATCAAAAGAGCTTATGAGGCACAACTAAACACTCTGGGATACTGGCACTGTTCAAACATTCACAGCCACCCTACACTGTGTTAGGTATGCAATAAAGGTTCAAACTGAGTACTGTTTAACTAAGCAAGGTACAACCTTGGCTCTGCTTTACTTAGGCCCAAAGTGCCTAACTCTCAAAATGGCTGGTCTTTTATACCTGAGCAGCACCATGTGCGTGCTTCGTAGTGGCCTCCAACAATGACGCCATCTGGTGGCAACAGCAGAATGTACATACATGACAATATCCCCCTCTGAGATCTTATCACAGTCTTTCACAGGTTGAGACGGTCTGGTGCTTTGCACTCCCGGGTTGACCGTCTCAGTTCGATTCCAGCCTTAGGTGAGGGTGCAGGGTCTGTTGTGGCTGATGGCTGGATGACTGACTTGTTGCGGGTGGCAGTGGCCAGGTCAGAAATTGCAAGTCCATTTTTATTGAACAGGTCTATGATGGAAATTCCAGGCTCACTGATGACCCTTAAGTCCTCTGAAGACTGCTCATAGGTTGGTTGGTCGTCGATGGTTTCTTCATCCAACTTTTCTGGCTCATTTGTGTGCCTCAGCTTTGTCTGATCCATGTGTTTCCTGCAAGTTTGCCCATTCTTGAGCTTAATAATGAATACTCTGTTGCCCTCCTTGGCCATGACTGTACCACTGATCCATTTGGGACCCTTACCATAGTTCAACATATATACAGGATCATTAACAAAAATCTCGCGTGACACAGTTGCGCGATCGTGGTACCCTTGTTGACTTTGTCTTCTATATTCAATATGATTATTAAAATCCGGGTGTACCAGAGATAGCTTGGTCTTAAGACCTCTTCATCATGAGTTCAGCAGGCGAGACCCCTGTGAGTGAGTGGGGTCATGTCCTGTAACTCAGCAGTATGCAGGACAAGCGGGTCTGCAGTGACCCTTGGGTTACTCTCCTCATGCTTTGCTTGATAATTTGTACTGCACGTTCAACTTGCCCGTTGGACGCAGGCTTGAACGATGCTGACCTTACATGTTTTATGCCATTAAGTTTCACAAACTACTGAAACTCCTGACTGGTGAAGCACGACCCATTGTCACTCACCACTATGTCAGGCAGATCATGTGTCGCGAACATGACATTGAGATTCTCTATGGTTGCCGTGGACGTGCTGGATGACATGATTATGCATTCTATCCACTTTGAATATGCATGCACCACCACTATAAACATCTTGCCCAGCAAGAGACCTGCAAAATCTACATGGATCCTGGACCAAGGTTTGGATGGCCAGGACCACAGACTCAGCGGCGATTCAGCTGGTGCTTTGCTGAGCTACATACAAGTATTGCACTGATGCACGCATACTTCCAGCTCAGAATCAATTCCTGGCCACTGTACGTGGGACCCGGCGATGGCCTGCATCATCACTATATCAGGACTTGTGCTGTGTAACTCACGCACGAACTTCTCTCTCCCTTTCTTGGGCATTACAACTCGATTGTTCCACAATATAAAATCTGCTTGAATAGACAGTTCGTCCTTGCGACGAATGTACGGTTTGGCCTCCTCGCACATTTGCTTAGGTATGGCAGACAAATCCCCTTTGAGGAGCAACCCTTTACCACCGATAATATGGGTCCTGGCTGGTCCAGGTCTTAACTTGTTGAGCCGTGACAGGGGTTCTTTCACTCTCAAAAGATTCCATGATTAACATTAGATCCGCCGGTTGTGGCGTTTCCACCTCTGGTGTGGGCAACGGCAACCGGCTCAAAGCATTGGCACAATTCTCTGTACCAGGTCTGTGGCGGATGACATAATCATAGACAGATAATGTCAGCGCCCACTTTTGGATGTGGGATGAAGCGTTGGTATTGATACCTTTGCTCTCGGAAAACAATGAAATGAGCAGCTTGTGATCAATCTCTAATTCGAACCTCAGACCGAACAGGTATTGATGCATCTTTTTAACAACGTACACACATGCTAAAGCTTCTTTTTCTACCATGCTGTAGGCTCTTTCTGCTTTAGACAAACTTTTGGATGCTTCCGTGACAGGTTGAAGTGTTCCCGACTCATTGACTTGTTGGAGTACGCAACCAATTCCATATGACGATGCATCACAGGTCAAAACTAAACGTTTACGTGGGTCATAATGTACCAGCAGCTTGTTTGAGCAAAGCAGATTGGTGGCTTTCTTGAAAGCTCTGTCTTGCGATGCG
This sequence comes from Pristiophorus japonicus, assembly GCF_044704955.1. Classification (NCBI taxonomy): domain Eukaryota; kingdom Metazoa; phylum Chordata; class Chondrichthyes; family Pristiophoridae; genus Pristiophorus; species Pristiophorus japonicus. Next base: position 274,354,275 of record NC_091980.1, on the reverse strand, counting down.
CCCCACACCCAGTTGTTGCCTTTTCTCAATAGCATGTTCAAGTAAGGTGCTCAATTTAGGTAGGAAGTTACCAAAGTAGTTGAGTAGACCCAGGAACGAATGCAGCTCCACCACATACTGCAGCTTGGGTGTATTCTTGATGGCCTTGGTTTTCATGTCAGTAGGTCTGATGCCATCAGCGACGATTTTCCTCCCGAGGAATTCGAACTCCGGTGCCATGAAGACGTTCTTCGAGCATTTCAGTCTCAGTCCCACTCTATCCAAATGCAGTAGAACCGCTTCGAGGTTGTTCAGATGCTCCTTGGAATCACGACTGGTGATCAGGATGTCATCTTGGAACATGACGGTTCTGAGGACGGACTTCAATAGACTTTCCATATTCCTCTAGAATACTGCTGCAGCCGAGCGAATTCCGAAAGGTCATCTGTGGTAAATAAACAATCCTTTGTCCGTGTTAATACCCGTAAGTCTCTTCGACGTCTCGACCAACTCCTGTGTCATATAGGCCGATGTCAGTTTTGTGAACGACTTCCCTCCAGCTAGCGTCACAAACAAGTCATCAGCCTTCGGTAACGGGTACTGATCTTGTTTCGAAACCCTGTTAATCGTAGCCTTGTAGTCTCCACAGATTCTGACTGTGCCATCACTTTTCAGCACCGGAACAATGGGGCTGGCCCATTCATTAAATTTGACCGGTGATATGATCCCTTCACGCTGAAGTCTGTCCAGTTCACTTTCGACCTTCTCCCTCATCATATACGGCACTGCCCGAACTTTATGATGAACGGATCTTGCATCTGAGTCAACGTAGATCTGCACCTTGGCTCCCGTGAAGTTGCCGATACCCGGTTCGAACAGGAGGGGAACTTGCTCAACACTTGGGCACATGTATTTTCCTCTGATGACAACGCTTTTATGTCGTTCCAGTCGCATCTGATTTTCTCCAAACAGCTCCTGCCGAGCAGCGTTGGGCCATTGCCTGGAACAATCCACAGCGGTAACTCGTGAACCGCACCGTTATATGGCACATTAATTTGTGCACTGCCAATCATCTTTATCAGTTCTTTGGTGTATGTGCGCAGCTTGGCGTTAACAGGGCTCAGCCTGGGCCTCACAGTCTTAATATCCCACAGCTTATTAAATGCCCTCTCGTTCATGATCGATTGACTCGCCCCTGTGTCCAGTTCCATCGATACCGGTATCCCGTTAAACTTCACGTTAATCAAAATTGGTTTACTCTTGGTTATGAAAGAGTACAGTCCATACACTTCCTACTCTGGCATCTTGGATTGCGTATCCGGATCCGCGCTAGTCTGACTCTCATCTTCCACGTGGTGTGTCGCAGCTCGCTTGCTCATCTGCGGACACTTGCGCTGGAGATGCCCCACTCTCAGACAGCCTTTGCAACTATATTGTTTAAAACGGCACTGCTGGTGCCGGTGATTTCCCCCACAATGGCAACACGGAGAAGTCGGATACATTGCCGCTGGTGGATTTTGGTCAGCCACAGATTTCGCGAACGCAGCCGGATAGGCCCTGCCATGTGCTGCTCTGCCGAACGCCGAATCAATCGCATTTACAGCACTTGTCGAGGTTCGGTTCTTCACCGCTATTTGCTTTAGACTCCTGTCCGTCGTCATACATGATTGAGCGATCTAAATGGTCCTTTTTAAATCCAACTCCTCCACCGCCAGGCGTTTGCGCAGGATCACCTCGTGGTTGATACCGATAACAAAGAAATCCCGCAGCATGTCTGCCAATACTGTCCCGAACTTGCACAGTCCCGCTAAATGTCTCAGGTGGCAACGAATTCCGCCGCACTCTGGCCCTCCGATCTAACGTGTGTATAAAACCTGTACCTCGAGATGATGATGCCATCGTCTGGCTTGAGGTGCTCCTGTACCAATATACACAACTGCTCGTACATTTTCTCTGTTGGATCACTAGGTATGAGTAGATTCTTTATCAGACTGTAGATCTTTGAACTGCACACAGTGAGGAACACAGCCCGGCGCCGATCTGCATCATCAACCCCCTTCATTTTGTTGGCCATGAAATGCTGGTTCAAACGGCTCACAAAGTCTGCCCAATCTTCTCCCTCCACGAATCGCTCGAAAAATCCAATCGTGCTCATTTTGCAAACAAAGGTTCTTGTATTGTCATTGCCAAATGTTATGTATGCAATAAAGATTCAAACTGAGTACTGTTTAGCTAAGCAAGGTACTACCTTGACTCTGCTTTATTTAGGCCCAAAGTGCCTGACTCTCAAAATGGCTGGCCTTTTATACCAGAGCAGCACCATGTGCGTGCTGCTCAGTGGCCTCCAACAATGACGCCACAATGGCTACAAACAGAATGTACATACATGACACACTGCCACTGACACAGGCTGACTGCCGGTCTAAGTGATAGTTTTACCAGAATTCAGAATGGGGGCTAATGTTTTCACCCTCTACTGATTGAATTGTACAGTCTTGAAGGAGATCTCCCCGCCGCGCCCCCCCCCCCCGTCTTCTGCTGACAAGGCGGTGCAATTTGCTCCCAAATGGTTAGAAACCATTGCAAAGCTCACCTCAAGTGAATTGAGCTGTTTGCATGAAATATCCTATGATCAGGTCATCATAATTATGCATAGATACAGGTGCATTGGAAACTCACTAATGATGTGTGTGGAAAATTGTATCTGAGTGAAATTTAAAGTGACTTGGAAAATTAAAGACCAAGAATATGGAATGAAAATCTGCAGGGTTCTATAATGGGCAGATGATCCGCTCCGCCAGGATACTGCCCATGTGCTGAAGATGGAAATTCAAGCAGGGAGTCGCTGATTAGTGACCATGAGGAAAAACCGTGGATGATTGATTCTCTTCCCTCACTGAATTTACTTTTAGCATCCTCACTACGACACAGACCAGGGATCGAACTTGGAACCGTCTTGTTCTGTATAGCTTAGTGCTGCACCAGATGATATCTTTACCCTCTGATCACTTTTAACCACAACTCAATTCAGCTCTTTAAAATGGATGGAGAAAGGGCAGAGGAAGGGACTGTGTGGATAACCCTTCATTCAACTCAGCAAATATTCACAACTTAAAGACATTGGGGGAGAAATTCGGGGCGTTTGTGGCTCCCATTAGCGGGGGGGGGGGGCGCTAACGAGGCACAAACGAGTATTTGCCCGGGCATGGCGCTGATATCGACCGCCGTGAAATTCCGCGGCGGCAGTAACCGATAGCTCCCAGCTTCTACTGATAGCGCCGTGCTCTACTGTGCTGGTGATGATGACGTCATCACCGTACTCAGCAATCCGATTTCGCCCCGGAGCGAACATTCGGTCCCTGCCAATGCCCACGACCGCTTCAGGGGGCGAGTACTGGAATGTAGGCCGCTTGCGGGGTGACAATTAAATGGGAGGTGGGGAATGTAAAAAAAAATCCCGACTTACATCGTCGATCGCAGTGATCTTGCAGCCCAGCATTTCACTTGTGTGCTGGGCTGTTGCCACGGCACCCTGCTCCCCGGTGGTCCAGGGAATTCCCCCTTTTCCCTGCTGCAGAGTCAGCAGCTTGGCTGTCCCCCGTAATGAAGGGGAAGGCCCTGTATATGCGGCACCGCTATGTATCCCACCGCATAGCGCTTCGCCCTTCACGGAGTCGCTCCACCCCGCTCGTGCTCTGCTCCCGCCCCACTGAGCAAGTGGAGCGTGATGTTTTGCGCTAAGCGTGCTCTCGGGGTACCGGTATCCCGCATTTAGGTCGCAGGGCAGGATCCACATCTGGTGCAGGAACTCCCGCTTCGTGGCTGTTACTGCCCCAAATGGGGTGGTATGCAATTTCGCGGCCTAAGTCTAATGTCCAGCTCCTCAGTGCCATCCTAACTCTGTCGCTTTTCACTTTCCTCTAGGTCCTTCCTGGCAGCAAGCGGCTCGCGAAGAGGACAATCTTCTTGAAGATGCACTGTTACGTGCTGTTCCCTTCCATGCACCAGTTCAGATGCTGGGAGTCTGTATGAATTAGATAATTTTTTAAAATTTGTTCATGGGATGTGGGCATCACTGGCAAGGCCAGTATTTATTGCCTATCCCTATTTGCCATTGAGAAGGTGGTGGTGAGCCACCTTCTCGCACCACAGAGAGCAGTTAAGAATCAGCCACATTGCTATGGGTCTGGAGTCACATATAGGCCAGGCCAGGACAGCAGATTTCCTTCCCTCAGCAACATTACTGAACCAAATGGGATTTTTCAACAATCTGGTAGTTTCATGGTCACCATTACTGATACCAGCTTTTCATTCCAGATTTATTTAATTAACTGAATTTAAATTCCCCAGCTGCCATGATGGGATTTGAACTCATGTCTCTGGATCATTAGCCCAGACCTCTGGATTCTAACCACTAGGCTACTGTACCTTTAATGGGTCAGTGAGGGTCTGCCTGTGATGAAACACCTAGCATGAATGAGCAGCAGCAGATACTGGTGTCAGGGACAGCCCAGGAGACAGCTCACCAGAGGGCACCCCCTCTCCCAGTACTACTGAGCAAGACAGAGATGGCGTTTTCAGGGGCCCAGCTATGAAATGAAAACCACTTGCGTGACACATGCAGTTATATCAGGCGTTGGAAGGTCTGGCTAGGAGTTTCAGCACTGTGGCTGAGAGTGTGGAGGAATCCGCTTTCTGCCTGTGGGATGTCATCTCGCATGACATCTGCACTCAGTAGCCTTCCCTGGACAAAGGGAGTCAGTGTCAAAAGCCTTTGCAGCTTCCGAGGAAGCTCAAACGGCCGTCATACAGGCTCTGGTCCATTATGGAGAAACAGGAGTCTACTTTGGACAGATTAGTGAAGCAAATATCTTGGGATTTTTAAAAAACCGCTCATTTTGTGCAGTCTGCTGTCACGCAGATTAGTGGAAGTAATGAGCCTCAGCCCCACAGGAGTGGCGGTGGCACTGTGGGAACAGTACATGTTGTCCTCTCTCATGTGTTGCCTGCATGTGTGTTCCTTCACCACCCTCTAATACCTGCCATGGTGCCAGCAAGGCAGCTGGGCCAGACTGCCCCAGCGGCAGTAAAGGTGAGGCAGGCTGCAGCCGCAACTTCACAGCCTTGAGCACCGAGGAGTCACCGGCCACAAACATCTCAAGGGTCCCAACATGAGGAACAGAAATGTCTAACAGTTTTGCTGAAGCCATTAGGGGAGTATCTCGTAGGAGTAGTAGAGTTAGTAAACATTCTTATAAGAAAGGCACCATCGGGTGAGAAATGAGTGGAAGGCAATTATTATGTTTGCCATTAAATGAATCATCTTGATGATATTTGGCATTGTGCTCTGCAGTGTGGTTTAATAGCAGCTTCTGAGTCAGCATCGTCAGTATATTACTGATGCCACAAGTTGGCTGAATGGTTTGAATACTCGTTAATGCAGAATTCATCATCATCATCATAGGCGGTCCCTCGAACGAGAATGACTTGATTCCACATGAGTTCACAGATATTTCAATGAACATAAGAACATAAGGACATAAGAAATAGGAACAGGAGTAGGCCATACGGCCCCTCGAGCCTGCTCCACCATTCAATAAGATCGTGGCTGATCTGATCATGGACTCAGCTCCACTTCCCCGCCAGCTCCCCATAATCCCTTATCGTTTAGGAAACTATCTATTTCTGTCTTAAATTTATTCCATGTCCCAGCTTCCACAGCTCTCTGAGGCAGCAAATTCCACAGATTTATAACCCTCTGAGAGAATAAATTTCTCCTCATCTCTGTTTAAATGGACGGCCTCTTATTCTAAAATCATGCCCTCTAGTTCTAGTCTCCCCCATCAATGGAAACATCCTCTCTGCATCTACCTTGTCAAGCCCCCTCATAATCTTATACATTTCGATAAGATCACCTCTCATTCTTTGGAGTTCCAATGAGTAGATGCTCAACCTTCTCAACCTTTCCTCATAAGCCAACCCCCTCATCCCCGGAATCAACCTAGTGAACCTTCTCTGAACTGCCTCCAAAGCAAGTATATTCTTTCGTAAATATGGAAACCAAAACTGCACGCAGTATTCCAGGTGTGGCCTCACCAATACCTTATATAGCTGTAGCAAGACTTCCCTGCTTTTATACTCCATCCCCTTTGCAATAAAAGCCAATATACCATTGGCCTTCCTGATCACTTGCTGTACCTGCATACTATCCTTTTGCATTTCATGCACAAGGATCCCCAGGTCCCGCTGTACTGTGGCACTTTGCAATCTTTCTCCATTTAAATAATAACTTGCTCTTTTCTGCCAAAGTGCATGACCTCACACTTTCCAATATTATACTCCATCTGCCAAATTTTTGCCCACTCACTTAGCCTGTTTATGTCCTTTTGCAGATTTTGTGTGTCCTCCACACACATTGCTTTTCCTCCCATCTTTGTATCATCAGCAAACTTGGCCCTTCTTCCAAGCCGTTAATATAGAGATTGTAAATAGTTGTGGTCCCAGCACTGATCCCTGCGGCACCTCACTAGTTACTGGTTGCCAATCAGAGAATGAACCATTTATCCCGACTTTCTGTTCTTTGGACCCGAGTGAAGGACCTGATGTTCCAGTTCTGAACTCCAATTGAAGGGTTGGAAGATGCCTGTGTGTGGATTTTTTTAACGTGTGGTTGGTGACCCTTCCACATCAGCCACCACATGGGCTTGACAGAGCTAGGCCTTTATCCAGTGGCAAGGATTAACCAGGACAACTGGAGACCTGCTCTGCTGCATGGACCTAGTACGCACACATAGCGCAGTGTGGGCTGGCCCGTGCTGCCCCTGGGCCCTCGCCACTTCTGGGCCCGCACCTCTCCTGGGCCCTGTACCCTCATCTGTCGCACCTCCGCTACGATCTCTCACCGCTCCTCTGTCACAAACCAGTGCAGCAATACTGAAGCACTTGAAGAGGATGTGGACATCCAAATTAGGAAAGCTTACATTTTTAAAAATGTATTATATTCAGGGGAGATTCTCAATTAGAATATGGAAAACAGAACTCTACTACAGGTATTTTTAAAAATCTCTGGAGACATACCTGAAATCTATAGACCAGTAAAACTTTAATACAAACAGGAAAAAATAGAAAGTATTTTGAGAGATCTAGAGGGGCATGGTTTGAGAGGTCACACATGGACAAATCCATCTTCTCGCCTTGTCCCTCTTTTTATTCAGAAATGTGTCTAACTGTCTGTCTATTGGACTCACTTATATATGTGCTTTATTAGTTATGCATATTTGCTTTATTAGTTGTGCATGATCTCTGCTATTTGAATCCATGTAAAGCAACACCACGCCTGCCAATAGCATTCATTACAACCATTCTGTACTCCATGCATAATAGCAGTCCCTCCTTTTTTCTCCCCTGGTCACACATTCTTGAAATTGGTCCAACATTTAATTTTTAAAATACCAATAAATGTGATTGTCTCATGTCCAGAACTAAAGGTTTTTCACACAATTTAACCCAACCAGAACTTCACCATGGCCATAATAAAAATCTGGTTTTAATAGGTTAACTAACCTCAATAACTCCAAAATAATACAAATCAATATCGTAAACTAACCAGTGCCAGTTGAAAAAAGGCAGCTGATTTGCGCACTTGAAGGTCTCACAAACAACCAATGAGAGAAATGACTAGTACTTGCTTTTTCGGGTGGTGTTGTTGGTTGAGAAATAAAGTTGGCGAGGAGAACTCCCTGCTGATCTTCAGATAGCACTATAGGAATGTAAAAGCAGTGCACACATCCTGCTTATTCTACTCCTACATAGCTACATATTTTGCAGCTGAATCTCTGGATTCACTAGAATAAAATGCAGAATTAAGGGAGTGATGAAAGATGTAACAAGAAATGTTAATTCAGAGGGTCTCAATCGTTGAACAATGAACTCATCCCTCACATGTCTACTGCTTCCTTACCTTCCTCCAAGTCTTCCTCATTCAATGAGGGCTCGAAAACAGAAAACATAGAAAATAGGTGCAGGAGTAGGCCCTTCGAGCTAGCTCCACCACTCAATAAGATCATGGCTGATAATCACCTCAGTACCCCTTTCCTGCTTTCTCTCCATACCCCTTGATCCCTTTAGCTGTAAGGCCCATATCTAACTCCCTCTTGAATATATTCAACGAACTGGCATCAACAACTCTCTGCGGTAGAGAATTCCACAAGTTAACAACTCTCTGAGTGAAGAAGTTTCTCCTCATCTCGGTCCTAAATGGCTTACCACTTATCCTTAGACTGTGACCCCTGGTTCTGGACTTCCCCAACATCGGGAACATTCTTCCTGCATCTAACCTGACCACTCCCGTCAGAATTTTATATGTTTCTATGAGATCCCCTCTCATCCTTCTAAACTCCAGTGAATACAGGCCGAGTTGATCCAGTCTCTCCCCATATGCCAGTCCTGCCATCCCGGGAATCAGTCTGGTGAACCTTCGCTGCACTCCCTCAATAGCAAGAACGTCCTTCCTCAGATTAGGAGAAAAAAACTGACCACAATATTCCAGGTGAGGCCTCACCAAGGTCCTGTACAACTGCAGTAGGACCTCACTGCTCGTATACTCAAATTCCCTAGCTATGAAGGCCAACATGCCATTTGCCTTCTTCACTGCCTGCTGTACCTGCATGCCAACTTTTAATGACTGATGTACCATGACACCCAGGTCTCGTTGCACCTCCCCTTTTCCTAATCTGCCGCCATTCAGATAATATTCTGCCTTCCTGTTTTTGCCACCAAAGTAGATAACCTCACATTTATCCACATTATACTGCATCTGTCATGCATTTGCCCACTCACCTAACCTGTCCAAGTCACCCTACAGCCTCTTTGCATCCTACTCACAGCTCACACCACTACCGAGCTTACAGTCATCTGCAAACTTGGAGATATTACACTCAATTCTTTCATTTAAATCATTGATGTATATTGTAAAGAGCTGGGGTCCCAGCACTAAGCCCTGCGGCATCCCACTAGTCATAACCTGCCATTCTGAAAAGGACCCGTTTATCCCTACTCTCTGCTTCCTGTCTGCCAACCAGTTCTCGATGCACGTCAATACATTACCCACAATACCATATGCTTTAATTTTGCACTTCAATCTCTTGTGTGGGACCTTGTCAAAAGCCTTTTTTAAGTCCGAATATACCACATCCACTGGTTCACCCCTGTCGACTCTACTAGTTACATCCTCAAAAAATTCTAGAAGATTTGTCAAGCATGATTTCCCTTTCGTAACTCCATGCTGACTTGGACTGATCCTGTCACTGCTTTCCAAATGCGCTGCTATTTCATCTTTAACAATTGATTCCAACATTTTCCCCACTACTGATGTCAGGCGAACTGGTCTATAATTCCCCGTTTTCTCTCTCCCTCCTTTCTTAAAAAGTGGTGTTACATTAGCTACCCTGCAGTCCATAGGACCTGATCCAGAGTCGATAGACTGCTGGAAAATGCTCACCAATGCATCCACTATTTCTCGGGCCATTTCTTTAAGTACTCTGGGATGCAGACTAACAGGCCCCAGGGATTTATCAGCCTTCAATCCCATCAATTTCCCTAACACAATTTCCTGACGAATAAGGATTTTCTTCAGTCCCTCATTCTCACTAGACCCTCGGTCCCCTAGTATTTCCGGAAGCTTATTTGTGTCTTCCCTCGTAAAGACAGAACCAAAGTATTTGTTCAATTGGTGTGCCATTTCTTTGTTCCCCATTATAAATTCACCTGATTCTGACTGCAAGGGACCTACGTTTGTCTTCACTAATCTTTTTCTCTTCACATATCTTTAGAAACTTTTGCAGTCAGTTTTTATGTTCCTAGCAAGCTTCTTCTCATACTCTATTTTCCCCCTCCTAATTAAACCCTTTGTCCTCCTCTGCTGAATTCTAAATTTCTCCCAGTCCTCAGGTTTGCTGCTTTTTCTGGCCAATTTATATGCCTCTTCCTTGGATTTAACACCATCTTTAATTTCCCTTGTTAGCCACGGTTGAGCCACCTTCCCCGTTTTATTTTTACTCCAGACAGGGATGTACAATCGATGAAGTTCATCCATGTGATTTTTAAATGTTTGCCATTGACTATCCTCCGTCAACCCTTTAAGTATCGTTCGCCAGTCTATTCTAGCCAATTCATGTCTCATACCATCGAAGTTACCTTTCCTTAAGTTCAGGACCCTAGTTTCCGAATTAACTGTGTCACTCTCCATGTTAATAAAGATTTCTACCATGTTATGGTCACTCTTCCCCAAGGGTCCTCGCACAACAAGATTCTAATTAGTCCTTTCTCATTACACATCACCCAGTCTAGGATGGCCAGCCCTCTAGTTAGTTCCTCGACATATTGGTCTCGAAAACCATCCCTAATACATAAGAACATAAGAATTAGGAACAAGAGTAGGCCATCTAGCCCCTCGAGCCTGCTCCGCCATTCAATTAGATCATGGCTGATCTGGCCGTGGACTCAGCTCCACTTACCCGCCTGCACCCCGTAACCCTTAATTCCCTTATTGGTTAAAAATCTATCTATCTGTGACTTGAATACATTCAATGAGCTAGCCTCAACTGCTTCCTTGGGCAGAGAATTCCACAGATTCACAACCCTCTGGGAGAAGAAATTCCTTCGCAACTCGGTTTTAAATTGGCTCCCCCGTATTTTGAGGCTGTGCCCCCGAGTTCTAGTCTCCCCGACCAGTGGAAACAACCTCTCTGCCTCTATCTTGTCTATCCCTTTCATTATTTTAAATGTTTCTATAAGATCACCCCTCATCCTTCTGAACTCCAACGAGTAAAGACCCAGTCTACTCAATCTATCATCATAAGGTGACCCCCTCATCTCCGGAATCAGCCTAGTGAATCGTCTCTGTACACCCTCCAAAGCTAGTATATCCTTCCTTAAGTAAGGTGACCAAAACTGCACGCAGTACTCCAGGTGCGGCCTTACCAATACCCTATACAGTTGCAGCAGGACCTCCCTGCTTTTGTGCTCCATCCCTCTCGCTATGAAGGCCAACATTCCATTCACCTTCCCGATTACCTGCTGCACCTGCAAACTAACTTTTTGGGAAGAGTTTCATGCACAAGGACCCCCAGGTCCCTCTGCACCGCAGCATGTTGTAATTTCTCCCCATTCAAATAATATTCCCTTTTACTGTTTTTTTTCCCAAAGTGGATGACCTCACACTTTCCGACATTGTATTTCATCTGCCAAACCTTAGCCCATTCGCTTAACTTATCCAAATCTCTTTGCAGCCTCTCTGTGTCCTCTACACAACCCGCTTTCCCACTAACCTTTGTGTCATCTGCAAATTTTGTTACACTACACTCTGTCCCCCTCTTCCAGGTCATCTATATATATTGTAAACAGTTGAGGTCCCAGCCAATTCTCTATCCATGCTAATACATTTCCTCTGACTCCGCGAACCTCTATCTTCTGCAGTGACCTTTTGTGTGGCACCTTATCGAAAACCTTTTGGAAATCTAAACAACATCCATCGGTATACCTCTATCCACCATGTTCGTTATATCCTCAAAGAATTCCAGTAAATGAGTTAAACATGATTTCCCCTTCATGAATCCATGCTGCGTCTGCTTGATTGCACTATTCCTATCTGGATGTCCCGCTATTTCTTCCTTAATGATAGTTTCAAGCATTTTCCCCACTACAGATGTTAAACTAACCGGTCTATAGTTACCTGCCTTTTGTCTGCCCCCTTTTTTAAATAAAGACGTTACATTAGCTGCTTTCCAATCCGCTGGTAGCTCCCCAGAGTCCAGAGAATTTTGGTAGATTATAACGAATGCATCTGCTATAACTTCCGCCATCCCTTTTAATACCCTGGGATGCATTTCATCAGGACCAGGGGACTTGTCTACCTTGAGTCCCATTAGCCTGTCCAGCACTACCCCCCTAGTGATAGTGATTGTCTCAAGGTCCTCCCTTCCCACATTTCCGTGACCAGCAATTTTTAGCATGGTTTTTGTGTCTTCCACTGTGAAGACTGAAGCAAAATAATTATTTAAAGTCTCAGCCATTTCTACATTTCCCATTATCAAATCCCCCTTCTCATCTTCTAAGGGACCAACATTTACTTTAGTCACTCTTTTCCATTTTATATATCTGTAAAAGCTTTTACTATCTGTTTTAATGTTTTGCGCAAGTTTATCTTCGTAATCTATCTTTCCTTTCTTTATTGCTTTTTTAGTCCTTCTTTGCTGTTGTTTAAAATTTTCCCAATCTTCTAGTTTCCCACTAACCTTGGCCACCTTATACGCATTGGTCTTTGATTTGATACTCTCCTTTATTTCCTTGGTTATCCACGGCTGGTTATCCCTTCTCTTACCACCCTTCTTTTTCACTGGAATATATTTTTGTTGCGCACGATGAAAGAGCTCCTTAAAAGTCCTCCACTGTTCCTCAATTGTGCCACCGTTTAGTCTGTGTTTCCAGTCTACTTTAGCCAACTCTGCCCTCATCCCACTGTAGTCCCCTTTGTACACTCCAGGAAATCCTCCTCCACCGTATTACTACCAGTTTGGTTAGCCCAATCTATATGTAGATTAAAGTCGCCCATGATAACTGCTGTACCCTTATTGCATGCATCCCTAATTTCTTGCTTGATGCTGTCCCCAACCTCACTACTACTGTTTGGTGGTCTGTACACAACTCCCACAAGCGTTTTCTGCCCTTTGGTGTTCCACAGCTCTACCCATTCAGTTTCCACACGATCCAAGCTAATGTCCTTCCTTACTATTGCGTTAATTTCCTCTTTAACCAGCTACGCTATTCCACCTCCTTTTCCTTTCTGTCTATCCTTCCTGAATGTTGAATATCCCTAGATGTTGAGTTCCCAGCCTTGGTCACCCTGGAGCCATGTCTCCATAATGACAATTATATCATATTCGTTAATAGCTATCTGCGCAGTTAAGTCGTGCACCTTATTACGAATACTCCTTGCATGAGGCACAGAGCCTTCAGGCTTGTCTTTTTAACACACGTTTACCCCTTTAGAGTTTTGCTGTAATGTGACCCTTTTTGATTTTTGCCTTGGGTTTCTCTGCCCTCCACTTTTACTTTTCTCCTTTCTATCTTTTGCTTCTTCCCCCATTCTACTTCCCTGTCTCCCTGCATAGGTTCCCAACCCCCTGCCATATTCTTTTAACCCCTCCCCAACAGCACTAACAAACACTCCCCCTAGGACATTGGTTCCGGTCCTGCCCAGGTGCAGACCATCCGGTTTGTACTGGTCCCACTACCCCCAGCATCGGTTCCAATGTCCCAGGAATTTGAATCCCTCCCTCTTGTACTATTCCTCAAGCCACGTATTCATTTTAGCTATCGTGCAATTCCTACTCTGACTAGCACGTGGACTGGTAGCAATCCTGAGATTACTACCTTTGAGGTCCTACTTTTTAATTTAACTCCTCGCTCCCTAAATTCAGCATGTAGGACCTCATCCTGTTTTTTACCTATATCGTTGGTCCCTATATGCACCACGACAACTGGCTGTTCACCCTCCTCCTCTAAAATTCCTGCAGCCGCTCCGAGACATCCTTGACCCTTGCACCAAGGAGGCAACATTACATCCTGGCGACTCGATTGCGGCCACAGAAACGTCCATCTATTTCCCTTACAATAGAATTCCCTACCACTATAGCTCTCCCACTCTTTTTCCTGCCCTCCTGTGCAGCAGAGCCACCATGGTGCCATGAACTTGGCTGCTGCTGCCCTCTCCTGATGAGTCATGCCCCCCAAAAGTACCCAAAATGGTGTATCTATTTTGAGGGGGATGACCGCAGGGACCCCTGCACTCCCTTCCTTCCACTGCTCTGCCTGATGGTCATCCATTCCCTATCTACCTGAATAACCTTTAGCTGCGGTGTGACCAACTCACTAAACGTGCTATTCACAACTTCTTCAGCATCACGGATGCTCCAGAGTGAATCCATGCGCAGCTCCAGTGCCGCAATGCGGTCTGTCAGGAGCTGCAGCAGCATACACTTCCTGCACATGTAGACGTCAGGGACACTGGGAACATCCCTGAGTTCCCACATAGGAGGAGCATGACACGGGTCTGGACTCTCTTGCCATGACTGAACCATTAATTAATTTAATTTGGCAACAATGTCAAAGGTTATCTATTGATAAAGGAAAAGAAAAAGAAGAAAAACTATTCACCAATCACCAGCCAATCACTTACCCCTTTGGCTGTGACGTCACCCTTCGATTTCTTTTTGCTTTTTTGCCTTCTCTCCCTGCACCAGCTGACCTCCTCGATCTCCCCCTGCTCTGATGACATTGGGCCTTTTGTAGGCCTCCCCCGGACTCCCACGCCGCTCCTTGTTCTCCCGCTGCTCTGACGAAGTTGGGCCTTTTATAGGCCTCACCTGGACTCCCGCGCTGCCTCCTCGATCTCCCGCTGCTCCGACGACTAAAATGCCTTTTTCTCCCTCCGTAACATTGACCGCTTCCTCCCCTGCCTCAGCTCTTCCGCTGCTGAAACTCTCATTCATGCCTTTGTTACCTCTAGACTTGACTACTCCAACTCACTCCTGGCTGGCCTCCCACATTCTACACTACGTAAACTTGAGGTCATCCAAAACTCAGCAGCCCGTGTCCTAACTCGCACCAAGTCACGATCACCCATCATCCCTGTGCTTTCTAACCTACATTGGCTCCTGGTTAAACATACCTCAATTTCAAAATTTTCATCCTTGTTAACAAATCACTCCATGGCCTTGCCCCTCCTATCTCTGTAATCTTGTTCAGCCTCACAACCCCACAAGATGTCTGTGCTCCTCAAATTCTGCCCTTTTGAACATCCCTCATTATAACTGCTCAACCATCAGTGGCTGTGCCTTCAGCTGTTTGGGCCCTAAGCTCTGGAACTCCCTCCCTAAACCTCTCCACCTCGCTATCTCTCTTTCCTCCTTTAAAACGCTCCTTAAAACCTACCTCTTTAACCAAGCTTTTGGTCATCTGTCCTTGTTTTGTGGCTCGGTGTCAAATGTATTGTTTTGTCTTGTAACACTGCTGTGAAGCGCCTTGGGACATTTTACTACGTTAAAGGCGCTATATAACTAAAAGTTATTATTAATATTATCTGGTGCTACTATTGTGTCTCCTCCAAATGCAGGCCCCCCCTGTATGGCGAGGGGGTGCAATATGCAGCAGACCACTGCACAGCCTCGTCATACAGTGCCAAAGACAACCCATTAAATTTGTATTTTAACATATCAATAAACCAACTTCTTTTGCCTGACATGTGGATGCACTGAAGATGGAAGAGATGGAAATTCTGGTGGATGAGTGCCTGGTTGGTGTCAGCATGGATGATTGAATGTGCTCAGCTGGCACAGTACATGGTTATTGACTGTGAAATCTGTCATATAGATAAAGGTTATCTAAAAACAATTCCAAAGGTGTCCAGTGCAGATAGTTTTCAATGTATTTCATAGACTTGCAACATTATTTTAGTGTTATGGTATGTCATGCAGTGATGTAAATAACCAAGGACATTAAATAAATTGTTTTTAATCAAGATATACATAACAGGAATCTAATACCGACACCCCAAATGTAGTTTTCATTGACACAGCACAACTTTATTAATCTTGATTAATCTCAAGGGCATGGCACTTAATTCACAATGTGTTATCAGGGCCACTGATTTCTGGCAATTGAATAAGTCTAATTCCATTTTTGTTACATGTTATTCTGGAATTTTTACGAGTGTTTAGATGATTTAACTCTGTGGGTCAGTCCATTTATTATATCTCTATTATGATATATTTTCTTTTACCTATGTATTTAATTTTGTCCCATGCCATTTTAAAAGCTGAAAATACACCAAAATGGTAGGCTTAGAAACCATTCTTACACAAAACAGTTGATTTTGGTGCTAAGTCTGCCATCTATCCCAGTCACTTCGTTCCACAGAGCATTCTACACTCAAGGCAAAGCTGATATAAAGCAAAGCTTCACAAGAGTCAAGTACCACCTACACCATTCTCCTTTTTCGGGCAAAGCAGACTTCCATTGTACCTCAAGCACTATGGGGTTGAAATTCAGTTTCTAATGCCACCCATTACCGCCAGAGAGGGACGGTTAATGGGCGGCTAAGTGCTTACCGTTGGTGGCGATCGGGTTCCTCAGTTGACGTGAAATTTAGTTGGATAGTGGAGGAGGCGCTAAGACGTACCGCTGCGCGCTCTGCCACCACCCACGTGGTGACTTCATCAAACGTGCAGCACCCCCTTGCTGCCGCCGCTGCAAAATTAGGTGAGTACGGGGTCTTACCGACATGCACAGTACAGCCTGGGAAAACTGGTAGGACATCGGGGATCCCGGGGCGGGAGCCTCCAGGGGTCAAGGTAAGTTTTTATGTTTATTTTTTTTTGCATGTATATATTGATGGGACCAGTGGGGAAGTGTGGGCGTGGGTGAGGTAAAGTGTCGGAAACTGCTACTTTTTCATTTTTGTCATCTCGCAGCCTACCGTCGGGAAATTCGGGAGGCCTCCTGAGATGCTGCACTGTTGGTGCCCGAGGGTGAGTGTGCAATGTCACTTTTAGCGCTGCTTTCTCATCTTTGGGCGGCAAAACTGAATTTTGAGGCGGCATCTACCGCTTGCCGTTAAAATCAGCACTCAGCTGGTGTCACCGCCTCATAAACAGCGGGACCGAATTTCAACCCATGTTCTTTAAAAGTAATGTCTTAGGCAGTCTGGTCATTTTATTTTTTAAATATACGGTTAATATACCTTAAAGAAAGGGAGAGTGGAAATGGTTACTGCAGTGATCAGGGCACTGACCGTTAATCTATAGGACCTGGCTTCAAAGGCGTGAGGAGGTGCGCCGCTGAGGCGTGAGTTCCGGGGTTGGCGAGAGGCCTATAAAGGCCCAACGCGGTGGCAGTCGGGAGGTGCGTCACTGAGGTGTGGCTTGTGCAGCTGCAGGGAGAAGGCAAAAAAGAAGTAGAAAGAAACAGAAAGGTGACGTCACAGCAAGGGGTTAAGTGATTGGCTGGTGATTGGTGAGTAGTTTTTCTTTTTTCTCTTCGATAACAGTGAGTAAACTTTAGCATTGTTGTTGCCAATTTAAGTGTATCTAAGGGTTAAGTCATGGCAGGAAAGCTCGGTCACGTGATATGCTCCTCCTGTACCATGTGGGAACTCAGGGACACTTCCGGTGTCCCTGACGACTATGTGTGCGGGAAGTGTATCCGCCTCCAGCTCCTGACAGACCGTGTTGCGGAATTGGAGCTGAGGGTGGATTCACTCTGGAGCATCCACAATGCTGAGAATGACGTGAGTAGCACGTGTAGCAAGTTGGTCTTACCGCAGGTGAAGGGTCCACAGCTAGCTCGGGAATGGAAGACCAGCAGGAAGAGCAGTGCAAGGAAGGTAGTGCAGGGGTCACCTGCAGTCATCCCCCTGCAAAACAGATACACCGTTTTGAGTACTGTTGAGGGGGATGACTCATCAGGGGAGGGCAGCAGCAGCCAAGTTCATGGCACCGTGGCTGGCTCTGCTGCACAGGAGGACAGGAAAAAGAGTGGGAGAGCAATAGTGATAGGGGATTCGATTGTAAGGGGAATAGATAGGCGATTTTGCGGCCGCAACCGAGACTCCAGGATGGTATGTTGCTTCCCTGGTGCAAGGGTCAAGGATGTCTCGGAGCGGGTGCAGGACATTCTGAAAAGGGAGGGTGAACAGCCAGTTGTCGTGGTGCACATTGGTACCAACGATATAGGTAAAAAAATGGATGAGGTCCTACGAGAAGAATTTAAGGAGCTAGGAGCTAAATTAAAACGTAGGACCTCAAAAGTAGTAATCTCGGGATTGCTACCAGTGCCACGTGCTAGTCAGAGTAGGAATCGCAGGATAGCGCAGATGAATACGTGGCTTGAGCAGTGGTGCAGCAGGGAGGGATTCAAATTCCTGGAGCATTGGAACCGGTTCTGGGGGAGGTGGGACCAGTACAAACTGGATGGTCTGCACCTAGGCAGGACGGGAACCAATGTCCTAGGAGTGTTTGCTAGTGCTGTTGGGGAGGAGTTAAACTAATATGGCAGGGAGACAGAGGGAAACAAAAAGGAGACAAAAGCAAAAGACAGAAAGGAGATGAGTAAAAGTGGAGGGCAGAGAAACCCAAGGCAAAAAACAAAAAGGGTCGCTGAATATAAAGGGACTGCAGGAGGGGTCAAAACTAAAAATCATGGTTTAAAAAATAGTATTAAAACACTCTACCTAAACGCACGCAGCATTCGAAATAAAGTAAATGAGTTGATGGCACAAATCATTACAAATGGGTATGATTTGGTGGCCATTGCAGAAACGTGGTTGCAGGGTGGCCAAGACTGGGAATGAAACATACAGGGGTATCTGACAATTCGGAAAGATAGACAAGAAGAGAAAGGAGGTGGGATAGCTCTGTTAATAAAGGATGATATCAGGGCAGTTGTGAGAGACGATATTGGCTCTAATGAACAAAATGTTGAATCATTGTGGGTGGAGATTAGAGATAGTAAGGGGAAAAAGTCACTGGTGGGCGTAGTTTATAGGCCCCCAAATAATAACTTCCCGGTGGGGCGGGCAATAATCAAGGGAATAATGGAGGCATGTGAAAAAGGAACGGCAGTAATCATGGGGGATTTTAACCTACATATCGATTGGTCAAATCAAATCGCACGGGGTAGCCAGGAGGAGGAATTCATAGAATGCATATGGGATTGTTTCTTAGAACAGTATGTTACAGAACCTACAAGGGAGCAAGCTATCTTAGATCTGGTCCTGTGCAATGAGACAGGAATAATAAACGATCTCCGAGTAAAAGATCCTCTCGGAATGAGTGATCACAGTATGGTTGAATTTGTGATAGATTGAGGGTGAGGAAGTAGTGTCTCAAACGAGCGTACTATGCTTAAACAAAGGGGACTACAGTGGGATGAGGGCAGAGTTGGCTAAAGTAGACTGGAAACACAGACTAAACGGTGGCACCATTGAGGAACAGTGGAGGACTTTTAAGGAGCTCTTTCATAGTGCTCAACAAAAATATATTCCAGTGAAAAAGGGCGGTAAGAGAAGGGATAACCAGCTGTGGATAACCAAGGAAATAAAGGAGAGTATCAAATTAAAAACCAATGCGTATAAGGTGACCAAGGTTAGTGGGAAACTAGAAGATTGGGAAAATTTTAAACGACAGCAAAGAATGACTAAGAAAGCAATAAAGAAAGGAAAGATAGTTACGAAGGTAAACTTGCGCAAAACATAAAAGCGGATAGTAAAAGCTTTAACAGATATATAAAACGGAAATCAGTGACTAAAATAAATGTTGGTCCCTTCGAAGATGAGAAGGGGGATTTAATAATGGGAAATGTGGAAATGGCTGAGACCTTAAACAATTATTTTGCTTTGATCTTCACAGTGGAAGACACAAAAACCATGCCAAAAATTGCTGGTCACAGGAATGTGGGAAGGGAGGACCTTGAGACAATCACTATCACTAGGGGGGGTCATGCTGGAAAGGCTAATGGGACTGAAGGTAGACAAGTCCCCTGGTCCTGATGAAATGCATCCCAGGGTATTAAAAGAGATGGCGGAAGTTATAGCAGATACATTCGTTATAATCTACCAAAATTCTCTGGACTCTGTGGAGGTACCAGCGGATTGGAAAGCAGCTAATGTAACGCCTCTGTTTAAAAAAGGGGGCAGATAAAAGACAGGTAACTATAGGCCGGTTAGTTTAACATCTGTAGTGGGGAAAATGCTTGAAACTATCATTAAGGAAGAAATAGCGGGACATCTAGATAGGAATAGTGCAATCAAGCAGACGCAGCATGGATTCATGAAGGGGAAATCATGTTTAACTAATTTACTGGAATTCTTTGAGGATATAACGAGCATGGTGGATAGAGGTGTACCGATGGATGTGGTGTATTTAGATTTTCAAAAGGCATTCGATAAGGTGCCACACAAAAGGTTACTGCAGAAGATAAAGGTACATGGAGTCAGAGGAAATGTATTAGCATGGATAGAGAATTGGCTGGCTAACAGAAAGCAGAGAGTCGGGATAAATGGATCCTTTTCGGGTTGAAAATCGGTAGTTAGTGGTGTGCCATAGGGATCGGTGCTGGGACCACAACTGTTTACAATATACATAGATGACCTGGAAGAGGGGACAGAGTGTAGTGTAACAAAATTTGCAGATGACACTAAGATTAGTGGGAAAGCGGGTTGTGTAGAGGACACAGAGAGGCTGCAAAGAGATTTAAATAGGTTAAGCGAATGGTCTAAGGTTTGGCAGATGGAATACAATGTCGGAAAGTGTGAGGTCATCCACCTTGGGAAAAAAAACAGTAAAAGGGAATATTTTTTGAATGGGGAGAAATTACAACATGCTGCGGTGCAGAGGGACCTGGGGGTCCTTGTGCATGAATCCCAAAAAGTTAGTTTGCAGGTGCAGCAGGTAATCAGGAAGGCGAATGGAATGTTGGCCTTCATTGCGAGAGGGATGGAGTACAAAGGCAGGGATGTCCTTCTGCAACTGTATAAGGTATTGGTGAGGCCGCACCTGGAGTACTGCATGCAGTTTTGATCACCTTACTTAAGGAAGGATATACTAGCTTTGGAGGGGGTACAGAGACGATTTACTCGGCTGATTCCGGAGATGAGGGGGTTACCTTATGATGATAGATTGAGTAGACTGGGTCTTTACTCGTTGGAGTTCAGAAGGATGAGGGGTGATCTTATGGAAACATTTAAAATAATGAAAGGGATAGACAAGATAGAGGCAGAGAGGTTGTTTCCACTGGTCGGGGAGACTAGAACTAGGGTGCACAGCCTCAAAATATGGGGGAGCCAATTTAAAACCGAGTTGTTAAGGAATTTCTTCTCCCAGAGGGTTGTGAATCTGTGGAATTCTCTCCCCAAGGAAGAAGTTGCGGCTAGCTCATTGAATGTATTCAAATCACAGATAGATAGATTTTTAACCAATAAGGGAATTAAGGGTTATGGGGAGCGGGCGGGTAAGTGGAGCTGAGTCCACGGCCAGATCAGCCATGATCTTGTTGAATGGCGGAGCAGGCTCGAGGGTTTAGATGGCCTACTCCTGTTCCTAATTCTTATGTTCTTGTGTTCTTATGTTCAAAACCAGCCCAAACCGCTAGGTAGAATGAGTTTAGGAAGCCTCATTCCAGTTCTGGGTGGGTCTCCATCACAAAACGGATCTTAAAATAAAAAATAGCTAGAAATCTGAAATAAAAACAGAACATGCTTGAAATGTAAATTTACATTCAATTTAATTTAAAAAATAAAAATCTAAAAATGTGGGTCTGTAAGTAGAAAAGACAAGTTATGATGTTTTGGGTGAGTATGCAACGCTAGAACACTTACACTACTTTCAGTGTTAATTTAGATGTGAATTTTATTTTGTTTCAATTTCTACAAAGCATTTTGTCTTCATCACTTGAAATGTCATAACTTCTCTTTTATTTTAAAGATCCTGATTAACCTGCTGTGTAGTTCCAATATTTTTCTGCTTTTTCTCCCCGTAAAACTGTCCCAATTTGCTGATTCCACTCTGAGAGGTTGGGACTGTAGCATGTTGTTGGGGCAGTGCAGAGGGAGCTTTTCTCTTCATCTGGCTGCGTCATAGCTGACAAGGGAGTTCCCTGATGCTGCAATTGTGTGTCTGAACTGGGAATAGTTCCTTGCTAGTATTCCTTGCCTTCAGCGCACTAATTTAGAATAAAAGGGAGGTATGTAGCATATTCATCCAGATGCTACAAGGGGATCTAGAAGTATACTGTATGAACATCACTTGCAATAGCCAAGAAGTTTTCATGAAGATAAAAATTCAGCTTTTATGAAAACAAATTTAAGTTGTGTCCATTTAATCCAATCTTAACATCTGTTCAATGTGATTTTAATATTAGTTCAATCAGATTGCGTTTTGATTTTTGAGCTTGCCCATTATATCTGTCTATGATAAGTGTAGCTGCTATTTGTGGAGCCATTCTATACATAAATGAATAAGTATGTGCATTATTTATATCAGTACTATCTCCTTATGTGGTTGTAGGTCTTTTAAAACTATAAACTATTCCTCTGTTAAAAATAAAACCAATAGAGCCATTAAATTATATCCCCAAGGTGTGCTATAGAAGGAAAATAATTTAATGAGAAAATGAAAAATTATTTGGTTGCATTTCACTTTTAACTCTATGAGAACTAAAGTATTTTAAGCAAGCCAATTTCTTAATATTAAAAATGTAGCTTGTTTCTCACAATTACAGTACTTGACTACTTTATGCAAGGACCATCCAAGCTTATGTTGGAGCTGGAGGCCATTGGATTTACCTGCAGTTTTCCATCCCACCCAGCAAGAGGTTATGGAATTATATAACATTATTAATATAAGTAGACATTCTGCACTTATGATTAAATACCAACACATTTTCATCACATAATATCATCTAAACTGCCCATTAGTACAGTATCAAAACCTGCACTAACCAAAGTCACAAATAACATTCTCTGATAGTGCTATGCTGTCCCTCCTTGTCCTCCTCAACCTGTCTGCAGTGACAACACAATTGACTACACAGTTCCCCCTCCAACACTTTGCCTCTGTTGTTCATATTGGCAAAACTGTCCTCACTTGGATACACTTATCTCTATCCAATAGCCAGAGCTTCTCTGCCAATGCCTTCTCTTTCCATATCTGCACCATCACTTCTGGAGTCTCCCAAGGATCTATCCTTGGATTTTCCTCTTCCTCATCTACATGGCAACATTATCAGCAGAGAGAGGGTCAGCTTCTGCATGTATAATGATGACACTCACCTCTATCTCATCACCACTGTACTCACTCCCCCCACTGCTTCAATGCTGTCAGACAGCATGTCCGACATCCAGTCTTGGCTGAGTTTTAATTTCCTCCAGCTAAACGTTTTGAAGACCAAAGCCATCTTTGACCCCACCAAAAACTCCATACTCTCTCCACTGATTCTATGCCCCTTCCTGTCCACTATCTCAGGCTGCACCAGAATGTTGGCAACTTTGGGTAATATTTTAGACTCCATCGCAAAAACCGCCTACTTCCACCTCCATAATATCGCCGGTCTCTGCCCCTGCCTCATTCCATCTGTTGGTAAAAATCAGGTCCATTCACCCTCATTTTAACTATTCCAATGTTCTCCTGGCCACCTCCCAGCCCCATAAAGCAGCTCATTCAAAACTCTTCTGCCCCTATCCAACCCCGCACCCTTTCCCACTCGCTCATCACACTTGTCCTCACTGACCTACATTGGCTCACACTCCTCGAATGCTTCAGCTTAAAAACTCTCATCCCCGTGTTTAAATCTCTCCATGGCCTCACCTCTCCCTATCTCTGTAACCTCCTCCAGTGCTACAACCACCCCCAAGTCTCCACATTCCCACACTCTCCTGAACTCTCCATTCCTCTAACTCTGGTGTCTTGTCCATCCCTCCTTCCCTTTGCAGCACTATTGGCAGCCATGCTTTCAGCCATCTAGGCCCCACACTCTGGAATACCCTCTCTAAACCCCTTAATCTATTCACCTCCCTCTCCTCTGTTACAACCCACCTTGAAATCTACCTCTTTGACCATGCTTTTGGTCACCATCCTCATATCTTCTTATTTTACTTGCCTTCCATTTTGTCTCTATGTTTCTGTGAAGCATTCTGGAATATTTATCTGCATTCAAGCACCGTGCAAGTGTAAGTTGTTGTTGTTGTTTGACGTACTGCACATACTGTTAGCATTTGGCAATCTGTTTATATATGTGAATATTTACTTGCCATGGCAATAAAGCCCATTATCTTGGTTTAATAATATCTTGAACAAATGATTTATGGTGTTGTGTCAAACTTGCTTATGATTCTTCTTAAATCACAGAGGTAGCCGTGGTACCCAAATATCAGGTCCACAGTAATTACATTGTCGGATTTTAAAATGCATAATGCCAGCTTATAAATGTCTTAGTGAATAGTACAGTGTTAGGTTATATATGGTAATTATGCATTTTTTAGCTATTTTCTACATATTTAATTTATTTTCCTACTTTCTTATATCTCTGCATTATACATTGCGATGTTATCTGGCTGAGTGGTAACTGAATGCTTCTTAATTTTAGAACATTCTCCTGGTTGGGTTAGAAATCTGTCTGGGCATAGGCTCGACACTGTGCACCTGAACCGAGAGGCCGGAGGTTGGCCACAACTTGGGCCTCGAGCCTCACCTAAATATTCCGGTATTGAGCTGTTGGTGCCTGTTGCACCTCCACAGGCATCTGGACATTCAGGAGAATTAAATTTTGGGCTGTTAGCATTGCTGGCAGTGGCCTCGGGTAAATCCCAGGAGAGATGAGGGCACGAGAGCAGGAGGACTGCCGATCGCGGCCGGCATGGGCTGACAGGAGTGGTGCAGAGTCTGAGGATCACTCTTGCTCCTCCTGGCTCCACATTAAAATTTAAAAAAAAAAGCTTTCCTTTTTTGGTGATAGCTGCGAGGTCCCACCACTTCCAGCTTCACTCAGGGCAGCCAAATTTCTCTAAGGGGGTCCTAAAACAGGTGTTGGCCTACTCATTAGCACAGGCAAGTGTGCGAACGTCCTGATGCTGGACACCTGAAAATCACCCAAGGCCGGCATGACATTGGACGTTTTTCAGGTGTTCTCGGGGCACAGAGCATGGCCCTGTGAAATTAGTCGTTTTTGCTGCCGTTTAAAATGATGACCAATTTCTAGCCCGTTAAGTCGAAAGTGTTTCTTCTGTCATTTGTCATAAAAAAAGATGCATTTGTTGATTTTAATGGCGGGATTGAGTTATCTACATTGATGCTCCTTTTTTAGTACATTTAATTGCATAATATTTTCTGGTAATATTCAGTGCTAATAATTTAACATTAACGATAGATTCCGTTTCTCTTATTTGCAATGACTGAATTAATTCTTGTTCTTACATAGAAGTACAACTCAAAAACAAGCCATTTAGCTTAACTGGTTTGCAATGGTGTTTATACTTTATACGAGCAATAATCCTAAAC
The DNA here is from genome assembly GCF_044704955.1 of Pristiophorus japonicus. Classification (NCBI taxonomy): domain Eukaryota; kingdom Metazoa; phylum Chordata; class Chondrichthyes; family Pristiophoridae; genus Pristiophorus; species Pristiophorus japonicus. The sequence continues at coordinate 274,329,190 of NC_091980.1, read as the reverse complement.
CCATATACCCATCTTATTCTCAAATCTCTTTGTTGCCCTTTCCTTCAACCACCTATCTAACCTATTTCAGAGACTGAACTCCAGGATATAGTCAATGTATTCACCGAGGCATATGAAAGCATGGGCCTTACGCTTAACATCCATAAGACAAAGGTCCTTCACCAGCCTGTCATCGCCGCACAGCACTGCCCTCCAATCATCAAGATCCACGGCGCGGCCCTGGACAACGTGGACCATTTCTCATATCTCAGGAGCCTCTTATCAACAAAGGCAGACATTGATGCGGAGATTCAGCATCGCCTCCAGTGCGCCAGCTCAGCCTTCGGCAGCCTGCGGAAAAGAGTGTTTGAAGGCCAGGCCCTCAAATCTACCACCAAACTCATGGTCTACAGGGCTGTAGTAATAACCGCCCTCCTGTATGGATCTGACGCATGGACGATGTACAGAAGGCACCTCAAGTCACTGGAGATATATCACCAACGATGTCTCCGCAAGATGCTGCAAATCTCTTGGGAGGACAGGCGCACCAACATCAGTGTCCTCGACCAGGCTAACATCCCCAGTATTGAAGCACTGACCACACTCGATCAGCTTCGCTGGGCAGGTCACATAATACGCATGTCAGATACGAGACTCCCTAAGCAAATGCTTTATGCGGAGCTCCTTCATGGTAAATGAGCCAAAGGAGGACAGCGGAAACGTTAGGACACCCTCAAAGCCTCCCTGGTAAAGTGCGACATCACCACTGACACCTGGGAAACCCTGGCCGCAGACCGCCCGAGGTGGAGAAAGTCCATCTGGGAGGGCGTTGAGCTCTTTGAGTCTCGATGCAAGGAGCATGAAGAGGCCAGGCGCAGGCAGCGGAAGGAGCGTGCGGCAAACCAGCCCCACCGACCCCTTCCCCGACGAATGTCTGTCCCACCTGTAACAGGGTCTGTGGCTCCCGTATCGGACTTTTCAGCCATCAAAGAACTCACTTAGGGAGTGGAAGCAAGTCCTCCTCGATCCCGAGGAACTACCTATGATGATGATGATATCTAACCTATTCTTAAATGTTGATATCATCTCTGCTTCAATCACTAGCTCTGGCAATATATCCCACAACTTCACAATCCTCTGTGCAACTAGGATGTGGGTGTGGCTGGCAAGGCAAGCACTTATTGCCCATCCTAATTGCCCTTGAGAAGGTGGTGATGAGCCATCATTTCAGAGGGCAGTTAAGAGTCACATATTGGCCAGACCAGGTAAGGATAGCAGATTTCCATCCCTAAAGGACATTAGTGAACCAGATGGTAATTTTGTGGTCACCAGGGTTGTATTTTCGGTTGGAGGCTTCTTTGGGTGCTAATGGCGATGGGGCAATTGTAATAGAGCTCCTCCTAGTGGACTATTGCTCCACAGTGGACTACTGTGTTAATGCATCTACTGATGTAAATATTATAATAAAGGATCATGTGGCAATGTCACACGATGACAGTTTCTGTATTGGAGCCATCTTGTGTTGTGTGTTTCTTAATGATGTCATAAGAAAATATCACATTGACGACGAGAATAGGATTTCTGGCTGAAATTTTTGTTGGTGGATGCTCCTGCCAGCCAACAGAGAGACTTTGAGAGGTTATTTGTTTTGTAAGAACAGCTAAAAATCCAAGGTAAATTTCAAGCACACTTGGCTGAACTGTCGACATTGCCAGAGTCCAGATGGATGAGCTCCAGATGCCTGTCGGTGAGTTCCATCATGACTGAGAGACTTTCAGAGCGTATGTGGAGTGGCTACAAATGTTTACCACCGAGAATAGTATCATTGAAGTCCCCGATAATGAAAATTGTAACCGGGTGATTTTGGAAAGAAAACGGGCTATTTTCTTGACTGAAGCAGGCCTCAAAGTGTATGAAATCCTGAAAAATGTGCTTGTTCCAATCAAGCCAAAGATTACACCACTGACGGAGATTCTAACCAAGTTAGAATAGCACTACAGTCCTGAGCTCTTGGAAATTGCTGAAAGTTATCATTTTGGAATACGAGATCTATTGAATGACGAGGGTATCAGTGAGTACAGTGTAGCTTTAAAGAAGCTATACATTCACTGTCATTTCGGAAACTTTCAGGACCAGGCTTTGCACGACCGCTTTGTTTGTCAGCTGAAAAATGAAGAACTCAGAAGAAAGGTGTTGACAACCTTTAATTTGACTTTTGATTTAGCTTGTCAGACAGCTACGTCGATGGATATGGCCAACCAATACTCCCGAGAATTTCGCACCATTTCCAGTCATCAGTCAACTGAGGTGAATCACTTGCATATTGAAAGAAAAAGGCAGTTGGGCCCCAAGGCCTCAGCAACTGGCCAAGGTAACCGTGCATTGAAGTCATGCTATCCATGCCTGGGACAACACATTGCTCAAAGCTGTCCATATGTGAAGGCAGAGTGTTCCTTCTGCAAGAAAACTGGGCATCTTGCAAAGGCACGTTGACTGAAGAGTAAACCGACTTTCAATGCTAGAAGTAGAAATTGCCAGATACTACATAGCATTAAAGAAAAGCAACAGTACGAGGAGCACAAAGGTATCTCACAGCGATTTGCAAAGTATCGTCATCCAAGTAGACGTTGCAGGAATCAGGATACCCATGGAAATTGACACTGGTGCATCCGGGAGCGTAGTACCAGAATCGCTATATCTCGACAAGTTACGTGATTTTCGACTGGCGAAATCGAAGATAGAGCTGCGAGGCTACTCAGGAGAGCAAATCCTAGTCGTACCGGTGAAATACAAGGATCAGTTTCAGAGCTTGCCTCTCATAGTATGGGCAGGAGATACGCCTGCCTTGATAGATAGAAATTGGTTGGGATTACTGAAGCTGGATTTGAATGAGATTTTCCATGTGGACCGAGATTTGCATCGAAGGGTGATGTCATCAAGCAGTATCCGAAGGTGTTCTGTGAAACAGGCAGTCCGACCCAAGGCTTCAAAGCAAGTGTCAGAGCGTAGAAGGATGCAAGACCAGTTTACTGCAAGTCACGTCCCGTACCATTCACATGCAAGGAGAAAGGAGAAAAGACTAGAAACTGAGAACGTTATCTCTATGGTAGATCTAAGTAATTGGGCTACACCCATTGTTGTTGTACCTAAGTCAGATGGTAAGGTAAGGTTGTGTGGTGATTATAAAGTAACCATAAACCAAGTTGTAGAGGGTAATATACATTGTCAAATGTAGATTTGTTCAAATGCTGACAGGTGGCCAGATCTTCCCAAGGTTAGATCTTACAAATGCCTGCTTACAACTTGAACTAATGAGGAGTTCAAGTCATGTTTGACTATAAATACTCATCTAGGCCTATATCAATTTAATAGATTACCATTTGGAGTGTCTTCTGCCCCCGCCATATTCCAAGGGGTGATGAATCACATTCTGCAAGGCATTGAAGAATTAATATGTTATTTAGATGACGTACTCATTTCAGCACCAAACTGGCAAATTCATAATAACATATTGAACGAAGTGCTCAAACGGCCAGAGAAACACAGATTACGAGTGACTTCTCACAAGTGTGAGTTATTTCAAAACTCAGTGGAGTACTTAGGGTGCAGAGTAGACAAAGATAGTTTACATCCAACCAAGGGAAAGCTGGAAGCAATCAGAAATGCAACCACTCCCAGGAATGTCACTGAACTTCGATCATTTTTGAGTCTTTTGCAGAAATATGGAAAGTTCCTACCCAATTTGGCTACAGTGTTACAGCCACTGAATGAGCTGTTGTAAAAGAGGTCCATTGGAAGTGGTCAGAAGAATGCGACACAGCATTCAAGGAGTTTAAAAGCCAGTTGGTAGAGAGCGCCATGTTAGTTCACTATGACGTATCTAAGGAGATCAAGCGAGTATGTGTCGCCTCTCCGTATGGAGTTGGGGCAGTGATCTCTCATGTACTACATAGTGAGGAGGAGAGACCAATTGCTTTTGCTTCACGCACTCTCAGTGCCAGTGAGTGTAATTGTACGCAGATCGAAAGGGAAGCTTGGCATTAATTTTTGGGGTCAAGAAGTTCCACAAATATTTGTATGGTTGTAAGTTTACCATCGTTATGGACCATAAGCCTCTGACAGCAATCCTCCATTCAAAGTCTCCAGTTCCAACCTTAGCTGCAGCCCGAATGCAGAGATGGGCTTTTATTTTGCCAGCATATACGTATGACATTGAGTACAGACAATCAGCTGATCACAGTAATGCTGATGCTATGTCTAGGTTGGCATCCTCTTCACAAGTTACACCCGATAGAGAAGAAGTGTTCTACTTTTCATACATTGATGAACTGCCAGTCACAGCTGAAGAGATTGGTAGAGCAATCAAACGTGACCCAGTTATGTCAAAGGTGGATGATTACATAGCAATTAGATGACCAAACCAGGTATTAGCGAAAGATATTCATCCATACTTCATTCATCGGATTGAATTATCAGTGGATAAAGATTGGATCATGCAGGGTGTAAGAGTAGTTATCCCAAATAAGTTCAGGTCCAGATCTTCATGACCAGCACCTGGGAATGTGCTTGACCAGGAGTTTTGCACGCAGTTACTTATGGTGGCCAGTTTTAAAGATATAGAGCTAGATTTTCCTCTTTTATGCAAATCGCCCAAAAATGGGCGTTATTTCCGGTGTGGGCATTAAATATGGGTTTTCAGATCGCCGGATTATCGCCCATTTTCAAACCCCTTAGTTTCTATTTTATAAAATGTGCGTTACCATGAGCGATCTGAAATGGGCGTTAGCGTTAAATCTCTCTGACCTTCTGCTATAAAGTGTTGCCATCCTTAGCAACAGCATGGCAACGCTCGTTTTCCTCAGGAGGTCAGGGGTCATCATTACATGCGCATAAGAGAAGACAGAGAGAGATGGAGCAGAGAGGGAGTGAAGGCGTGTGTGGGTGTGGTGTGGGTACTTGTTTGGCTGCTTTGGGAGGTAGGAGGGAGAGTTTCGAGCTTAATACACAATTGTGAGAAAAAAGTTAGCCATTACATGCAGATATTTTGTCTAATTTGATGCCTGTAATGGAGGGAGTGGAGGAGGCAACACAGCACTCTGTGGAGACTGGCGCTGGCGAGAGTAATGAGCTGGGAGAGGAACAAATGGGAGGACGAAAAAGAGCGAGGAGATTCTTGGACGAGGCAAATGCCTTCCTCATGCAGGAGGTTGAGTCACGTTAGGGTCAATTGACCCAGGGAGGGCGCGGGAAGCCCACCCCAAAGGCCTACCAGAAGATATGGGCCGAATTAGCCGAGGTGGTCTCGTCGGCGACCAATGAGGTGCGTGAGGATAACCAATGCTGAAAGCGATGGAACGACCTTGTCGGATCCGCCAGAGTAACTATAACATTTATTTACATGTACTTATATATTTATATAAATTGATTTGTAAGTGTCATGAGTGATTAAAATCGAATGTGAGGTCTTTCACTTTTACCTGGAATGTTGTACTACAAGCCTGTGGTCACGCTGTATGTCTTTAAGTAAAGAATGATAATTTTCATTCTAATTATGATTACATCCGTCAGTTATGTGTTGTATCAGTCTCTGTGACAGTACCTAGCAGTGATATCACGCAATGATCTCATGCCATGTCGTCCTGTTGTTACCTTTTACAGAAGAAGCTTTCGAGGAATAGGGCCGAACAGAGGCGAACGGGTGGGGGGCCACCAGTCATCATCGACCTCACCGATATAGAGGAACGGGTGCTCGCACTCGTGGGGAGCCACCCCCGGTTGGCCACGCAAGCAGCTGCAGAACCTGAAGTGATGCCATGTGAGTAAAGTATACACCATTGCGTGATGTAATGTCAACAGATACCACACCCACTCATATCCAAACAATAATATATGATAGATGGTTGCTAAAAGTGTGTCCTCTGAATAATGCTGGCCTCATGAGAATCATTGCAATGCAGAATGTGTTGATGGTCAAGAAATGTGATGTCTGTGAAGATTTTGATAGCATTGGTGCTTCTGACGTGTATATGCTGTGCGTGGCGCTATAATCACCTTGTTACCCGAGCATCCCTTTCTCCTCTAATAACCTCATTTGTGTTTTGCAGCTCAACCAGCAGCGTGTCCCTAGGCAAGACTACCGAGCCCAGAAGGTGGGGGCGTGGGGCCGGACTCGCCGGACGATCCTACATCTGGTGCTGAGGAGCACCGATTCTCGCCCGTCAATCCGCTGGGTCTGTTCTCTACGGATGACAGCATGGACTTTGAGGAGCTTGCATCGCCAGACTCCAGAAGGCATTCGACCCCAAGGCCATTTGGTGCTCCTGCGGCCATTCACACCTCCACTCTAGAGGCATCGGGCCCAAGCACCTCGCCACAGTGCACCCCCATTGTCCCCAGGACGGCGTCGATCCCGCGGAGGTTTCGTAGACGCGGCAGGTCTGCTCCATGAGCGGCGACATGATAGACTTGTCCAGGAGGACAGTTGACATAGGTCACCAGATCCTCCGGACATTAGGGGGCATGTCCCGACAGCTGGCCAGCCTCTCCAGCACCATGACGGCGTATGTTCTGCGGATGGCGGAGGCCCTGGAGCTGATAGCCAGGAACACTGGTGGCACAGGCCTCCCAGTGGTCCCGGAGCATGGCACTGCACCCCAAGGTGCCGCACCCCCAGTGCCAACAACATGCGAGGCAGGAGCAACATCTTGCTTCTGGATCGGAGAATGTTCCCACCTTGGGATTTCCCCGCTCCCGTATCCGTGCAACCACTGGCTCTGCCTTCATCTCCCCAATGAGGCACCGCCTGAGGAGCGCCTAGGCCAAGCGGCATGGAGTCAGGAGGGGAAAGGGTAGAGGTGGGGAGAAGAAGGAGGGGGGGAGAAGGAAGGTGAGGTGCATGTCCGCAGGTGATGGCTGTGTTATATCTCCATCTGGGTGTATGCAATTTGTTGTAAGGTATGGGGGGAGGGGGCCACCCTGTTGGTTTGCATTTGTGTTCTGTGTTGCTGGAAATGTTGACCATTTGATTGATGTCAGTGTTCTAAAATGTGTTGTGGGGTGGGGTGGGGGGGGTGGGGTGTTTTTGACAGTTATACTTAAGATTTCAGACAAATGGTCGGATTAAATGTTTTTTATTTAACATAACCTTGTTGCGCATTGTCTCAGATAGCTGCACCGTTACACGCTGGTGATTCCTTAACATGAAAGGGTATAATTACACTCAACTTGAATCAACTTAAACTTTAACTGGCACCAAGGTGATGCCCACCATTGATGTCTGAACTGCACACACAGCAGTGTGTCAGCTTTGTCAATATCAGCAACATTCTTTCAGGCAAAGCGCTCATTTATGAGCTGCTGACGTAAGAGTCTTGCATCTATGTAGCCACCATGGGCCCTTTCCTGTGGTCTGGAGGGGGGCATGGGCATGGTTGCATAGTCAGCCTGATTGTCTGGCCTGAGGTCAGCGTGTACCTCCTCGTCCTCCTCTTCCTCTCTCTCCTGAGGTGGACCATCAGTCCCTTCTGGCAATTCTTGCCCCCTCCTGATAGCCAAATTGTGCAGCATGGAGCACACAACCACGAATTGAGCTACTGATCAGCGTTGTTTGGAACTCCCTTCCTGAGTGCTCCAAGCATCTAAAGCGCTGTTTAAGCACACTAATCGTTTTCTGGACCACATTGCGTGTGGTTCTGTGGCTCTCATTGTAACACTTCTCGGCTTTGGTGTGGGTGTCACGCAGGCGGGTCATCAGCCAGGTGGCGAGGCCATATCATTTGTCACCAAGCATCCAGCATTGACCTTGTGGCTGACTGGTAAACATGTCAGATACAGCGCTCTCACACAGGATGGGAGCCTGATCGATGCTGCCTGGAAACTTTGCATTCACTGCGATAATTATCTGGTTGTGGTCGACAACGAGTTGGACCTTCAGGGAGTGAAATCCTTTTTGGTTGCGAAAAACCTTCGCGTCCCGAGAAGGTGCCCGCATGGCGATGTGCGTACAGTGTATTGCTCCCTGCACCTTGGGGAAGTTAGCAATTCAGTAGAATCCTAGAGCCCTGTCAGTCTGAGCCTCCATGGTCATAGGGAAGCTGATAAAAGTCCATTCTACGTGCGTACAGGGCTTCAGTGAACTGTCTAATGCAGCAATGTGTGGCATGCTGAGATATAGCACAAATGCCGCTAGCGGATGCTTGAAAGGAACCTGACATGTAGAACGACAGTGCTGCGGTGACCTTGACCTCGACAGGCAGTGAGGTCCTGATGGTGCTGGAAGGCTGCAGATCTGCTCTAATGAGCTGGCATATCGCACTGAAAACCACTTTGTAGAAGCGCAGTCTCTGAAGGCAGGTGTTCTCAGATAAGTCAAGGTAAGACCACTTCTCCCTGTAAGTGCAGCGGGTGTACGGTCTGGTCCTCCTCATCAGTCTGGCATGTCTTAGATCGGGCACATAATGCTGTGGATTAGACGTTGTGCCATTTGCACTCTGTAGCATCTGCGTTGTAATCGATGCAGGCTGAGAAATGGCTGGCCCCATTCCAATAATTATAAATATAATGCCGATTGTTCACAAGCAATAAATTTCCCCACTAAGACACCTAAAGTAAAATCCAATTGTTCACAGTATGATAAGATGTTTGTTCAGATGGTCACATCATCTTAAAAGAACTCCAGAGTACATCCAAACTCCCCCAAAATTGAAGCAGCCTTTTCAATGAAGCGACCTGCGATTTACTATATGGCGTCCACATCGCTGTGATTAGTTCAGATCACTTCAACTTTTTCTCAGCGTTTTTTTCAGCGAGTGAGATTGTGGTTGATATGTGTGCGAGGTGCTGAAAGTCAAGCTGTGTGATATACTGGGCGTTAGTTTTGGAAAATGTGATGTTTACGACAAAAAAAGTGGGCGGTCGGTATTATTGAATTTCGTCGTTAATTACGTGCTGAAAGTAATGCTGGGCGATATTATGGCCGTTGGGTTTACCCATTCTGATGATTCCGCCCCAAAAATGTAGGCGGGCGGTATTATTTTTTTATCGGCGTTATGTACATGCCGAAAGCAATGCTCGCCGATAAGTGACCGAGAAATGGGTGTCAGTTTCCATTTTGTGGCTAAATGAGCGATATATGGGCGTTACACCTCCTTTTAGCGTTAAAATGGACGTTAAGTGGGTGGTATGCATGCAAAAATAATGGAAAATCTAGCCCACAGAATACATCGTTAGTCAGTGTACAACTTGTCAATCGGTGAGCAAGACACCACCATCAGTACATTACAGCCACGTGGCAAAGGTTACATGTAGATTTTGCTAAGCTCAAAGGACAACAATTGTTCATTGTGATTGATAATCATTTGAAGTGGGTAGAATTGTTTCGAACGTGGAAAATAACAGCAAGTAAAACACTAGGGGCTTGAAATTCATTGTGATTTAAGGTCTGCCCACTTCTCGGTGGTCTTCTGGCAGTATGTTGTTTAGAACCACCAGAATACCGCCGAGATCGAAGTCTGCTAGTTTTATCTTTTTTTCCCCGCGGTATGCAAGCAGTATGTGAGCGGTATGCGAGCGATGTGCAATGGGTGGTATTCACCATTATAGTCGATCAAGATCGACTTTCTTCTCGACTGACGGTGCAGCACTGCACTGCGCATGCGCGAATTTGCGAAGATTGTTTACTTCATAAGGCCTCCCAGAAGAAAGTATGTCTGATCATTGGCTGCAATTTTGTTCAGAAGAATTTGTACAGTTCATGCGCAGAAATAGTTTAAAACATACCAAAGTTCCACCATACCACCTTGCTTCAAATGGTGTAGCAGAACGCACAGTACAAATTGTAAAATAACTCTCATCAAGCAAATGTTGGATCCAAATCCAAGGAAACGGCTGTTGTCGTTGGACCACAAACTAGCAAATTTTCTGATTACTTATCATAATACACCTCATACAACTACTGGTAGAACACCAGCTGAATTGTTTCTCAAACGACAGCCATGAACCAGATTCTCGTTGTTGAAACCGAACTTGGCACAGTCCATAGAAGAGAAACAATTAAGATAGAAAGATAATCATGATAGAGGTAGAGTAAAAGAGAGAAGTGTGAAATTGAATCAGAAGGTTAGAGTGAAGAACCATCACCATAAATGGTTAAAGTGATTATCAGGAAGAGAAATGAAGATATGTGGCCGTTGCACATATTTGGTCAAGATGTTTGATCATGGAAAGGTTAAGTTTGTTCACATTGATCATATTTTACCGACAGATGTGGAAGGAGTTGAAAGTTGGAATGATTTGATTATTTCTGACTCAGTCTTGTTACAAATAGAGTACCAGTAGCAAATCCTCCATCAGATGTATTAGACACAAGTCCAAGAAAATTTCAGAATTTAAGTCTGAGTCCGAGTCAGGCAGACAAACAGTCTGAATTTTGTAGAGAGTCCACAGGTAGATCAAGGGCTGCCCTTGGAGAAAAATTCTCCTCAGGCTCAGCCTAGAATGAATCTAAGTTCGACACCATGTTAGGAAAGTTCTGTTCGAGAGCAAAGCTATCCTCTTCGAAATAGAAAACCAGTGGTTAAGTTTGATTTATAAATATGGAAAAATAAGTCCATATCTTTTGTTGTGTATAATCATGCAAGTTATGTATGATGATTATTTTGTTATGATTACTTCTTCATTAAGGAGCAAGAAGTGTAATTGAGCTCCCCCTAGTGGACTATGGCTTCATCTAGTGGACTACTGTGGTAATGCAACTACTGATGTAAATACAATAATAAAGGATCATGTGGCAAGGTCACATGATGACAGCTTCTGTATTGAAGCCAGCTTGTGTAGTGTGTTTCTTAGGGATAGCGTAAGAAAATATCACAACGGTAAATTTAGCGGCCTATAATAGTTTGCGCCTCCATCCGGAAAATTTCTCCCGAAACTCAGCGACAATGATTGGGGACACTAAATCAGGCATTACACACATGTGCTTGGCTGCCCCAACCGAAAACCGTCATGCAAAAAAAGCTCCTCTCCTTGTGCATGCACAGAGACACTCTATGGTTTCCAAAGCCAGCTGAAAGTTTACAGCGAGGCAATATAAGTTTGTGCATGCGCAGTTCCACCTGTAGATTTCGAACAGAGTGGGAGAAATTGTGCAGCAGGACGGACGCCAGAGAGCACGCCACTTCTCTGCCATGGCTGCTGAGACACTAATATGGGCCATTGAGAGGAGGTGGCTTGCCTTACATCTCGCTGCCAAGAATCTTTCGGAGGATTTGGAGGAGCCTGCGCAGGAGCGACAGACACAGTGCCTAGAACTGCCACCCAATGTCGCAAGAAGTTTAACGACCTCACGTGGGTCATCACGGTGAATACCCTGTACATTTATGCACACCTGCCATGGTTGCAACATCACTGTCTCACACAATGTAAAGTCTTTATAAATATGGAAAAGCTTCCCCTTCTCTGGTGTGAGTTGGTGAAGCCACCTGCAAGCTGGAGGCTCAGTTCACCAGCCATGCCCTGCGCATTCAGACATTGTGGACCCTCTTGTCCCCTATTCATTTTCACCCTCCTCCCCTCATAGCATGGTAGAATTTCAAATTCAGTTTGAGGGTGAGAAAGCTAGGTCTAAAACTAGTGTCCTGAACTTAAATAAAGGCAATTACAAAGGTATGAAGGCAGAGTAGGTTAAAGTGGACTGGGAAAATATATTAAAGGGTAAGACGGTAGATAAGCAGTGGCAGACATTTAAGGAGATATTTCATAATGCTCAGCAAAGATATATTTCAGTGAGAAAGAAAGACTCTAAGAGAAGGATGAACCATCCGTGGCTAACTAAGGAAGTAAAGGATGGTGTCAAATTGAAAACAAAGGCATACAGTGTTGAGAAGAACAGTGGAAGGCCAGAGGACAAGGACATTTTTAAAAGCCAGCAAAGAACGACTAAAAAATAATAAAGAGGCTGAAGATAGATTATGAAAGTAAACTAGCACGAAATATAAAAAACAGATAGTAAGAGTTTCTACAGGTATATAAAAAGGAAGCGAGTAGCTAAAGTAAACGTTGGTCCCTTAGAAGATGAGACTGGGAAATTAAAATTGGGAAACAGGGAAATGGCAGAGACTTTGAACAAATATTTTGTATCGGTCTGCATGGTAGAAGACACTAAAAACATTCCAAAAGTGGATAATCAAGGGGCTATTGGAGGATGGAACTTAAAACAATCACCAACACTGGAGAAAAAGTACTTGGCAAACTATTGGGACTAAAGTTGGACAATTCCCCTGGAGCTGACGGCCTGCATCCTAGGGTCATAAAGAAGTGACTGCAGAGATAGTAGATGTATTGGTTGTAATCTACCAAAATTCCCTGGATTCTGGAGAGGTACCAGCAGACTGGAAAACTGCAAATGTGACGCCCTTATTTAAAAAAGGAGGGAGACAGAAGGCAGGAAGTCTAACATCTGTCATTGGCAAAATGCTGGAGTCCATCATTAAGGAAGTAATAGGAGAACATTTAGAAAATAAAAATGCAGTCAAGCAGAGTCAGCATGGTTTTATGAAGGGGAAATCATGTTTGACAAATTTGCTGGAGTTTTTTGAGGATATAACGAGCAGGGTGCATAAAGAGGAATCAGTAGATGTGGTGTATTTGGATTTCAAGAAAGCATCTGATAAGGTGCCACATTAAAAGTTACTGCACAAGATAAGAGCCCTTGGGGTTGGGGGTAATATATTAGCATGGATAGAGGATTGCCTAACTAACAGAAAACAGAAAGTCGGGATAAATGAGTCATTTTCATGTTGGCAAACTGTAACTAGTGGGGTGCCACAGGAATCAGTGCTGGGGCCTCAACTATTTACAATTCATATTAATGACTTGGATGAAGGGACCGAGTTTAATGTAGCTACGTTTGCTGATGATACAAAAGTAAGTGGGAAAGCAAGTTGTGAGGAGGCCATAAAGAATCTACAAAGAGATATACATAGGCTCAGCGAGTGGGCAAATATTTGGCAGATGGAGTATAATGTGGGAAAATGTGAGGTTATCCACTTTGTTAGAAAAAATAAAAAAGCAAATTATTATTTAAATGGAGAAAAATTACAAAATGCCGCAGTACAGAAGGATCTGGATGTTCTTTTATATAAACACAAAAAGTTAGTATGCAGGTACAGCAAGTAATCAGGAAGGCAAATGGAATGTTGGTCTTTATTGCAAGGGGGATAGAGTATAAAAGCAGAAAAGTCCTGCTACAAATGGGCGTTGGTAAGACTGCACCTAGAGTACTGTGTACAGTTTTGATCTCCGTATTTAAGGAAGGATATACTTGCATTGGAAGCTGTTCAGAGAAGTTTCACTGGGTTGATTCTGGAGATGAGGGGGTTGACATAAAGATAGGTTGAGTAGGTTGGATCTATACTCATTGGAGTTCAGAAGAATGAGAGGTGATCTAATCGAAACATATAACATAATGAGGGGGCTCGACAAGGTGGATGCAGAGAGGATATTTCCACTCATAGGGGAAATTAAAACTAGAGGACTATGGACTAGACTTTCCATAAGTTTTGCATCGCTATCGCCCACTTAACATCCATGTTAACGCTGAGATGAGGTATAATGCCCAGATATCGCCCATTTAGGAAAAAAATGGAAACTTACACCCATTTATCGCTCATTTATCGCCCAGTTACTTTTGGCATTTAGTTAACGCTGAGAATTAATAATACCGCCCACCCATTTTTTTCTGCCGCAAACATCAGAAAAATGGAAACTAACGCCCATAATATCGCCGAGCATTACTTTCGGCATCTCGCCCACATATCGCTGAAAATATCGCTCGCCGAAATAAGCGCTGAGAAAAAGTTGCTCTCACCTGAACTTAACCCAGCGGTATGGACGGCATTTTGTAAATCGAAGGACTTTTCATATAAAAGGCTGTATCAACTTCTGAGGAGTTTTGATGTAATCTGGTTATTTTAAGGTGATTTGAACATCTGAACAAACATCTTATCATACTGTGGATGAATTGAATTTATTTTATTTGTTTTAATAGGTGCATTTATTGTTTGTGAACAATAGGTATAATACTGATAATTATCGTAATGGGACCTGTAATTTCTCAGCCTGTTTTGATGACTACCCACATGCTGCAGACTAGAGATGGCAGAAGGTATATTGAAGAGCATTATGTGCCCAATCAACGATGGTGGCAGACTGAGGAGGAGGAGGACGAGAACTTACACCCCATGCACTTACAGAGAGAAGCGGTTTTATCTGAGAAAATGCGCAACAATGTTATGTTAAATAAAATAAATTTAATAGGTGTATTAATTAATACTGAGAACTGTACAAAACACCCCACCCCCACCCCACAACAAAATGAAAACATTTATATCATCTATTACATTTTTAACACTTCCAACAAGACTTCAAACACAGAGAACACAAAGGTAAATGAACAAGGTACCCCCTCCCCACTTTCCCCCAAACCTCCCAACATTTATTCACTAGCAACAACAACAACAACAACATCAAAATACTCTCACAACTACACCATGCACCTCACTTTCATTTTCCCCCCTGCTTCTCCCCACCTCTACCCCTTCCCCTCCCGACTCCAAGCCGCCTTGTCGCAGTGCTACGCAGGCGTTGCTTCATTTGGGGGGGGGGATGACGGCAGATTTGCTGGTTGGCCGGATGTTGGAGAGGACGGTCCCGAGGAGGGAACGTCCTCCGAGCCAGAAGCAAGTGCTTCCTCCTGGCTCGCATGTGTCATTGGCAATGGGGGTGCGGCACCTTGGGGTTCAGTGCCGCATTCCGGGAACACTGGTAGTCCTGTGGCTATCACTTCCAGGATCACCGCTATCCGTGGCATGTACTCTGTCATGGTCGCGGATATGGTGGCCAGCTGTTGTGATATGTCCCCCATTGTCTGGAGGATCTGCTGACCTATGTCAACACTCGTCCTGGACAAATGAACCATGTCCTCGCTTAGATCTGCCGCTCGTGGAGCAGTCTTGCTGCATCGAACCAACCTCCGCAGGGTCGGCGCTGGCATGGAGACATTTAGGGTGCCCTGCGGCAAAGTGCTTGGGCCCGCTACCGGAGGAGGACATGGCCGCAGGAGCACTAAATGTCACTGGTGTTGTTTAC
The DNA here is from genome assembly GCF_044704955.1 of Pristiophorus japonicus. Lineage (NCBI taxonomy): Eukaryota > Metazoa > Chordata > Chondrichthyes > Pristiophoridae > Pristiophorus > Pristiophorus japonicus. The sequence goes on along the minus strand of NC_091980.1, from coordinate 274,314,067 downwards.
ATGATGGAGTTTGTTGCTGCAGGCTCCTCAAACTCCGCACTGTCGTCAGTGGAGAAGGTACCCTGCAGCTCCACGGGTGAGATTCGGGGCTCCTCACCACCAGAATGATGATCCCCCGCCAACGCCGGATCCGCACCATGCCTCGGTGATGTTGCCTGTGACTGTGCTGTTGGCTGAGCTTCAAAACATAAATTAGGTTATTAGAGGAGAAGGGGCTGCTAGGGTCACAGGGTGATTCAAACGCTACACACAGCACTACTGCTATCAAAATAATCATAGATATCACATTTAATGAACGTAACCAAATTCTGCATTACAATAATTTTCATGAGCCGATCATTAATTAGATAACACTTTCATCACTCATCTATCATATATTATTGTTCGGATATGAGTGGGCGTGGCATCTATTGACTTTACATCACTCAATGGTGTATACTTTACTCACGTGACATCACATCAGGTTCTGCTGCTGCACGCGTGGCCGACTGGGGGTGGATCCCCACTAGTGCTAGCGCCCGCTCCTCAAGGTCAGTCAACTCGCACATGACTGGTAGGTCGCCACCCGTGCATCGCTGCTTGGCCCTATTCTTCGAAAGCGTCTTCTGCAAAAGGTGACCACAGCACGACATAGCATAAGATCATTGCGTAAGATCATTACAAGGTACTGTCACAGATACTGATACAATACATAACTGACAGATGTTATAATAATAATAATAATTATTATTATTATTAATAATAATAACCTAAAGATGTACACCATAAATCTCGGCTTTGAGTAAAACATTCCCGGCCTAACTGCAATACATCAGATCTGAATTTATTTACTCATTACACTTACAATTCCAATTATATAAATAAAAAGTAATGTAAATAAATGTAATACTTATTCTGCCGGAGCCGACAAGGTCATTCCAGTGCTTGCGGCACTAGTTGCCCTCACGCACCTCATGCGTCACCGACGAGACCACCTCAGCTATCTCAGCCCAAATTTTCTGGTAAACCTTTGGGGTCAGCTTCTCACGCCCACCCCGGGTCAATTGATCCCAACGTGACTCCACCTCCTGCAGGAGGGCAGCATTTACCTCGTCGGAGAATCTCCTCACTCATTTTCGTCCTCCCAACTCGACTTCTTCTCCAACTTCACTGCTCTCACCAGCTTCCTCCCCCTCCACATCATGCTGTCTCACCCTCCTCCATGCCTTCCATGTAATTAATTATTTTTTTGCAATATTCCTGTGTCACCAAACTCAATAATGCTATAAATTCTTCTTACTCCTCCCAAAGACCTTACTACCTCCCACAACAGCCAAACAAAGTACAAAGAACCAGACAACACACCCACACACGCTTTCACTTCCTCTCTGCTCTCTCTCTTTCCTCTTCTGTGCATGTATTGATGTCCCCATACCTCCTGAAACGTGGGAAAAGACCGTTGCTATGGCATTGCTTTGGACGCCGACATTTTATAGCAGCAGAAAAAAAAAATTACCGCTAACGCCCATTTCACATTGCTCCCGCCCATTTTATAAAGTGGAAAGTTGGGGTTTTGAAAATGGGCGATAATCCGGCAATCTCAAAACCCATGATAAACGCCAACACTGGAAATAATGCCCAATGGAAATTTTGGGCGATTGGCGCAATAATGGAAAGTCTAGCCCATAGACTCAGAATAAGGGGCCACCCATTTAAAACTGAGATGAGGAGGAATTTCTTCTCTGAGAAGGTTGTAAAGCTATGGAATTCTCTACCCCAGAGAGCTGTGGAAGCTGAGTCATTGAATATATTTAAGGTGGAGATGGACACATTTTTGAGCGATAAGGGAATAAAGGGTTAGAGGGAGCGGGCAGGGAAGTGGAGCTGAGTCCATGATCAGATTAACCATGATCTTATTAAATAGTGGAGCAGGCTCGAGGGGCCAGGTGGCCTACTCCTGCTCCTTTTTCTTCTGTTCTTATATTAAGCTGGAAGAAGGCTTATTGTTGACCATTTGCAATGTAATCGAAGAGGTCGCAGGCGGATGGGGAGGAGGCCTTACCTCCCATGAGTTCACAGTGAACTTCGCTCATACCTTCAGCTCTCTCAGTCACAGTGTGTTTGAAGGCTGCACTTCCAAAAAGTACTGACAGAGATATGCCAGCTCCCACAGGCAGATCGTCAGCTTACCAGCGACAACAGGACTGCACTGCCCATTGAGGGAAAGGTGATTGTGGCACATAAGAACATAAGAACATAAGAATTAGGAACAGGAGTAGGCCATCTAGCCCCTCGAGCCTGCTCCGCCATTCAATAAGATCATGGCTGATCTGGCCGTGGACTCAGCTCCACTTACCCGCCCGCTCCCCGTAACCCTTAATTCCCTTATTGGTTAAAAATCTATCTATCTGTGACTTGAATACATTCCATGAACTAGCCTCAACTGCTTCCTTGGGCAGAGAATTCCACAGATTCACAACCCTCTGGGAGAAGAAATTCCTTCTCAACTCGGTTTTAATGGTCTCCCCCCTATTTTGAGGCTGTGCCCCCTAGTTTTAGCCTCCCCTACCAGTGGAAATAACCTCTCTGCCTCTATCTTGTCTATCCCTTTCATGATTTTAAATGTTTCTATAAGATCACCCCTCATCCTTCTGAACTCCAACGAGTAAAGACCCAGTCTACTCAATCTATCATCATAAGGTAACCCCCTCATCTCCGGAATCAGCCGAGTGAATTGTCTCTGTACCCCCTCCAAAGCCAGTATATCCTTCCTTAAGTAAGGTGACCAAAATTGCACGCAGTACTCCAGGTGCGGCCTTACCAATACCCTATACAGTTGCAGCAGGACCTCCTTGCTTTTGTACTCCATCCCTCTCGCAATGAAGGCCAACATTCCATTTGCCTTCCTGATTACCTGCTGCACCTGCAAACTAACTTTTTGGGATTCATGCACAAGGACCCCCAGGTCCCTCTGCATCTCAGCATGTTGTAATTTCTCCCCATTCAAATAATATTCCCTTTTACTGTTTTTTTCCCCAAGATGGATGACCTCACACTTTCCGACATTGTATTCCATCTGCCAAACCTTAGACCATTCGCTTAACCTATCCAAATCTCTTTGCAGCCTCTCTGTGTCCTTTACACAACCCGCTTTCCCACTAATCTTAGTGTCATCTGCAAATTTTGTTACACTACACTCTGTCCCCTCTTCCAGGTCATCTATGTATATTGTAAACAGTTGTGGTCCCAGCACCGATCCCTGTGGCACACCACTACCCACGGATTTCCAACCCGAAAAGGACCCATTTATCCCGACTCTCTGCTTTCTGTTCGCCAGCCAATTCTCTATCCATGCTAATACATTTCCTCTGACTCCGCGTACCTCTATCTTCTGCAGTAACCTTTTGTGTGGCACCTTATCGAATGCCTTTTGGAAATCTAAATACACCACATCCATCGGTACACCTCTATCCACCATGCTTGTTATATCCTCAAAGAATTCTAGTAAATTCGTTAAACATGATTTCCCCTTCATGAATCCATGCTGCGTCTGCTTGATTGCACTATTCCTATCTAGATGTCCCACTATTTCTTCCTTAATGATAGCTTCAAGCATTTTCCCCACTACAGATGTTAAACTAACCGGCCTATAGTTACCTGCCTTTTGTCTGCCCCCTTTTTTAAACAGAGGCGTTACATTAGCTGCTTTCCAATCCGCTGGTACCTCCCCAGAGTCCAGAGAATTTTGGTAGATTATAACGAATGCATCTGCTATAACTTCCGCCATCTCTTTTAATACCCTGGGATGCATTTCATCAGGACCAGGGGACTTGTCTACCTTGAGTCCCATTAGCCTGTCCAGCACTAACACCTAGTGATAGTGATTGTCTCAAGGTCCTCCCTTCCCACATTCCCGTGACCAGCAATTTTTGGCATGGTTTTTGTGTCTTCCACTGTGAAGACTGAAGCAAAATAATTGTTTAAGGTCTCAGCCATTTCCACATTTCCCATTATTAAATCCCCCTTCTCATCTTCTAAGGGACCAACATTTACTTTAGTCACTCTTTTCTGTTTTATATATCTGTAAAAGCTTTTACTATCTGTTTTTATGTTTTGTACAAGTTTACCTTCGTAATCTATCTTTCCTTTTTTTATTGCTTTTTTAGTCATTCTTTGCTGTTGTTTAAAATTTTCCCAATCCTCTAGTTTCCCACTAACCTTGGCCACCTTATACGCATTGGTCTTTGATTTGATACTCTCCTTTATTTCCTTGGTTATCCACAGCTGGTTATCCCATCTCTTACCGCCCTTCTTTTTCACTGGAATATATTTTTGTTGCACACTATGAAAGAGCTCCTTAAAAGTCCTCCACTGTTCCTCAATTGTGCCATCGTTTAGTCTGTGTTTCCAGTCTACTTTAGCCAACTCTGCCTTCATCCCACTGTAGTCCCCTTTGTTTAAGCATAGTACACTGATTCCTGACACAAGTTCCTCACCCTCAATCTGGATTACAAATTCAACCATACTGTGATCACTCATTCTGAGAGGATCTTTGACTAGGAGATCGTTTATTTTTCCTGTCTTATTGCACAGGACCAGATCGAAGATAGCTTGCTCCCTTGTAGGTTCTGTTACATACTGTTCTAAGAAACAATCCCGTATGCATTCTATGAATTCCTCCTCCAGGCTACCCCGTGCGATTTGAGTTGACCAATCGATATGTAGGTTAAAATCCCCCATGATTACTGCCGTTCCTTTTTCACATGCCTCCATTATTCCCTTGCTTATTGCCCGCTCCACCGTGTAGTTATTATTTGGGGGTCTATAAACTACGCCCACCAGTGACTTTTTCCCCTTCCTATCTCTAATCTCCACCCACAATGATTCAACATTTTGTTCATTAGAGCCGATATCGTCTCTCACAACTGCCCTGATATCATCCTTTATTAACAGAGCTACCCCACCTCCTTCCCCTTCTTGTCTATCTTTCCGAATGGTCAGATACCGCTGTATGTTTAATTCCCAGTCTTGGCCACCCTGCAACCATGTTTCTGTAATGGCCACCAAATCATGCCCATTTGTAATGATTTGTGCCATCAACTCATTTACTTTATTTCGAATGCTGCGTGCATTTAGGTCGAGTGTTTTAATCCTATGCCTTCTATGCCTCCGGCTCCTTTCAGGCAACAGCGGGGGACATATACTCCATCTCGCAGCACACTATACATTGCTGTATTCGCCAGGTGACTAAAGCACTGTACGCACGCAGAATGAACGTACAGATCATCTGCGACCATACTCAGTGCATCATGGCAGTCAATGCCCAATATCCAGTGAGCGTCCATGATGCTTTCATCTTGCGTGAGAGCAGTGTCTCAGGCATGTTCCAGCCTCAACCAGAAGGCCAGAGCTGGCTGCTGGGGGACAAAGGTTATGGCCTCTTCACCTGGCACCTCCGGAACCTCAGACAGAAGCCGAGCATTGCTATAATGAGAGCCATGCATCCACACGCAACATCATTGAACAGACAATTGGAGTGCTCAAGCAGCGCTTCCGATGCCTGGACCACTCTGGAGGCTGCCTGCAATACTCCCCTCAGCAGGTCTCTGAGTTCATTGTGGTGTGCTGCATGCTACACAACTTAGCCACCATGAGGGGACAGGAATTGCCAATGGGGATTGCAGGACCATCTCAGGAGAGAGCGGGGGGGGGCAGGGAGGGAGGAGGAGGAGGAAGATGAGGAAGGCGAGCCTGGCAAGGAACCCATGCCATCACCACCACCACAACCACAACCACAGGAAAGTTATTGTGGCGATTTTGCCGCTACAAAAACCTTATGTCGACAGCTCATATTTGAACACTTTGCTTGAAGAGCGAACGGCATGTTTGAGTGTTGCCTGGCCACTCTATCCCACCATGTTGACTTTTCCCCTCTTATTCTGCAAATGAGACACTACACAGAAATAGTTAAGGTAAAGAAAAAAATGTATTGAACATTGTAACATTGTAAGCTTTGTAACCTTAATTGTGAGACTCAAATAAAATAAAATGAGTTGCATCCATCAGTGTGATAATTCAACAACATTATCAGAACATAATCCAGCATCAAGCATCAACAACATAATTCAGTGTGAAACTGTAACATAATGATACTGTAATATAAAACATATGATACATCCAGCAAAAACATCATCCAGTGTAATACTGTAACATAATGATACTGTAACAAAATGATACTGTAACATAATGATACTGTAACATAAAACATACGATACATCCAACAAAAACAACATCATCCAGTGTAATACTGTAACATAATGATACTGTAACATAACGATATTGTAACATAAAACATATGATGTGTCCAACATCAACAGCATAATCCAGCATCATCAATTCCTGCCCCACTATTTTTTCCCACCGTCTTTTGCCTCCCTTCCCTTCATCACCCTCCCTTGTCTGCTGCTCCTAATCAAAGTGGCACCAAGGCGTGCAGTAAGGCTGCCAGAGTGCTGCTGTGTCGGGAGGAGGGACGGCGTCTGGGGATGCACTGGACCAGCTCGTAGTGTGGAAGGCCCGGCTTCTGACTGGCTAGCCTCTTCATCGGTGTTGCCAGTCACAGGTGGTTTGGGTGACAGCTGTCGCTGTTGCTGCGTTGGCGACTGAGTGGGGGGAGACGGAATGCTGTCATCCGGAGGAATGACACCACCTCCCATATCCCTGGAGCCACTCAGTCGCCGATGGGGCTGGTCCCTAGCACCGGAGCACCTTGCTGGTTTGCTTTGGAACTGTAACTTCCCCGTGTGACAATAGGGAATGCAGAGAGTATGGAGGCAGGCATGGATTGCATCACCTGCCTAAGCTGAAGCAGAGCCTGTGATGCGCCATATTCTGCTAGGGCTCGTGCCACGCTCTCCGGGACTCCAGTGTTACTGGTGAAGACCATCAGCCCCATGTGGGCACTGATGGCCTCCCTGGTATCATGGCCCACACCGACAAGCTGCAACGCACCTCGGTTATGGTCGCTTTCAGACTGTCGATGGTTGCAGGAATCCTACCCAAGACATCAAGGAGCTGACAGCTGATCTGAATGCTCTCCCTGGACATTCCCACCATGTCCAGTTCCATGTCTGCCTGTCTGTCAGCAGATCGACTTTGCCGACTCACGCTCCAGAGAGATGGCTTGCGAGATTCAACCCCAGCACTGCGTTGCTGCATGCCACTGAGCCCAAGAGCCTCAGATTCCTCGAACCCCAAAAACGTCACATCGTCCTCAGAGGAGCTCATTGCTGCTGGTGAAACAGGGGTCGAATGATGCTGCACAGGAGCCAGCTCATCCATATCCACCTCATCCTCCTCCTCCAGATGATGGGCCGATGTGGAGTGGTCTCTTGAGGGATGCTGCGCCTGTGACTGGTCACCTGGAAGTAGAAAGCAACAGATTAGTGGTTAGCAGCAGGAGAAGGGGCAGGATGACATGAGGAAGGTCGCATAGCACAGGCTCATTTGAAGGACTGCTGTTACTCCATTATATCTTGTCCACAGACACTGCATGACATTGCCTCAACCTAGTTCAGATGCACTGCAGGACATTGCCCCAACCCAGCCCAGGGAGTGTGCAGGACTTACCCTCAGTATCTGAGCGAGTGTCAACGCCCCCAGTGGCAGCTGCCCGACCTGAAACGCCGATGAGGCCTGCCACTCTGTCCTCGATGTCCATGAGTGGCAGGGTCTGAGGCGGACCGCCGCCTGTCTGCACCTGCCTGCGGAGACTGTGAGACTTCTTTGCTTGCAAAGATGAAAATGGGAATGGTTACTGTCATGTTTGTAACCTTCACAATACTGTAACCAATATGTAACAACACTGTATACTGTATACAACTGTGAAGTACACACCTTGACCACAGGGGGTGAACTTGTGGGAGACACTCCTCACCTGGTCAGCCAGGTACTTAAAGGGAGGTTCCACGCAGGCTCAGCACTCCTTGGTCCTGGGAATAAAGGTGCAGGTCATGAGTGACCTTGTCGGCAGTATATGCCTCGTGTGACTTTATAATACAGTACAGAGACACTACATTTGGCGACGGGAAACGGGAATCAACGATTCACGAGAATGGCCATCGGTAGCACAGATGAAAGAAACTGTGTTGGTGAGGACTGGGATGATTTCGTTGAGAAGCTCCAGCAGAGCTTTGTCATGAAGGACTGGCTGGGAGCGGCAGCGGCTGACAAGCGAAGGGCGCATCTACTGACCAGCTGTGGGCCTAAGACGTACGTGCTGATGAAAGACCTGCTCGCATCTGAGAAGCTGGCGGACAAAACCTTTGAAGAGCTCAGTAAACTGATTGGTGAGCACCTCAAACCGGCGAGCAGCCTACACATGGCCCGACACCGAGTCTATTCACACAGACGTCGGGAGGGACAAAGCATACCGGACTTCGTTGCGGACCTTTGGCGTTTGGCCAGCCTCTGTAAATTCACAGATGCCCGCAGAGGAGAGATGTTAAGGGATTTCTTCATTGAGGGCATTGATCATGCCGGGATTTTCAGGAAGCTTATTGAGACCAAGGACTTGACTTTGGAAAGGGCAGCTTTGATAGCTCAGACCTTCCTGGTAGGGGAAGAGGAGACCAAGATAATTTACGCACGCAGCCCTGGTTTCAACGTGGCGATGAACCAAGGAGTTAATGTTGTAAAAGCGATACAGAACCCTGCAGGCAGGAAAGGGCAATTTGACACTGCCCAGGCAGGCAGGCAAGGGAAATTTGACACCGCCCAGGCAGCAACAGATTCAGGGTGGGACAGCAACAGAGACAATGGCAGGAGGATTGGCAATTCACACCATCACAAAGGACAATGCGTCCCGGGATGGGACCATTGACACACAGCAACAGAGTGATCAGGAGTAACCAAAGAGACAATCAGAGAGAACATAAGAACATAAGAACATAAGAATTAGGAACAGGAGTAGGCCATCTAGTCCCTCGAGCCTGCTCCGCCACTCAACAAGATCATGGCTGATCTGGCCGTGGACTCAGCTCCACTTACCCACCCGCTCCCCGTAACCCTTAATTACCTTATTGGTTAAAAATCTATCTATCTGTGATTTGAATACATTCAATGAGCTAGCCTCAACTGCTTCCTTGGGCAGAGAATTCCACAGATTCACAACCCTCTGGGAGAAGAAATTCCTTCTCAACTCGGTTTTAAATTGGCTCCCCCATATTTTGAGGCTGTGCCCCCTAGTTTTAGTCTCCCCAACCAGTGGAAACAACCTCTCTGCCTCTATCTTGTCTATCCCTTTCATTATTTTAAATGTTTCTATAAGATCACCCCTCATCCTTCTGAACTCCAACGAGTAAAGACCCAGTCTACTCAATCTATCATCGTAAGGTAACCCCCTCATCTCCGGAATCAGCCTAGTGAATCGTCTCTGTACCCCCTCCAAAGCTAGTATATCCTTCCTTAAGAAAGGTGACCAAAACTGCACACAGTACTCCAGGTGCGGCCTCACCAATACCCTGTACAGTTGCAGTAGGACCTCCCTGCTTTTGTACTCCATCCCTCTCGCAATGAGGGCCAACATTCCATTCGCCTTCCTGATTATCTGCTGCACCTGCAAACTAACTTTTTGGGATTCATGCACAAGGACCACCAGGTCCCTCTGCACCGCAGCATGTTGTAATTTCTCCCCATTCAAATAATATTCACATTTACTGTTTTTTTTCCCAAGGTGGATGACCTCACACTTTCTGACATTGTATTCCATCTGCCAAACCTTAGCCCATTCGCTTAACCTATCTAAATCTCTTTGCAGCCTCTCTGTGTCCTCTACACAACCCGCTTTCCCACTAATTATTGTGTCATCTGCAAATTTTGTTACACTACACTCTGTCCCCTCTTCCAGGTCATCTATGTATATTGTAAACAGTTGTGGTCCCAGCACCGATCCCTGTGGCACACCACTAACCACCGATTTCCAACTGGAAAAGGACCCATTTATCCCGACTCTCTGCTTTCTGTTAGGCAGCCAATTCTCTATCCATGCTAACACATTTCCTCTGACTCCACGTACCTTTATCTTCTGCAGTAACCTTTTGTGTGGCACCTTATCGAATGCCTTTTGGAAATCTAAATACACCACATTCATCGGTACACCTCTATCCACCATGCTCGTTATATCCTCAAAGAATTCCAGTAAATTAGTTAAACATGATTTCCCCTTCATGAATCCATGTTGCGTCTGCTTGATTGCACTATTCCTATCTAGATGTCCCACTATTTCTTCCTTAATGATAGCTTCAAGCATTTTCCCCACTACAGATGTTAAACTAACTGGCCTATAGTTACCTGCCTTTTGTCTGCCCCCTTTTTTAAACAGAGGCGTTACATTAGCTGCTTTCCAATCTGATGGTACCTCCCCAGAGTCCAGAGAGTTTTGGTAGATTATAACGAATGCATCTGCTATAACTTCCGCCATCTCTTTTAATACCCTGGGATGCATTTCATCAGGACCAGGGGACTTGTCTACCTTGAGTCCCATTAGCACTACCCCACTAGTGATAATGATTGTCTCAAGGTCCTCCCTTCCCACATTCCGATGACCAGCAATTTTTGGCATGGTTTTTGTGTCTTCCACTGTGAAGACTGAAGCAAAATAATTGTTTAAGGTCTCAGCCATTTCTACATTCCCCATTATTAAATCCCTCTTCTCATCTTCTAAGGGACCAACATTTACTTTAGTCACTCTTTTATGTTTTATATACCGGTAAAAGCTTTTACTATCTGTTTTTATGTTTTGCGCAAGTTTACTTTCGTAAACTATCTTTCCTTTCTTTATTGCTTTCTTAGTCATTCTTTGCTGTCATTTAAAATTTTCCCAATCTTCTAGTTTCCCACTAACCTTGGCCACCTTATACGCATTGGTTTTTAATTTGATACTCTCCTTTATTTCCTTGGTTATCCACGGCTGGTTATTCCTTCTCTTACCACCCTTCTTTTTCACTGGAATATATTTTTGTTGAGCACTATGAAAGAGCTCTTTAAAAGTCCTCCACTGTTCCTCAATTGTGCCACCGTTTAGTCTGTGTTCCCAGTCTACTTTAGCCAACTCTGCCCTTATCCCACTGTAGTCCCCTTTGTTTAAGCATAGTACCCTCGTTTGAGACACTACTTCCTCACCCTCAATCTGGATTACAAATTCAACCATAATGTGATCGCTCATTCCGAGAGGATCTTTTACTAGGAGATCGTTTATTATTTCTGTCTCATTACACAGGACCAGATCTAAGATAGCTTGCTCCCTTGTAGGTTCTGTAACATACTGTTCTAAGAAACAATCCCGTATGCATTCTATGAATTCCTCCTCAAGGCTACCCCGTGCGATTTTGATTTGATCAATCGATATGTAGGTTAAAATCCGCCATGATTACTGCCGTTCCTTTTTCACATGCCTCCATTATTCCCTTGATTATTGTCCGCCCCACCGTGAAGTTATTATTTGGGGGCGTGTAAACTACGCCTTTTCCCCTTACTATCTCTAATCTCCACCAACATTGATTCAACATTTTGTTGATCAGAGCCAATATTGTCTCTCACAACTGCCCTGATATCATCCTTTATTAACAGAGCTACCCCACCTCCTTTCCCTTCTTGTCTATCTTTCCGAATTGTCAGATACCCTTGTATGTTTAATTCCCAGTCTTGGCCATCCTGCAACCACGTTTCTGTAATGGCCACGAAATCACACCCATTTGTAATGATTTGTGCCGTCAACTCATTTACTTTGTTTCGAATGCGTTTAGGTAAAGTGTTTTAATACTAGTTTTTAAACCATGATTTTTAGTTTTGACCCCTCCTGCAGCCCCTTTATATTCATACATATTGTTCCTTCCTATCACCTTGTGGTTTACACTTACCCCAGTGCTACTCTGCTCTGTTGCCTCCTGCCTTTTGCATCCTTTCTTGGGATTCTGTTCATCTGAGCTCTCACCCACTCTAACTAGTTCAGAGCCCTCTCCTGGGTTCCCATCCCCCTGCCAAGCTAGTTTAAAGCCCTCCCAACCGTACTATCCAAACCACCCGCGAGAACATTGGTCCCGTCTCTGTTGAGGTGTAACCTGTCCGACTTGTACAGGTCCCACCTACCCCAGAAGTGGTCCCAATTGTTCAGGAAACTAAAGCCCTCCCTCCTACACCAATGCCCCAGCCACGTATTTATCTGACTAGCCTTCCTATTTCTACCCTCACTAGTACGTGGCACTGGCAGTAATCCCGAGATTACTACCTTTGAGGTCCTGGCTTTCAATCTTACTCCTAGCTCCCTAAACTCAGCTTTCAGGACCTCACCCCTCTTTCTACCTATGTCGTTGGTACCAATGTGGACCACAACCACTGGCTGTTCCCCTTCCCTCCCCAGAATGCCCTGCAGTCGCTCAGTGACATCATTGACCCTTGCACCAGGGAGGCAACACACCATCCTGATGTCACTTTTGCTGCCGCAGAAGCGCCTATCTGCTCCCCTAACTGTTGAATCTCCTCTCACTATAGCCCTTCCCGTCTTCTTCCTCCCCCCCTGTGCAGCTGAGCCACCCACGGTGCTGTGGATTTGGCCCTGGCTGTACTCCCCAGAGGCATCACAGCCCTCGCCAGTAGTCAGAATAGAGTACCGATCGAAGAGCGGGACAGCCTCAGTGGACTCCTGCACTACCTGCCTCGCCATACTCTTGTGTGTGACGGTCACCCATTCCCTATCCTCCTGTACCCTTTTAATCTGTGGGGTGACCAACGCCTGAAACGAGCTATCCACGTACCTCTCGTTCTCTCGGATGCTCCTCAGTGCCTCCAGTCCTCGCTCAAACTCCGAGACTCGGCGCTCGAGAGGAATGCCTGGTAATAGTCCCTTTGTCCACAGCAATCTCAGCTCATGCTGGAGATGTGGGGGCAGACACAATGCGAAAACCTGCAGGGTTCAACAATTTATCTGCAGAACCTGCCATTTCAGGGACATTTGGCTAGAATGTGCAGAAAACCCGTAGCGAGGTTAGTTTACGAGGCAGAGGAACCAGACGAAGAGTCTGCAAGGCAGTTGGATGCTTGGGGCACAGCCATGGACGCTGAAGTCTAGCGGGTTCACGTGGCAGACATCCACAGCTCATACACTAAAACACCGCCTATGATGATGAAAGTTCTATTAAATGGCATCCCGGTACACATGGAGCTGGACACAGGAGCTAGCCAGTCACTTATGAGTGTCCAACAATTCGAAAGACTATGGCCACTCAAAGTTAGCAGACCCAAACTAGAACGCATTGAGACGCAATTACGGACGTACACCAAAGAGATAATTCCCGTGCGCGGCAATGCAAACTTGGTGGTCACACACAATGGATCAGAGAACCGGCAGCCACTCTGGATTGTCCCGGGGAATGGTCCCGCGCTTTTGGGGAGGAGCTGGCTCGCTGAGGTGAACTGGAAATGGGGGGATGTGCACGCCATTTCATCTGTGGAGCGAAGTTCATGCTCACAGGTCCTACAGCCATTCGAATCACTATTTCAACCTGGGGTCGGGACTTTCAAGGGCACCAAGTTGTGATATGCATCACCCGGACGCCAGACCAGTGCACCACAAAGCCAGAGCTGTGCCGTATGTGATGTGTGAGAAAATTGAGAGTGAGTTGGGCAGGCTGCTAAGAGAGGGCATAATTTCGCCCGTTGAATTCAGTGACTGGGCAAGCCCCATCGTTCCTGTCCTTAAAGCGGATGGCTCGGTCAGGATCTGTGGCGACTACAAGGCCAACATCAACCGAGTGTCACAACAAGACCAATACCCGCTTCCGAGAGTGGAGGATCTTTTTGCCATGCTGGCAGGTGGCAAGCTATTCACCAAGTTGGACCTCACTTCAGCCTACATGACCCAGGAACTGGCCGAAGAATCCAAGCTACTAACCACCATCACCACGCACAAGGGGCTATTTGTTTACAACAGATATTCATTTGGCATCCGTTCAGCGACCACTATCTTCCAGAGAAACATGGAAAGCCTGCTCAAATCCATTCCTGGCACAATCGTATTCCAAGATGACATCCTAATCACGGGTCGAGACACCAAGGAACACCTCCACAACCTGGAGGAGGTGCTACGCCGACTGGACCGAGTAGGCCTGCGACTAAAGAAGCCCAAATGTATGTGTTTGGCCCCTGAGGTCGAGTTTTTGGGCAGGAGGGTTGCCGCAGACGGGATCCGGCCTACCGAATCCAAAACGGAGGCGATCCGTCATGCGCCCCGGCCCGGTAACACATCGGAGTTGCGGTCATTCCTGGGACTGTTAAGCTACTTCAGGAACTTTCTGCCGAACTTAAGTACATTGTTGGAGCCACTACACGTGCTCTTGCATAAAGATTACGAATGGTTTTGGGGGGCCTGTCAAGAACGGGTTTTCAATCGGGCGCGGAACCTGCTTTGTTCTAATAAGCTGTTGACCTTGTACAACCCCTGTAAGAAACTGGTTTTAACGTGTGATGCATCATCCTATGGGGTTGGGTGTGTGTTGCAGCAGAGTACTGAGGGCCAACTTCAACCTGTGGCCTATGCCTCCAGGTTGCTCTCCCAGGCAGAACGGGGATATGGGATGGTTGAAAAGGAAGCACTCGCATGTGTCTATAGGGTAATAAAGATGCACCAGTACCTTTTTGGCAAAAGGTTCGAGTTAGAAACGGACCACAAGCCGTTAACATCCCTGTAGTCCGACAGCAAGGCTGTCAATGCCAATGTGTCAGCTCGCATACAGCGATGGGCTTTCACGCTGGCTGCATATGATTACACCATACGGCACCGGCCAGGCACTGAAAATTGCGCTGATGCGCTCAGCAGGCTCCCACTGGTGACCACCGAGAGGGCGTCGGAGCAAAGCGCGGAGATGGTCATGGCCATTGAGGCTTTTGACACCGCAGGCTCCCCCATCACAGCCCGCCAGATCAAAATCTGGACCAACAGAGATCCCCTCCTGTCACTGATAAAGAAATGTGTCCTGACTGGGTATTGGGCGCTCGCACACGGAGTGTGCCCCGAGGAGGTCAGACTGTTTCACAGACGGATGGACGAGCTCTCCATCCAAGCCGACTGCCTACTATGGGGCAGCCGGGTAGTCATGCCCCAGAAAGGAAGGGAAGCTTTAATCAGGGAACTCCACAGCAAGCCCCCAGGCATCGTGCTAATGAAGGCCATTGCCCGGTCACATGTATGGTGGACGGGAATTGACTCAGACCTGGAACGCTGTGTTCGCAGGTGCACGATGTGTGCTCAGCTGGGAAATGCCCCTAGGGTGGCCCCCCTCAGCCCGTGGCCCTGGCCCACCAAGCCATGGTCACATATTCATGTAGACTACCCGGGCCCGTTTATGTGAAAAATGTTCCTGATTGTTGTCGATGCGTACTCGAAATGGATCGAGTGCATCATATTGAATTTGTGCATGACATCCACCATTGTGGAGAGTCTGCGCACGGTATTTGCAACCCACGGCTTGCCAGACATCCTAGTTAGCGACAATGGCCCATGCTTTACTAGCTATGAATTCCAGGAGTTTATGTTGGGTAATAGTATCAATTACGTCAGGACAGCGCCATTCAAGCTGGCTTCCAATGGCCAGGTGGAACGTACGGTTCAAATCATAAAACAGGGCATGCTCCGGATTCAAGGACCCTCTCTTCAGTATCACCTATCGCACCTCCTGCTGGCCTATAAGTCCCGCCCGCATTCGCTCACGGGAATCCCGCCCGTGGAACTACTCATGAAACGCACGCTTAAAACGCGGCTGTCCCTCATTCATCCTGCCCTGTCGGACAATGTTGAGGGCAAGCGCCAGTCCCAAATCGAGTGCCATGATCGCAACTCAGTGGGGAGATGCATAGAAATCAATGACCATGTACTCGTTCTCAATCACGCATTGGGACCCACTGTAATAGGTAAAGAGGGGAATAGGGTCATAGTGGTCAGACTAAACAATGGGCAGATATGCCGCAAACATCTGGACCAAGTAAAGAAAAGGTTCAGCATGGACACTGAGGAACCTGAAGAAGACCATGAGATGCTGCCCACACCACTGCCAGTGAACGAGCAACAAGGACATTCAACAGCATGCACAGTCCCTGCGGCCAGCCCGGACAGGCCGGAACCAACTCAGGTGACAGAGATGCATGCCAAGGCCCAACCACCAGAGCCACAACTGCGGCGCTCCACGAGAGAGCGTCAACCGCCTGAAAGACTCAATCTTTGACCCAAAGACATTAGGGGGGAGGTGATGTCATGTTTGTAACCTTCACATAACTGTAACCAATATGTAACAACACTGTACAATGTATACAACTGTGAAATACACACCTTGACCACAGGGGGTGAACTTGTGGGAGACACTCCTCACCTGGTCAGCCAGGTACTTAAAGGGAAGTTCCACGCAGGCTCAGCACTCCTTGGTCCTGGGAATAAAGGTGCAGGTCATGAGTGACCTTGTCAGTAGTATATGCCTCGTGTGACTTTATAATACAGTACAGAGACACTACAGTTACATGAGGGTCCATCTGCTCTTGCGGTACAGGTAGCCACTAAAGCACTTATACCATACTGTCTGAATGTAATACATTCCTCTGTTTAATGGCCTTGGAAGTTGCACGTGGTTCATCAGGAGGATATCAAAGTAGGGAACCATCTTATGAGATCTCAGAAAGCAATCTTAATAATGTGTAAAGATCATTCATGGCAAATAGGGTGCTGAACTAAGCCTACCTATATGTCATGCATTTTAGGAGGTGTTACGGTTCAAAATAGCACTTGAGAGTCGATCAACACATTTCGTTCAATCCTTTATTACAAGCTCGCAGGGGAGAGGTATGGCCACCATCGTCTCAAAGTAAATACAGTTTCGGCATTATCTTTATAGTGTACATAGACAGCACCCCCCCACCCCCCCCTGCAAACATGGTCATCTTCCGAGAGGTGTCATGAGCATAATAGAGGTGCCGTGAGCATAAGAGTCTCGTGTGCAAAAGCAGAGGGTCTATGTGCAAAACATTAATTAGTAGAGCATAAACAATTGCCGTTGTTGAGACCAGTGGAGCCCATCGGACCTAGCCACGTATTTAGCAGCTGAGTCGATTCATACAAGGACAGATGATTGCTGTCCTTGTTATCTTGAGTTATATCATCCGTTCTCCTGTTCTGTGCTCATTATTTCTTAACTAGGTTGGCTTGAGCCTAATAGTCAGGATGCAACCATCCCAAGTAGCCAGACTCCTTATTGTTGAATAAAGATCTTTGAAACTGACTAAAATAATATTTATATGTGGATTAACTCTTTATACCCTGGGTTGCTCCTTAACAGGAGGCAACCCACAGAGTGCTAAGAGGCACCAACAGCATGAGAATAAAAAGTGTCAGATTCATCTTTGAAGTCATGAAGGAGTGCATGAATGAAAATGGTATTCACTCTGATGACGCTGGTGAGATCGTTAAATTTCTTTCGGCACTATGTGCCAGTCCTGACCACAGTGTCCGAGGCAGAGACCTCCTCATCAATTTCTCTCCAAATCCTCTTAAATATGGGTGGCAGTTGTCTAGAACCACCCCAAAGCTGCAACTCCTGCCATCTTCTATCCACAGCCCCAACTAGAGATTCATTAACCTCATGGCTGAATCGCCTAGCACACTGTCTGGAATCGTCGTCCTCCATGATCAAAATCCAAATGTGAAATGGTTGATTCAGCCCCGGTTGTACTGCGCATGTGTATGCAGGTAGTGGCTGCGCCCTGCATTAGTGTTTGTGACAGGATACCAGACCAGAAGCGCGGGAAGAAAAAAAATAATTGCGCATGCGCAGAACGACAGATTTTTTTCAGCGCCGGAACTTTCGGCTCCGGCGCACAAAATGTGTGGTACAACACCAGAGTTAATGCTAATGGTCCTCATGAGCTTTCATTTGGCGAAAGTTCCTCGCTCTGGAGCTAATGTTAACCCGGTGCTAAATTTTTCGCTCCACCGCGAAATGGGCGAAAACGCAAAAAGCCGAAAATCCAGAACACGTGCACTCCTGGATAGCGGGGATACACTGCATGTGGTCGCACACCAGCTGCACATTTAGGGAGTGGTACCCCTTTTGGTTTCTGAACGCCTTTGTGTCGTGGAATGGTGCTCGCAAGGTCATGTGTGTGCAATCAACAGCTCCTTGAACCCTCGGGAAGCCCACAATCCTGCCAAAGCCACATGCCGGCTCATTCTGGCGCTCCCTGCTCATTGGGAATGTTATGAAGTCCAGTCTGCAGGCACAGAGAGCCTTTGTGACATGACGAATGCAGCAATGTGCAACGTATTGAGAAACAATGCATCTATCCCCTGCTGCAGCCTGGAAGGAGCCCGCGGCATAATAGGCTAATGCCACTGTGACTGGGGAAATCATTCCCTTAGACAAATAACAATCTTGTTCAAAATTTCAACCACTCTAGCTAACTTTTCATGCCTTGAGTAATGTCCCTAACTAGCTGAAGTCAATCTTTGCTAATATCATTTTAAACAAAAAATTGTAATGAGAAATCTAAGATCAATTAGAAAGCAAGAAATATGTCTACTTCTAAAAAGATATGCTGTAACATTGCTGCTCATCACATGACTATCTGAAAAGTAAAAGCTTGTTCTGAAAACCTTTGAAGAAAAAACTAAAACATATTGTTAATAGGTTAATCCCCTAAATCCTATAACATGTGTGCCAGCTACAGGATAAAGATTCAGCTGTGGCTCAGTCAGTAGCACTCTCACCTCTGAGTCAGGAGGTTGAGGGTTTAAGTCCCACTCCAGGAACTTGAGCACATAAATCTAGACTCACACTTCAGTGTATCATCATCATAGGCAGTCCCTCGAATCGAGGATGACTTGCTTCCACGCCAAAAAGTTCACAGATGTTTCAATGAAGGACCTAATATTCCAGGTCCCGAACTAAATCTTGAAGGGTGGAAGATGCCTGTGCGTGGATTTTTTTTAACGTGTGGTGGCCGTTGCACACTGGCCACCACACGGGCTTGATAGAGCTAGGTCTTGGTCCAGTGGCAAGGATTAACCAAGACGATTGGAGACCAGCTCTGCTGCACAGACCTAGTGCGCACACATATCACAGTGCGGGCTGATCCGTGCTGCCTCTGGGCCCTCGCCTCTTCTGGGCCCGAACTCACGCCTCTCCTGGGCCCCGATCACGTCCCTCTACAATCTGTCGCCGCTCCTTCGCCCCGACCTCGCTGCTCCTGCTGTACCTGCCCACTCTCCAATCACCGACCTGGATCTTGGTGATGGTCCAATCCAGTCACCCCCTTCACTGCCGTTGCTCTCCTGCTCCAGCACGTGCTGCTCCCTGGAGTGGTATGCCATCACGCTGCTCCTTCCTCTCCCCAGCCTGCTCCGATGGTGCTCGCAGGCCAGGGGTGTCAGAGGTGTGCCATCTTTCAGATGAGATGTTAAACCGAGGCCCCGTCTGCCCTCTCTGGTGGACGTATAAGATCCCTTGGCACTATTTCAAAAAAAAGCAGCGGAGTTATCCCCGGTGTTCTGGCCAATATTTATCCCTCAATCAACATAACAAAAACAGATTATCTAGTTATTATCACATTGCTGCTTGAGGGAGTTTGCTGTGTGCAAGTTAGAAACATAGAAACATAGAAATTTACAGCGCAGAAGGAGACCATTTCAGCCCACCCTGTCCACGCTGGCCAACAAAGAGCCACACGGCCCTTCAGCAACCCTGAAGGTTGCATATAAACCTATGAACAATGAACAATGGCGGACGGGTAAAAAGCATCTGGCCCAACCAGTCTGCCCCACACAACTTTGATACCCCATGTATCGCAACATTTTCCATTCCACCCCACCCGGAGCCATGCGATCTGCTGGAAGAGGCAAAAAAACAGGTAAAAACCGAGGCCGTCCAGGCGATCGAAACTAGTACAGGAGACCACTCTGGCCACATTAGATTCCCTGAAATACTTACCATCGTATCTGCACTAGCCAACAAGAGGTTATCCAGTCTAATCCAACTTACCAACTCTAGGTCCGTAACCCTACAGGTTACGACACTTCAAGTGCCCATCCAAGCACCTTTTAAATGTGGTGAGGGTTTCTGCATCCACCACCCTTCCAGGCAGTGAGTTCCAGACCCCCACAACCCTCTCGGTGAAGAAATTTCCCCTCAAATCCCCTCTAAACCTTCCACCAACCACCTTAAAACTATGCCCCCTCTTAATTGACCCTTCCACCAAGGGAAATAGGCCTCTGCTATCCACTGTATCCTGGCTCCACAAAATTTTATACAACTCAATGTGGTCTCCTCTCAGCCTCCTCCGCTCCAAGGAGAACAAGCCCAACCTGTCCAATCTGTCTCCATAGCTAAGGTTCTCCATTCCAGGCAGCATCTTCATAAATCTCCTCTGCACCCTCTCCAGTGCAATCACGTCCTTCCTATAATACGGCGACCAGAACTGCACGCAGTATTCCAGCTGTGGCCTAGCCAGTGTATTATACAATTTAAGCATAACCTCCCTGCTCTTGTATTCTATGCCTTGACCAATAAAGACAAGCATTGTGTATGCCTTCTTAATCACCTTATCCACCTGGCCTGCTACTTCCAGGGATCTGTGGATAAGCACTTCATTGGCTGTAAAGCGCTTTGAGATGTCCGTTTTTGTGAATGATGCTATATAAATGCAAATCTTTCTTTCTTCCTTTCTTTAAAATGGGGAATAAATAACAAAAATCTTCTGCACCAAAACTGGAAAAAGAGACTTCATCCCTTGATGTTAATTTGGGATCTCAGTATAACTTGTGAATCATGCTAAGTTCTATCTGTCACAATAAAGCATCATAGCATCTCTTGATTCACCATTAGTTTTACAAAGAAGTGTGTGGCAAATCGAAACTGCTCCACCAAAGGTAAAATCCATTAATCTTTTTCAGGTCCTTTCTACTTGTGTGTTCCAAAGTATGTGATCCCAGTGTCTGTCTTGACTGGTTTTGAGCCTGTTTTAAACTGAATGCTTCATGATCTGTGACTCCTAGTATATTATAGTGATATATAATCAATTCTGTGATATTTAAGAAACATTTAAAATGCGATGCAATGAATACAAAAGCCTTACTATTATCTATGTATTTTAACTTTTCATATATAGATCCATATGTGTCAACATTTTGAGAGCCCCTGTCACAATTTAAAGGGGTAGAGTTTCCGCTTTGGGCGCAATCGGTGATTCCGGTGCAAATTGAGACCAAAATTACACTAGTTTTGAGAAGTGCTTTTTTTCTCGAGTTTCTGCTTAAACTCATTTGCCGAATGCAAAATCTGCCATGAACCAGCGCAATTGGGCAATGTTTTCAAAAGTAATTTAAAGAAAAAACTGCTTTAAAAACTATTGCTTGATATATTTAAGAGCGGCAACTTGGCACAGTTTGATTAATAGTTGGAAATGGGTTTATCACAAAAAATAAGCATTATTAATCACAGTGTCAATCCACCACCTGTGAGTAACTCTATTATAAATTACTGAACACGATTTTAAAAAAAATATATAGAACCATTTGCTAGTTATATTGGAGTACAGTGGTCAGTTTCTTAGCAAATGAAAAAAAACATTCAAAAGCCTTTGCGTCCAAAAGAAACAGCTTAATTTTAAGAGCCTCCTCGAAGACCTGCAAATGTGTGCAATTAGCGGAAACTCCAAATGGTGATTAATTTATCCTGGGGTTGTGGACAGTTTTGTGGGCGGGGTTGGCTTCCAGTGTGATTTTTTAAAACTCGCGCAAAAGAGCGTGGAAACTCAATTTGCGCTAGAGGTAATTTGCGTTCATAATTCCTCAATCCTTTGCGTGGGTTACGCCAATTTCGGGCGAATTACGGCAAAAGAAAATGGAGCAGAAACTCAACCCTAAAGTGTAAGTGTGTATAAGAGAGTATGTGAGCACTTTTTGTCTGTCAAACTTGATAGAACAAAATAATATTTTGAAAAAAACAAATGGAAAGTCAGTCATTTCATATTGGGTGCCTTTGACCTGATACCTGAAAATGGCCAATTTCCCTGCATCCTCGCCAAATGACAATTAAGATGTGTTTATTTCACAACTATTAGACCGTGTGACATTGATGTGTACAGTTTCAGCACAGCTGCAGAATAATATATTGTATAATGGTATAATAATGAGCAATCCCATGGGCCATTGTGTGTCAGCTGTGGCTCAGTGGGTAGCACTCTCGCCTCTGAGTCAGAAGGTTGTGGATTCAAGTTCCACTCCTGGGACTTGAACACAAAAATCTAGGCTGGCACTCCAGTACAATATCAAGGGAGTGTTGCACTGTAGGAGCTGCTATCTTTCGGATGAGATGTTAAACCAAGGCCCCGACTACTCTCGCGGGTGGACGTAAATGATCCCTTGGCACTATTTCGAAGAACAGCAAGGGAGTTATCCCTGGTGTCCTGGCCAATATTTATCCCTCAATTAACACAACAAAAGCAGATTATCTGGTCATAATCACATTTGTGGGAGCTTGCTGTGCACAAATTGGTTGCCGCGTTTCCTACGTTACAACAGTGTAGGGTGTCAGAGTGCGTTCAGCCCAGAGGTACCAGGCATAGAGCAGCCAGTGCAAGTGCTCAAAAACAGTTAAATTTCAGTGCAAAAGCAATTTGTGAAGGGTCAGGGTTTTCATGCCCTCTCAAAAATCGATGCCTGACTTATCTACCTGCATCGCTTGGGCTGAAGTCGCTGGATTTTTGGCACTCTACAAATGACAAGCTGCTCGCAACGTAGGAGGACCTTGCCGACGATAAGAAAATGCGGCCCGGCTATTAAAATTGTCCAGGCCTCTCGCTGCAGCCATTGGGCAGGCACAATGCATGCCCACCCACTGAACGGCCAATTTGGGCGCAGGTTCAAAATCACTCCTGCCACCTCTCCACCCTCTATTTCAATCAAGCTGTCAATTGTAAATATTACTTATTTTTAAATATTGATGCATTCTTCTGGCCTCTGAGGGATGGGGTTTAAAGGAAGCGAATATCAGGAAATGGATAGGATTGATCCTTCTGAAGTGCGTGTTCCTTTAAATGTAAAGAGGAAAGCTTGCTATGGTTGCAAGACCGCAATCAGAGTTCAAAATTAGCTAAGGCAAAGCATGTCAAATCTACACCTAAACAAGTCCAACAGCCCTGGGAGCTCAAGCCAGTCTATTCCAGCCAAATCTGCCTCAGTTAACCCACTGGTAACTGCAGCACAGACTGATTCCCATTCCAAAGAAAACCTCACTTATTTCATTCAATTCTCTATTGCTGTCATTTAGAACAATCTCTCTGTTCGTCAATTAAACTGAAGTGGTCATTGCTCTTAAAAAAAACCCTACAGGGACTCTTTAAAGGAAGAGTTGTGAATTGTGATTTTTAATCTAAAACTTTACAAGGATTTCTAATTAGCTTGCGTTCTTTCTAAATATTTGTGCTTTGCACCTGTCATTCATTACATTGAGTGTTCCTGATTGTTGCTGGCAATGACGGAGAAAAATCAGAGAGTTTCCCCTCCCTCCACCTGTGCATTCCACAAAAACCGGTACCACACAGTATACTTTTCGGTTAACCCGTAAGGACATACTGGGTTGCTCCATTGTCGTCAACGCAAATGAAAGAAATCTAACACAAGTGCCCTCTTTTTTGAGGGGCACAACTAATAAAACCCAAATCATAAAAAGACAAAGGAAACTTATCAATTTAAATCACTGGGTGATCGTCATCTGCCAACTGCCTCATTTTTGCTGAACAAATCAAAGCGTTAGGCAGATGAAACTCGAGAGCGGGAGAGTCCGTGAGTTCCGAGGAGTCCGAGTTCAGGAGGTCGGTGATTCGGTAGGCCCTGAGGTCAGCGATTCGGTAGCCCCGGAGGTCAGCGAGTCAGTAGGTCCTGAGGTCGGTGATTCGGTAGGCCCTGAGGTCGGCGATTAGGTAGGCCCTGAGGTCGGTGAGTAGGTAGGCCCTGAGGTCGGCGATTAGGTAGGCCCTGAGGTCGGTGAATACGTAGGCCCTGAGGTCGCCGATTCGGTAGGTCCTGAGGTCGGTGATTCAGTAGGTCCTGAGGTCGGTAATTCAGCAGGCCCTGAGGTCGGTGATTCAGTGGGCCCTGAGGTCGGTGATTCAGTAGGCCCTGAGGTCGGTGATTCAGCAGGCCCTGAGGTTGGTGATTCAGTAGGCCCTGAGGTCGGTGATTCAGTAGGCCCTGAGGTCGGTGATTCAGTAGACCCTGAGGTCGGTGATTCAGTGGGCCCTGAGGTTGGTGATTCAGTAGGCCCTGAGGTCGGTGATTCAGTAGGCCCTGAGGTCGGTGATTCAGTAGGCCCTGAGGTCGGTGATTCAGTAGGCCCTGAGGTCGGTGATTCAGTGGGCCCTGAGGTCGGTGATTCGGTAGGCCCTGAGGCCGGTGATTCGGTAGGTCCTGAGGTCGGTGATTCAGTAGGTCCTGAGGTCGGTGATTCAGTAGGCCCTGAGGTCAGTGATTCAATAGGCCCTGAGGTCGGTGAGTCAGTAGGCACTGAGGTCAGTGATTCAGTAGGTCCTGAGGTCGGTGATTCAGTAGGTCCTGAGGTCGGTGATTCAGTAGGTCCTGAGGTCGGTGATTCGGTAGGCCCTGAGGTCGGCGATAAGGTAGGCCCTGCGGCCGGTGATTCAGTAGGTCTTGAGGTCGGTGATTCAGTAGGTCTTGAGGTCGGTGATTCAGTAGGCCCTGAGGTCGGTGAGTAGGTTCTGAGGTCGGTGATTCAGTAGGCCCTGAGGTCGCCGATTCGGTAGGTCCTCAGGTCGGTGATACAGTAGGTCCTGAGGTCGGTGATTCAGTAGGTCCTGAGGTCGGTGAGTCAGTGGGCCCTGAGGTCGGTGATTCAGTAGTTGCTGAGGTCGGTGATTAAGTAGGTCCTGAGGTCGGTGATTCAGTAGGCCCTGAGGTCAGTGATTCAGTAGGCCCTGAGGTCGGTGATTCAGTAGACCCTGAGGTCGGTGATTCAGTAGGCCCTGAGGTCGGTGATTCAGTAGGCCCTGAGGTCGGTGAGTCAGTGGGCCCTGAGGTCGGTGATTCAGTAGTTCCTGAGGTCGGTGAGTCAGTAGGCCCTGAAGTCAGTGATTCAGTAGGTCCTGAGGTCGGTGATTCAGTAGGTCCTGAGGTCGGTGATTCAGTAGGCCCTGAGGTCAGTGATTCAGTAGGTCCTGAGGTCGGTGATTCAGTAGGTCCTGAGGTCGGTGATTCAGTAGGTCCTGCGGTCGGTGATTCAGTAGGTCCTGAGGTCGGTGATTCAGTAGGCCCTGAGGTCGGTGATTCAGTAGTTCCTGAGATCGGTGATTCAGTAGGTCCTGAGATCGGTGATACAGTAGGTCCTGAGGTCGGTGATTCAGTAGGTCTTGAGGTCGGTGATTCAGTAGGTCCTGAGGTCGGTGATTAAGTAGGTCCTGAGATCGGTGATATAGTAGGTCCTGAGATCGGTGATTCAGTAGGTCCTGAGATCGGTGATATAGTAGGTCCTGAGGTCGGTGATTCAGTAGGTCTTGAGGTCGGTGATTCAGTAGGTCCTGAGGTCGGTGATTCAGTAGGTCTTGAGGTCGGTGATTCAGTAGGTCCTGAGGACGGTGATTCAGTAGGCCCTGAGGTCAGTGATTCAGTAGGCCCTGAGGTCGGTGATTCAGTAGGCCCTGAGGTCGGTGATTCAGTAGGCCCTGAGGTCGGTGATTCAGTAGGCCCTGAGGTCGGTGATTCAGTGGGCCCTGAGGTCGGTGATTCAGTAGGCCCTGAGGCCGGTGATTCGGTAGGTCCTGAGGTCGGTAATTCAGTAGGCCCTGAGGTCGGTGATTCAGTAGGCCCTGAGGTCGGTGATTCAGCAGGCCCTGAGGTCGGTGTGTCAGTGGGCCCTGAGGTCGGTGATTCAGTAGTTCCTGAGGTCGGTGATTAAGTAGGCCCTGAGGTCGGTGATTCAGTAGGCCCTGAGGTCAGTGATTCAGTAGGCCCTGAGGTCGGTGATTCAGTAGGCCCTGAGGTCGGTGATTCAGTAGGCCCTGAGGTCGGTGATTCAGTAGGCCCTGAGGTCGGTGTGTCAGTGGGCCCTGAGGTCGGTGATTCAGTAGTTCCTGAGGTCGGTGAGTCAGTAGGCCCTGAGGTCAGTGATTCAGTAGGTCCTGAGGTCGGTGATTCAGTAGGTCCTGAGGTCGGTGATTCAGTAGGTCCTGAGGTCGGTGATTCAGTAGGTCCTGAGGTCGGTGATTCAGTAGGTCCTGAGGTCGGTGATTCAGTAGGTCCTGAGGTCGGTGATTCAGTAGGCCCTGAGGTCGGTGATTCAGTAGGTCCTGAGGTCGGTGATTCAGTAGGTCCTGAGTTCGGTGATTCAGTAGGTCCTGAGGTCGGTGATTCAGTAGGCCCTGAGGTCGGTGATTCAGTGGGCCCTGAGGTCGGTGATTCAGTAGGCCCTGAGGCCGGTGATTCAGTAGGCCCTGAGGTCGGTGGTTCAGCAGGCCCTGAGGTCGGTGTGTCAGTGGGCCCTGAGGTCGGTGATTCAGTAGTTCCTGAGGTCGGTGATTAAGTAGGTCCTGAGGTCGGTGATTCAGTAGGCCCTGAGGTCAGTGATTCAGTAGGCCCTGAGGTCGGTGATTCAGTAGGCCCTGAGGTCGGTGATTCAGTAGGCCCTGAGGTCGGTGATTCAGTAGGCCCTGAGGTCGGTGAGTCAGTGGGCCCTGAGGTCGGTGATTCAGTAGGCCCTGAGGTCGGTGATTCAGTAGGCCCTGAGGTCGGTGATTCAGTAGGCCCTGAGGTCGGTGAGTCAGTGGGCCCTGAGGTCGGTGATTCAGTAGTTCCTGAGGTCGGTGAGTCAGTAGGTCCTGAGGTCGGTGATTCAGTAGGTCCTGAGGTCGGTGATTCAGTAGGTCCTGAGGTCGGTGATTCAGTAGGTCCTGAGGTCAGTGATTCAGTAGGTCCTGAGGTCAGTGATTCAGTAGGCCCTGAGGTCGGTGATTCAGTAGGTCCTGAGGTCGGTGATTCAGTAGGTCCTGAGTTCGATGATTCAGTAGGTCCTGAGGTCGGTGATTCAGTAGGTCTTGAGGTCGGTGATTCAGTAGGTCCTGAGGTCGGTGATTCAGTAGGTCTTGAGGTCGGTGATTCAGTAGGTCTTGAGGTCGGTGATTCAGTAGGTCCTGAGGTCAGTGATTCAGCAGGCCCTGAGGTCGGTGATTCAGTGGGCCCTGAGGTTGGTGATTCAGTAGGCCCTGAGGTCGGTGATTCAATAGGCCCTGAGGTCGGTGATTCAGTAGACCCTGAGGTCGGTGATTCAGTGGGCCCTGAGGTTGGTGATTCAGTAGGCCCTGAGGTCGGTGATTCAGTAGGCCCTGAGGTCGGTGATTCAGTAGGCCCTGAGGTCGGTGATTCAGTAGGCCCTGAGGTCGGTGATTCAGTGGGCCCTGAGGTCGGTGATTCGGTAGGCCCTGAGGCCGGTGATTCGGTAGGTCCTGAGGTCGGTGATTCAGTAGGTCCTGAGGTCGGTGATTCAGTCGGCCCTGAGGTCAGTGATTCAATAGGCCCTGAGGTCGGTGAGTCAGTAGGCCCTGAGGTCAGTGATTCAGTAGGTCCTGAGGTCGGTGATTCAGTAGGTCCTGAGGTCGGTGATTCAGTAGGTCCTGAGGTCGGTGATTCGGTAGGCCCTGAGGTCGGCGATAAGGTAGGCCCTGAGGTCGGTGATTCAGTAGGTCTTGAGGTCGGTGATTCAGTAGGTCTTGAGCTCGGTGATTCAGTAGGCCCTGAGGTCGGTGAGTAGGTTCTGAGGTCGGTGATTCAGTAGGCCCTGAGGTCGCCGATTCGGTAGGCCCTGAGGTCGGTGATACAGTAGGTCCTGAGGTCGGTGATTCAGTAGGTCCTGAGGTCGGTGAGTCAGTGGGCCCTGAGGTCGGTGATTCAGTAGTTGCTGAGGTCGGTGATTAAGTAGGTCCTGAGGTCGGTAATTCAGTAGGCCCTGAGGTCAGTGATTCAGTAGGCCCTGAGGTCGGTGATTCAGTAGGCCCTGAGGTCGGTGATTCAGTAGGCCCTGAGGTCGGTGATTCAGTAGGCCCTGAGGTCAGTGATTCAGTGGGCCCTGAGGTCGGTGATTCAGTAGGCCCTGAGGCCGGTGATTCGGTAGGTCCTGAGGTCGGTGATTCAGGAGGTCCTGAGGTCGGTGATTCAGTAGGCCCTGAGGTCGGTGATTCAGCAGGCCCTGAGGTCGGTGTGTCAGTGGGCCCTGAGGTCGGTGATTCAGTAGTTCCTGAGGTCGGTGATTAAGTAGGCCCTGAGGTCAGTGAGTCAGTAGGCCCTGAAGTCAGTGATTCAGTAGGTCCTGAGGTCGGTGATTCAGTAGATCCTGAGGTCGGTGATTCAGTAGGCCCTGAGGTCAGTGATTCAGTAGGTCCTGAGGTCGGTGATTCAGTAGGTCCTGAGGTCGGTGATTCAGTAGGTCCTGAGGTCGGTGATTCAGTAGGTCCTGAGGTCGGTGATTCAGTAGGCCCTGAGGTCGGTGATTCAGTAGGTCCTGAGGTCGGTGATTCAGTAGGTCCTGAGATCGGTGATACAGTAGGTCCTGAGGTCGGTGATTCAGTAGGTCTTGAGGTCGGTGATTCAGTAGGTCCTGAGGTCGGTGATTCAGTAGGTCTTGAGGTCGGTGATTCAGTAGGTCCTGAGGTCGGTGATTCAGTAGGCCCTGAGGTCAGTGATTCAGTAGGCCCTGAGGTCGGTGATTCAGTAGGCCCTGAGGTCGGTGATTCAGTAGGCCCTGAGGTCGGTGATTCAGTAGGCCCTGAGGTCGGTGATTCAGTGGGCCCTGAGGTCGGTGATTCAGTAGGCCCTGAGGCCGGTGATTCGGTAGGTCCTGAGGTCGGTGATTCAGTAGGTCCTGAGGTCGGTGATTCAGTAGGCCCTGAGGTCGGTGATTCAGCAGGCCCTGAGGTCGGTGTGTCAGTGGGCCCTGAGGTCGGTGATTCAGTAGTTCCTGAGGTCGGTGATTCAGTAGTTCCTGAGGTCGGTGATTCAATAGGCCCTGAGGTCGGTGAGTCAGTAGGCCCTGAGGTCAGTGATTCAGTAGGTCCTGAGGTCGGTGATTCAGTAGGTCCTGAGGTCGGTGATTCAGTAGGCCCTGAGGTCGGTGATTCGGTAGACCCTGAGGTCGGTGATTCAGTAGGCCCTGAGGTCGGTGATTCAGTAGTTCCTGAGGTCGGTGAGTCAGTAGGCCCTGAAGTCAGTGATTCAGTAGGTCCTGAGGTCGGTGATTCAGTAGGTCCTGAGGTCGGTGATTCAGTAGGCCCTGAGGTCAGTGATTCAGTAGGTCCTGAGGTCGGTGATTCAGTAGGTCCTGAGGTCGGTGATTCAGTAGGTCCTGAGGTCGGTGATTCAGTAGGTCCTGAGGTCGGTGATTCAGTAGGCCCTGAGGTCGGTGAATCAGTAGGTCCTGAGGTCGGTGATTCAGTAGGTCCTGAGATCGGTGATACAGTAGGTCCTGAGTTCGGTGATTCAGTAGGTCTTGAGGTCGGTGATTCAGTAGGTCCTGAGGTCGGTGATTCAGTAGGTCTTGAGGTCGGTGATTCAGTAGGTCCTGAGGTCGGTGATTCAGTAGGCCCTGAGGTCAGTGATTCAGTAGGCCCTGAGGTCGGTGATTCAGTAGGCCCTGAGGTCGGTGATTCAGTAGGCCCTGAGGTCGGTGATTCAGTAGGTCCTGAGGTCGGTGATTCAGTGGGCCCTGAGGTCAGTGATTCAGTAGGCCCTGAGGCCGGTGATTCGGTAGGTCCTGAGGTCGGTGATTCAGTAGGTCCTGAGGTCGGTGATTCAGTAAGCCCTGAGGTCGGTGATTCAGCAGGCCCTGAGGTCGGTGTGTCAGTGGGCCCTGAGGTCGGTGATTCAGTAGGTCCTGAGGTCGGTGATTAAGTAGGCCCTGAGGTCAGTGATTCAATAGGCCCTGAGGTCGGTGAGTCAGTAGGTCCTGAGGTCAGTGATTCAGTAGGTCCTGAGGTCGGTGATTCAGTAGGTCCTGAGGTCGGTGATTCAGTAGGTCCTGAGGTCGGTGATTCGGTAGGCCCTGAGGTCGGCGATAAGGTAGGCCCTGAGGCCGGTGATTCAGTAGGTCTTGAGGTCGGTGATTCAGTAGGTCTTGAGGTTGGTGATTCAGTAGGCCCTGAGGTCGGTGAGTAGGTTCTGAGGTCGGTGATTCAGTAGGCCCTGAGGTCGCCGATTCGGTAGGTCCTGAGGTCGGTGATACAGTAGGTCCTGAGGTCGGTGATTCAGTAGGTCCTGAGGTCGGTGAGTCAGTGGGCCCTGAGGTCGGTGATTCAGTAGTTGCTGAGGTCGGTGATTAAGTAGGTCCTGAGGTCGGTGATTCAGTAGGCCCTGAGGTCAGTGATTCAGTAGGCCCTGAGGTCGGTGATTCAGTAGGCCCTGAGGTCGGTGATTCAGTAGGCCCTGAGGTCGGTGATTCAGTAGGTCCTGAGGTCGGTGATTCAGTGGGCCCTGAGGTCGGTGATTCAGTAGGCCCTGAGGCCGGTGATTCGGTAGGTCCTGAGGTCGGTGATTCAGTAGGTCCTGAGGTCGGTGATTCAGTAAGCCCTGAGGTCGGTGATTCAGCAGGCCCTGAGGTCGGTGTGTCAGTGGGCCCTGAGGTCGGTGATTCAGTAGGTCCTGAGGTCGGTGATTAAGTAGGCCCTGAGGTCAGTGATTCAATAGGCCCTGAGGTCGGTGAGTCAGTAGGTCCTGAGGGCAGTGATTCAGTAGGTCCTGAGGTCGGTGATTCAGTAGGTCCTGAGGTCGGTGATTCAGTAGGTCCTGAGGTCGGTGATTCGGTAGGCCCTGAGGTCGGCGATAAGGTAGGCCCTGAGGCCGGTGATTCAGTAGGTCTTGAGGTCGGTGATTCAGTAGGTCTTGAGGTTGGTGATTCAGTAGGCCCTGAGGTCGGTGAGTAGGTTCTGAGGTCGGTGATTCAGTAGGACCTGAGGTCGCCGATTCGGTAGGTCCTGAGGTCGGTGATACAGTAGGTCCTGAGGTCGGTGATTCAGTAGGTCCTGAGGTCGGTGAGTCAGTGGGCCCTGAGGTCGGTGATTCAGTAGTTGCTGAGGTCGGTGATTAAGTAGGTCCTGAGGTCGGTGATTCAGTAGGCCCTGAGGTCAGTGATTCAGTAGGCCCTGAGGTCGGTGATTCAGTAGGCCCTGAGGTCGGTGATTCAGTAGGCCCTGAGGTCGGTGATTCAGTAGGCCCTGAGGTCGGTGATTCAGTAGGCCCTGAGGTCGGTGTGTCAGTGGGCCCTGAGGTCGGTGATTCAGTAGTTCCTGAGGTCGGTGAGTCAGTAGGCCCTGAGGTCAGTGATTCAGTAGGTCCTGAGGTCGGTGATTCAGTAGGTCCTGAGGTCGGTGATTCAGTAGGTCCTGAGGTCGGTGATTCAGTAGGTCCTGAGGTCGGTGATTCAGTAGGTCCTGAGGTCGGTGATTCAGTAGGTCCTGAGGTCGGTGATTCAGTAGGCCCTGAGGTCGGTGATTCAGTAGGTCCTGAGGTC
The DNA here is from genome assembly GCF_044704955.1 of Pristiophorus japonicus. Lineage (NCBI taxonomy): Eukaryota > Metazoa > Chordata > Chondrichthyes > Pristiophoridae > Pristiophorus > Pristiophorus japonicus. The sequence goes on along the minus strand of NC_091980.1, from coordinate 274,282,493 downwards.
GGTGATTCAGTAGGTCCTGAGTTCGGTGATTCAGTAGGTCCTGAGGTCGGTGATTCAGTAGGCCCTGAGGTCGGTGATTCAGTGGGCCCTGAGGTCGGTGATTCAGTAGGCCCTGAGGCCGGTGATTCGGTAGGCCCTGAGGTCGGTGGTTCAGCAGGCCCTGAGGTCGGTGTGTCAGTGGGCCCTGAGGTCGGTGATTCAGTAGTTCCTGAGGTCGGTGATTAAGTAGGTCCTGAGGTCGGTGATTCAGTAGGCCCTGAGGTCAGTGATTCAGTAGGCCCTGAGGTCGGTGATTCAGTAGGCCCTGAGGTCGGTGATTCAGTAGGCCCTGAGGTCGGTGATTCAGTAGGCCCTGAGGTCGGTGAGTCAGTGGGCCCTGAGGTCGGTGATTCAGTAGGCCCTGAGGTCGGTGATTCAGTAGGCCCTGAGGTCGGTGATTCAGTAGGCCCTGAGGTCGGTGAGTCAGTGGGCCCTGAGGTCGGTGATTCAGTAGTTCCTGAGGTCGGTGAGTCAGTAGGTCCTGAGGTCGGTGATTCAGTAGGTCCTGAGGTCGGTGATTCAGTAGGTCCTGAGGTCGGTGATTCAGTAGGTCCTGAGGTCAGTGATTCAGTAGGTCCTGAGGTCAGTGATTCAGTAGGCCCTGAGGTCGGTGATTCAGTAGGTCCTGAGGTCGGTGATTCAGTAGGTCCTGAGTTCGATGATTCAGTAGGTCCTGAGGTCGGTGATTCAGTAGGTCTTGAGGTCGGTGATTCAGTAGGTCCTGAGGTCGGTGATTCAGTAGGTCTTGAGGTCGGTGATTCAGTAGGTCTTGAGGTCGGTGATTCAGTAGGTCCTGAGGTCAGTGATTCAGCAGGCCCTGAGGTCGGTGATTCAGTGGGCCCTGAGGTTGGTGATTCAGTAGGCCCTGAGGTCGGTGATTCAATAGGCCCTGAGGTCGGTGATTCAGTAGACCCTGAGGTCGGTGATTCAGTGGGCCCTGAGGTTGGTGATTCAGTAGGCCCTGAGGTCGGTGATTCAGTAGGCCCTGAGGTCGGTGATTCAGTAGGCCCTGAGGTCGGTGATTCAGTAGGCCCTGAGGTCGGTGATTCAGTGGGCCCTGAGGTCGGTGATTCGGTAGGCCCTGAGGCCGGTGATTCGGTAGGTCCTGAGGTCGGTGATTCAGTAGGTCCTGAGGTCGGTGATTCAGTCGGCCCTGAGGTCAGTGATTCAATAGGCCCTGAGGTCGGTGAGTCAGTAGGCCCTGAGGTCAGTGATTCAGTAGGTCCTGAGGTCGGTGATTCAGTAGGTCCTGAGGTCGGTGATTCAGTAGGTCCTGAGGTCGGTGATTCGGTAGGCCCTGAGGTCGGCGATAAGGTAGGCCCTGAGGTCGGTGATTCAGTAGGTCTTGAGGTCGGTGATTCAGTAGGTCTTGAGCTCGGTGATTCAGTAGGCCCTGAGGTCGGTGAGTAGGTTCTGAGGTCGGTGATTCAGTAGGCCCTGAGGTCGCCGATTCGGTAGGCCCTGAGGTCGGTGATACAGTAGGTCCTGGAGTCGGTGATTCAGTAGGTCCTGAGGTCGGTGAGTCAGTGGGCCCTGAGGTCGGTGATTCAGTAGTTGCTGAGGTCGGTGATTAAGTAGGTCCTGAGGTCGGTAATTCAGTAGGCCCTGAGGTCAGTGATTCAGTAGGCCCTGAGGTCGGTGATTCAGTAGGCCCTGAGGTCGGTGATTCAGTAGGCCCTGAGGTCGGTGATTCAGTAGGCCCTGAGGTCGGTGATTCAGTGGGCCCTGAGGTCGGTGATTCAGTAGGCCCTGAGGCCGGTGATTCGGTAGGTCCTGAGGTCGGTGATTCAGGAGGTCCTGAGGTCGGTGATTCAGTAGGCCCTGAGGTCGGTGATTCAGCAGGCCCTGAGGTCGGTGTGTCAGTGGGCCCTGAGGTCGGTGATTCAGTAGTTCCTGAGGTCGGTGATTAAGTAGGCCCTGAGGTCAGTGAGTCAGTAGGCCCTGAAGTCAGTGATTCAGTAGGTCCTGAGGTCGGTGATTCAGTAGATCCTGAGGTCGGTGATTCAGTAGGCCCTGAGGTCAGTGATTCAGTAGGTCCTGAGGTCGGTGATTCAGTAGGTCCTGAGGTCGGTGATTCAGTAGGTCCTGAGGTCGGTGATTCAGTAGGTCCTGAGGTCGGTGATTCAGTAGGCCCTGAGGTCGGTGATTCAGTAGGTCCTGAGGTCGGTGATTCAGTAGGTCCTGAGATCGGTGATACAGTAGGTCCTGAGGTCGGTGATTCAGTAGGTCTTGAGGTCGGTGATTCAGTAGGTCCTGAGGTCGGTGATTCAGTAGGTCTTGAGGTCGGTGATTCAGTAGGTCCTGAGGTCGGTGATTCAGTAGGCCCTGAGGTCAGTGATTCAGTAGGCCCTGAGGTCGGTGATTCAGTAGGCCCTGAGGTCGGTGATTCAGTAGGCCCTGAGGTCGGTGATTCAGTAGGCCCTGAGGTCGGTGATTCAGTGGGCCCTGAGGTCGGTGATTCAGTAGGCCCTGAGGCCGGTGATTCGGTAGGTCCTGAGGTCGGTGATTCAGTAGGTCCTGAGGTCGGTGATTCAGTAGGCCCTGAGGTCGGTGATTCAGCAGGCCCTGAGGTCGGTGTGTCAGTGGGCCCTGAGGTCGGTGATTCAGTAGTTCCTGAGGTCGGTGATTCAGTAGTTCCTGAGGTCGGTGATTCAATAGGCCCTGAGGTCGGTGAGTCAGTAGGCCCTGAGGTCAGTGATTCAGTAGGTCCTGAGGTCGGTGATTCAGTAGGTCCTGAGGTCGGTGATTCAGTAGGCCCTGAGGTCGGTGATTCGGTAGACCCTGAGGTCGGTGATTCAGTAGGCCCTGAGGTCGGTGATTCAGTAGTTCCTGAGGTCGGTGAGTCAGTAGGCCCTGAAGTCAGTGATTCAGTAGGTCCTGAGGTCGGTGATTCAGTAGGTCCTGAGGTCGGTGATTCAGTAGGCCCTGAGGTCAGTGATTCAGTAGGTCCTGAGGTCGGTGATTCAGTAGGTCCTGAGGTCGGTGATTCAGTAGGTCCTGAGGTCGGTGATTCAGTAGGTCCTGAGGTCGGTGATTCAGTAGGCCCTGAGGTCGGTGAATCAGTAGGTCCTGAGGTCGGTGATTCAGTAGGTCCTGAGATCGGTGATACAGTAGGTCCTGAGTTCGGTGATTCAGTAGGTCTTGAGGTCGGTGATTCAGTAGGTCCTGAGGTCGGTGATTCAGTAGGTCTTGAGGTCGGTGATTCAGTAGGTCCTGAGGTCGGTGATTCAGTAGGCCCTGAGGTCAGTGATTCAGTAGGCCCTGAGGTCGGTGATTCAGTAGGCCCTGAGGTCGGTGATTCAGTAGGCCCTGAGGTCGGTGATTCAGTAGGTCCTGAGGTCGGTGATTCAGTGGGCCCTGAGGTCAGTGATTCAGTAGGCCCTGAGGCCGGTGATTCGGTAGGTCCTGAGGTCGGTGATTCAGTAGGTCCTGAGGTCGGTGATTCAGTAAGCCCTGAGGTCGGTGATTCAGCAGGCCCTGAGGTCGGTGTGTCAGTGGGCCCTGAGGTCAGTGATTCAGTAGGTCCTGAGGTCGGTGATTAAGTAGGCCCTGAGGTCAGTGATTCAATAGGCCCTGAGGTCGGTGAGTCAGTAGGTCCTGAGGTCAGTGATTCAGTAGGTCCTGAGGTCGGTGATTCAGTAGGTCCTGAGGTCGGTGATTCAGTAGGTCCTGAGGTCGGTGATTCGGTAGGCCCTGAGGTCGGCGATAAGGTAGGCCCTGAGGCCGGTGATTCAGTAGGTCTTGAGGTCGGTGATTCAGTAGGTCTTGAGGTTGGTGATTCAGTAGGCCCTGAGGTCGGTGAGTAGGTTCTGAGGTCGGTGATTCAGTAGGCCCTGAGGTCGCCGATTCGGTAGGTCCTGAGGTCGGTGATACAGTAGGTCCTGAGGTCGGTGATTCAGTAGGTCCTGAGGTCGGTGAGTCAGTGGGCCCTGAGGTCGGTGATTCAGTAGTTGCTGAGGTCGGTGATTAAGTAGGTCCTGAGGTCGGTGATTCAGTAGGCCCTGAGGTCAGTGATTCAGTAGGCCCTGAGGTCGGTGATTCAGTAGGCCCTGAGGTCGGTGATTCAGTAGGCCCTGAGGTCGGTGATTCAGTAGGTCCTGAGGTCGGTGATTCAGTAGGCCCTGAGGTCGGTGATTCAGTAGGCCCTGAGGCCGGTGATTCGGTAGGTCCTGAGGTCGGTGATTCAGTAGGTCCTGAGGTCGGTGATTCAGTAAGCCCTGAGGTCGGTGATTCAGCAGGCCCTGAGGTCGGTGTGTCAGTGGGCCCTGAGGTCGGTGATTCAGTAGGTCCTGAGGTCGGTGATTAAGTAGGCCCTGAGGTCAGTGATTCAATAGGCCCTGAGGTCGGTGAGTCAGTAGGTCCTGAGGGCAGTGATTCAGTAGGTCCTGAGGTCGGTGATTCAGTAGGTCCTGAGGTCGGTGATTCAGTAGGTCCTGAGGTCGGTGATTCGGTAGGCCCTGAGGTCGGCGATAAGGTAGGCCCTGAGGCCGGTGATTCAGTAGGTCTTGAGGTCGGTGATTCAGTAGGTCTTGAGGTTGGTGATTCAGTAGGCCCTGAGGTCGGTGAGTAGGTTCTGAGGTCGGTGATTCAGTAGGCCCTGAGGTCGCCGATTCGGTAGGTCCTGAGGTCGGTGATACAGTAGGTCCTGAGGTCGGTGATTCAGTAGGTCCTGAGGTCGGTGAGTCAGTGGGCCCTGAGGTCGGTGATTCAGTAGTTGCTGAGGTCGGTGATTAAGTAGGTCCTGAGGTCGGTGATTCAGTAGGCCCTGAGGTCAGTGATTCAGTAGGCCCTGAGGTCGGTGATTCAGTAGGCCCTGAGGTCGGTGATTCAGTAGGCCCTGAGGTCGGTGATTCAGTAGGCCCTGAGGTCGGTGAGTCAGTGGGCCCTGAGGTCGGTGATTCAGTAGTTCCTGAGGTCGGTGAGTCAGTAGGCCCTGAGGTCAGTGATTCAGTAGGTCCTGAGGTCGGTGATTCAGTAGGTCCTGAGGTCGGTGATTCAGTAGGTCCTGAGGTCGGTGATTCAGTAGGTCCTGAGGTCGGTGATTCAGTAGGTCCTGAGGTCGGTGATTCAGTAGGCCCTGAGGTCGGTGATTCAGTAGGTCCTGAGGTCGGTGATTCAGTAGGTCCTGAGTTCGGTGATTCAGTAGGTCCTGAGGTCGGTGATTCCGTAGGTCTTGAGGTCGGTGATTCAGTAGGTCCTGAGGTCGGTGATTCAGTAGGTCTTGAGGTCGGTGATTCAGTAGGTCCTGAGGTCGGTGATTCAGCAGGCCCTGAGGTCGGTGATTCAGTGGGCCCTGAGGTCGGTGATTCAGTAGGCCCTGAGGTCGGTGATTCAGTAGGCCCTGAGGTCGGTGATTCAGTAGACCCTGAGGTCGGTGATTCAGTGGGCCCTGAGGTTGGTGATTCAGTAGGTCCTGAGGTCGGTGATTCAGTAGGCCCTGAGGTCGGTGATTCAGTAGGCCCTGAGGTCGGTGATTCAGTAGGTCCTGAGGTCGGTGATTCAGTAGGTCCTGAGGTCGGTGATTCAGTAAGCCCTGAGGTCGGTGATTCAGCAGGCCCTGAGGTCGGTGTGTCAGTGGGCCCTGAGGTCGGTGATTCAGTAGGTCCTGAGGTCGGTGATTAAGTAGGCCCTGAGGTCAGTGATTCAATAGGCCCTGAGGTCGGTGAGTCAGTAGGTCCTGAGGTCAGTGATTCAGTAGGTCCTGAGGTCGGTGATTCAGTAGGTCCTGAGGTCGGTGATTCAGTAGGTCCTGAGGTCGGTGATTCGGTAGGCCCTGAGGTCGGCGATAAGGTAGGCCCTGAGGCCGGTGATTCAGTAGGTCTTGAGGTCGGTGATTCAGTAGGTCTTGAGGTTGGTGATTCAGTAGGCCCTGAGGTCGGTGAGTAGGTTCTGAGGTCGGTGATTCAGTAGGCCCTGAGGTCGCCGATTCGGTAGGTCCTGAGGTCGGTGATACAGTAGGTCCTGAGGTCGGTGATTCAGTAGGTCCTGAGGTCGGTGAGTCAGTGGGCCCTGAGGTCGGTGATTCAGTAGTTGCTGAGGTCGGTGATTAAGTAGGTCCTGAGGTCGGTGATTCAGTAGGCCCTGAGGTCAGTGATTCAGTAGGCCCTGAGGTCGGTGATTCAGTAGGCCCTGAGGTCGGTGATTCAGTAGGCCCTGAGGTCGGTGATTCAGTAGGCCCTGAGGTCGGTGAGTCAGTGGGCCCTGAGGTCGGTGATTCAGTAGTTCCTGAGGTCGGTGAGTCAGTAGGCCCTGAGGTCAGTGATTCAGTAGGTCCTGAGGTCGGTGATTCAGTAGGTCCTGAGGTCGGTGATTCAGTAGGTCCTGAGGTCGGTGATTCAGTAGTTCCTGAGGTCGGTGATTCAGTAGGTCCTGAGGTCGGTGATTCACTAGGCCCTGAGGTCGGTGATTCAGTAGGTCCTGAGGTCGGTGATTCAGTAGGTCCTGAGTTCGGTGATTCAGTAGGTCCTGAGGTCGGTGATTCCGTAGGTCTTGAGGTCGGTGATTCAGTAGGTCCTGAGGTCGGTGATTCAGTAGGTCTTGAGGTCGGTGATTCAGTAGGTCCTGAGGTCGGTGATTCAGCAGGCCCTGAGGTCGGTGATTCAGTGGGCCCTGAGGTCGGTGATTCAGTAGGCCCTGAGGTCGGTGATTCAGTAGGCCCTGAGGTCGGTGATTCAGTAGACCCTGAGGTCGGTGATTCATTGGGCTCTGAGGTTGGTGATTCAGTAGGCCCTGAGGTCGGTGATTCAGTAGGCCCTGAGGTCGGTGATTCAGTAGGCCCTGAGGTCGGTGATTCAGTAGGCCCTGAGGTCGGTGATTCAGTGGGCCCTGAGGTCGGTGATTCGGTAGGCCCTGAGGCCGGTGATTCGGTAGGTCCTGAGGTCGGTGATTCAGTAGGTCCTGAGGTCGGTGATTCAGTAGGCCCTGAGGTCAGTGATTCAATAGGCCCTGAGGTCGGTGAGTCAGTAGGCCCTGAGGTCAGTGATTCAGTAGGTCCTGAGGTTGGTGATTCAGTAGGTCCTGAGGTCGGTGATTCAGTAGGTCCTGAGGTCGGTGATTCGGTAGGCCCTGAGGTCGGCGATAAGGTAGGCCCTGAGGTCGGTGATTCAGTAGGTCTTGAGGTCGGTGATTCAGTAGGTCTTGAGGTCGGTGATTCAGTAGGCCCTGAGGTCGGTGAGTAGGTTCTGAGGTCGGTGATTCAGTAGGCCCTGAGGTCGCCGATTCGGTAGGTCCTGAGGTCGGTGATACAGTGGGCCCTGAGGTCGGTGATTCAGTAGTTGCTGAGGTCGGTGATTAAGTAGGTCCTGAGGTCGGTGATTCAGTAGGCGCTGAGGTCAGTGATTCAGTAGGCCCTGAGGTCGGTGATTCAGTAGGCCCTGAGGTCGGTGATTCAGTAGGCCCTGAGGTCGGTGATTCAGCAGGCCCTGAGGTCGGTGTGTCAGTGGGCCCTGAGGTCGGTGATTCAGTAGGCCCTGAGGTCGGTGATTCAGTAGGCCCTGAGGTCAGTGATTCAGTAGGCCCAGAGGTCGGTGATTCAGTAGGTCCTGAGGTCAGTGATTCAGTAGGCCCTGAGGTCGGTGATTCAGTAGGCCCTGAGGCCGGTGATTCGGTAGGTCCTGAGGTCGGTGATTCAGTAGGTCCTGAGGTCGGTGATTCAGTAGGCCCTGAGGTCGGTGATTCAGCAGGCCCTGAGGTCGGTGTGTCAGTGGGCCCTGAGGTCGGTGATTCAGTAGTTCCTGAGGTCGGTGATTAAGTGGGCCCTGAGGTCAGTGATTCAATAGGCCCTGAGGTCGGTGAGTCAGTAGGCCCTGAGGTCAGTGATTCAGTAGGTCCTGAGGTCGGTGATTCAGTAGATCCTGAGGTCGGTGATTCAGTAGGTCCTGAGGCCGGTGATTCAGTAGGCCCTGAGGTCGGTGATTCAGTAGGCCCTGAGGTCGGTGATTCAGTAGGCCCTGAGGTCGGTGATTCAGCAGGCCCTGAGGTCGGTGTGTCAGTGGGCCCTGAGTTCGGTGATTCAGTAGGCCCTGAGGTCGGTGATTCAGTAGTTCCTGAGGTCGGTGAGTCAGTAGGCCCTGAGGTCAGTGAGTCAGTGGGCCCTGAGGTCGGTGATTCAGTAGTTGCTGAGGTCGGTGATTAAGTAGGTCCTGAGGTCGGTGATTCAGTAGGCCCTGAGGTCAGTGATTCAGTAGGCCCTGAGGTCGGTGATTCAGTAGGCCCTGAGGTCGGTGATTCAGTAGGCTCTGAGGTCGGTGATTCAGTAGGCCCTGAGGTCGGTGAGTCAGTGGGCCCTGAGGTCGGTGATTCAGTAGTTCCTGAGGTCGGTGAGTCAGTAGGCCCTGAAGTCAGTAATTCAGTAGGTCCTGAGTTCGGTGATTCAGTAGATCCTGAGGTCGGTGATTCAGTAGGCCCTGAGGTCAGTGATTCAGTAGGTCCTGAGGTCGGTGATTCAGTAGGTCCTGAGGTCGGTGATTCAGTAGGTCCTGAGGTCGGTGATTCAGTAGGCCCTGAGGTCGGTGATTCAGTAGGTCCTGAGGTCGGTGATTCAGTAGGTCCTGAGATCGGTGATACAGTAGGTCCTGAGGTCGGTGATTCAGTAGGTCTTGAGTTCGGTGATTCAGTAGGTCCTGAGGTCGGTGATTCAGTAGGTCTTGAGGTCGGTGATTCAGTAGGTCCTGAGGTCGGTGATTCAGTAGGCCCTGAGGTCAGTGATTCAGTAGGCCCTGAGGTCGGTGGTTCAGTAGGCCCTGAGGTCGGTGATTCAGTAGGCCCTGAGGTCGGTGATTCAGTAGGCCCTGAGGTCGGTGATTCAGTGGGCCCTGAGGTCGGTGATTCAGTAGGCCCTGAGGCCGGTGATTCGGTAGGTCCTGAGGTCGGTGATTCAGTAGGTCCTGAGGTCGGTGAGTCAGTGGGCCCTGAGGTCGGTGATTCAGTAGTTGCTGAGGTCGGTGAGTCAGTAGGCCCTGAAGTCAGTGATTCAGTAGGTCCTGAGGTCGGTGATTCAGTAGGTCCTGAGGTCGGTGATTCAGTAGGTCCTGAGGTCGGTGATTCAGTAGGTCCTGAGGTCGGTGATTCAGTAGGCCCTGAGGTCGGTGATTCAGTAGGTCCTGAGGTCGGTGATTCAGTAGGTCCTGAGATCGGTGATACAGTAGGTCCTGAGGTCGGTGATTCAGTAGGTCTTGAGGTCGGTGATTCAGTAGGTCCTGAGGTCGGTGATTCAGTAGGTCTTGAGGTCGGTGATTCAGTAGGTCCTGAGGTCGGTGATTCAGTAGGCCCTGAGGTCAGTGATTCAGTAGGCCCTGAGGTCGGTGATTCAGTAGGCCCTGAGGTCGGTGATTCAGTAGGCCCTGAGGTCGGTGATTCAGTAGGCCCTGAGGTCGGTGATTCAGTGGGCCCTGAGGTCGGTGATTCAGTAGGCCCTGAGGCCGGTGATTCGGTAGGTCCTGAGGTCGGTGATTCAGTAGGTCCTGAGGTCGGTGATTCAGTAGGCCCTGAGGTCGGTGATTCAGCAGGCCCTGAGGTCGGTGTGTCAGTGGGCCCTGAGGTCGGTGATTCAGTAGTTCCTGAGGTCGGTGATTCAATAGGCCCTGAGGTCGGTGAGACAGTAGGCCCTGAGGTCAGTGATTCAGTAGGTCCTGAGGTCGGTGATTCAGTAGGTCCTGAGGTCGGTGATTCAGTAGGTCCTGAGGTCGGTGATTCGGTAGGCCCTGAGGCCGGTGATTCAGTAGGTCTTGAGGTCGGTGATTCAGTAGGTCTTGAGATTGGTGATTCAGTAGGCCCTGAGGTCGGTGAGTAGGTTCTGAGGTCGGTGATTCAGTAGGCCCTGAGGTCGCCGATTCGGTAGGTCCTGAGGTCGGTGATACAGTAGGTCCTGAGGTCGGTGATTCAGTAGGTCCTGAGGTCGGTGAGTCAGTGGGCCCTGAGGTCGGTGATTCAGTAGTTGCTGAGATCGGTGATTAAGTAGGTCCTGAGGTCGGTGATTCAGTAGGCCCTGAGGTCAGTGATTCAGTAGGCCCTGAGGTCGGTGATTCAGTAGACCCTGAGGTCGGTGATTCAGTAGGCCCTGAGGTCGGTGATTCAGTAGGCCCTGAGGTCGGTGAGTCAGTGGGCCCTGAGGTCGGTGATTCAGTAGTTCGTGAGGTCGGTGAGTCAGTAGGCCCTGAAGTCAGTGATTCAGTAGGTCCTGAGGTCGGTGATTCAGTAGGTCCTGAGGTCGGTGATTCAGTAGGTCTTGAGGTCGGTGATTCAGTAGGTCCTGAGGTCGGTGATTCAGTAGGCCCTGAGGTCGGTGAGTCAGTGGGCCCTGAGGTCGGTGATTCAGTAGTTCCTGAGGTCGGTGAGTCAGTAGGCCCTGAAGTCAGTAATTCAGTAGGTCCTGAGTTCGGTGATTCAGTAGATCCTGAGGTCGGTGATTCAGTAGGCCCTGAGGTCAGTGATTCAGTAGGTCCTGAGGTCGGTGATTCAGTAGGTCCTGAGGTCGGTGATTCAGTAGGTCCTGAGGTCGGTGATTCAGTAGGCCCTGAGGTCGGTGATTCAGTAGGTCCTGAGGTCGGTGATTCAGTAGGTCCTGAGATCGGTGATACAGTAGGTCCTGAGGTCGGTGATTCAGTAGGTCTTGAGGTCGGTGATTCAGTAGGTCCTGAGGTCGGTGATTCAGTAGGTCTTGAGGTCGGTGATTCAGTAGGTCCTGAGGTCGGTGATTCAGTAGGCCCTGAGGTCAGTGATTCAGTAGGCCCTGAGGTCGGTGATTCAGTAGGCCCTGAGGTCGGTGATTCAGTAGGCCCTGAGGTCGGTGATTCAGTAGGTCCTGAGGTCGGTGATTCAGTGGGCCCTGAGGTCGGTGATTCAGTAGGCCCTGAGGCCGGTGATTCGGTAGGTCCTGAGGTCGGTGATTCAGTAGGTCCTGAGGTCGGTGAGTCAGTGGGCCCTGAGGTCGGTGATTCAGTAGTTGCTGAGGTCGGTGAGTCAGTAGGCCCTGAAGTCAGTGATTCAGTAGGTCCTGAGGTCGGTGATTCAGTAGGTCCTGAGGTCGGTGATTCAGTAGGTCCTGAGGTCGGTGATTCAGTAGGTCCTGAGGTCGGTGATTCAGTAGGCCCTGAGGTCGGTGATTCAGTAGGTCCTGAGGTCGGTGATTCAGTAGGTCCTGAGATCGGTGATACAGTAGGTCCTGAGGTCGGTGATTCAGTAGGTCTTGAGGTCGGTGATTCAGTAGGTCCTGAGGTCGGTGATTCAGTAGGTCTTGAGGTCGGTGATTCAGTAGGTCCTGAGGTCGGTGATTCAGTAGGCCCTGAGGTCAGTGATTCAGTAGGCCCTGAGGTCGGTGATTCAGTAGGCCCTGAGGTCGGTGATTCAGTAGGCCCTGAGGTCGGTGATTCAGTAGGCCCTGAGGTCGGTGATTCAGTGGGCCCTGAGGTCGGTGATTCAGTAGGCCCTGAGGCCGGTGATTCGGTAGGTCCTGAGGTCGGTGATTCAGTAGGTCCTGAGGTCGGTGATTCAGTAGGCCCTGAGGTCGGTGATTCAGCAGGCCCTGAGGTCGGTGTGTCAGTGGGCCCTGAGGTCGGTGATTCAGTAGTTCCTGAGGTCGGTGATTCAGTAGTTCCTGAGGTCGGTGATTCAATAGGCCCTGAGGTCGGTGAGTCAGTAGGCCCTGAGGTCAGTGATTCAGTAGGTCCTGAGGTCGGTGATTCAGTAGGTCCTGAGGTCGGTGATTCAGTAGGTCCTGAGGTCGGTGATTCGGTAGGCCCTGAGGTCGGCGATAAGGTAGGCCCTGAGGCCGGTGATTCAGTAGGTCTTGAGGTCGGTGATTCAGTAGGTCTTGAGATTGGTGATTCAGTAGGCCCTGAGGTCGGTGAGTAGGTTCTGAGGTCGGTGATTCAGTAGGCCCTGAGGTCGCCGATTCGGTAGGTCCTGAGGTCGGTGATACAGTAGGTCCTGAGGTCGGTGAGTCAGTGGGCCCTGAGGTCGGTGATTCAGTAGTTGCTGAGATCGGTCATTAAGTAGGTCCTGAGGTCGGTGATTCAGTAGGCCCTGAGGTCAGTGATTCAGTAGGCCCTGAGGTCGGTGATTCAGTAGACCCTGAGGTCGGTGATTCAGTAGGCCCTGAGGTCGGTGATTCAGTAGGCCCTGAGGTCGGTGAGTCAGTGGGCCCTGAGGTCGGTGATTCAGTAGTTCCTGAGGTCGGTGAGTCAGTAGGCCCTGAAGTCAGTGATTCAGTAGGTCCTGAGGTCGGTGATTCAGTAGGTCCTGAGGTCGGTGATTCAGTAGGTCTTGAGGTCGGTGATTCAGTAGGTCCTGAGGTCGGTGATTCAGTAGGCCCTGAGGTCAGTGATTCAGTAGGCCCTGAGGTCAGTGATTCAGTAGGCCCTGAGGTCGGTGATTCAGTAGGCCCTGAGGTCGGTGATTCAGTAGGTCCTGAGGTCGGTGATTCAGTGGGCCCTGAGGTCGGTGATTCAGTAGGCCCTGAGGCCGGTGATTCGGTAGGTCCTGAGGTCGGTGATTCAGTAGGTCCTGAGGTCGGTGATTCAGTAGTTCCTGAGGTCGGTGATTAAGTAGGCCCTGAGGTCAGTGATTCAATAGGCCCTGAGGTCGGTGAGTCAGTAGGTCCTGAGGTCAGTGATTCATTAGGTCCTGAGGTCGGTGATTCAGTAGGTCCTGAGGTCGGTGATTCAGTAGGTCTAGAGATTGGTGATTCAGTAGGCCCTGAGGTCGGTGAGTAGGTTCTGAGGTCGGTGATTCAGTAGGCCCTGAGGTCGCCGATTCGGTAGGTCCTGAGGTCGGTGATACAGTAGGTCCTGAGGTCGGTGATTCAGTAGGTCCTGAGGTCGGTGATTCAGTGGGCCCTGAGGTCGGTGATTCAGTAGTTGCTGAGATCGGTGATTAAGTAGGTCCTGAGGTCGGTGATTCAGTAGGCCCTGAGGTCAGTGATTCAGTAGGCCCTGAGGTCGGTGATTCAGTAGACCCTGAGGTCGGTGATTCAGTAGGCCCTGAGGTCGGTGATTCAGTAGGCCCTGAGGTCGGTGAGTCAGTGGGCCCTGAGGTCGGTGATTCAGTAGTTCCTGAGGTCGGTGAGTCAGTAGGCCCTGAAGTCAGTGATTCAGTAGGTCCTGAGGTCGGTGATTCAGTAGGTCCTGAGGTCGGTGATTCAGTAGGTCTTGAGGTCGGTGATTCAGTAGGTCCTGAGGTCGGTGATTCAGTAGGACCTGAGGTCAGTGATTCAGTAGGCCCTGAGGTCGGTGATTCAGTAGGCCCTGAGGTCGGTGATTCAGTAGGCCCTGAGGTCGGTGATTCAGTAGGTCCTGAGGTCGGTGATTCAGTGGGCCCTGAGGTCGGTGATTCAGTAGGCCCTGAGGCCGGTGATTCGGTAGGTCCTGAGGTCGGTGATTCAGTAGGTCCTGAGGTCGGTGATTCAGTAGTTCCTGAGGTCGGTGATTAAGTAGGCCCTGAGGTCAGTGATTCAATAGGCCCTGAGGTCGGTGAGTCAGTAGGTCCTGAGGTCAGTGATTCATTAGGTCCTGAGGTCGGTGATTCAGTAGGTCCTGAGGTCGGTGATTCAGTAGGTCCTGAGGTCGGTGATTCGGTAGGCCCTGAGGTCGGCGATAAGGTAGGCCCTGAGGCCGGTGATTAAGTAGGTCTTGAGGTCGGTGATTCAGTAGGTCTTGAGGTTGGTGATTCAGTAGGCCCTGAGGTCGGTGAGTAGGTTCTGAGGTCGGTGATTCAGTAGGCCCTGAGGTCGCCGATTCGGTAGGTCCTGAGGTCGGTGATACAGTAGGTCCTGAGGTCGGTGATTCAGTAGGTCCTGAGGTCGGTGAGTCAGTGGGCCCTGAGGTCGGTGATTCAGTAGTTGCTGAGGTCGGTGATTAAGTAGGTCCTGAGGTCGGTGATTCAGTAGGCCCTGAGGTCAGTGATTCAGTAGGCCCTGAGGTCGGTGATTCAGTAGGCCCTGAGGTCGGTGATTCAGTAGGCCCTGAGGTCGGTGATTCAGTAGGCCCTGAGGTCGGTGAGTCAGTGGGCCCTGAGGTCGGTGATTCAGTAGTTCCTGAGGTCGGTGAGTCAGTAGGCCCTGAGGTCAGTGATTCAGTAGGTCCTGAGGTCGGTGATTCAGTAGGTCCTGAGGTCGGTGATTCAGTAGGTCCTGAGGTCGGTGATTCAGTAGGTCCTGAGGTCGGTGATTCAGTAGGTCCTGAGGTCAGTGATTCAGTAGGCCCTGAGGTCGGTGATTCAGTAGGTCCTGAGGTCGGTGATTCAGTAGGTCCTGAGTTCAGTGATTCAGTAGGTCCTGAGGTCGGTGATTCAGTGGGTCTTGAGGTCGGTGATTCAGTAGGTCCTGAGGTCGGTGATTCAGTAGGTCTTGAGGTCGGTGATTCAGTAGGTCCTGAGGTCGGTGATTCAGCAGTCCCTGAGGTCGGTGATTCAGTGGGCCCTGAGGTCGGTGATTCAGTAGGCCCTGAGGTCGGTGATTCAGTAGGCCCTGAGGTCGGTGATTCAGTAGACCCTGAGGTCGGTGATTCAGTGGGCCCTGAGGTTGGTGATTCAGTAGGCCCTGAGGTCGGTGATTCAGTAGGCCCTGAGGTCGGTGATTCAGTAGGCCCTGAGGTCGGTGATTCAGTAGGCCCTGAGGTCGGTGATTCAGTGGGCCCTGAGGTCGGTGATTCGGTAGGCCCTGAGGCCGGTGATTCGGTAGGTCCTGAGGTCGGTGATTCAGTAGGTCCTGAGGTCGGTGATTCAGTAGGCCCTGAGGTCAGTGATTCAATAGGCCCTGAGGTCGGTGAGTCAGTAGGCCCTGAGGTCAGTGATTCAGTAGGTCCTGAGGTCAGTGATTCAGTAGGTCCTGAGGTCGGTGATTCAGTAGGTCCTGAGGTCGGTGATTCGGTAGGCCCTGAGGTCGGCGATAAGGTAGGCCCTGAGGTCGGTGATTCAGTAGGTCTTGAGGTCGGTGATTCAGTAGGTCTTGAGGTCGGTGATTCAGTAGGCCCTGAGGTCGGTGAGTAGGTTCTGAGGTCGGTGATTCAGTAGGCCCTGAGGTCGCCGATTCGGTAGGTCCTGAGGTCGGTGATACAGTAGGTCCTGAGGTCGGTGATTCAGTAGGTCCTGAGGTCGGTGAGTCAGTGGGCCCTGAGGTCGGTGATTCAGTAGTTGCTGAGGTCGGTGATTAAGTAGGTCCTGAGGTCGGTGATTCAGTAGGCCCTGAGGTCAGTGATTCAGTAGGCCCTGAGGTCGGTGATTCAGTAGGCCCTGAGGTCGGTGATTCAGTAGGCCCTGAGGTCGGTGATTCAGCAGGCCCTGAGGTCGGTGTGTCAGTGGGCCCTGAGGTCGGTGATTCAGTAGGCCCTGAGGTCAGTGATTCAGTAGGCCCTGAGGTCGGTGATTCAGTAGGCCCTGAGGTCAGTGATTCAGTAGGCCCTGAGGTCGGTGATTCAGTAGGCCCTGAGGCCGGTGATTCGGTAGGTCCTGAGGTCGGTGATTCAGTAGGTCCTGAGGTCGGTGATTCCGTAGGCCCTGAGGTCGGTGATTCAGCAGGCCCTGAGGTCGGTGTGTCAGTGGGCCCTGAGGTCGGTGATTCAGTAGTTCCTGAGGTCGGTGATTAAGTAGGCCCTGAGGTCAGTGATTCAATAGGCCCTGAGGTCGGTGAGTCAGTAGGCCCTGAGGTCAGTGATTCAGTAGGTCCTGAGGTCGGTGATTCAGTAGGTCCTGAGGTCGGTGATTCAGTAGGTCCTGAGGTCGGTGATTCGGTAGGCCCTGAGGTCGGCGATAAGGTAGGCCCTGAGGCCGGTGATTCAGTAGGTCTTGAAGTCGGTGATTCAGTAGGTCTTGAGGTCGGTGATTCAGTAGGCCCTGAGGTCGGTGAGTAGGTTCTGAGGTCGGTGATTCAGTAGGCCCTGAGGTCGCCGATTCGGTAGGTCCTGAGGTCGGTGATACAGTAGGTCCTGAGGTCGGTGATTCAGTAGGTACTGAGGTCGGTGAGTCAGTGGGCCCTGAGGTCGGTGATTCAGTAGTTGCTGAGGTCGGTGATTAAGTAGGTCCTGAGGTCGGTGATTCAGTAGGCCCTGAGGTCAGTGATTCAGTAGGCCCTGAGGTCGGTGATTCAGTAGGCCCTGAGGTCGGTGATTCAGTAGGCTCTGAGGTCGGTGATTCAGTAGGCCCTGAGGTCGGTGAGTCAGTGGGCCTTGAGGTCGGTGATTCAGTAGTTCCTGAGGTCGGTGAGTCAGTAGGCCCTGAAGTCAGTGATTCAGTAGGTCCTGAGGTCGGTGATTCAGTAGATCCTGAGGTCGGTGATTCAGTAGGCCCTGAGGTCAGTGATTCAGTAGGTCCTGAGGTCGGTGATTCAGTAGGTCCTGAGGTCGGTGATTCAGTAGGTCCTGAGGTCGGTGATTCAGTAGGTCCTGAGGTCGGTGATTCAGTAGGCCCTGAGGTCGGTGATTCAGTAGGTCCTGAGGTCGGTGATTCAGTAGGTCCTGAGATCGGTGATACAGTAGGTCCTGAGGTCGGTGATTCAGTAGGTCTTGAGGTCGGTGATTCAGTAGGTCCTGAGGTCGGTGATTCAGTAGGTCTTGAGGTCGGTGATTCAGTAGGTCCTGAGGTCGGTGATTCAGTAGGCCCTGAGGTCAGTGATTCAGTAGGCCCTGAGGTCGGTGATTCAGTAGGCCCTGAGGTCGGTGATTCAGTAGGCCCTGAGGTCGGTGATTCAGTAGGCCCTGAGGTCGGTGATTCAGTGGGCCCTGAGGTCGGTGATTCAGTAGGCCCTGAGGCCGGCGATTCGGTAGGTCCTGAGGTCGGTGATTCAGTAGGTCCTGAGGTCGGTGATTCAGTAGGCCCTGAGGTCGGTGATTCAGCAGGCCCTGAGGTCGGTGTGTCAGTGGGCCCTGAGGTCGGTGATTCAGTAGTTCCTGAGGTCGGTGATTAAGTAGGCCCTGAGGTCAGTGATTCAATAGGCCCTGAGGTCGGTGAGTCAGTAGGCCCTGAGGTCAGTGATTCAGTAGGTCCTGAGGTCGGTGATTCAGTAGGTCCTGAGGTCGGTGATTCAGTAGGTCCTGAGGTTGGTGATTCGGTAGGCCCTGAGGTCGGCGATAAGGTAGGCCCTGAGGCCAGTGATTCAGTAGGTCTTGAGGTCGGTGATTCAGTAGGTCTTGAGATTGGTGATTCAGTAGGCCCTGAGGTCGCCGATTCGGTAGGTCCTGAGGTCGGTGATACAGTAGGTCCTGAGGTCGGTGATTCAGTAGGTCCTGAGGTCGGTGAGTCAGTGGGCCCTGAGGTTGGTGATTCAGTAGTTGCTGAGGTCGGTGATTAAGTAGGTCCTGAGGTCGGTGATTCAGTAGGCCCTGAGGTCAGTGATTCAGTAGGCCCTGAGGTCGGTGATTCAGTAGGCCCTGAGGTCGGTGATTCAGTAGGCCCTGAGGTCGGTGATTCAGTAGGCCCTGAGGTCAGTGAGTCAGTGGGCCCTGAGGTCGGTGATTCAGTAGTTCCTGAGGTCGGTGATTCAGTAGGCCCTGAGGTCAGTGATTCAGTAGGTCCTGAGGTCGGTGATTCAGTAGGTCCTGAGGTCGGTGATTCAGTAGGCCCTGAGGTCAGTGATTCAGTAGGTCCTGAGGTTGGTGATTCGGTCGGCCCTGAGGTCGGCGATAAGGTAGGCCCTGAGGCCAGTGATTCAGTAGGTCTTGAGGTCGGTGATTCAGTAGGTCTTGAGATTGGTGATTCAGTAGGCCCTGAGGTCGGTGAGTAGGTTCTGAGGTCGGTGATTCAGTAGGCCATGAGGTCGCCGATTCGGTAGGTCCTGAGGTCGGTGATACAGTAGGTCCTGAGGTCGGTGATTCAGTAGGTCCTGAGGTCGGTGAGTCAGTGGGCCCTGAGGTCGGTGATTCAGTAGTTGCTGAGGTCGGTGATTAAGTAGGTCCTGAGGTCGGTGATTCAGTAGGTCCTGAGGTCGGTGATTCAGTAGGTCCTGAGGTCGGTGATTCAGTAGGACCTGAGGTCGGTGATTCAGTAGGTCCTGAGGTCGGTGATTCAGTAGGTCCTGAGGTCGGTGATTCAGTAGTTCCTGAGGTCGGTGATTCAGTAGGCCCTGAGGTCGGTGATTCAGTAGGCCCTGAGGTCGGTGATTCAGTAGGTCCTGAGGACGGTGATTCAGTAGGTCCTGAGGTCGGTGATTCAGTAGGTCTTGAGGTCGGTGATTCAGTAGGCCCTGAGGTCGGTGATTCAGTAGGCCCTGAGGTCGGTGATTCAGTGGGCCCTGAGGTCGGTGATTCAGTAGGCCCTGAGGCCGGTGATTCGGTAGGTCCTGAGGTCGGTGATTCAGTAGGTCCTGAGGTCGGTGATTCAGTAGGCCCTGAGGTCGGTGATTCAGCAGGCCCTGAGGTCGGTGTGTCAGTGGGCCCTGAGGTCGGTGATTCAGTAGTTCCTGAGGTCGGTGATTAAGTAGGCCCTGAGGTCAGTGATTCAATAGGCCCTGAGGTCGGTGAGTCAGTAGGCCCTGAGGTCAGTGATTCAGTAGGTCCTGAGGTCGGTGATTCAGTAGGTCCTGAGGTCGGTGATTCATTAGGTCCTGAGGTTGGTGATTCGGTAGGCCCTGAGGTCGGCGATAAGGTAGGCCCTGAGGCCGGTGATTCAGTAGGTCTTGAGGTCGCCGATTCGGTAGGTCCTGAGGTCGGTGATACAGTAGGTCCTGAGGTCGGTGATTCAGTAGGTCCTGAGGTCGGTGAGTCAGTGGGCCCTGAGGTTGGTGATTCAGTAGTTGCTGAGGTCGGTGATTAAGTAGGTCCTGAGGTCGGTGATTCAGTAGGCCCTGAGGTCAGTGATTCAGTAGGCCCTGAGGTCGGTGATTCAGTAGGCCCTGAGGTCGGTGATTCAGTAGGCCCTGAGGTCGGTGATTCAGTAGGCCCTGAGGTCAGTGAGTCAGTGGGCCCTGAGGTCGGTGATTCAGTAGTTCCTGAGGTCGGTGATTCAGTAGGCCCTGAGGTCAGTGATTCAGTAGGTCCTGAGGTCGGTGATTCAGTAGGTCCTGAGGTCGGTGATTCAGTAGGCCCTGAGGTCAGTGATTCAGTAGGTCCTGAGGTTGGTGATTCGGTCGGCCCTGAGGTCGGCGATAAGGTAGGCCCTGAGGCCAGTGATTCAGTAGGTCTTGAGGTCGGTGATTCAGTAGGTCTTGAGATTGGTGATTCAGTAGGCCCTGAGGTCGGTGAGTAGGTTCTGAGGTCGGTGATTCAGTAGGCCCTGAGGTCGCCGATTCGGTAGGTCCTGAGGTCGGTGATACAGTAGGTCCTGAGGTCGGTGATTCAGTAGGTCCTGAGGTCGGTGAGTCAGTGGGCCCTGAGGTCGGTGATTCAGTAGTTGCTGAGGTCGGTGATTAAGTAGGTCCTGAGGTCGGTGATTCAGTAGGCCCTGAGGTCAGTGATTCAGTAGGCCCTGAGGTCGGTGATTCAGTAGGCCCTGAGGTCGGTGATTCAGTAGGCCCTGAGGTCGGTGATTCAGTAGGCCCTGAGGTCAGTGAGTCAGTGGGCCCTGAGGTCGGTGATTCAGTAGTTCCTGAGGTCGGTGATTCAGTAGGCCCTGAGGTCGGTGATTCAGTAGGCCCTGAGGTCGGTGATTCAGTAGGCCCTGAGGTCAGTGAGTCAGTGGGCCCTGAGGTCGGTGATTCAGTAGTTCCTGAGGTCGGTGATTCAGTAGGCCCTGAGGTCGGTGATTCAGTAGGTCCTGAGGTCGGTGATCCAGTAGGCCCTGAGGTCAGTGATTCAGTAGGTCCTGAGGTCGGTGATTCAGTAGGTCCTGAGGTCGGTGATTCAGTAGGCCCTGAGGTCAGTGATTCAGTAGGTCCTGAGGTCGGTGATTCAGTAGGTCCTGAGGTCGGTGATTCAGTAGGTCCTGAGGTCGGTGATTCAGTAGGACCTGAGGTCGGTGATTCAGTAGGTCCTAAGGTCGGTGATTCAGTAGGTCCTGAGGTCGGTGATTCAGTAGTTCCTGAGGTCGGTGATTCAGTAGGCCCTGAGGTCGGTGATTCAGTAGGCCCTGAGGTCGGTGATTCAGTAGGTCCTGAGGACGGTGATTCAGTAGGTCCTGAGGTCGGTGATTCAGTAGGTCTTGAGGTCGGTGATTCAGTAGGCCCTGAGGTCGGTGATTCAGTAGGCCCTGAGGTCGGTGATTCAGTGGGCCCTGAGGTCGGTGATTCAGTAGGCCCTGAGGCCGGTGATTCGGTAGGTCCTGAGGTCGGTGATTCAGTAGGTCCTGAGGTCGGTGATTCAGTAGGCCCTGAGGTCGGTGATTCAGCAGGCCCTGAGGTCGGTGTGTCAGTGGGCCCTGAGGTCGGTGATTCAGTAGTTCCTGAGGTCGGTGATTAAGTAGGCCCTGAGGTCAGTGATTCAATAGGCCCTGAGGTCGGTGAGTCAGTAGGCCCTGAGGTCAGTGATTCAGTAGGTCCTGAGGTCGGTGATTCAGTAGGTCCTGAGGTCGGTGATTCATTAGGTCCTGAGGTTGGTGATTCGGTAGGCCCTGAGGTCGGTGAGTAGGTTCTGAGGTCGGTGATTCAGTAGGCCCTGAGGTCGCCGATTCGGTAGGTCCTGAGGTCGGTGATACAGTAGGTCCTGAGGTCGGTGATTCAGTAGGTCCTGAGGTCGGTGAGTCAGTGGGCCCTGAGGTCGGTGATTCAGTAGTTGCTGAGGTCGGTGATTAAGTAGGTCCTGAGGTCGGTGATTCAGTAGGCCCTGAGGTCAGTGATTCAGTAGGCCCTGAGGTCGGTGATTCAGTAGGCCCTGAGGTCGGTGATTCAGTAGGCCCTGAGGTCGGTGATTCAGTAGGCCCTGAGGTCAGTGAGTCAGTGGGCCCTGAGGTCGGTGATTCAGTAGTTCCTGAGGTCGGTGATTCAGTAGGCCCTGAGGTCGGTGATTCAGTAGGCCCTGAGGTCGGTGATTCAGTAGGCCCTGAGGTCAGTGAGTCAGTGGGCCCTGAGGTCGGTGATTCAGTAGTTCCTGAGGTCGGTGATTCAGTAGGCCCTGAGGTCGGTGATTCAGTAGGTCCTGAGGTCGGTGATTCAGTAGGCCCTGAGGTCAGTGATTCAGTAGGTCCTGAGGTCGGTGATTCAGTAGGTCCTGAGGTCGGTGATTCAGTAGGCCCTGAGGTCAGTGATTCAGTAGGTCCTGAGGTCGGTGATTCAGTAGGTCCTGAGGTCGGTGATTCAGTAGGTCCTGAGGTCGGTGATTCAGTAGGACCTGAGGTCGGTGATTCAGTAGGTCCTGAGGTCGGTGATTCAGTAGGTCCTGAGGTCGGTGATTCAGTAGTTCCTGAGGTCGGTGATTCAGTAGGCCCTGAGGTCGGTGATTCAGTAGGCCCTGAGGTCGGTGATTCAGTAGGTCCTGAGGACGGTGATTCAGTAGGTCCTGAGGTCGGTGATTCAGTAGGTCTTGAGGTCGGTGATTCAGTAGGCCCTGAGGTCAGTGATTCAGTAGGCCCTGAGGTCGGTGATTCAGTGGGCCCTGAGGTCGGTGATTCAGTAGGCCCTGAGGCCGGTGATTCGGTAGGTCCTGAGGTCGGTGATTCAGTAGGTCCTGAGGTCGGTGATTCAGTAGGCCCTGAGGTCGGTGATTCAGCAGGCCCTGAGGTCGGTGTGTCAGTGGGCCCTGAGGTCGGTGATTCAGTAGTTCCTGAGGTCGGTGATTAAGTAGGCCCTGAGGTCAGTGATTCAATAGGCCCTGAGGTCGGTGAGTCAGTAGGCCCTGAGGTCAGTGATTCAGTAGGTCCTGAGGTCGGTGATTCAGTAGGTCCTGAGGTCGGTGATTCATTAGGTCCTGAGGTTGGTGATTCGGTAGGCCCTGAGGTCGGTGAGTAGGTTCTGAGGTCGGTGATTCAGTAGGCCCTGAGGTCGCCGATTCGGTAGGTCCTGAGGTCGGTGATACAGTAGGTCCTGAGGTCGGTGATTCAGTAGGTCCTGAGGTCGGTGATTCAGTAGGCCCTGAGGTCAGTGATTCAGTAGGTCCTGAGGTCGGTGATTCAGTAGGTCCTGAGGTCGGTGATTCAGTAGGTCCTGAGGTCGGTGATTCAGTAGGACCTGAGGTCGGTGATTCAGTAGGTCCTGAGGTCGGTGATTCAGTAGGTCCTGAGGTCGGTGATTCAGTAGTTCCTGAGGTCGGTGATTCAGTAGGCCCTGAGGTCGGTGATTCAGTAGGCCCTGAGGTCGGTGATTCAGTAGGTCCTGAGGACGGTGATTCAGTAGGTCCTGAGGTCGGTGATTCAGTAGGTCTTGAGGTCGGTGATTCAGTAGGCCCTGAGGTCGGTGATTCAGTAGGCCCTGAGGTCGGTGATTCAGTGGGCCCTGAGGTCGGTGATTCAGTAGGCCCTGAGGCCGGTGATTCGGTAGGTCCTGAGGTCGGTGATTCAGTAGGTCCTGAGGTCGGTGATTCAGTAGGCCCTGAGGTCGGTGATTCAGCAGGCCCTGAGGTCGGTGTGTCAGTGGGCCCTGAGGTCGGTGATTCAGTAGTTCCTGAGGTCGGTGATTAAGTAGGCCCTGAGGTCAGTGATTCAATAGGCCCTGAGGTCGGTGAGTCAGTAGGCCCTGAGGTCAGTGATTCAGTAGGTCCTGAGGTCGGTGATTCAGTAGGTCCTGAGGTCGGTGATTCATTAGGTCCTGAGGTTGGTGATTCGGTAGGCCCTGAGGTCGGCGATAAGGTAGGCCCTGAGGCCGGTGATTCAGTAGGTCTTGAGGTCGGTGATTCAGTAGGTCTTGAGATTGGTGATTCAGTAGGCCCTGAGGTCGGTGAGTAGGTTCTGAGGTCGGTGATTCAGTAGGCCCTGAGGTCGCCGATTCGGTAGGTCCTGAGGTCGGTGATACAGTAGGTCCTGAGGTCGGTGATTCAGTAGGTCCTGAGGTCGGTGAGTCAGTGGGCCCTGAGGTCGGTGATTCAGTAGTTGCTGAGGTCGGTGATTAAGTAGGTCCTGAGGTCGGTGATTCAGTAGGACCTGAGGTCAGTGATTCAGTAGGCCCTGAGGTCGGTGATTCAGTAGGCCCTGAGGTCGGTGATTCAGTAGGCCCTGAAGTCGGTGATTCAGTAGGCCCTGAGGTCGGTGAGTCAGTGGGCCCTGAGGTCGGTGATTCAGTAGTTCCTGAGGTCGGTGATTCAGTAGGCCCTGAGGTCAGTGATTCAGTAGGTCCTGAGGTCGGTGATTCAGTAGGTCCTGAGGTCGGTGGTTCAGTCGGCCCTGAGGTCAGTGATTCAGTAGGTCCTGAGGTCGGTGATTCAGTAGGTCCTGAGGTCGGTGATTCAGTAGGTCCTGAGGTCGGTGATTCAGTAGGTCTTGAGGTCGGTGATTCAGTAGGTCTTGAGGTCGGTGATTCAGTAGGCCATGAGGTAGGTGATACAGTAGGCCCTGAGGTCGGTGATTCAGTAGGTCCAGAGGTCGGTGCTTCAGTAGGCCATGAGGTAGGTGATACAGTAGGCCCTGAGGTCGGTGATTCAGTAGGTCCAGAGGTCGGTGCTTCAGTAGGTCTTGAGGTCGGTGATTCAGTAGGTCCTGAGGTCGGTGATTCAGTAGGCCCTGAGGTCGGTGATACAGTAGGCCCTGAGGTCGGTGATTCATAGGCCCTGAGGTCGGTGATTCAGTAGGTCCTGAGGTCGGTGATTCAGTAGGTCCTGAGGTCGGTGATTCAGTAGGTCCTGAGGTCGGTGATTCGGTAGGCCCTGAGGTCGGCGATAAGGTAGGCCCTGAGGCCGGTGATTCAGTAGGTCTTGAGGTCGGTGATTCAGTAGGTCTTGAGGTTGGTGATTCAGTAGGCCCTGAGGTCGGTGATTCGGTAGGTCCTGAGGCCGGTGATTCAGTAGGTCCTGAGGTCGGTTATTCAGTAGGCCCTGAGGTCGGTGATTCAGCAGGCCCTGAGGTCGGTGTGTCAGTGGGCCCTGAGGTCGGTGATTCAGTAGTTCCTGAGGTCGGTGATTAAGTAGGCCCTGCGGTCAGTGATTCAATAGGCCCTGAGGTCGGTGAGTCAGTAGGCTTTGAGGTCAGTGATTCAGTAGGTCCTGAGGTCGGTGATTCAGTAGGTCCTGAGGTCGGTGATTCAGTAGGTCCTGAGGTCGGTGATTCGGTAGGCCCTGAGGTCGGTGATTCAGTAGGACCTGAGGTCGGTGATTCAGTAGGCCCTGAGGTCGGTGAGTCAGTGGGCCCTGACGTCGGTGATTCAGCAGTTCCTGAGGTCGGTGAGTCAGTAGGCCCTGAGGTCGGTGATTCAGTAGGTCCTGAGGTCGGTGATTCAGTAGGCCCTGAGGTCGGTGATTCAGTAGGCCCTGAGGTCGGTGATTCAGTAGGACCTGAGGTCGGTGATTCAGTAGGTCCTGAGGTCGGTGATTCAGTAGGTCCTGAGGTCAGTGATTCAGTAGGCCCTGAGGTCGGTGATTCAGTAGGTCCTGAGGTCGGTGATTCAGTAGGTCCTGAGGTCGGTGATTCAGTAGGCCCTGAGGTCGGTGATACAGTAGGTCTTGAGGTCGGTGATTCAGTAGGCCCTGAGGTCGGTGATTCAGTAGGTCCTGAGGTCAGTGATTCAGTAGGTCTTGAGGTCGGTGATTCAGTAGGTCCTGAGGTCGGTGATTCAGTAGGTCTTGAGGTCGGTGATTCAGTAGGTCCTGAGGTCGGTGATTCAGTAGGTCTTGAGGTCGGTGATTCAGTAGGTCTTGAGGTCGGTGATTCAGTAGGCCCTGAGTTCGGTGATTCAGTAGGCCCTGAGGTCGGTGATTCAGTTGGTCCTGAGGTCGGTGATTCAGTAGGTCTTGAGGTCGGTGATTCAGTAGGTCCTGAGGTCAGTGATTCAGTAGGCCCTGAGGTCGGTGATTCAGTAGGCCCTGAGGTCGGTGATTCTTAGGCCCTGAGGTCGGTGATTCAGTAGGTCCTGAGGTCGGTGATTCAGTAGGTCCTGAGGTCAGTGATTCAGTAGGTCCTGAGGTCGGTGATTCAGTAGGTCTTGAGGTCAGTGATTCAGTAGGTCCTGAGGTTGGTGATTCAGTAGGTCTTGAGGTCGGTGATTCAGTAGGTCCTGAGGTCGGTGATTCAGTCGGTCCTGAGGTCAGTGATTCAGTAGGCCCTGAGGTCGGTGATTCAGTAGGCCCTGAGGTCGGTGATTCAGTAGGCCCTGAGGTCGGTGATTCAGTAGGTCCTGAGGTCGGTGATTCAGTAGGCCCTGAGGTCGGTGATTCAGTAGGTCCTGAGGTCAGTGATTCAGTAGGCCCTGAGGTCGGTGATTCATAGGCCCTGAGGTCGGTGATTCAGTAGCTCCTGAGGTCGGTGATTCAATAGGTCCTGAGGTCGGTGATTCAGTAGGCCCTGAGGTCGGTGATTCAGTAGGCCCTGAGGTCGGTGATTCAGTAGATCCTGAGTTCGATGATTCAGTAGGTCCTGAGGTCGGTGATTCAGTAGGCCCTGAGGTCGGTGATTCAGTAGGCCCTGAGGTCGGTGAGTCACTAGGTCCTGAGGTCGGTGTTTCAGTAGGCCCTGAGATCGATGATACAGTAGGTCTTGAGGTCGGTGATTCAGTAGACCCTGAGGTCGGTGATTCAGTAGGCTCTGAGGTCGGTGATTCAGTAGGTCCTGAGGTTGGTGATTCAGTAGGCCCTGAGATCGGCGATTCAGTAGGCCCTGAGGTCGGTGATTCAATAGGCCCTGAGGTCGGTGATTCAGTAGGCCCTGAGGTCGGTGATTCAGTACGTCCTGAGGTTGGTGATTCAGTAGGCCCTGAGGTCGGCGATTCAGTAGGTCCTGAGGTCGGTGATTCAGTCGGCCCTGAGGTCGGTGATTCAATGGGCCCTGAGGTCGGTGATTCAGTAGGTCCTGAGGTCGGTGATTCAGTAGGCCCTGAGGTCGCTGATTCAATAGGCCCTAAGATCGGTGATTCAGTAGGTCCTGAGGTCGGTGATTCAGTAGGCCCTGAGGTCGGTGATTCAGTAGGTCCTGAGTTCGGCGAGTTGGTAGGCCCTGAGGTCGATGAGTAGGTCGGCCCTCAGATCGGCGAGTTGGTAGGTCCTGAGGTCGGCGAGTAGGTAGGCCCTGATGACAGCGAGTCGGTAGGTTTTGAGGTCGGTGATTCGGTAGGTCCTGAGGTCGGTGATTCAGTAGTTCTTGAGGCCGGTGATTCAGTAGGTCCTGAGGTCGGTGATTCAGTAGGCCCTGACGTTGGTGATTCAGTAGGTCTTGTGGTCAGTGATTCAGTAGGTCCTGAGGTCGGTCATTCAGTAGGCCCTGAGGTCGGTGATTCAGTAGGCCCTGAGGTCGGTGATTCAGTAGGCCGTGAGGTCGGTGATTCAGTAGGTCATGAGGTCGGTGATTCTGTAGGCCCTGAGGTCGTAGATTCAGTAGGCCCTGAGGTCGGTGATTCAGTAGGCCATGAGGTGTGTGATTCAGTAGGTCTTGAGGTCGGTGATTCAGTAGGCCCTGAGGTCGGTGATTCAGTAGGTCCTGAGGTCGGTGATTCAGTAGGCCCTGAGGTCAGTGATTCAGTAGGCTCTGAGGTCGGTCATTCAGTAGGCCTTGAGGTCTGTGATTCAGTAGGTCTTGAGGTCGGTGATTCAGTAGGCCCTGAGGTCGGTGATTCAGTAGGTCCTGAGGTCGGTGATTCAGTAGGCCCTGAGGTCGGAGATTCAGTAGGCCCTGAGGTCGGTGAATCAGTAGGTCCTGAGGTCGGTGATTCAGTAGGCCCTGAGGTCGGTGATTCAGTAGGCCCTGAGGTCGGTGATTCAGTAGGTCCTGAGGTCGGTGATTCAGTAGGTCCTGAGGTCGGTGATTCAGTCGGCCCTGAGGTCGGTGATTCAGTAGGTCCTGAGGTCGGTGATTCAGTAGGCCCTGAGGTCAGTGATTCAGTAGGTCCTGAGGTCGGTGATTCAGTAGGTCCTGAGGTCGGTGATTCAGTAGGCCCTGAGGTCAGTGATTCAGTAGGTCCTGAGGTCGGTGATTCAGTAGGCCCTGAGGTCGGTGATTCAGTCGGCCCTGAGGTCAGTGATTCAGTCGGCCCTGAGTTCAGTGATTCAGTAGGTCTTGAGGTCGGTGATTCAGTAGGTCCTGAGGTCGGTCATTCAGTAGGTCCTGAGGTCGGTGATTCGGTAGGCCCTGAGGTCGGTGATTCAGTAGGACCTGAGGTCGGTGATTCAGTAGGCCCTGAGGTCGGTGAGTCAGTGGGCCCTGACGTCGGTGATTCAGTAGTTCCTGAGGTCGGTGAGTCAGTAGGCCCTGAGGTCGGTGATTCAGTAGGTCCTGAGGTCGGTGATTCAGTAGGCCCTGAGGTCGGTGATTCAGTAGGCCCTGAGGTCGGTGATTCAGTAGGACCTGAGGTCGGTGATTCAGTAGGTCCTGAGGTCGGTGATTCAGTAGGTCCTGAGGTCAGTGATTCAGTAGGCCCTGAGGTCGGTGATTCAGTAGGTCCTGAGGTCGGTGATTCAGTAGGTCCTGAGGTCGGTGATTCAGTAGGCCCTGAGGTCGGTGATACAGTAGGTCTTGAGGTCGGTGATTCAGTAGGCCCTGAGGTCGGTGATTCAGTAGGTCCTGAGGTCGGTGATTCAGTAGGTCTTGAGGTCGGTGATTCAGTAGGTCCTGAGATCGGTTATTCAGTAGGTCTTGAGGTCGGTGATTCAGTAGGTCCTGAGGTCGGTGATTCAGTAGGTCTTGAGGTCGGTGATTCAGTAGGTCTTGAGGTCGGTGATTCAGTAGGCCCTGAGTTCGGTGATTCAGTAGGCCCTGAGGTCGGTGATTCAGTTGGTCCTGAGGTCGGTGATTCAGTAGGTCTTGAGGTCGGTGATTCAGTAGGTCCTGAGGTCAGTGATTCAGTAGGTCCTGAGGTCGGTGATTCAGTAGGTCTTGAGGTCAGTGATTCAGTAGGTCCTGAGGTCGGTGATTCAGTAGGTCTTGAGGTCGGTGATTCAGTAGGTCCTGAGGTCGGTGATTCAGTCGGTCCTGAGGTCAGTGATTCAGTAGGCCCTGAGGTCGGTGATTCAGTAGGCCCTGAGGTCGGTGATTCAGTAGGCCCTGAGGTCGGTGATTCAGTAGGTCCTGAGGTCGGTGATTCAGTAGGCCCTGAGGTCGGTGATTCAGTAGGTCCTGAGGTCAGTGATTCAGTAGGCCCTGAGGTCGGTGATTCATAGGCCCTGAGGTCGGTGATTCAGTAGCTCCTGAGGTCGGTGATTCAATAGGTCCTGAGGTCGGTGATTCAGTAGGCCCTGAGGTCGGTGATTCAGTAGGCCCTGAGGTCGGTGATTCAGTAGATCCTGAGTTCGGTGATTCAGTAGGTCCTGAGGTCGGTGATTCAGTAGGCCCTGAGGTCGGTGATTCAGTAGGCCCTGAGGTCGGTGAGTCACTAGGTCCTGAGGTCGGTGTTTCAGTAGGCCCTGAGATCGATGATACAGTAGGTCTTGAGGTCGGTGATTCAGTAGACCCTGAGGTCGGTGATTCAGTAGGCTCTGAGGTCGGTGATTCAGTAGGTCCTGAGGTTGGTGATTCAGTAGGCCCTGAGATCGGCGATTCAGTAGGCCCTGAGGTCGGTGATTCAGTAGGTCCTGAGTTCGGCGAGTTGGTAGGCCCTGAGGTCGATGAGTAGGTCGGCCCTCAGATCGGCGAGTTGGTAGGTCCTGAGGTCGGCGAGTAGGTAGGCCCTGATGACAGCGAGTCGGTAGGTTTTGAGGTCGGTGATTCGGTAGGTCCTGAGGTCGGTGATTCAGTAGTTCTTGAGGCCGGTGATTCAGTAGGTCCTGAGGTCGGTGATTCAGTAGGCCCTGACGTTGATGATTCAGTAGGTCTTGTGGTCAGTGATTCAGTAGGTCCTGAGGTCGGTCATTCAGTAGGCCCTGAGGTCGGTGATTCAGTAGGCCCTGAGGTCGGTGATTCAGTAGGCCGTGAGGTCGGTGATTCAGTAGGTCATGAGGTCGGTGATTCTGTAGGCCCTGAGGTCGTAGATTCAGTAGGCCCTGAGGTCGGTGATTCAGTAGGCCATGAGGTCTGTGATTCAGTAGGTCTTGAGGTCGGTGATTCAGTAGGCCCTGAGGTCGGTGATTCAGTAGGTCCTGAGGTCGGTGATTCAGTAGGCCCTGAGGTCAGTGATTCAGTAGGCTCTGAGGTCGGTCATTCAGTAGGCCTTGAGGTCTGTGATTCAGTAGGTCTTGAGGTCGGTGATTCAGTAGGCCCTGAGGTCGGTGATTCAGTAGGTCCTGAGGTCGGTGATTCAGTAGGCCCTGAGGTCGGAGATTCAGTAGGCCCTGAGGTCGGTGAATCAGTAGGTCCTAAGGTCGGGTGATTCAGTAGGCCCTGAGGTCGGTGATTCAGTAGGCCCTGAGGTCGGTGATTCAGTAGGTCCTGAGGTCGGTGATTCAGTAGGTCCTGAGGTCGGTGATTCAGTCGGCCCTGAGGTCGGTGATTCAGTAGGTCCTGAGGTCGGTGATTCAGTAGGCCCTGAGGTCAGTGATTCAGTAGGTCCTGAGGTCGGTGATTCAGTAGTTCCTGAGGTCGGTGATTCAGTAGGCCCTGAGGTCAGTGATTCAGTAGGTCCTGAGGTCGGTGATTCAGTAGGCCCTGAGGTCGGTGATTCAGTCGGCCCTGAGGTCAGTGATTCAGTCGGCCCTGAGGTCAGTGATTCAGGAGGTCTTGAGGTCGGTGATTCAGTAGGTCCTGAGGTCGGTCATTCAGTAGGCCCTGAGGTCGGTGATTCAGTAGGCCCTGAGTTCGGTGATTCAGTAGGTCCTGAGGTCGGTGATTCAGTAGGCCCTGAGGTCGGTGATTCAGTAGGCCCTGAGGTCGGTGATTCAGTAGGTCCTGAGGTCGGTGATTCAGTAGGTTCTGAGGTCGGTGATTCAGTAGGCCCTGAGGTCAGTGATTCAGTAGGTCCTGAGGTCGGTGATTCAGTCGGCCCTGAGGTCAGTGATTCAGTAGGTCCTGAGGTCGGTGATTCAGTAGGTCCTGAGGTCGGTGATTCAGTAGGTCCTGAGGTCGGTGATTCAATAGGCCCTGAGGTCAGTGATTCAGTAGGTCCTGAGGTCGGTGATTCAGTAGGCCCTGAGGTCAGTGATTCAGTAGGTCCTGAGGTCGGTGATTCAGTCGGCCCTGAGGTCGGTCATTCAGTCGGCCCTGAGGTCAGTGATTCAGTAGGTCCTGAGGTTGGTGATTCAGTCGGCCCTGAGTTTGGCGAGTAGGTGGAACCTGAGGTCGGTGATTCAGTAGGTCCTGAGGTCGGTGATTCAGTAGGTCCTGAGGTCGGTGATTCAGTAGGTGCTGAGGTCGGTGATTCAGTAGGCCCTGAGGTCAGTGATTCAGTAGGTCCTGAGGTCGGTGATTCAGTAGGCCCTGAGGTCAGTGATTCAGTAGGTCCTGAGGTCGGTGATTCAGTAGGTTCTGTGGTCGGTGATTCAGTAGGTCCTGAGGTCGGTGATTCAGTAGGCCCTGAGGTCAGTGGTTCAGTAGTTGCTGAGGTCGGTGATTCAGTAGGCCCTGAGGTCGGTGATTCAGTAGGCCCTGAGGTCGGTGATTCAGTCGGCCCTGAGGTCAGTGATTCAGTAGGTCCTGAGGTCGGTGATTCAGTAGGCCCTGAGGTCAGTGATTCAGTAGGTCCTGAGGTCGGTGATTCAGTAGGTCCTGAGGTCGGTGGTTCAGTAGGTCCTGAGGTCGGTGATTCATCGGCCCTGAGGTCGGTGATTCAGTAGGTCCTGAGGTCGGTGATTCAGTAGGTCCTGAGGTCAGTGATTCAGTAGGCCCTGAGGTCGGTGATTCAGTAGGCCCTGAGGTCGGTGATTCAGTAGGTCCTGAGGTCGGTGATTCAGTAGGTCCTGAGGTCGGTGATTCAGTAGGCCCTGAGGTCGGTGATTCAGTAGGCCCTGAGGTCGGTGATTCAGTAGATCCTGAGGTCGGTGATTCAGTAGGTCCTGAGGTCGGTGATTCAGTAGGCCCTGAGGTCGGTGATTCAGTAGGCCCTGAGGTCGGTGATTCAGTCGGCCCTGAGGTCGGTGATTCAGTAGGCCCTGAGGTCGGTGATTAATTAGGCCCTGAGGTCGGTGATTCAGTAGGCCCTGAGGTCGGTGATTCAGTAGGCCCTGAGGTCGGTGATTCAGTAGGTCCTGAGGTCGGTGATTCAGTAGGTCCTGAGGTCGGTGATTCAGTAGGCCCTGAGGTCGGTGATTCAGTAGGCTCTGAGGTCGGTGATTCAGTAGGCTCTGAGGTCGGTGATTCAGTAGGCCCTGATGTCAGCGAGTCGGTAGGTGTTGAAGTCGGTGATTCGATAGGTCCTGAGGTCGGCGAGTAGATAGGCCCTGAGGTCGGTGAGTAGGTAGGCCCTGAGGTCGGCGAGTAGACAGGCCCTGGGGTCGGTGAGTAGGTCGGTCCTGAGGTCGGTGAGTAGGTAGGCCCTGAGGTCAGCGAGTAGATAGGCCCTGAGGTCGGCGAGTAGATAGGTCCTGAGGTCGGCGAGTAGATAGGCCCTGAGGTCGGTGAGTAGGTAGGCCCTGAGGTCGGCGAGTAGGTAGGCCTTGAGGTCGGTGATTCGGTAGGCCCTGTGGTCGATGATTCAGTAGGCCCTGAGGTCGGTGGTTCACTAGGTCCTGAGGTCGGTGATTCAATAGGCCCTGAGGTCGGTGATTCATTAGGTCTGGAGGTCGGTGATTCAGTAGGTCCTGAGTTCGGTGATTCAGTAGGTCGTGAGGTCGGTGATTCAGTAGGCCCTGAGTTCGGCGAGTAGGTGGGCCCTGAGGTCGGTGATTCAGTAGGTCCTGACATTGGTGATTCAGTAGGACCTGAGGTCGGTGAATCGGTAGGCCCTTAGGTCGGTGAGTAGGTAGGCCCTGAGGTCGGCGAGTTGGTTGGCCATGAGGTCGGTGAGTAGGTAGGCCCTGAGGTCGGTGATTCGGTAGGCCCTGAGGTCGGTGAGTTGGTAGGCCCTGAGGTCGGTGAGTAGGTAGGTCCTGAGGTCGGCGAGTCGGTAGGCCCTGAGGTCGGTGATTCGGTAGGTCCTGAGGTCGGCGAGTTGGTAGGCCCTGAGGTCGATGAGTAGGTCGGCCCTGAGATCGGCGAGTTGGTAGGTCCTGAGGTCGGCGAGTAGGTAGGCCCTGATGACAGTGAGTCGGTAGGTTTTGAGGTCGGTGATTCGGTAGGTCCTGAGGTCGGTGATTCAGTAGGTCCTGAGGCCGATGATTCAGTAGGTCCTGAGGTCGGTGATTCAGTAGGCCCTGAGGTCGGTGCTTCAGTAGTTCTTGAGGTCGGTGATTCAGTAGGTCCTGAGGTCGGTCATTCAGTAGGCCCTGAGGTCGGTGATTCAGTAGGCCCTGAGGTCGGTGATTCAGTAGGTCCTGAGGTCGGTGATTCAGCAGGCCCTGAGGTCGGTGATTCAGTAGGTCTTGAGGTCGGTGATTCAGTAGGTCCTGAGGTCGGTGATTCAGTAGGCCCTGAGGTCGGTGATTCAGTAGGCCCTGAGGTCGGTGATTCAGTCGGCCCTGAGGTCAGTGATTCAGTAGGTCTTGAGGTCGGTGATTCAGTAGGCCCTGAGGTCAGTGATTCAGTAGGTCCTGAGGTCGGTGATTCAGTAGGTCCTGAGGTCGGTGATTCATAGGCCCTGAGGTCGGTGATTCAGTAGGTCCTGAGGTCGGTGATTCAGTAGGTCCTGAGGTCGGTGATTCAGTAGGCCCTGAGGTCGGTGATTCAGTAGGTCCTGAGGTCGGTGATTCAGTAGGCCCTGAGGTCGGTGATTCAGTAGGCCCTGAGGTCGGTGATTCAGTAGATCCTGAGGTCGGTGATTCAGTAGGTCCTGAGGTCGGTGATTCAGTAGGCCCTGAGGTCGGTGATTCAGTAGGCCCTGAGGTCGGTGATTAATTAGGCCCTGAGGTCGGTGATTCAGTAGGCCCTGAGGTCGGTGATTCAGTAGGCCCTGAGGTCGGTGATTCAGTAGGCCCTGAGGTCGGTGATTAATTAGGCCCTGAGGTCGGTGATTCAGTAGGCCCTGAGGTCGGTCATTCAGTAGGCCCTGAGGTCGGTGATTCAGTAGGTCCTGAGGTCGGTGATTCAGTAGGTCCTGAGGTCGGTGATTCAGTAGGTCCTGAGGTCGGTGATTCAGTAGGCTCTGAGGTCGGTGATTCAGTAGGCCCTGATGTCAACGAGTCGGTAGGTGTTGAGGTCGGTGATTCGATAGGTCCTGAGGTCGGCGAGTAGATAGGCCCTGAGGTCGGTGAGTAGGTAGGCCCTGAGGTCGGCGAGTAGATAGGCCCTGAGGTCGCTGAGTAGGTCGGTCCTGAGGTCGGTGAGTAGGTAGGCCCTGAGGTCAGCGAGTAGATAGGCCCTGAGGTCGGCGAGTAGATAGGTCCTGAGGTCGGCGAGTAGATAGGCCCTGAGGTCGGTGAGTAGGTAGGCCCTGAGGTCGGCGAGTAGGTAGGCCTTGAGGTCGGTGATTCGGTAGGCCCTGAGGTCGATGATTCAGTAGGCCCTGAGGTCGGTGGTTCACTAGGTCCTGAGGTCGGTGATTCAATAGGCCCTGAGGTCGGTGATTCAGTAGGTCTTGAGGTCGGTGATTCAGTAGGTCCTGAGTTCGGTGATTCAGTAGGTCGTGAGGTCGGTGATTCAGTAGGCCCTTAGGTCGGTGAGTAGGTAGGCCCTGAGGTCGGCGAGTTGGTTGGCCATGAAGTCGGTGATTCAGTAGGACCTGAGGTCGGTGATTCGGTAGGCCCTGAGGTCGGTGATTCAGTAGGTCCTGAGGTCGGTGATTCAGTAGGCCCTGAGTTCGGCGAGTAGGTGGGCCCTGAGGTCGGTGATTCAGTAGGTCCTGACATCGGTGATTCAGTAGGACCTGAGGTCGGTGATTCGGTAGGCCCTTAGGTCGGTGAGTAGGTAGGCCCTGAGGTCGGCGAGTTGGTTGGCCATGAGGTCGGTGAGTAGGTAGGCCCTGAGGTCGGTGATTCGGTAGGCCCTGAGGTCGGCGAGTTGGTAGGCCCTGATGTCGGTGAGTAGGTAGGTCCTGAGGTCGTCGAGTTGGTAGGCCCTGAAGTCGATGAGTAGGTCGGCCCTGAGATCGGCGAGTTGGTAGGTCCTGAGGTCGGCGAGTAGGTAGGCCCTGATGACAGTGAGTCGGTAGGTTTTGAGGTCGGTGATTCGGTAGGTCCTGAGGTCGGTGATTCAATAGGTCTTGAGGCCGATGATTCAGTAGGTCCTGAGGTCGGTGATTCAGTAGGCCCTGAGGTCGGTGATTCAGTAGTTCTTGAGGTCGGTGATTCAGTAGGTCCTGAGGTCGGTCATTCAGTAGGCCCTGAGGTCGGTGATTCAGTAGGCCCTGAGGTCGGTGATTCAGTAGGCCCTGAGGTCGGTGATTCAGTAGGTCCTGAGGTCGGTGATTCAGTAGGCCCTGAGGTCGGTGATTCAGTAGGTCTTGAGGTCGGTGATTCAGTAGGTCCTGAGGTCGGTGATTCTGTCGGCCCTGAGGTCGGTGATTCAGTAGGCCCTGAGGTCGGTGATTCAGTAGGCCATGAGGTCTGTGATTCAGTAGGTCTTGAGGTCGGTGATTCAGTAGACCCTGAGGTCGGTGATTCAGTAGGTCCTCAGGTCGGTGATTCAGTCGGCCCTGAGGTCAGTGATTCAGTAGGCCCTGAGGTCGGTGATTCAGTAGGCCATAAGGTCTGTGATTCAGTAGGTCTTGAGGTCGGTGATTCAGTCGGCCCTGAGGTCGGTGATTCAGTAGGCCCTGAGGTCAGTGATTCAGTAGGTCCTGAGGTCGGTGATTTCGTAGGTCCTGAGGTCGGTGATTCAGTAGGTCCTGAGGTCGGTCATTCAGTAGGCCCTGAGGTCGGTGATTCAGTAGGCCCTGAGGTCGGTGATTCAGTAGGCCCTGAGGTCGGTGATTCAGTAGGTCCTGAGGTCGGTGATTCAGTAGGCCCTGAGGTCGGTGATTCAGTAGGTCTTGAGGTCGGTGATTCAGTAGGTCCTGAGGTCGGTGATTCTGTCGGCCCTGAGGTCGGTGATTCAGTAGGCCCTGAGGTCGGTGATTCAGTAGGCCATGAGGTCTGTGATTCAGTAGGTCTTGAGGTCGGTGATTCAGTAGGCCCTGAGGTCGGTGATTCAGTAGGTCCTCAGGTCGGTGATTCAGTCGGCCCTGAGGTCAGTGATTCAGTAGGCCCTGAGGTCGGTGATTCAGTAGGCCATGAGGTCTGTGATTCAGTAGGTCTTGAGGTCCGTGATTCAGTCGGCCCTGAGGTCGGTGATTCAGTAGGTCCTGAGGTCGGTGATTCAGTAGGCCCTGAGGTCGGTGATTCAGTAGGCCCTGAGGTCGGTGATTCAGTAGGTCCTGAGGTCGGTGATTCAGTAGGCCCTGAGGTCGGTGATTCAGTAGGCCCTGAGGTCGGTGATTCAGTAGGTCCTGAGGTCGGTGAATCAGTAGGTCCTGAGGTCGGTGATTCATTAGGCCCTGAGGTCAGTGATTCAGTAGGTCCTGAGGTCGGTGATTCAGTAGGTCCTGAGGTCGGTGATTCAGTAGGTCCTGAGGTCGGTGATTCAGTAGGTCCTGAGGTCGGTGTTTCAGTAGGCCCTGAGGTCAGTGATTCAGTACGTCCTGAGGTCGGTGATTCAGTAGGCCCTGAAGTCAGTGATTCAGTAGGTCCTGAGGTCAGTGATTCAGTAGGCCCTGAGGTCGGTGATTCAGTAGGCACTGAGGTCGGTGATTCAGTAGGTCCTGAGGTCGGTGATTCAGTAGGCCCTGAGGTCAGTGATTCAGTCGGCCCTGAGGTCGGTGATTTACTCGGCCCTGAGGTCGGTGATTCAGTAGGTCCTGAGGTCGGTGATTCAGTAGGTCCTGAGGTCGATGATTCTGTAGGTCCTGAGGTCGGTGATTCAGTCGGCCCTGAGGTCGGTGATTCAGTAGGTCCTGAGGTCGGTGATTCAGTCGGTCCTGAGGTCGGTGATTCAGTAGGTCCTGAGGTCGGTGATTCAGTAGGCCCTGAGGTCGGTGATTCAGTAGGCCCTGAGGTCGGTGATTCAGTAGGTCCTGAGGTCGGTGATTCAGTAGGTCCTGAGGTCGGTGATTCAGTAGGTCCTGAGGTCGGTGATTCAGTAGGACCTGAGGTCGGTGATTCGGTAGGCCCTTAGGTCGGTGAGTAGGTAGGCCCTGAGGTCGGCGAGTTGGTTGGCCCTGAGGTCGGTGAGTAGATAGGCCCTGAGGTCGGTGATTCGGTAGGCCCTGAGGTCGGCGAGTTGGTAGGCCCTGAGGTCGGTGAGTAGGTAGGTCCTGAGGTCGGTGAGTAGGTAGGCCCTGAGGTCAGCGAGTAGATAGGCCCTGAGGTCGGCGAGTAGATAGGTCCTGAGGTCGGCGAGTAGATATGCCCTGAGGTCGGCGAGTAGGTAGGCCCTGAGGTCGGCGAGTTGGTAGGTGCTGAGATCGGCGAGTAGGTAGGCCCTGATGTCAGCGAGTCAGTAGGTCTTGCGGTCGGTAATTCGGTAGGTCCTGAGGTCAGCCAGTAGGTAGGCCCTGAGGTCAGCGAGTCGGTAGGTCTTGAGGTCGCGGTGATTCGATAGGTCCTGAGGTCGGCGAGTAGGTAGGTCCTGAGGTCGGCGAGTAGGTAGGTCCTGAGGTTGGCGAGTAGATTGGCCCTGAAGTCGGTGAGTAGCTAGGCCCTGAGGTCGGCGAGTAGATAGGCCCTGAGGTCGGCGAGCAGTTAGGCCCTGAGGTCGGCGAGTAGGTCGGTCCTGAGGTCGGTGAGTAGGTAGGTCCTGAGGTCGGTGAGTAGGTAGGCCCTGAGGTCGGCGAGTAGATATGCCCTGAGGTCAGCGAGTAGATAGGTCCTGAGGTCGGCGAGTAGATAGGCCCTGAGGTCGGCGAGTAGGTAGGCCCTGAGGTCGGTGAGTAGATAGGCCCTGAGGTCGGCGAGTAGCTAGGCCCTGAGGTCGGTGAGTAGATAGGCCCTGAGGTCGGTAGTAGCTAGGCCCTGAGGTCGGTGAGTAGATTGGCCCTGAGGTCAGCGAGTAGATAGGCCCTGAGGTCGGCGAGTAGATAGGTCCTGAGGTCGGCGAGTAGATAGGCCCTGAGGTCGGTGAGTAGGTAGGCCCTGAGGTCGGCGAGTAGGTAGGCCTTGAGGTCGGTGATTCGGTAGGCCCTGAGGTCAGTGATTCAGTCGGCCCTGAGGTCGGTGATTTACTCGGCCCTGAGGTCGGTGATTCAGTAGGTCCTGAGGTCGGTGATTCAGTAGGTCCTGAGGTCGATGATTCTGTAGGTCCTGAGGTCGGTGATTCAGTCGGCCCTGAGGTCGGTGATTCAGTAGGTCCTGAGGTCGGTGATTCAGTCGGTCCTGAGGTCGGTGATTCAGTAGGTCCTGAGGTCGGTGATTCAGTAGGCCCTGAGGTCGGTGATTCAGTAGGCCCTGAGGTCGGTGATTCAGTAGGTCCTGAGGTCGGTGATTCAGTAGGTCCTGAGGTCGGTGATTCAGTAGGTCCTGAGGTCGGTGATTCAGTAGGACCTGAGGTCGGTGATTCGGTAGGCCCTTAGGTCGGTGAGTAGGTAGGCCCTGAGGTCGGCGAGTTGGTTGGCCCTGAGGTCGGTGAGTAGATAGGCCCTGAGGTCGGTGATTCGGTAGGCCCTGAGGTCGGCGAGTTGGTAGGCCCTGAGGTCGGTGAGTAGGTAGGTCCTGAGGTCGGTGAGTAGGTAGGCCCTGAGGTCAGCGAGTAGATAGGCCCTGAGGTCGGCGAGTAGATAGGTCCTGAGGTCGGCGAGTAGATATGCCCTGAGGTCGGCGAGTAGGTAGGCCCTGAGGTCGGCGAGTTGGTAGGTGCTGAGATCGGCGAGTAGGTAGGCCCTGATGTCAGCGAGTCAGTAGGTCTTGCGGTCGGTAATTCGGTAGGTCCTGAGGTCAGCCAGTAGGTAGGCCCTGAGGTCAGCGAGTCGGTAGGTCTTGAGGTCGCGGTGATTCGATAGGTCCTGAGGTCGGCGAGTAGGTAGGTCCTGAGGTCGGCGAGTAGGTAGGTCCTGAGGTTGGCGAGTAGATTGGCCCTGAAGTCGGTGAGTAGCTAGGCCCTGAGGTCGGCGAGTAGATAGGCCCTGAGGTCGGCGAGCAGTTAGGCCCTGAGGTCGGCGAGTAGGTCGGTCCTGAGGTCGGTGAGTAGGTAGGTCCTGAGGTCGGTGAGTAGGTAGGCCCTGAGGTCGGCGAGTAGATATGCCCTGAGGTCAGCGAGTAGATAGGTCCTGAGGTCGGCGAGTAGATAGGCCCTGAGGTCGGCGAGTAGGTAGGCCCTGAGGTCGGTGAGTAGATAGGCCCTGAGGTCGGCGAGTAGCTAGGCCCTGAGGTCGGTGAGTAGATAGGCCCTGAGGTCGGCGAGTAGCTAGGCCCTGAGGTCGGTGAGTAGATTGGCCCTGAGGTCAGCGAGTAGATAGGCCCTGAGGTCGGCGAGTAGATAGGTCCTGAGGTCGGCGAGTAGATAGGCCCTGAGGTCGGTGAGTAGGTAGGCCCTGAGGTCGGCGAGTAGGTAGGCCTTGAGGTCGGTGATTCGGTAGGCCCTGAGGTCGATGATTCAGTAGGCCCTGAGGTCGGTGGTTCACTAGGTCCTGAGGTCGGTGATTCAATAGGCCCTGAGGTCGGTGATTCAGTAGGTCTTGAGGTCGGTGATTCAGTAGGTCCTGAGTTCGGTGATTCAGTAGGTCGTGAGGTCGGTGATTCAGTAGGCCCTTAGGTCGGTGAGTAGGTAGGCCCTGAGGTCGGCGAGTTGGTTGGCCATGAAGTCGGTGATTCAGTAGGACCTGAGGTCGGTGATTCGGTAGGCCCTGAGGTCGGTGATTCAGTAGGTCCTGAGGTCGGTGATTCAGTAGGCCCTGAGTTCGGCGAGTAGGTGGGCCCTGAGGTCGGTGATTCAGTAGGTCCTGACATCGGTGATTCAGTAGGACCTGAGGTCGGTGATTCGGTAGGCCCTTAGGTCGGTGAGTAGGTAGGCCCTGAGGTCGGCGAGTTGGTTGGCCATGAGGTCGGTGAGTAGGTAGGCCCTGAGGTCGGTGATTCGGTAGGCCCTGAGGTCGGCGAGTTGGTAGGCCCTGAGGTCGGTGAGTAGGTAGGTCCTGAGGTTGGCGAGTTGGTAGGCCCTGAGGTCGATGAGTAGGTCGGCCCTGAGATCGGCGAGTTGGTAGGTCCTGAGGTCGGCGAGTAGGTAGGCCCTGATGACAGTGAGTCGGTTGGTTTTGAGGTCGGTGATTCGGTAGGTCCTGAGGTCGGTGATTCAATAGGTCTTGAGGCCGATGATTCAGTAGGTCCTGAGGTCGGTGATTCAGTAGGCCCTGAGGTCGGTGATTCAGTAGTTCTTGAGGTCGGTGATTCAGTAGGTCCTGAGGTCGGTCATTCAGTAGGCCCTGAGGTCGGTGATTCAGTAGGCCCTGAGGTCGGTGATTCAGTAGGCCCTGAGGTCGGTGATTCAGTAGGTCCTGAGGTCGGTGATTCAGTAGGCCCTGAGGTCGGTGATTCAGTAGGTCTTGAGGTCGGTGATTCAGTAGGTCCTGAGGTCGGTGATTCTGTCGGCCCTGAGGTCGGTGATTCAGTCGGCCCTGAGGTCGGTGATTCAGTAGGTCTTGAGGTCGGTGATTCAGTAGGTCCTGAGGTCGGTCATTCAGTAGGCCCTGAGGTCGGTGATTCAGTAGGCCCTGAGGTCGGTGATTCAGTAGGCGCTGAGGTCGGTGATTCAGTAGGTCCTGAGGTCGGTGATTCAGTAGGCCCTGAGGTCGGTGATTCAGTAGGTCTTGAGGTCGGTGATTCAGTAGGTCCTGAGGTCGGTGATTCTGTCGGCCCTGAGGTCGGTGATTCAGTAGGCCCTGAGGTCGGTGATTCAGTAGGCCATGAGGTCTGTGATTCAGTAGGTCTTGAGGTCGGTGATTCAGTAGGCCCTGAGGTCGGTGATTCAGTAGGTCCTCAGGTC
Organism: Pristiophorus japonicus; assembly: GCF_044704955.1. Classification (NCBI taxonomy): domain Eukaryota; kingdom Metazoa; phylum Chordata; class Chondrichthyes; family Pristiophoridae; genus Pristiophorus; species Pristiophorus japonicus. The sequence continues at coordinate 274,242,623 of NC_091980.1, read as the reverse complement.
GGTGATTCAGTCGGCCCTGAGGTCAGTGATTCAGTAGGCCCTGAGGTCGGTGATTCAGTAGGCCATGAGGTCTGTGATTCAGTAGGTCTTGAGGTCCGTGATTCAGTCGGCCCTGAGGTCGGTGATTCAGTAGGTCCTGAGGTCGGTGATTCAGTAGGCCCTGAGGTCGGTGATTCAGTAGGCCCTGAGGTCGGTGATTCAGTAGGTCCTGAGGTCGGTGATTCAGTAGGCCCTGAGGTCGGTGATTCAGTAGGCCCTGAGGTCGGTGATTCAGTAGGTCCTGAGGTCGGTGAATCAGTAGGTCCTGAGGTCGGTGATTCATTAGGCCCTGAGGTCAGTGATTCAGTAGGTCCTGAGGTCGGTGATTCTGTAGGTCCTGAGGTCGGTGATTCAGTAGGTCCTGAGGTCGGTGATTCAGTAGGTCCTGAGGTCGGTGTTTCAGTAGGCCCTGAGGTCAGTGATTCAGTAGGTCCTGAGGTCGGTGATTCAGTAGGCCCTGAAGTCAGTGATTCAGTAGGTCCTGAGGTCAGTGATTCAGTAGGCCCTGAGGTCGGTGATTCAGTAGGCACTGAGGTCGGTGATTCAGTAGGTCCTGAGGTCGGTGATTCAGTAGGCCCTGAGGTCAGTGATTCAGTCGGCCCTGAGGTCGGTGATTTACTCGGCCCTGAGGTCGGTGATTCAGTAGGTCCTGAGGTCGGTGATTCAGTAGGTCCTGAGGGCGATGATTCTGTAGGTCCTGAGGTCGGTGATTCAGTCGGCCCTGAGGTCGGTGATTCAGTAGGTCCTGAGGTCGGTGATTCAGTCGGTCCTGAGGTCGGTGATTCAGTAGGTCCTGTGGTCGGTGATTCAGTAGGCCCTGAGGTCGGTGATTCAGTAGGCCCTGAGGTCGGTGATTCAGTAGGTCCTGAGGTCGGTGATTCAGTAGGTCCTGAGGTCGGTGATTCAGTAGGTCCTGAGGTCGGTGATTTAGTAGGACCTGAGGTCGGTGATTCGGTAGGCCCTTAGGTCGGTGAGTAGGTAGGCCCTGAGGTCGGCGAGTTGGTTGGCCCTGAGGTCGGTGAGTAGATAGGCCCTGAGGTCGGTGATTCGGTAGGCCCTGAGGTCGGCGAGTTGGTAGGCCCTGAGGTCGGTGAGTAGGTAGGTCCTGAGGTCGGTGAGTAGGTAGGCCCTGAGGTCAGCGAGTAGATAGGCCCTGAGGTCGGCGAGTAGATAGGTCCTGAGGTCGGCGAGTAGATATGCCCTGAGGTCGGCGAGTAGGTAGGCCCTGAGGTCGGCGAGTTGGTAGTTGCTGAGATCGGCGAGTAGTTAGGCCCTGATGTCAGCGAGTCAGTAGGTCTTGCGGTCGGTGATTCGGTAGGTCCTGAGGTCAGCCAGTAGGTAGGCCCTGAGGTCAGCGAGTCGGTAGGTCTTGAGGTCGCGGTGATTCGATAGGTCCTGAGGTCGGCGAGTAGGTAGGTCCTGAGGTCGGCGAGTAGGTAGGTCCTGAGGTTGGCGAGTAGATTGGCCCTGAAGTCGGTGAGTAGCTAGGCCCTGAGGTCGGCGAGTAGATAGGCCCTGAGGTCGGCGAGTAGATAGGCCCTGAGGTCGGCGAGTAGGTCGGTCCTGAGGTCGGTGAGTAGGTAGGTCCTGAGGTCGGTGAGTAGGTAGGCCCTGAGGTCGGCGAGTAGATATGCCCTGAGGTCAGCGAGTAGATAGGTCCTGAGGTCGGCGAGTAGATAGGCCCTGAGGTCGGCGAGTAGGTAGGCCCTGAGGTCGGTGAGTAGATAGGCCCTGAGGTCGGCGAGTCGGTAGGTCCTGAGGTCGGCGAGTCGGTAGGTCCTGAGTTCGGTGAGTAGGTAGGTCCTGAGTTCGATGAGTAGGTATGCCCTGAGTTCGGCGAGTAGGTAGGTCCTGAGTTCGGTGAGTAGGTAGGTCCTGAGGTCGGTGAGTCGGTAGGTCCTGAGGTCGGTGAGTCGGTAGGCCCTGAGGTCGGTGAGTCGGTAGGCCCTGAGGTCGGTGAGTCGGTAGGTCCTGAGGTCAGTGAGTCGGTAGGTCCTGAGGTCGGTGATTCAGTAGGTCTTGAGGTCGGTGATTCAGTAGGTCCTGAGGTTGGTGATTCAGTAGGCCCTGAGGTCGGTGATTCAGTAGGCCCTGAGGTCGGTGATTCAGTCGGCCCTGAGATCAGTGATTCAGTAGGTCCTGAGGTCGGTGATTCAGTAGGCCCTGAGGTCAGTGATTCAGTAGGTCCTGAGGTCGGTGATTCAGTAGGTCCTGAGGTCGGTGATTCAGTAGGTCCTGAGGTCGGTGATTCATAGGCCCTGAGGTCGGTGATTCAGTAGGTCCTGAGGTCGGTGATTCAGTCGGTCCTGAGGTCGGTGATTCAGTAGGCCCTGAGGTCGGTGATTCAGTAGGTCCTGAGGTCGGTGATTCAGTAGGTCCTGAGGTCGGTGATTCAGTAGGCCCTGAGGTCGGTGATTCAGTAGGCCCTGAGGTCGGTGATTCAGTAGGCCCTGAGGTCGGTGATTCAGTAGGCCCTGAGGTCGGTGATTAATTAGGCCCTGAGGTCGGTGATTCAGTAGGCCCTGAGGTCGGTGATTCAGTAGGCCCTGAGGTCGGTGATTCAGTAGGTCCTGAGGTCGGTGATTCAGTAGGTCCTGAGGTCGGTGATTCAGTAGGTCCTGAGGTCGGTGATTCAGTAGGCTCTGAGGTCGGTGATTCAGTAGGCCCTGATGTCAACGAGTCGGTAGGTGTTGAGGTCGGTGATTCGATAGGTCCTGAGGTCAGCGAGTAGATAGGCCCTGAGGTCGGCGAGTAGGTAGGCCCTGAGGTCGGCGAGTAGATAGGCCCTGAGGTCGCTGAGTAGGTCGGTCCTGAGGTCGGTGAGTAGGTAGGCCCTGAGGTCGGCGAGTAGATAGGTCCTGAGGTCGGCGAGTAGATAGGCCCTGAGGTCGGTGAGTAGGTAGGCCCTGAGGTCGGCGTGTAGGTAGGCCTTGAGGTCGGTGATTCGGTAGGCCCTGAGGTCGATGATTCAGTAGGCCCTGAGGTCGGTGGTTCACTAGGTCCTGAGGTCGGTGATTCAATAGGCCCTGAGGTCGGTGATTCAGTAGGTCCTTAGGTCGGTGAGTAGGTAGGCCCTGAGGTCGGCGAGTTGGTTGGCCATGAAGTCGGTGATTCAGTAGGACCTGAGGTCGGTGATTCGGTAGGCCCTGAGGTCGGTGATTCAGTAGGTCCTGAGGTCGGTGATTCAGTAGGCCCTGAGTTCGGCGAGTAGGTGGGCCCTGAGGTCGGTGATTCAGTAGGTCCTGACATCGGTGATTCAGTAGGACCTGAGGTCGGTGATTCGGTAGGCCCTTAGGTCGGTGAGTAGGTCGGCCCTGAGGTCGGCGAGTTGGTTGGCCATGAGGTCGGTGAGTAGGTAGGCCCTGAGGTCGGTGATTCGGTAGGCCCTGAGGTCGGCGAGTTGGTAGGCCCTGAGGTCGGTGAGTAGGTAGGTCCTGAGGTCGGCGAGTTGGTAGGCCCTGAGGTCGATGAGTAGGTCGGCCCTGAGATCGGCGAGTTGGTAGGTCCTGAGGTCGGCGAGTAGGTAGGCCCTGATGACAGTGAGTCGGTAGGTTTTGAGGTCGGTGATTCGGTAGGTCCTGAGGTCGGTGATTCAGTAGGTCTTGAGGCCGATGATTCAGTAGGTCCTGAGGTCGGTGATTCAGTAGGCCCTGAGGTCGGTGATTCAGTAGTTCTTGAGGTCGGTGATTCAGTAGGTCCTGAGGTCGGTCATTCAGTAGGCCCTGAGGTCGGTGATTCAGTAGGCCCTGAGGTCGGTGATTCAGTAGGCCCTGAGGTCGGTGATTCAGTAGGTCCTGAGGTCGGTGATTCAGTAGGCCCTGAGGTCGGTGATTCAGTAGGTCTTGAGGTCGGTGATTCAGTAGGTCCTGAGGTCGGTGATTCTGTCGGCCCTGAGGTCGGTGATTCAGTAGGCCCTGAGGTCGGTGATTCAGTAGGCCATGAGGTCTGTGATTCAGTAGGTCTTGAGGTCGGTGATTCAGTAGACCCTGAGGTCGGTGATTCAGTAGGTCCTCAGGTGATTCAGTCGGCCCTGAGGTCAGTGATTCAGTAGGCCGTGAGGTCGGTGATTCAGTAGGCCATGAGGTCTGTGATTCAGTAGGTCTTGAGGTCGGTGATTCAGTCGGCCCTGAGGTCGGTGATTCAGTAGGCCCTGAGGTCGGTGATTCAGTAGGTCCTGAGGTCGGTGATTCTGTCGGCCCTGAGGTTGGTGATTCAGTAGGTCCTGAGGTCGGTGATTCAGTAGGTCCTGAGGTCGGTGATTCAGTAGGTCCTGAGGTCGGTCATTCAGTAGGCCCTGAGGTCGGTGATTCAGTATGCCCTGAGGTCGGTGATTCAGTAGGTCCTGAGGTCGGTGATTCAGTAGGCCCTGAGGTCGGTGATTCAGTAGGCCATGAGGTCTGTGATTCAGTAGGTCTTGAGGTCCGTGATTCAGTCGGCCCTGAGGTCGGTGATTCGATAGGCCCTTAGGTCGGTGAGTAGGTAGGCCCTGAGGTCGGCGAGTTGGTTGGCCCTGAGGTCGGTGAGTAGATAGGCCCTGAGGTCGATGATTCGGTAGGCCCTGAGGCCGGCGAGTTGGTAGGCCCTGAGGTCGGTGAGTAGGTAGGTCCTGAGGTCGGTGAGTAGGTAGGCCCTGAGGTCAGCCAATAGATAGGCCCTGAGGTCGGCGAGTTGGTAGGTGCTGAGATCGGCGAGTAGGTAGGCCCTGATGTCAGCGAGTCAGTAGGTCTTGCGGTCGGTAATTCGGTAGGTCCTGAGGTCAGCCAGTAGGTAGGCCCTGAGGTCAGCGAGTCGGTAGGTCTTGAGGTCGCGGTGATTCGATAGGTCCTGAGGTCGGCGAGTAGGTAGGTCCTGAGGTCGGCGAGTAGGTAGGTCCTGAGGTTGGCGAGTAGATTGGCCCTGAAGTCGGTGAGTAGCTAGGCCCTGAGGTCGGCGAGTAGATAGGCCCTGAGGTCGGCGAGCAGTTAGGCCCTGAGGTCGGCGAGTAGGTCGGTCCTGAGGTCGGTGAGTAGGTAGGTCCTGAGGTCGGTGAGTAGGTAGGCCCTGAGGTCGGCGAGTAGATATGCCCTGAGGTCAGCGAGTAGATAGGTCCTGAGGTCGGCGAGTAGATAGGCCCTGAGGTCGGCGAGTAGGTAGGCCCTGAGGTCGGTGAGTAGATAGGCCCTGAGGTCGGCGAGTAGCTAGGCCCTGAGGTCGGTGAGTAGATAGGCCCTGAGGTCGGTAGTAGCTAGGCCCTGAGGTCGGTGAGTAGATTGGCCCTGAGGTCAGCGAGTAGATAGGCCCTGAGGTCGGCGAGTAGATAGGTCCTGAGGTCGGCGAGTAGATAGGCCCTGAGGTCGGTGAGTAGGTAGGCCCTGAGGTCGGCGAGTAGGTAGGCCTTGAGGTCGGTGATTCGGTAGGCCCTGAGGTCAGTGATTCAGTCGGCCCTGAGGTCGGTGATTTACTCGGCCCTGAGGTCGGTGATTCAGTAGGTCCTGAGGTCGGTGATTCAGTAGGTCCTGAGGTCGATGATTCTGTAGGTCCTGAGGTCGGTGATTCAGTCGGCCCTGAGGTCGGTGATTCAGTAGGTCCTGAGGTCGGTGATTCAGTCGGTCCTGAGGTCGGTGATTCAGTAGGTCCTGAGGTCGGTGATTCAGTAGGCCCTGAGGTCGGTGATTCAGTAGGCCCTGAGGTCGGTGATTCAGTAGGTCCTGAGGTCGGTGATTCAGTAGGTCCTGAGGTCGGTGATTCAGTAGGTCCTGAGGTCGGTGATTCAGTAGGACCTGAGGTCGGTGATTCGGTAGGCCCTTAGGTCGGTGAGTAGGTAGGCCCTGAGGTCGGCGAGTTGGTTGGCCCTGAGGTCGGTGAGTAGATAGGCCCTGAGGTCGGTGATTCGGTAGGCCCTGAGGTCGGCGAGTTGGTAGGCCCTGAGGTCGGTGAGTAGGTAGGTCCTGAGGTCGGTGAGTAGGTAGGCCCTGAGGTCAGCGAGTAGATAGGCCCTGAGGTCGGCGAGTAGATAGGTCCTGAGGTCGGCGAGTAGATATGCCCTGAGGTCGGCGAGTAGGTAGGCCCTGAGGTCGGCGAGTTGGTAGGTGCTGAGATCGGCGAGTAGGTAGGCCCTGATGTCAGCGAGTCAGTAGGTCTTGCGGTCGGTAATTCGGTAGGTCCTGAGGTCAGCCAGTAGGTAGGCCCTGAGGTCAGCGAGTCGGTAGGTCTTGAGGTCGCGGTGATTCGATAGGTCCTGAGGTCGGCGAGTAGGTAGGTCCTGAGGTCGGCGAGTAGGTAGGTCCTGAGGTTGGCGAGTAGATTGGCCCTGAAGTCGGTGAGTAGCTAGGCCCTGAGGTCGGCGAGTAGATAGGCCCTGAGGTCGGCGAGCAGTTAGGCCCTGAGGTCGGCGAGTAGGTCGGTCCTGAGGTCGGTGAGTAGGTAGGTCCTGAGGTCGGTGAGTAGGTAGGCCCTGAGGTCGGCGAGTAGATATGCCCTGAGGTCAGCGAGTAGATAGGTCCTGAGGTCGGCGAGTAGATAGGCCCTGAGGTCGGCGAGTAGGTAGGCCCTGAGGTCGGTGAGTAGATAGGCCCTGAGGTCGGCGAGTAGCTAGGCCCTGAGGTCGGTGAGTAGATAGGCCCTGAGGTCGGCGAGTAGCTAGGCCCTGAGGTCGGTGAGTAGATTGGCCCTGAGGTCAGCGAGTAGATAGGCCCTGAGGTCGGCGAGTAGATAGGTCCTGAGGTCGGCGAGTAGATAGGCCCTGAGGTCGGTGAGTAGGTAGGCCCTGAGGTCGGCGAGTAGGTAGGCCTTGAGGTCGGTGATTCGGTAGGCCCTGAGGTCGATGATTCAGTAGGCCCTGAGGTCGGTGGTTCACTAGGTCCTGAGGTCGGTGATTCAATAGGCCCTGAGGTCGGTGATTCAGTAGGTCTTGAGGTCGGTGATTCAGTAGGTCCTGAGTTCGGTGATTCAGTAGGTCGTGAGGTCGGTGATTCAGTAGGCCCTTAGGTCGGTGAGTAGGTAGGCCCTGAGGTCGGCGAGTTGGTTGGCCATGAAGTCGGTGATTCAGTAGGACCTGAGGTCGGTGATTCGGTAGGCCCTGAGGTCGGTGATTCAGTAGGTCCTGAGGTCGGTGATTCAGTAGGCCCTGAGTTCGGCGAGTAGGTGGGCCCTGAGGTCGGTGATTCAGTAGGTCCTGACATCGGTGATTCAGTAGGACCTGAGGTCGGTGATTCGGTAGGCCCTTAGGTCGGTGAGTAGGTAGGCCCTGAGGTCGGCGAGTTGGTTGGCCATGAGGTCGGTGAGTAGGTAGGCCCTGAGGTCGGTGATTCGGTAGGCCCTGAGGTCGGCGAGTTGGTAGGCCCTGAGGTCGGTGAGTAGGTAGGTCCTGAGGTTGGCGAGTTGGTAGGCCCTGAGGTCGATGAGTAGGTCGGCCCTGAGATCGGCGAGTTGGTAGGTCCTGAGGTCGGCGAGTAGGTAGGCCCTGATGACAGTGAGTCGGTTGGTTTTGAGGTCGGTGATTCGGTAGGTCCTGAGGTCGGTGATTCAATAGGTCTTGAGGCCGATGATTCAGTAGGTCCTGAGGTCGGTGATTCAGTAGGCCCTGAGGTCGGTGATTCAGTAGTTCTTGAGGTCGGTGATTCAGTAGGTCCTGAGGTCGGTCATTCAGTAGGCCCTGAGGTCGGTGATTCAGTAGGCCCTGAGGTCGGTGATTCAGTAGGCCCTGAGGTCGGTGATTCAGTAGGTCCTGAGGTCGGTGATTCAGTAGGCCCTGAGGTCGGTGATTCAGTAGGTCTTGAGGTCGGTGATTCAGTAGGTCCTGAGGTCGGTGATTCTGTCGGCCCTGAGGTCGGTGATTCAGTCGGCCCTGAGGTCGGTGATTCAGTAGGTCTTGAGGTCGGTGATTCAGTAGGTCCTGAGGTCGGTCATTCAGTAGGCCCTGAGGTCGGTGATTCAGTAGGCCCTGAGGTCGGTGATTCAGTAGGCGCTGAGGTCGGTGATTCAGTAGGTCCTGAGGTCGGTGATTCAGTAGGCCCTGAGGTCGGTGATTCAGTAGGTCTTGAGGTCGGTGATTCAGTAGGTCCTGAGGTCGGTGATTCTGTCGGCCCTGAGGTCGGTGATTCAGTAGGCCCTGAGGTCGGTGATTCAGTAGGCCATGAGGTCTGTGATTCAGTAGGTCTTGAGGTCGGTGATTCAGTAGGCCCTGAGGTCGGTGATTCAGTAGGTCCTCAGGTCGGTGATTCAGTCGGCCCTGAGGTCAGTGATTCAGTAGGCCCTGAGGTCGGTGATTCAGTAGGCCATGAGGTCTGTGATTCAGTAGGTCTTGAGGTCCGTGATTCAGTCGGCCCTGAGGTCGGTGATTCAGTAGGTCCTGAGGTCGGTGATTCAGTAGGCCCTGAGGTCGGTGATTCAGTAGGCCCTGAGGTCGGTGATTCAGTAGGTCCTGAGGTCGGTGATTCAGTAGGCCCTGAGGTCGGTGATTCAGTAGGCCCTGAGGTCGGTGATTCAGTAGGTCCTGAGGTCGGTGAATCAGTAGGTCCTGAGGTCGGTGATTCATTAGGCCCTGAGGTCAGTGATTCAGTAGGTCCTGAGGTCGGTGATTCTGTAGGTCCTGAGGTCGGTGATTCAGTAGGTCCTGAGGTCGGTGATTCAGTAGGTCCTGAGGTCGGTGTTTCAGTAGGCCCTGAGGTCAGTGATTCAGTAGGTCCTGAGGTCGGTGATTCAGTAGGCCCTGAAGTCAGTGATTCAGTAGGTCCTGAGGTCAGTGATTCAGTAGGCCCTGAGGTCGGTGATTCAGTAGGCACTGAGGTCGGTGATTCAGTAGGTCCTGAGGTCGGTGATTCAGTAGGCCCTGAGGTCAGTGATTCAGTCGGCCCTGAGGTCGGTGATTTACTCGGCCCTGAGGTCGGTGATTCAGTAGGTCCTGAGGTCGGTGATTCAGTAGGTCCTGAGGGCGATGATTCTGTAGGTCCTGAGGTCGGTGATTCAGTCGGCCCTGAGGTCGGTGATTCAGTAGGTCCTGAGGTCGGTGATTCAGTCGGTCCTGAGGTCGGTGATTCAGTAGGTCCTGAGGTCGGTGATTCAGTAGGCCCTGAGGTCGGTGATTCAGTAGGCCCTGAGGTCGGTGATTCAGTAGGTCCTGAGGTCGGTGATTCAGTAGGTCCTGAGGTCGGTGATTCAGTAGGTCCTGAGGTCGGTGATTTAGTAGGACCTGAGGTCGGTGATTCGGTAGGCCCTTAGGTCGGTGAGTAGGTAGGCCCTGAGGTCGGCGAGTTGGTTGGCCCTGAGGTCGGTGAGTAGATAGGCCCTGAGGTCGGTGATTCGGTAGGCCCTGAGGTCGGCGAGTTGGTAGGCCCTGAGGTCGGTGAGTAGGTAGGTCCTGAGGTCGGTGAGTAGGTAGGCCCTGAGGTCAGCGAGTAGATAGGCCCTGAGGTCGGCGAGTAGATAGGTCCTGAGGTCGGCGAGTAGATATGCCCTGAGGTCGGCGAGTAGGTAGGCCCTGAGGTCGGCGAGTTGGTAGTTGCTGAGATCGGCGAGTAGTTAGGCCCTGATGTCAGCGAGTCAGTAGGTCTTGCGGTCGGTGATTCGGTAGGTCCTGAGGTCAGCCAGTAGGTAGGCCCTGAGGTCAGCGAGTCGGTAGGTCTTGAGGTCGCGGTGATTCGATAGGTCCTGAGGTCGGCGAGTAGGTAGGTCCTGAGGTCGGCGAGTAGGTAGGTCCTGAGGTTGGCGAGTAGATTGGCCCTGAAGTCGGTGAGTAGCTAGGCCCTGAGGTCGGCGAGTAGATAGGCCCTGAGGTCGGCGAGTAGATAGGCCCTGAGGTCGGCGAGTAGGTCGGTCCTGAGGTCGGTGAGTAGGTAGGTCCTGAGGTCGGTGAGTAGGTAGGCCCTGAGGTCGGCGAGTAGATATGCCCTGAGGTCAGCGAGTAGATAGGTCCTGAGGTCGGCGAGTAGATAGGCCCTGAGGTCGGCGAGTAGGTAGGCCCTGAGGTCGGTGAGTAGATAGGCCCTGAGGTCGGCGAGTCGGTAGGTCCTGAGGTCGGCGAGTCGGTAGGTCCTGAGTTCGGTGAGTAGGTAGGTCCTGAGTTCGATGAGTAGGTATGCCCTGAGTTCGGCGAGTAGGTAGGTCCTGAGTTCGGTGAGTAGGTAGGTCCTGAGGTCGGTGAGTCGGTAGGTCCTGAGGTCGGTGAGTCGGTAGGCCCTGAGGTCGGTGAGTCGGTAGGCCCTGAGGTCGGTGAGTCGGTAGGTCCTGAGGTCAGTGAGTCGGTAGGTCCTGAGGTCGGTGATTCAGTAGGTCTTGAGGTCGGTGATTCAGTAGGTCCTGAGGTTGGTGATTCAGTAGGCCCTGAGGTCGGTGATTCAGTAGGCCCTGAGGTCGGTGATTCAGTCGGCCCTGAGATCAGTGATTCAGTAGGTCCTGAGGTCGGTGATTCAGTAGGCCCTGAGGTCAGTGATTCAGTAGGTCCTGAGGTCGGTGATTCAGTAGGTCCTGAGGTCGGTGATTCAGTAGGTCCTGAGGTCGGTGATTCATAGGCCCTGAGGTCGGTGATTCAGTAGGTCCTGAGGTCGGTGATTCAGTCGGTCCTGAGGTCGGTGATTCAGTAGGCCCTGAGGTCGGTGATTCAGTAGGTCCTGAGGTCGGTGATTCAGTAGGTCCTGAGGTCGGTGATTCAGTAGGCCCTGAGGTCGGTGATTCAGTAGGCCCTGAGGTCGGTGATTCAGTAGGCCCTGAGGTCGGTGATTCAGTAGGCCCTGAGGTCGGTGATTAATTAGGCCCTGAGGTCGGTGATTCAGTAGGCCCTGAGGTCGGTGATTCAGTAGGCCCTGAGGTCGGTGATTCAGTAGGTCCTGAGGTCGGTGATTCAGTAGGTCCTGAGGTCGGTGATTCAGTAGGTCCTGAGGTCGGTGATTCAGTAGGCTCTGAGGTCGGTGATTCAGTAGGCCCTGATGTCAACGAGTCGGTAGGTGTTGAGGTCGGTGATTCGATAGGTCCTGAGGTCAGCGAGTAGATAGGCCCTGAGGTCGGCGAGTAGGTAGGCCCTGAGGTCTGCGAGTACATAGGCCCTGAGGTCGCTGAGTAGGTCGGTCCTGAGGTCGGGGAGTAGGTAGGCCCTGAGGTCGGCGAGTAGATAGGTCCTGAGGTCGGCGAGTAGATAGGCCCTGAGGTCGGTGAGTAGGTAGGCCCTGAGGTCGGCGTGTAGGTAGGCCTTGAGGTCGGTGATTCGGTAGGCCCTGAGGTCGATGATTCAGTAGGCCCTGAGGTCGGTGGTTCACTAGGTCCTGAGGTCGGTGATTCAATAGGCCCTGAGGTCGGTGATTCAGTAGGTCCTTAGGTCGGTGAGTAGGTAGGCCCTGAGGTCGGCGAGTTGGTTGGCCATGAAGTCGGTGATTCAGTAGGACCTGAGGTCGGTGATTCGGTAGGCCCTGAGGTCGGTGATTCAGTAGGTCCTGAGGTCGGTGATTCAGTAGGCCCTGAGTTCGGCGAGTAGGTGGGCCCTGAGGTCGGTGATTCAGTAGGTCCTGACATCGGTGATTCAGTAGGACCTGAGGTCGGTGATTCGGTAGGCCCTTAGGTCGGTGAGTAGGTCGGCCCTGAGGTCGGCGAGTTGGTTGGCCATGAGGTCGGTGAGTAGGTAGGCCCTGAGGTCGGTGATTCGGTAGGCCCTGAGGTCGGCGAGTTGGTAGGCCCTGAGGTCGGTGAGTAGGTAGGTCCTGAGGTCGGCGAGTTGGTAGGCCCTGAGGTCGATGAGTAGGTCGGCCCTGAGATCGGCGAGTTGGTAGGTCCTGAGGTCGGCGAGTAGGTAGGCCCTGATGACAGTGAGTCGGTAGGTTTTGAGGTCGGTGATTCGGTAGGTCCTGAGGTCGGTGATTCAGTAGGTCTTGAGGCCGATGATTCAGTAGGTCCTGAGGTCGGTGATTCAGTAGGCCCTGAGGTCGGTGATTCAGTAGTTCTTGAGGTCGGTGATTCAGTAGGTCCTGAGGTCGGTCATTCAGTAGGCCCTGAGGTCGGTGATTCAGTAGGCCCTGAGGTCGGTGATTCAGTAGGCCCTGAGGTCGGTGATTCAGTAGGTCCTGAGGTCGGTGATTCAGTAGGCCCTGAGGTCGGTGATTCAGTAGGTCTTGAGGTCGGTGATTCAGTAGGTCCTGAGGTCGGTGATTCTGTCGGCCCTGAGGTCGGTGATTCAGTAGGCCCTGAGGTCGGTGATTCAGTAGGCCATGAGGTCTGTGATTCAGTAGGTCTTGAGGTCGGTGATTCAGTAGACCCTGAGGTCGGTGATTCAGTAGGTCCTCAGGTGATTCAGTCGGCCCTGAGGTCAGTGATTCAGTAGGCCGTGAGGTCGGTGATTCAGTAGGCCATGAGGTCTGTGATTCAGTAGGTCTTGAGGTCGGTGATTCAGTCGGCCCTGAGGTCGGTGATTCAGTAGGCCCTGAGGTCGGTGATTCAGTAGGTCCTGAGGTCGGTGATTCTGTCGGCCCTGAGGTTGGTGATTCAGTAGGTCCTGAGGTCGGTGATTCAGTAGGTCCTGAGGTCGGTGATTCAGTAGGACCTGAGGTCGGTGATTCAGTAGGCCCTGAGGTCGGTCATTCAGTAGGCCCTGAGGTCGGTGATTCAGTATGCCCTGAGGTCGGTGATTCAGTAGGTCCTGAGGTCGGTGATTCAGTAGGCCCTGAGGTCGGTGATTCAGTAGGCCATGAGGTCTGTGATTCAGTAGGTCTTGAGGTCCGTGATTCAGTCGGCCCTGAGGTCGGTGATTCAGTAGGTCCTGAGGTCGGTGATTCAGTAGGCCCTGAGGTCGGTGATTCAGTAGGTCCTGAGGTCGGTGATTCAGTAGGCCCTGAGGTCGGTGATTCAGTAGGCCCTGAGGTCGGTGATTCAGTAGGTCCTGAGGTCGGTGAATCAGTAGGTCCTGAGGTCGGTGATTCATTAGGCCCTGACGTCAGTGATTCAGTAGGTCCTGAGGTCGGTGATTCAGTAGGCCCTGAGGTCGGTGATTCAGTAGGTCCTGAGGTCGGTGATTCAGTAGGTCCTGAGGTCGGTGATTCAGTAGGTCCTGAGGTCGGTGATTCAGTAGGCCCTGAGGTCAGTGATTCAGTAGGTCCTGAGGTCGGTGATTCAGTAGGCCCTGAAGTCAGTGATTCAGTAGGTCCTGAGGTCAGTGATTCAGTAGGCCCTGAGGTCGGTGATTCAGTAGGCACTGAGGTCGGTGATTCAGTAGGTCCTGAGGTCGGTGATTCAGTAGGCCCTGAGGTCAGTGATTCAGTCGGCCCTGAGGTCGGTGATTTACTCGGCCCTGAGGTCGGTGATTCAGTAGGTCCTGAGGTCGGTGATTCAGTAGGTCCTGAGGTCGATGATTCTGTAGGTCCTGAGGTCGGTGATTCAGTCGGCCCTGAGGTCGGTGATTCAGTAGGTCCTGAGGTCGGTGATTCAGTCGGTCCTGAGGTCGGTGATTCAGTATGTCCTGAGGTCGGTGATTCAGTAGGCCCTGAGGTCGGTGATTCAGTAGGCCCTGAGGTCGGTGATTCAGTAGGTCCTGAGGTCGGTGATTTAGTAGGACCTGAGGTCGGTGATTCGGTAGGCCCTGAGGTCGGTGATTCAGTAGGTCCTGAGGTCGGTGATTCAGTAGGCCCTGAGGTCGGTGATTCAGTAGGTCTTGAGGTCGGTGATTCAGTAGGTCCTGAGGTCGGTGATTCTGTCGGCCCTGAGGTCGGTGATTCAGTAGGCCCTGAGTTCGGTGATTCAGTAGGCCATGAGGTCTGTGATTCAGTAGGTCTTGAGGTCGGTGATTCAGTAGACCCTGAGGTCGGTGATTCAGTAGGTCCTCAGGTGATTCAGTCGGCCCTGAGGTCAGTGATTCAGTAGGCCCTGAGGTCGGTGATTCAGTAGGCCATGAGGTCTGTGATTCAGTAGGCTTGAGGTCGGTGATTCAGTCGGCCCTGAGGTCGGTGATTCAGTAGACCCTGAGGTCGGTGATTCAGTAGGTCCTGAGGTCGGTGATTCTGTCGGCCCTGAGGTTGGTGATTCAGTAGGCCCTGAGGTCGGTGATTCAGTAGGTCCTGAGGTCGGTGATTCAGTAGGTCCTGAGGTCGGTGATTCAGTAGGTCCTGAGGTCGGTCATTCAGTAGGCCCTGAGGTCGGTGATTCAGTAGGCCCTGAGGTCGGTGATTCAGTAGGCCCTGAGGTCGGTGATTCAGTAGGTCCTGAGGTCGGTGATTCAGTAGGCCCTGAGGTCGGTGATTCAGTAGGTCTTGAGGTCGGTGATTCAGTAGGTCCTGAGGTCGGTGATTCTGTTGGCCCTGAGGTCGGTGATTCAGTAGGCCCTGAGGTCGGTGATTCAGTAGGACATGAGGTCTGTGATTCAGTAGGTCTTGAGGTCGGTGATTCAGTAGGCCCTGAGGTCGGTGATTCAGTAGGTCCTGAGGTCAGTGATTCAGTAGGTCCTGAGGTCGGTGATTCAGTAGGCCCTGAAGTCAGTGATTCAGTAGGTCCTGAGGTCGGTGATTCAGTAGGTCCTGAGGTCGATGATTCTGTAGGTCCTGAGGTCGGTGATTCAGTCGGCCCTGAGGTCGGTGATTCAGTAGGTCCTGAGGTCGGTGATTCAGTCGGTCCTGAGGTCGGTGATTCAGTAGGTCCTGAGGTCGGTGATTCAGTAGGCCCTGAGGTCGGTGATTCAGTAGGCCCTGAGGTCGGTGATTCAGTAGGTCCTGAGGTCGGTGATTCAGTAGGTCCTGAGGTCGGTGATTCAGTAGGTCCTGAGGTCGGTGATTTAGTAGGACCTGAGGTCGGTGATTCGGTAGGCCCTTAGGTCGGTGAGTAGGTAGGCCCTGAGGTCGGCGAGTTGGTTGGCCCTGAGGTCGGTGAGTAGATAGGCCCTGAGGTCGGTGATTCGGTAGGCCCTGAGGTCGGCGAGTTGGTAGGCCCTGAGGTCGGTGAGTAGGTAGGTCCTGAGGTCGGTGAGTAGGTAGGCCCTGAGGTCAGCGAGTAGATAGGCCCTGAGGTCGGCGATTAGATAGGTCCTGAGGTCGGCGAGTAGATATGCCCTGAGGTCGGCGAGTTGGTAGGTGCTGAGATCGGCGAGTAGGTAGGCCCTGATGTCAGCGAGTCAGTAGGTCATGCGGTCGGTGATTCGGTAGGTCCTGAGGTCAGCCAGTAGATAGGCCCTGAGGTCAGCGAGTCGGTAGGTCTTGAGGTCGGTGATTCGATAGGTCCTGAGGTCGGCGAGTAGGTAGGTCCTGAGGTTGGCGAGTAGATTGGCCCTGAATTCGGTGAGTAGCTAGGCCCTGAGGTCGGCGAGTAGATAGGCCCTGAGGTCGGCGAGTAGGTCGGTCCTGAGGTCGGTGAGTAGGTAGGTCCTGAGGTCGGTGAGTAGGTAGGCCCTGAGGTCGGCGAGTAGATATGCCCTGAGGTCAGCGAGTAGATAGGTCCTGAGGTCGGCGAGTAGATAGGCCCTGAGGTCGGCGAGTAGGTAGGCCCTGAGGTCGGTGAGTAGATAGGCCCTGAGGTCGGCGAGTAGCTAGGCCCTGAGGTCGGTGAGTAGATAGGCCCTGAGGTCGGCGAGTAGCTAGGCCCTGAGGTCGGTGAGTAGATAGGCCCTGAGGTCGGTGAGTAGATAGGCCCTGAGATCGGTGAGTAGATAGGCCCTGAGGTCGGCGAGTAGGTAGGCCCTGAGGTCGGTGAGTAGATAGGCCCTGAGGTCGGTGAGTAGGTAGGTCCTGAGGTCGGCGAGTAGGTAGGTCCTGAGTTCGGTGAGTAGGTAGGTCCTGAGTTCGATGAGTAGGTATGCCCTGAGTTCGGCGAGTAGGTAGGTCCTGAGTTCGGTGAGTAGGTAGGTCCTGAGGTCGGTGAGTCGGTAGGTCCTGAGGTCGGTGAGTCGGTACGCCCTGAGGTCGGTGAGTCGGTAGGCCCTGAGGTCGGTGAGTCGGTAGGTCCTGAGGTCGGTGAGTCGGTAGGTCCTGAGGTCGGTGATTCAGTAGGCCCTGAGGTCGGTGATTCAGTCGGCCCTGAGGTCGGTGATTCAGTAGATCCTGAGGTCGGTGATTCAGTAGGTCCTGAGGTCGATGATTCTGTAGGTCCTGAGGTCGATGATTCAGTAGGCCCTGAGGTCGGTGATTCAGTAGGCCCTGAGGTCGGTGATTCAGTAGGTCCTGAGGTCGGTGATTCAGTCGGCCCTGAGGTCGGTGATTCAGTAGGTCCTGAGGTCGGTGATTCAGTCGGTCCTGAGGTCGGTGATTCAGTAGGTCCTGAGGTCGGTGATTCAGTAGGCCCTGAGGTCGGTGATTCAGTAGGCCCTGAGGTCGGTGATTCAGTCGGTCCTGAGGTCGGTGATTCAGTAGGTCCTGAGGTCGGTGATTCAGTAGGTCCTGAGGTCGGTGATTCAGTAGGCCCTGAGGTCGGTGATTCAGTAGGCCCTGAGGTCGGTGATTCAGTAGGCCCTGAGGTCGGTGATTCAGTAGGCCCTGAGGTCGGTTATTCAGTCGGCCCTGAGGTCAGTGATTCAGTAGGCCCTGAGGTCGGTGATTCAGTAGGCACTGAGGTCGGTGATTCAGTAGGCCCTGAGGTCGGTGATTCAGTAGGCCCTGAGGTCGGTGATTCAGTAGGCCCTGAGGTCGGTGATTCAGTAGGCCCTGAGGTCGGTGATTCAGTAGGTCCTGAGGTCGGTGATTCAGTAGGTCCTGAGGTCGGTGATTCAGTAGGTCCTGAGGTCGGTGATTCAGTAGGCCCTGAGGTCAGTGATTCAGTAGGCCTTGATGTCGGTGATTCAGTAGGCCCTGATGTCAGCGAGTCGTTAGATGTTGAGGTCGGTGATTCGGTAGGTCCTGAGGTCAGCCAGTAGGTAGGCCCTGAGGTCAGCGAGTCGGTAGGTCTTGAGGTCGGTGATTCGACAGGTCCTGAGGTCGGCGAGTAGATAGGCCCTGAGGTCGGTGAGTAGGTAGGCCCTGAGGTCAGCGAGTAGATCGGCCCTCAGGTCGGTGAGTAGGTAGGTCCTGAGGTCGGTGAGTAGGTAGGCCTTGAGGTCAGCGAGTAGATAGGCCCTGAGCTCGGCGAGTAGATAGGTCCTGAGGTCGGCGAGTAGATAAGCCCTGAGGTCGGTGAGTAGGTAGGCCCTGAGATCGGCGAGTAGGTAGGCCTTGAGGTCGGCGATTCGGTAGGCCCTGAGGTCGGTGATTCAGTAGGCCCTGAGGTCGGTGGTTCACTAGGTCCTGAGGTCGGTGATTCAATAGGTCCTGAGGTCGGTGATTCAGTAGGTCTTGAGGTCGGTGATTCAATAGGTCCTGAGTTCGGTGATTCAGTAGGTCTTGAGGTCGGTGATTCAGTAGGCCCTTAGGTCGGTGAGTAGGTAGGTCCTGAGGTCGGCGAGTTGGTTGGCCATGAGGTCGGTGATTCAGTAGGACCTGAGGTCGGTGATTCGGTAGGCCTTTCGGTCGGTGAGTAGGTAGGCCCTGAGGTCGGCGAGTTGGTAGGCCCTGAGGTCGGTGATTCGGTAGGTCCTGAGGTCGGCGAGTTGGTAGGCCCTGAGGTCGATGAGTAGGTCGGCCCTGAGATAGGCGAGTTGGTAGGTCCTGAGGTCGGCGAGTAGGTAGGCCCTGATGACAGCGAGTCGGTAGGTTTTGAGGTCGGTGATTCGGTAGGTCCTGAGGTCGGTGATTCAGTAGGTCTTGAGGCCGGTGATTCAGTAGGTCCTGAAGTCGGTGATTCAGTAGGCCCTGAGGTCGGTGATTCAGTAGGTCTTGAGGTCGGTGATTCAGTAGATCCTGAGGTCGGTCATTCAGTAGGCCCTGAGGTCGGTGATTCAGTAGGCCCTGAGGTCGGTGATTCAGTAGCCCCTGAGGTCGGTGATTCAGTAGGTCCTGAGGTCGGTGATTCAGTAGGCCCTGAGGTCGGTGATTCAGTAGGTCTTGAGGTCGGTGATTCAGTAGGTCCTCAGGTCGGTGATTCTGTAGGCCCTGAGGTCGGTGATTCAGTAGGCCCTGAGGTCGGTGATTCAGTAGGCCATGAGGTCTGTGATTCAGTAGGTGTTGAGGTTGGTGATTCAGTAGGCCCTGAGGTCGGTGATTCAGTAGGTCCTGTGGTCGGTGATTCAGTAGGCCCTGAGGTCAGTGATTCAGTAGGCCCTGAGGTCGGTGATTCAGTAGGCTATGAGGTCTGTGATTCAGTAGGTCTTGTGGTCGGTGATTCAGTAGGCCCTGAGGTCGGTGATTCAGTAGGTACTGAGGTCGGTGATTCAGTAGGCCCTGAGGTCGGTGATTCAGTAGGCCCTGAGGTCGGTCATTCAGTAGGTCCTGAGGTCGGTGATTCAGTAGGTCCTGAGGTCGGTGATTCAGTAGGCCCTGAGGTCAGTGATTCAGTAGGTCCTGAGGTCGATGATTCAGTAGGCCCTGAGTTCGGCGAGTAGGTGGGCCCTGAGGTCGGTGATTCAGTAGGTCCTGAGGTCGGTGATTTAGTAGGACCTGAGGTCGGTGATTCGGTAGGCCCTTAGGTCGGTGAGTAGGTAGGCCCTGAGTTCGGAGAATTGGTTGGCCCTGAGGTCGGTGAGTAGATAGGCCCTGAGGTCAGTGATTCGGTAGGCCCTGAGGTCGGCGAGTTGGTAGGCCCTGAGGTCGGTGAGTAGGTAGGTCCTGAGGTCGGTGAGTACGTAGGCCCTGAGGTCAGCGAGTAGATAGACCCTGAGGTCGGTGAGTAGGTAGGTCCTGAGGTCGGTGAGTAGGTAGGTCCTGAGGTCGGTGAGTAGGTAGGCCCTGAGGTCGGCGAGTAGATATGCCCTGCGGTCAGCGAGTAGGTAGGTCCTGAGGTCGGCGAGTAGATAGGCCCTGAGGTCGGCGAGTAGGTAGGCCCTGAGGTCGGTGAGTAGATAGGCCCTGAGGTCGGCGAGTAGCTAGGCCTTGAGGTCAGTGAGTAGATAGGCCCTGAGGTCGGCGAGTAGCTAGGCCCTGAGGTCGGTGAGTAGATAGGCCCTGAGGTCGGTGAGTAGGTAGGTCCTGAGGTCGGCGAGTAGGTAGGCCCTGAGTTCGGAGAGTAGGTAGGTCCTGAGTTCGGCGAGTAGGTATGCCCTGAGGTCGGCGAGTAGGTAGGTCCTGAGTTCGGTGAGTAGGTAGGTCCTGAGGTCGGTGAGTAGGTAGGTCTTGAGTTCGTTGAGTAGGTAGGTCTTGAGGTCGGTGAGTCGGTAGGTCCTGAGGTCGGTGAGTCGGTAGGCCCTGAGGTCGTTGAGTCGGTAGGCCCTGAGGTCGGTGAGTCGGTAGGTCCTGAGGTCGGTGAGTCGGTCGGTCCTGAGGTCGGTGATTCAGTAGGCCCTGAGGTCGGTGATTCAGTAGGTCCTGAGGTCGGTGAGTCGGTCGGTCCTGAGGTCGGTGATTCAGTAGGCCCTGAGGTCGGTGATTCAGTCGGCCCTGAGGTCGGTGATTCAGAAGGTCCTGAGGTCGATGATTCTGTAGGCCCTGAGGTCGGTGATTCAGTAGGTCCTGAGGTCGGTGATTCAGTAGGTCCTGAGGTCGGTAATTCAGTAGGCCCTGAGGTCGGTGATTCAGTAAGTCCTGAGGTCGGTGATTCAGTAGGTCCTGAGGTCGGTGATTCAGTAGGTCCTGAGGTCGATGATTCTGTAGGTCCTGAGGTCGGTGATTCAGTCGGCCCTGAGGTCGGTGATTCAGTAGGTCCTGAGGTCGATGATTCAGTAGGTCCTGAGGTCGGTGATTCAGTAGGCCCTGAGGTCGGTGATTCAGTAGGTCCTGAGGTCGGTGATTCAGTAGGTCCTGAGTTCGGCGAGTAGGTGGGCCCTGAGGTCGGTGATTCAGTAGGTCCTGAGGTCGGTGATTCAGTAGGCCCTGAGGTCAGTGATTCAGTAGGTCCTGAGGTCGGTGATTCAGTAGGCCCTGAGTTCGGCGAGTAGGTGGGCCCTGAGGTCGGTGATTCAGTAGGTCCTGAGGTCGGTGATTTAGTAGGACCTGAGGTCGGTGATTCAGTAGGCCCTTAGGTCGGTGAGTAGGTAGGCCCTGAGTTCGGCGAGTAGGTTGGCCCTGAGGTCGGTGAGTAGATAGGCCCTGAGGTCGGTGAGTAGGTAGGTCCTGAGGTCGGTGAGTACGTAGGCCCTGATGTCAGCGAGTAGATAGGCCCTGAGGTCGGCGAGTTGGTAGGTGCTGAGATCGGCGAGTAGGTAGGCCCTGATGTCAGCGAGTCAGTAGGTCTTGCGGTCGGTGATTCGTTAGGTCCTGAGGTCAGCCAGTAGGTAGGCCCTGAGGTCAGCGAGTCGGTAGGTCTTGAGGTCGGTGATTCGATAGGTCCTGAGGTCGGCGAGTAGGTAGGTCCTGAGGTTGGCGAGTAGGTAGGTCCTGAGGTTGGCGAGTAGGTAGGCCCTGAGGTCGGTGAGTAGCTAGGCCCTGAGGTCGGCGAGTAGATAGGCCCTGAGGTCGGTGAGTAGGTAGGTCCTGCTGTCGGTGAGTAGGTAGGTCCTGAGGTCGGTGAGTAGGTAGGCCCTGAGGTCGGTGAGTAGATATGCCCTGAGGTCAGCGAGTAGGTAGGTCCTGAGGTCGGCGAGTAGATAGGCCCTGAGGTCGGCGAGTAGGTAGGCCCTGAGGTCGGTGAGTAGATAGGCCCTGAGGTCGGCGAGTAGCTAGGCCCTGATGTCGGTGAGTAGATAGGCCCTGAGGTCGGCGAGTAGCTAGGCCCTGAGGTCGGTGAGTAGATAGGCCCTGAGGTCGGTGAGTAGATAGGCCCTGAGGTCGGTGAGTAGATCGGTCCTGAGTTCGGCGAGTAGGTAGGCCCTGAGGTCGGCGAGTAGGTAGGCCCTGAGGTCGGTGAGTAGATAGGCCCTGAGGTCGGTGAGTAGGTAGGTCCTGAGTTCGGCGAGTAGGTATGCCCTGAGCTCGGCGAGTAGGTAGGCCCTGAGGTCGGTGAGTAGATAGGCCCTGAGGTCGGCGAGTAGGTAGGCCCTGAGGTCGGTGAGTAGATAGGCCCTGAGGTCGGTGAGTAGGTAGGTCCTGAGTTCGGCGAGTAGGTATGCCCTGAGTTCGGCGAGTAGGTAGGTCCTGAGTTCGGTGAGTAGGTAGGTCCTGAGGTCGGTGAGTAGGTAGGTCTTGAGTTCGTTGAGTAGGTAGGTCCTGAGGTCGGTGAGTCGGTAGGTCCTGAGGTCGGTGAGTCGGTAGGCCCTGAGGTCGGTGAGTCGGTAGGCCCTGAGGTCGGTGAGTCGGTAGGTCCTGAGGTCGGTGAGTCGGTAGGTCCTGAGGTCGGTGATTCAGTAGGCCCTGAGGTCGGTGATTCAGTCGGCCCTGAGGTCGGTGATTCAGTCGGCCCTGAGGTCGTTGATTCAGTAGGTCCGGAGGTCGGTGATTCAGTAGGTCCTGAGGTCGATGATTCTGTAGGTCCTGAGGTCGGTGATTCAGTCGGCCCTGAGGTCGGTGATTCAGTAGGTCCTGAGGTCGGTGATTCAGTAGGCCCTGAGGTCGGTGATTCAGTAGGTCCTGAGGTCGGTGATTCAGTAGTCCCTGAGGTCGGTGATTCAGTAGGCCCTGAGGTCGGTGATTCAGTAGGTCTTGAGGTCGGTGATTCAGTAGGTCCTGAGGTCGGTCATTCAGTAGGCCCTGAGGTCGGTGATTCAGTAGGCCCTGAGGTCGGTGATTCAGTAGGCCCTGAGGTCGGTGATTCAGTAGGTCCTGAGGTCGGTGATTCAGTAGGCCCTGAGGTCGGTGATTCAGTAGGTCTTGAGGTCGGTGATTCAGTCGGCCCTGAGGTCGGTGATTCAGTAGGTCCTCAGGTCGGTGATTCAGTCGGCCCTGAGGTCAGTGATTCAGTAGGCCCTGAGGTCGGTGATTCAGTAGGCCATGAGGTCTGTGATTCAGTGCGTCTTGAGGTCGGTGATTCAGTCGGCCCTGAGGTCGGTGATTCAGTAGGTCCTGAGGTCGGTGATTCAGTAGGCCCTGAGGTCGGTGATTCAGTAGGTCCTGAGGTCGGTGATTCAGTAGGTCCTGAGGTCGGTGATTCAGTAGGTCCTGAGGTCAGTGATTCAGCAGGCCCTGAGGTCAGTGATTCAGTAGGTCCTGAGGTCAGTGATTCAGTAGGTCCTGAGGTCGGTGATTCAGTAGGTCCTGAGGTCAGTGATTCAGTAGGTCCTGAGGTCAGTGATTCAGCAGGCCCTGAGGTCAGTGATTCAGTAGGTCCTGAGGTCGGTGATTCAGTAGGCCCTGAAGTCAGTGATTCAGTAGGTCCTGAGGTCAGTGATTCAGTAGGCCCTGAGGTCGGTGATTCAGTAGGCACTGAGGTCGGTGATTCAGTAGGTCCTGAGGTCGGTGATTCAGTAGGCCCTGAGGTCAGTGATTCAGTCGGCCCTGAGGTCGGTGATTTACTCGGCCCTGAGGTCGGTGATTCAGTAGGTCCTGAGGTCGGTGATTCAGTAGGTCCTGAGGTCGATGATTCTGTAGGTCCTGAGGTCGGTGATTCAGTCGGCCCTGAGGTCGGTGATTCAGTAGGTCCTGAGGTCGGTGATTCAGTCGGTCCTGAGGTCGGTGATTCAGTAGGTCCTGAGGTCGGTGATTCAGTAGGCCCTGAGGTCGGTGATTCAGTAGGTCCTGAGGTCGGTGATTTAGTAGGACCTGAGGTCGGTGATTCGGTAGGCCCTTAGGTCGGTGAGTAGGTAGGCCCTGAGGTCGGCGAGTTGGTTGGCCCTGAGGTCGGTGAGTAGATAGGCCCTGAGGTCGGTGATTCGGTAGGCCCTGAGGTCGGCGAGTTGGTAGGCCCTGAGGTCGGTGATTAGGTAGGTCCTGAGGTCGGTGAGTAGGTAGGCCCTGAGGTCAGCGAGTAGATAGGCCCTGAGGTCGGCGAGTAGATAGGTCCTGAGGTCGGCGAGTAGATAGGCCCTGAGGTCGGCGAGTAGGTAGGCCCTGAGGTCGGCGAGTTGGTAGGTGCTGAGATCGGCGAGTAGGTAGGCCCTGATGTCAGCGAGTCATTAGGTCTTGCGGTCGGTGATTCGTTAGGTCCTGAGGTCAGCCAGTAGGTAGGCCCTGAGGTCAGCGAGTCGGTAGGTCTTGAGGTCGGTGATTCGATAGGTCCTGAGGTCGGCGAGTAGGTAGGTCCTGAGGTTGGCGAGTAGGTAGGTCCTGAGGTTGGCGAGTAGGTAGGCCCTGAGGTCGGTGAGTAGATAGGCCCTGAGGTCGGTGAGTAGGTAGGTCCTGAGGTCGGCGAGTCGGTAGGTCCTGAGTTCGGTGAGTAGGTAGGTCCTGAGTTCGGCGAGTAGGTATGCCCTGAGGTCGGCGAGTAGGTAGGTCCTGAGTTCGGTGAGTAGGTAGGTCCTGAGGTTGGTGAGTAGGTAGGTCTTGAGTTCGTTGAGTAGGTAGGTCCTGAGGTCGGTGAGTCGGTAGGTCCTGAGGTCGGTGAGTCTGTAGGCCCTGAGGTCGGTGAGTCGGTAGGCCCTGAGGTCGGTGAGTCGGTAGGTCCTGAGGTCGGTGAGTCGGTCGGTCCTGAGGTCGGTGATTCAGTAGGCCCTGAGGTCGGTGATTCAGTCGGCCCTGAGGTCGGTGATTCAGTAGGTCTTGAGGTCGGTGATTCAGTAGGTCCTGAGGTCGGTCATTCAGTAGGCCCTGAGGTCGGTGATTCAGTAGGCCCTGAGGTCGGTGATTCAGTAGGCCCTGAGGTCGGTGATTCAGTAGGTCCTGAGGTCGGTGATTCAGTAGGCCCTGAGGTCGGTGATTCAGTAGGCATTGAGGTCGGTGATTCAGTAGGCCCTGAGGTCGGTGATTCAGTAGGTCCTCAGGTCGGTGATTCAGTCGGCCCTGAGGTCAGTGATTCAGTAGGCCCTGAGGTCGGTGATTCAGTAGGCCATGAGGTCTGTGATTCAGTGCGTCTTGAGGTCGGTGATTCAGTCGGCCCTGAGGTCGGTGATTCAGTAGGTCCTGAGGTCGGTGATTCAGTAGGCCCTGAGGTCGGTGATTCAGTAGGTCCTGAGGTCGGTGATTCAGTAGGTCCTGAGGTCGGTGATTCAGTAGGTCCTGAGGTCGGTGATTCAGCAGGCCCTGAGGTCAGTGATTCAGTAGGTCCTGAGGTCGGTGATTCAGTAGGCCCTGAAGTCAGTGATTCAGTAGGTCCTGAGGTCAGTGATTCAGTAGGTCCTGAGGTCGGTGATTCAGTAGGTCCTGAGGTCGGTGATTCAGTAGGTCCTGAGGTCAGTGATTCAGCAGGCCCTGAGGTCAGTGATTCAGTAGGTCCTGAGGTCGGTGATTCAGTAGGCCCTGAAGTCAGTGATTCAGTAGGTCCTGAGGTCAGTGATTCAGTAGGCCCTGAGGTCGGTGATTCAGTAGGCACTGAGGTCGGTGATTCAGTAGGTCCTGAGGTCGGTGATTCAGTAGGCCCTGAGGTCAGTGATTCAGTCGGCCCTGAGGTCGGTGATTTACTCGGCCCTGAGGTCGGTGATTCAGTAGGTCCTGAGGTCGGTGATTCAGTAGGTCCTGAGGTCGATGATTCTGTAGGTCCTGAGGTCGGTGATTCAGTCGGCCCTGAGGTCGGTGATTCAGTAGGTCCTGAGGTCGGTGATTCAGTCGGTCCTGAGGTCGGTGATTCAGTAGGTCCTGAGGTCGGTGATTCAGTAGGCCCTGAGGTCGGTGATTCAGTAGGTCCTGAGGTCGGTGATTTAGTAGGACCTGAGGTCGGTGATTCGGTAGGCCCTTAGGTCGGTGAGTAGGTAGGCCCTGAGGTCGGCGAGTTGGTTGGCCCTGAGGTCGGTGAGTAGATAGGCCCTGAGGTCGGTGATTCGGTAGGCCCTGAGGTCGGCGAGTTGGTAGGCCCTGAGGTCGGTGATTAGGTAGGTCCTGAGGTCGGTGAGTAGGTAGGCCCTGAGGTCAGCGAGTAGATAGGCCCTGAGGTCGGCGAGTAGATAGGTCCTGAGGTCGGCGAGTAGATAGGCCCTGAGGTCGGCGAGTAGGTAGGCCCTGAGGTCGGCGAGTTGGTAGGTGCTGAGATCGGCGAGTAGGTAGGCCCTGATGTCAGCGAGTCATTAGGTCTTGCGGTCGGTGATTCGTTAGGTCCTGAGGTCAGCCAGTAGGTAGGCCCTGAGGTCAGCGAGTCGGTAGGTCTTGAGGTCGGTGATTCGATAGGTCCTGAGGTCGGCGAGTAGGTAGGTCCTGAGGTTGGCGAGTAGGTAGGTCCTGAGGTTGGCGAGTAGGTAGGCCCTGAGGTCGGTGAGTAGATAGGCCCTGAGGTCGGTGAGTAGGTAGGTCCTGAGGTCGGTGAGTCGGTAGGTCCTGAGTTCGGTGAGTAGGTAGGTCCTGAGTTCGGCGAGTAGGTATGCCCTGAGGTCGGCGAGTAGGTAGGTCCTGAGTTCGGTGAGTAGGTAGGTCCTGAGGTCGGTGAGTAGGTAGGTCTTGAGTTCGTTGAGTAGGTAGGTCCTGAGGTCGGTGAGTCGGTAGGTCCTGAGGTCGGTGAGTCTGTAGGCCCTGAGGTCGGTGAGTCGGTAGGCCCTGAGGTCGGTGAGTCGGTAGGTCCTGAGGTCGGTGAGTCGGTAGGTCCTGAGGTCGGTGATTCAGTAGGCCCTGAGGTCGGTGATTCAGTCGGCCCTGAGGTCGGTGATTCAGTCGGCCCTGAGGTCGTTGATTCAGTAGGTCCGGAGGTCGGTGATTCAGTAGGTCCTGATGTCGATGATTCTGTAGGTCCTGAGGTCGGTGATTCAGTCGGCCCTGAGGTCGGTGATTCAGTAGGTCCTGAGGTCGGTGATTCAGTAGGTCCTGAGGTCGGTGATTCAGTAGGCCCTGAGGTCGGTGATTCAGTAGGTCCTGAGGTCGGTGATTCAGTAGTCCCTGAGGTCGGTGATTCAGTAGGCCCTGAGGTCGGTGATTCAGTAGGTCTTGAGGTCGGTGATTCAGTAGGTCCTGAGGTCGGTCATTCAGTAGGCCCTGAGGTCGGTGATTCAGTAGGCCCTGAGGTCGGTGATTCAGTAGGCCCTGAGGTCGGTGATTCAGTAGGTCCTGAGGTCGGTGATTCAGTAGGCCCTGAGGTCGGTGATTCAGTAGGCATTGAGGTCGGTGGTTCAGTAGGCCCTGAGGTCGGTGATTCAGTAGGTCCTCAGGTCGGTGATTCAGTCGGCCCTGAGGTCAGTGATTCAGTAGGCCCTGAGGTCGGTGATTCAGTAGGCCATGAGGTCTGTGATTCAGTAGGCCTTGAGGTCGGTGATTCAGTCGGCCCTGAGGTCGGTGATTCAGTAGGTCCTGAGGTCGGTGATTCAGTAGGCCCTGAGGTCGGTGATTCAGTAGGCGCTGAGGTCGGTGATTCAGTAGGTCCTGAGGTCGGTGATTCAGTAGGCCCTGAGGTCGGTGATTCAGTAGGCCCTGAGGTCGGTGATTCAGTAGGTCCTGAGGTCGGTGATTCAGTAGGTCCTGAGGTCGGTGATTCATTAGGCCCTGAGGTCGGTGATTCAGTAGGTCCTGAGGTCGGTGATTCAGTAGGCCCTGAGGTCGGTGAGTCAGTAGGTCCTGAGGTCGGTGATTCAGTAGGTCCTGAGGTCGGTGATTCAGTAGGTCCTGAGGTCGGTGATTCAGTAGGTCCTGAGGTCGGTGATTCAGTAGGCCCTGAGGTCAGTGATTCAGTAGGTCCTGAGGTCGGTGATTCAGTAGGCCCTGAAGTCAGTGATTCAGTAGGTCCTGAGGTCAGTGATTCAGTAGGCCCTGAGGTCGGTGATTCAGTAGGCCCTGAGGTCAGTGATTCAGTCGGCCCTGAGGTCGGTGATTCAGTCGGCCCTGAGGTCGGTGATTCAGTAGGTCCTGAGGTCGGTGATTCAGTAGGTCCTGAGGTCGATGATTCTGTAGGTCCTGAGGTCGGTGATTCAGTCGGCCCTGAGGTCGGTGATTCAGTAGGTCCTGAGGTCGGTGATTCAGTCGGTCCTGAGGTCGGTGATTCAGTAGGTCCTGAGGTCGGTGATTCAGTAGGCCCTGAGGTCGGTGATTCAGTAGGCCCTGAGGTCGGTGATTCAGCAGGCCCTGAGGTCGGTGATTCAGTAGGCCCTGAGGTCGGTGATTCAGTAGGCCCTGAGGTCGGTGATTCAGTAGGCCCTGAGGTCGGCGAGTAGGTGGGCCCTGAGGTCGGTGATTCAGTAGGTCCTGAGGTCGGTGATTTAGTAGGACCTGAGGTCGGTGATTCGGTAGGCCCTTAGGTCGGTGAGTAGGTAGGCCCTGAGGTCGGCGAGTTGGTTGGCCCTGAGGTCGGTGAGTAGATAGGCCCTGAGGTCGGTGATTCGGTAGGCCCTGAGGTCGGCGAGTTGGTAGGCCCTGAGGTCGGTGAGTAGGTAGGTCCTGAGGTCGGTGAGTAGGTAGGCCCTGAGGTCAGCGAGTAGATAGGCCCTGAGGTCGGCGAGTAGATAGGTCCTGAGGTCGGCGAGTAGATAGGCCCTGAGGTCGGCGAGTAGGTAGGCCCTGAGGTCGGCGAGTTGGTAGGTGCTGAGATCGGCGAGTAGGTAGGCCCTGATGTCAGCGAGTCAGTAGGTCTTGCGGTCGGTGATTCGATAGGTCCTGAGGTCGGCGAGTAGGTAGGTCCTGAGGTTGGCGAGTAGATAGGCCCTTAGGTCGGCGAGTAGGTAGGCCCTGAGGTCGGCGAGTTGGTAGGTCCTGAGGTCAGCCAGTAGGTAGGCCCTGAGGTCAGCGAGTCGGTAGGTCTTGAGGTCGATGATTCAGTAGGCCCTGAGGTCGGTGATTCAGTAGGTCCTGAGGTCGGTGATTCAGTAGGCCCTGAGGTCGGTGATTCAGTAGGCCCTGAGGTCGGTGATTCAGTAGGTCCTGAGGTCGGTGATTCAGTAGTCCCTGAGGTCGGTGATTCAGTAGGCCCTGAGGTCGGTGATTCAGTAGGCCCTGAGGTCGGTGATTCAGTAGCCCCTGAGGTCGGTTATTCAGTAGGCCCTGAGGTCGGTGATTCAGTCGGCCCTGAGGTCGGTGATTCAGTCGGCCCTGAGGTCGGTGATTCAGTAGGCCCTGAGGTCGGTGATTCAGTAGGCCCTGAGGTCGGTGATTCAGTAGGCCCTGAGGTCGGTGATTCAGTAGGCCCTGAGGTCGGTGATTCAGTAGCCCCTGAGGTCGGTGATTCAGTAGGCCCTGAGGTCGGTGATTCAGTAGGCCCTGAGGTCGGTGATTCAGTAGGCCCTGAGGTCGGTGATTCAGTAGGCCCTGAGGTCGGTGATTCAGTAGGCCCTGAGGTCGGTGATTCAGTAGGCCCTGAGGTCGGTGATTCAGTAGGCCCTGAGGTCGGTGATTTAGTAGGCCCTGAGGTCGGTGATTCAGTAGGTCCTGAGGTCGGTGATTCAGTAGGTCCTGAGGTCGGTGATTCAGTAGGTCCTGAGGTCGGTGATTCAGTAGGCCCTGAGGTCGGTGATTCAGTAGGCCCTGAGGTCGGTGATTCAGTAGGCCCTGAGGTCGGTGATTCAGTAGGTCCTGAGGTCGGTGATTCAGTAGGTCCTGAGGTCGGTGATTCAGTAGGTCCTGAGGTCGGTGATTCAGTAGGCCCTGAGGTCGGTGATTCAGTAGGCCCTGAGGTCGGTGATTTAGTAGGTCCTGAGGTCGGTGATTCAGTAGGTCCTGAGGTCTGTGATTCACTACGCCCTGAGGTCGGTGATTCAGTAGGTCCTGAGGTCGGTGATTTAGTAGGACCTGAGGTCGGTGACTCGGTAGGCACTTAGGTCGGTGAGTAGGTAGGCCCTGAGTTCGGCGAGTTGGTTGGCCCTGAGGTCAGTGAGTAGGTAGGCCCTGAGGTCAGCGAGTAGATAGGCCCTGAGTTCGGCGAGTAGATAGGTCCTGAGGTCGGCGAGTAGATAGGCCCTGAGGTCGGCGAGTAGGTAGGCCCTGAGGTCGGCGAGTTGGTAGGTCCTGAGGTCGGCGAGTAGGTAGGCCCTGATGTCAGCGAGTCAGTAGGTCTTGAGGTCGGTGATTCGGTAGGTCCTGAGGTCAGCGAGTAGATAGGTCCTGAGGTCGGCGAGTAGATAGGCCCTGAGGTCTGTGATTCAGTAGGTCCTGAGGTTGGTGATTCAGTAGGCCCTGAGGTCGGTGATTCAGTAGGCCCTGAGGTCTGTGATTTAGTAGGTCCTGAGGTCGGTGATTCAGTAGGTCCTGAGGTCGGTGATTCAGTAGGTCCTGAGGTCGGTGAGTAGGTAGGCCCTGAGGTCGGTGATTCGGTAGGCCCTGAGGTCGGCGAGTTGGTAGGCCCTGAGGTCGGTGAGTAGGTAGGCCCTGAGGTCGGTGAGTAGGTAGGCACTGATGTCAGCGAGTCGGTAGATGTTGAGGTCGGTGATTCGGTAGGTCCTGAGGTCAGCCAGTAGGTAGGCCCTGAGGTCAGCGAGTCGGTAGGTCTTGAGGTCGGTGATTCGATAGGTCCTGAGGTCGGCGAGTAGATAGGCCCTGAGGTCGGTGAGTAGGTAGGCCCTGAGGTCGGCAAGTAGATAGGCCCTGAGGTCGGTGAGTAGGTAGGTCCTGAGGTCGGTGAGTAGGTAGGCCCTGAGGTCAGCGAGTAGATAGGCCCTGAGGTCGGCGAGTAGATAGGTCCTGAGGTCGGCGAGTAGATAGGCCCTGAGGTCGGTGAGTAGGTAGGCCCTGAGGTCGGCGAGTAGGTAGGCCGTGAGGTCGGTGATTCGGTAGGACCTGAGGTCGGTGATTCAGTAGGCCCTGATGTCGGTGATTCACTAGGTCCTGAGGTCGGTGATTTAATAGGCCCTGAGGTCGGTGATTCAGTAGGTCTTGAGGTCGGTGATTCAGTAGGTCCTGAGTTCGGTGATTCAGTAGGTCTTGAGGTCGGTGATTCAGTAGGTCCTGAGGTCGGTGATTCAGTAGGTCCTGAGGTCGGTGATTCAGTCGGCCCTGAGGTCAGTGATTCAGTAGGCCCTGAGGTCGGTGATTCAGTAGGCCCTGAGGTCGGTGATTCAGTAGGCCCTGAGGTCGGTGATTCAGTAGGCCCTGAGGTCGGTGATTCAGTAGGTCCTGAGGTCGGTGATTCAGTAGGTCCTGAGGTCGGTGATTCAGTAGGTCCTGAGGTCGGTGATTCAGTAGGCCCTGAGGTCGGTGATTCATTAGGCCCTGAGGTCGGTGATTCAGTAGGTCCTGTGTTCGGTGAGTAGATAGGCCCTGAGGTCGGTGATTCAGTAGGCCCTGAGGTCGGCGAGTTGGTAGGCCCTGAGGTCAGTGAGTAGGTAGATCCTGAGGTCGGTGAGTAGGTAGGCCCTGAGGTCAGCGAGTAGATAGGCCCTGAGGTCGGCGAGTAGATAGGTCCTGAGGTCGGCGAGTAGATAGGCCCTGAGGTCGGCGAGTAGGTAGGCCCTGATTTCGGCGAGTTGTTAGGTCCTGAGGTCGGCGAGTAGGTAGTTCCTGATGTCAGCGAGTCAGTAGGTCTTGAGGTCGGTGATTCGGTAGGTCCTGAGGTCAGCCAGTAGGTAGGCCCTGAGGTCAGCGAGTCGGTAGGTCTTGAGGTCGGTGATTCGATAGGTCCTGAGGTCGGCGAGTAGGTAGGTCCTGAGCTCGGTGAATAGCTAGGCCCTGAGGTCGGCGAGTAGATAGGCCCTGAGGTCGGTGAGTAGGTAGGTCCTGAGGTCGGTGAGTAGGTAGGTCCTGAGGTCGGTGAGTAGTTGGGCCCTGAGGTCAGCGAGTAGATAGGCCCTGAGGCCGGCGAGTTGGTAGGTCCTGAGGTCGGCGAGTAGGTAGTTCCTGATGTCAGCGAGTCAGTAGGTCCTGAGGTCGGTGATTCAGTAGGCCCTGAGGTCGGTGATTCAGTAGGTCTTGAGGTCGGTGATTCAGTAGGTCCTGAGGTCGGTGATTCAGTAGGTCCTGAGGTCGGTGATTCAGTAGGCCCTGAGGTCGGTGATTCAGTAGGTCTTGAGGTCGGTGATTCAGTAGGTCCTGAGGTCGGTGCTTCAGTAGATCCTGAGGTCGGTGATTCAGTAGGACTTGAGGTCGGTGATTCAGCAGGTCCTGAGGTCGGTGATTCAGTAGGGCCTGAGGTCGGAGATTCAGTAGGTCCTGAGGTCGGTGATTCAGCAGGTCCTGAGGTTGGTGATTCAGTAGGTCCTGAGGTCGGTGATTCAGTAGGTCCTGAGGTCAGTGATTCAGTAGGTCCTGAGGTCGGTGATTTAGTAGGCCATAAGGTCGGTGATTCAGTAGGCCCTGAGGTCAGTGATTCAGTAGGCCCTGAGGTCGGTGATTCAGTAGGCCCTGAGGTCGGTGATTCAGTAGACCCTGAGGTCGGTGATTCAGTAGGTCCTGAGGTCGGTGATTCAGTAGACCCTGAGGTCGGTGATTCAGTAGGCCCTGAGGTCGGTGATTCAGTAGGCCCTGAGGTCGGTGATTCAGTAGACCCTGAGGTCAGTGATTCAGTAGGCCCTGAGGTCGGTGATTCAGTAGCCCCTGAGGTCGGTGATTCAGTAGGCCCTGAGGTCGGTGATTCAGTAGGTCCTGAGGTCGGTGATTCAGTAGGTCCTGAGGTCGGTGATTCAGTAGGCCCTGAGGTCGGTGATTCAGTAGGCCCTGAGGTCGGTGATTCAGTAGGCCCTGAGGTCGGTGATTCAGTAGGCCCTGAGGTCGGTGATTCAGTAGGCCCTGAGGTCGGTGATTCAGTAGGTCTTGAGGTCGGTGATTCAGTAGGCCCTGAGGTCGGTGATTCAGTAGGTCCTGAGGTCGGTGATTCAGTAGGTCCTGAGGTCGGTGATTCAGTAGGTCCTGAGGTCGGTGATTCAGTAGGCCCTGAGGTCAGTGATTCAGTAGGCCCTGAGGTCGGTGATTCAGTAGGCCCTGAGGTCGGTGATTCAGTAGGTCCTGAGGTCAGTGATTCAGTAGGTCCTGAGGTCGGTGATTCAGTAGGTCCTGAGGTCGGTGATTCAGTAGGCCCTGAGGTCGGTGATTCAGTAGGCCTTGAGGTCGGTGATTTAGTAGGTCCTGAGGTCGGTGATTCAGTAGGTCCTGAGGTCTGTGATTCACTACGCCCTGAGGTCAGTGATTCAGTAGGTCCTGAGGTCGGTGATTCAGTAGGCCCTGAGTTCGGCGAGTAGGTGGGCCCTGAGGTCGGTGATTCAGTAGGTCCTGAGGTCGGTGATTTAGTAGGACCTGAGGTCGGTGAGTAGATAGGCCCTGAGGTCGGTGATTCGGTAGGCCCTGAGGTCGGCGAGTTGGTAGGCCCTGAGGTCGGTGAGTAGGTATGTCCTGAGTTCGGTGAGTAGGTAGGCCCTGAGGTCAGCGAGTAGATAGGCCCTGAGGTCGGCGAGTAGATAGGTCCTGAGGTCGGCGAGTAGATAGGCCCTGAGGTCGGCGAGTAGGTAGGCCCTGATGTCGGCGAGTTGGTAGGTCCTGAGGTCGGCGAGTAGGTAGGCCCTGATGTCAGCGAGTCAGTAGGTCTTGAGGTCGGTGATTCAGTAGGCCCTGAGGTCGATGATTCAGTAGGCCCTGAGGTCTGTGATTTAGTAGGTCCTGAGGTCGGTGATTCAGTAGGTCCTGAGGTCGGTGATTCAGTAGGTCCTGAGGTCGGTGAGTAGGTAGGCCCTGAGGTCGGTGATTCGGTAGGCCCTGAGGTCGGCGAGTTGGTAGGCCCTGAGGTCGGTGAGTAGGTAGGCCCTGAGGTCGGCGAGTAGGTAGGCCCTGAGGTCGGTGAGTAGGTAGGCACTGATGTCAGCGAGTCGGTAGGTGTTGAGTTCGGTGATTCGGTAGGTCCTGAGGTCAGCCAGTAGGTAGGCCCTGAGGTCAGCGAGTCGGTAGGTCTTGAGGTCGGTGATTCGATAGGCCCTGAGGTCGGTGAGTAGGTAGGTCCTGAGGTCGGTGAGTAGGTAGGCCCTGAGGTCAGCGAGTAGATAGGCCCTGAGGTCTGTGATTCAGTAGGTCCTGAGGTCGGTGATTCAGTAGGCCCTGAGGTCGGTGATTCAGTAGGCCCTGAGGTCTGTGATTTAGTAGGTCCTGAGGTCGGTGATTCAGTAGGTCCTGAGGTCGGTGATTCAGTAGGTCCTGAGGTCGGTGCGTAGGTAGGCCCTGAGGTCGGTGATTCGGTAGGCCCTGAGGTCGGCGAGTTGGTAGGCCCTGAGGTCGGTGAGTAGATAGGCCCTGAGGTCGGCGAGTAGGTAGGCCCTGAGGTCGGTGAGTAGGTAGGCACTGATGTCAGCGAGTCGGTAGGTGTTGAGGTCGGTGATTCGGTAGGTCCTGAGGTCAGCCAGTAGGTAGGCCCTGAGGTCAGCGAGTCGGTAGGTCTTGAGGTCGGTGATTCGATAGGTCCTGAGGTCGGCGAGTAGATAGGCCCTGAGGTCGGTGAGTAGGTAGGCCCTGAGGTCGGCGAGTAGGTAGGCCGTGAGGTCGGTGATTCGGTAGGCCCTGAGGTCGGTGATTCAGTAGGCGCTGATGTCGGTGATTCACTAGGTCCTGAGGTCGGTGATTTAATAGGCCCTGAGGTCGGTGATTCAGTAGGTCTTGAGGTCGGTGATTCAGTAGGTCCTGAGGTCGGTGAGTAGGTAGGCCCTGAGGTCGGTGATTCAGTAGGCCCTGAGGTCGGTGATTCAGTAGGCCCTGAGGTCGGTGATTCAGTAGGCCCTGAGGTCGGTGATTCAGTAGACCCTGAGGTCGGTGATTCAGTAGGCCCTGAGGTCGGTGATTCAGTAGGCCCTGAGGTCGGTGATTCAGTAGCCCCTGAGGTCGGTGATTCAGTAGCCCCTGAGGTCGGTGATTCAGTAGGCCCTGAGGTCGGTGATTCAGTAGGTCCTGAGGTCGGTGATTCAGTAGGTCCTGAGGTCGGTGATTCAGTAGGCCCTGAGGTCGGTGATTCAGTAGGCCCTGAGGTCGGTGATTCAGTAGGCCCTGAGGTCGGTGATTCAGTAGGCCCTGAGGTCGGTGATTCAGTAGGCCCTGAGGTCGGTGATTCAGTAGGTCTTGAGGTCGGTGATTCAGTAGGCCCTGAGGTCGGTGATTCAGTAGGTCCTGAGGTCGGTGATTCAGTAGGTCCTGAGGTCGGTGATTCAGTAGGTCCTGAGGTCGGTGATTCAGTAGGCCCTGAGGTCAGTGATTCAGTAGGCCCTGAGGTCGGTGATTCAGTAGGCCCTGAGGTCGGTGATTCAGTAGGTCCTGAGGTCAGTGATTCAGTAGGTCCTGAGGTCGGTGATTCAGTAGGTCTTGAGGTCGGTGATTCAGTAGGCCCTGAGGTCGGTGATTCAGTAGGTCCTGAGGTCGGTGATTCAGTAGGTCCTGAGGTCGGTGATTCAGTAGGCCCTGAGGTCGGTGATTCAGTAGGCCCTGAGGTCGGTGATTCAGTAGGTCCTGAGGTCAGTGATTCAGTAGGTCCTGAGGTCGGTGATTCAGTAGGTCCTGAGGTCGGTGATTCAGTAGGCCCTGAGGTCGGTGATTCAGTAGGCCTTGAGGTCGGTGATTTAGTAGGTCCTGAGGTCGGTGATTCAGTAGGTCCTGAGGTCTTTGATTCACTACGCCCTGAGGTCAGTGATTCAGTAGGTCCTGAGGTCGGTGATTCAGTAGGCCCTGAGTTCGGCGAGTAGGTGGGCCCTGAGGTCGGTGATTCAGTAGGTCCTGAGGTCGGTGATTTAGTAGGACCTGAGGTCGGTGAGTAGATAGGCCCTGAGGTCGGTGATTCGGTAGGCCCTGAGGTCGGCGAGTTGGTAGGCCCTGAGGTCGGTGAGTAGGTATGTCCTGAGTTCGGTGAGTAGGTAGGCCCTGAGGTCAGCGAGTAGATAGGCCCTGAGGTCGGCGAGTAGATAGGTCCTGAGGTCGGCGAGTAGATAGGCCCTGAGGTCGGCGAGTAGGTAGGCCCTGATGTCGGCGAGTTGGTAGGTCCTGAGGTCGGCGAGTAGGTAGGCCCTGATGTCAGCGAGTCAGTAGGTCTTGAGGTCGGTGATTCGGTAGGTCCTGAGGTCAGCGAGTAGATAGGTCCTGAGGTCGGCGAGTAGATAGGCCCTGAGGTCGGTGATTCAGTAGGTCCTGAGGTCGGTGATTCAGTAGGCCCTGAGGTCGATGATTCAGTAGGCCCTGAGGTCTGTGATTTAGCAGGTCCTGAGGTCGGTGATTCAGTAGGTCCTGAGGTCGGTGATTCAGTAGGTCCTGAGGTCGGTGAGTAGGTAGGCCCTGAGGTCGGTGATTCGGTAGGCCCTGAGGTCGGCAAGTTGGTAGGCCCTGAGGTCGGTGAGTAGGTAGGCCCTGAGGTCGGCGAGTAGGTAGGCCCTGAGGTCGGTGAGTAGGTAGGCACTGATGTCAGCGAGTCGGTAGGTGTTGAGTTCGGTGATTCGGTAGGTCCTGAGGTCAGCCAGTAGGTAGGCCCTGAGGTCAGCGAGTCGGTAGGTCTTGAGGTCGGTGATTCGATAGGCCCTGAGGTCGGTGAGTAGGTAGGTCCTGAGGTCGGTGAGTAGGTAGGCCCTGAGGTCAGCGAGTAGATAGGCCCTGAGGTCTGTGATTCAGTAGGTCCTGAGGTCGGTGATTCAGTAGGCCCTGAGGTCGGTGATTCAGTAGGCCCTGAGGTCTGTGATTTAGTAGGTCCTGAGGTCGGTGATTCAGTAGGTCCTGAGGTCGGTGATTCAGTAGGTCCTGAGGTCGGTGAGTAGGTAGGCCCTGAGGTCGGTGATTCGGTAGGCCCTGAGGTCGGCGAGTTGGTAGGCCCTGAGGTCGGTGAGAAGATAGGCCCTGAGGTCGGCGAGTAGGTAGGCCCTGAGGTCGGTGAGTAGGTAGGCACTGATGTCAGCGAGTCGGTAGGTGTTGAGGTCGGTGATTCGGTAGGTCCTGAGGTCAGCCAGTAGGTAGGCCCTGAGGTCAGCGAGTCGGTAGGTCTTGAGGTCGGTGATTCGATAGGTCCTGAGGTCGGCGAGTAGATAGGCCCTGAGGTCGGTGAGTAGGTAGGCCCTGAGGTCGGCGAGTAGGTAGGCCGTGAGGTCGGTGATTCGGTAGGCCCTGAGGTCGGTGATTCAGTAGGCGCTGATGTCGGTGATTCACTAGGTCCTGAGGTCGGTGATTTAATAGGCCCTGAGGTCGGTGATTCAGTAGGTCTTGAGGTCGGTGATTCAGTAGGTCCTGAGTTCGGTGATTCAGTAGGTCTTGAGGTCGGTGATTCAGTAGGTCCTGAGGTCGGTGATTCAGTAGGTCCTGAGGTCGGTGATTCAGTCGGCCCTGAGGTCGGTGATTCAGTAGGCCCTGAGGTCGGTGATTCAGTAGGCCCTGAGGTCGGTGATTCAGTAGGCCCTGAGGTCGGTGATTCAGTAGGCCCTGAGGTCGGTGATTCAGTAGGTCCTGAGGTCGGTGATTCAGTAGGTCCTGAGGTCGGTGATTCAGTAGGTCCTGAGGTCGGTGATTCAGTAGGCCCTGAGGTCGGTGATTCATTAGGCCCTGAGGTCGGCGAGTTGGTTGGCCCTGAGTTCGGTGAGTAGATAGGCCCTGAGGTCGGTGATTCGGTAGGCCCTGAGGTCGGCGAGTTGGTAGGCCCTGAGGTCAGTGAGTAGGTAGATCATGAGGTCGGTGAGTAGGTAGGCCCTGAGGTCAGCGAGTAGATAGGCCCTGAGGCCGGCAAGTAGATAGGCCCTGAGGTCGGCGAGTAGGTAGGCTCTGAGGTCGGCGAGTTGGTAGGTCCTGAGGTCGGCGAGTAGGTAGTTCCTGATGTCAGCGAGTCAGTAGGTCTTGAGGTCGGTGATTCGGTAGGTCCTGAGGTCAGCCAGTAGGTAGGCCCTGAGGTCAGCGAGTCGGTAGGTCTTGAGGTCGGTGATTCGATAGGTCCTGAGGTCGGCGAGTAGGTAGGTCCTGAGCTCGGTGAATAGCTAGGCCATGAGGTTGGCGAGTAGATAGGCCCTGAGGTCGGCGAGTAGGTAGGCCGTGAGGTCGGTGATTCACTAGGTCCTGAGGTCGGTGATTTAATAGGCCCTGAGGTCGGTGATTCAGTAGGTCTTGAGGTCGGTGATTCAGTAGGCCCTGAGGTCGGTGATTCAGTAGGCCCTGAGGTCGGTGATTCAGTAGGCCCTGAGGTCGGTGATTCAGTAGGCCCTGAGGTCGGTGATTCAGTAGACCCTGAGGTCGGTGATTCAGTAGGCCCTGAGGTCGGTGATTCAGTAGGCCCTGAGGTCGGTGATTCAGTAGCCCCTGAGGTCGGTGATTCAGTAGCCCCTGAGGTCGGTGATTCAGTAGGCCCTGAGGTCGGTGATTCAGTAGGTCCTGAGGTCGGTGATTCAGTAGGTCCTGAGGTCGGTGATTCAGTAGGCCCTGAGGTCGGTGATTCAGTAGGCCCTGAGGTCGGTGATTCAGTAGGCCCTGAGGTCGGTGATTCAGTAGGCCCTGAGGTCGGTGATTCAGTAGGCCCTGAGGTCGGTGATTCAGTAGGTCTTGAGGTCGGTGATTCAGTAGGCCCTGAGGTCGGTGATTCAGTAGGTCCTGAGGTCGGTGATTCAGTAGGTCCTGAGGTCGGTGATTCAGTAGGTCCTGAGGTCGGTGATTCAGTAGGCCCTGAGGTCAGTGATTCAGTCGGCCCTGAGGTCGGTGATTCAGTAGGCCCTGAGGTCGGTGATTCAGTAGGTCCTGAGGTCAGTGATTCAGTAGGTCCTGAGGTCGGTGATTCAGTAGGTCCTGAGGTCGGTGATTCAGTAGGCCCTGAGGTCGGTGATTCAGTAGGCCTTGAGGTCGGTGATTTAGTAGGTCCTGAGGTCGGTGATTCAGTAGGTCCTGAGGTCTTTGATTCACTACGCCCTGAGGTCAGTGATTCAGTAGGTCCTGAGGTCGGTGATTCAGTAGGCCCTGAGTTCGGCGAGTAGGTGGGCCCTGAGGTCGGTGATTCAGTAGGTCCTGAGGTCGGTGATTTAGTAGGACCTGAGGTCGGTGAGTAGATAGGCCCTGAGGTCGGTGATTCGGTAGGCCCTGAGGTCGGCGAGTTGGTAGGCCCTGAGGTCGGTGAGTAGGTATGTCCTGAGTTCGGTGAGTAGGTAGGCCCTGAGGTCAGCGAGTAGATAGGCCCTGAGGTCGGCGAGTAGATAGGTCCTGAGGTCGGCGAGTAGATAGGCCCTGAGGTCGGCGAGTAGGTAGGCCCTGATGTCGGCGAGTTGGTAGGTCCTGAGGTCGGCGAGTAGGTAGGCCCTGATGTCAGCGAGTCAGTAGGTCTTGAGGTCG
Organism: Pristiophorus japonicus; assembly: GCF_044704955.1. Classification (NCBI taxonomy): domain Eukaryota; kingdom Metazoa; phylum Chordata; class Chondrichthyes; family Pristiophoridae; genus Pristiophorus; species Pristiophorus japonicus. Next base: position 274,204,590 of record NC_091980.1, on the reverse strand, counting down.
GTGATTCGGTAGGTCCTGAGGTCAGCGAGTAGATAGGTCCTGAGGTCGGCGAGTAGATAGGCCCTGAGGTCTGTGATTCAGTAGGTCCTGAGGTCGGTGATTCAGTAGGCCCTGAGGTCGATGATTCAGTAGGCCCTGAGGTCTGTGATTTAGCAGGTCCTGAGGTCGGTGATTCAGTAGGTCCTGAGGTCGGTGATTCAGTAGGTCCTGAGGTCGGTGAGTAGGTAGGCCCTGAGGTCGGTGATTCGGTAGGCCCTGAGGTTGGCAAGTTGGTAGGCCCTGAGGTCGGTGAGTAGGTAGGCCCTGAGGTCGGCGAGTAGGTAGGCCCTGAGGTCGGTGAGTAGGTAGGCACTGATGTCAGCGAGTCGGTAGGTATTGAGTTCGGTGATTCGGTAGGTCCTGAGGTCAGCCAGTAGGTAGGCCCTGAGGTCAGCGAGTCGGTAGGTCTTGAGGTCGGTGATTCGATAGGCCCTGAGGTCGGTGAGTAGGTAGGTCCTGAGGTCGGTGAGTAGGTAGGCCCTGAGGTCAGCGAGTAGATAGGCCCTGAGGTCTGTGATTCAGTAGGTCCTGAGGTCGGTGATTCAGTAGGCCCTGAGGTCGGTGATTCAGTAGGCCCTGAGGTCTGTGATTTAGTAGGTCCTGAGGTCGGTGATTCAGTAGGTCCTGAGGTCGGTGATTCAGTAGGTCCTGAGGTCGGTGAGTAGGTAGGCCCTGAGGTCGGTGATTCGGTAGGCCCTGAGGTCGGCGAGTTGGTAGGCCCTGAGGTCGGTGAGTAGATAGGCCCTGAGGTCGGCGAGTAGGTAGGCCCTGAGGTCGGTGAGTAGGTAGGCACTGATGTCAGCGAGTCGGTAGGTGTTGAGGTCGGTGATTCGGTAGGTCCTGAGGTCAGCCAGTAGGTAGGCCCTGAGGTCAGCGAGTCGGTAGGTCTTCAGGTCGGTGATTCGATAGGTCCTGAGGTCGGCGAGTAGATAGGCCCTGAGGTCGGTGAGTAGGTAGGCCCTGAGGTCGGCGAGTAGGTAGGCCGTGAGGTCGGTGATTCGGTAGGCCCTGAGGTCGGTGATTCAGTAGGCGCTGATGTCGGTGATTCACTAGGTCCTGAGGTCGGTGATTTAATAGGCCCTGAGGTCGGTGATTCAGTAGGTCTTGAGGTCGGTGATTCAGTAGGTCCTGAGTTCGGTGATTCAGTAGGTCTTGAGGTCGGTGATTCAGTAGGTCCTGAGGTCGGTGATTCAGTAGGTCCTGAGGTCGGTGATTCAGTCGGCCCTGAGGTCGGTGATTCAGTAGGCCCTGAGGTCGGTGATTCAGTAGGCCCTGAGGTCGGTGATTCAGTAGGCCCTGAGGTCGGTGATTCAGTAGGCCCTGAGGTCGGTGATTCAGTAGGTCCTGAGGTCGGTGATTCAGTAGGTCCTGAGGTCGGTGATTCAGTAGGTCCTGAGGTCGGTGATTCAGTAGGCCCTGAGGTCGGTGATTCATTAGGCCCTGAGGTCGGCGAGTTGGTTGGCCCTGAGTTCGGTGAGTAGATAGGCCCTGAGGTCGGTGATTCGGTAGGCCCTGAGGTCGGCGAGTTGGTAGGCCCTGAGGTCAGTGAGTAGGTAGATCATGAGGTCGGTGAGTAGGTAGGCCCTGAGGTCAGCGAGTAGATAGGCCCTGAGGCCGGCGAGTAGATAGGCCCTGAGGTCGGCGAGTAGGTAGGCCCTGATGTCGGCGAGTTGGTAGGTCCTGAGGTCGGCGAGTAGGTAGGCCCTGATGTCAGCGAGTCAGTAGGTCTTGAGGTCGGTGATTCGGTAGGTCCTGAGGTCAGCGAGTAGATAGGTCCTGAGGTCGGCGAGTAGATAGGCCCTGAGGTCGGTGATTCAGTAGGTCCTGAGGTCGGTGATTCAGTAGGCCCTGAGGTCGATGATTCAGTAGGCCCTGAGGTCTGTGATTTAGCAGGTCCTGAGGTCGGTGATTCAGTAGGTCCTGAGGTCGGTGATTCAGTAGGTCCTGAGGTCGGTGAGTAGGTAGGCCCTGAGGTCGGTGATTCGGTAGGCCCTGAGGTCGGCAAGTTGGTAGGCCCTGAGGTCGGTGAGTAGGTAGGCCCTGAGGTCGGCGAGTAGGTAGGCCCTGAGGTCGGTGAGTAGGTAGGCACTGATGTCAGCGAGTCGGTAGGTGTTGAGTTCGGTGATTCGGTAGGTCCTGAGGTCAGCCAGTAGGTAGGCCCTGAGGTCAGCGAGTCGGTAGGTCTTGAGGTCGGTGATTCGATAGGCCCTGAGGTCGGTGAGTAGGTAGGTCCTGAGGTCGGTGAGTAGGTAGGCCCTGAGGTCAGCGAGTAGATAGGCCCTGAGGTCTGTGATTCAGTAGGTCCTGAGGTCGGTGATTCAGTAGGCCCTGAGGTCGGTGATTCAGTAGGCCCTGAGGTCTGTGATTTAGTAGGTCCTGAGGTCGGTGATTCAGTAGGTCCTGAGGTCGGTGATTCAGTAGGTCCTGAGGTCGGTGAGTAGGTAGGCCCTGAGGTCGGTGATTCGGTAGGCCCTGAGGTCGGCGAGTTGGTAGGCCCTGAGGTCGGTGAGAAGATAGGCCCTGAGGTCGGCGAGTAGGTAGGCCCTGAGGTCGGTGAGTAGGTAGGCACTGATGTCAGCGAGTCGGTAGGTGTTGAGGTCGGTGATTCGGTAGGTCCTGAGGTCAGCCAGTAGGTAGGCCCTGAGGTCAGCGAGTCGGTAGGTCTTGAGGTCGGTGATTCGATAGGTCCTGAGGTCGGCGAGTAGATAGGCCCTGAGGTCGGTGAGTAGGTAGGCCCTGAGGTCGGCGAGTAGGTAGGCCGTGAGGTCGGTGATTCGGTAGGCCCTGAGGTCGGTGATTCAGTAGGCGCTGATGTCGGTGATTCACTAGGTCCTGAGGTCGGTGATTTAATAGGCCCTGAGGTCGGTGATTCAGTAGGTCTTGAGGTCGGTGATTCAGTAGGTCCTGAGTTCGGTGATTCAGTAGGTCTTGAGGTCGGTGATTCAGTAGGTCCTGAGGTCGGTGATTCAGTAGGTCCTGAGGTCGGTGATTCAGTCGGCCCTGAGGTCGGTGATTCAGTAGGCCCTGAGGTCGGTGATTCAGTAGGCCCTGAGGTCGGTGATTCAGTAGGCCCTGAGGTCGGTGATTCAGTAGGCCCTGAGGTCGGTGATTCAGTAGGTCCTGAGGTCGGTGATTCAGTAGGTCCTGAGGTCGGTGATTCAGTAGGTCCTGAGGTCGGTGATTCAGTAGGCCCTGAGGTCGGTGATTCATTAGGCCCTGAGGTCGGCGAGTTGGTTGGCCCTGAGTTCGGTGAGTAGATAGGCCCTGAGGTCGGTGATTCGGTAGGCCCTGAGGTCGGCGAGTTGGTAGGCCCTGAGGTCAGTGAGTAGGTAGATCATGAGGTCGGTGAGTAGGTAGGCCCTGAGGTCAGCGAGTAGATAGGCCCTGAGGCCGGCAAGTAGATAGGCCCTGAGGTCGGCGAGTAGGTAGGCTCTGAGGTCGGCGAGTTGGTAGGTCCTGAGGTCGGCGAGTAGGTAGTTCCTGATGTCAGCGAGTCAGTAGGTCTTGAGGTCGGTGATTCGGTAGGTCCTGAGGTCAGCCAGTAGGTAGGCCCTGAGGTCAGCGAGTCGGTAGGTCTTGAGGTCGGTGATTCGATAGGTCCTGAGGTCGGCGAGTAGGTAGGTCCTGAGCTCGGTGAATAGCTAGGCCATGAGGTTGGCGAGTAGATAGGCCCTGAGGTCGGCGAGTAGGTAGGCCGTGAGGTCGGTGATTCACTAGGTCCTGAGGTCGGTGATTTAATAGGCCCTGAGGTCGGTGATTCAGTAGGTCTTGAGGTCGGTGATTCAGTAGGCCCTGAGGTCGGTGATTCAGTAGGCCCTGAGGTCGGTGATTCAGTAGGCCCTGAGGTCGGTGATTCAGTAGGCCCTGAGGTCGGTGATTCAGTAGACCCTGAGGTCGGTGATTCAGTAGGCCCTGAGGTCGGTGATTCAGTAGGCCCTGAGGTCGGTGATTCAGTAGCCCCTGAGGTCGGTGATTCAGTAGCCCCTGAGGTCGGTGATTCAGTAGGCCCTGAGGTCGGTGATTCAGTAGGTCCTGAGGTCGGTGATTCAGTAGGTCCTGAGGTCGGTGATTCAGTAGGCCCTGAGGTCGGTGATTCAGTAGGCCCTGAGGTCGGTGATTCAGTAGGCCCTGAGGTCGGTGATTCAGTAGGCCCTGAGGTCGGTGATTCAGTAGGCCCTGAGGTCGGTGATTCAGTAGGTCTTGAGGTCGGTGATTCAGTAGGCCCTGAGGTCGGTGATTCAGTAGGTCCTGAGGTCGGTGATTCAGTAGGTCCTGAGGTCGGTGATTCAGTAGGTCCTGAGGTCGGTGATTCAGTAGGCCCTGAGGTCAGTGATTCAGTCGGCCCTGAGGTCGGTGATTCAGTAGGCCCTGAGGTCGGTGATTCAGTAGGTCCTGAGGTCAGTGATTCAGTAGGTCCTGAGGTCGGTGATTCAGTAGGTCCTGAGGTCGGTGATTCAGTAGGCCCTGAGGTCGGTGATTCAGTAGGCCTTGAGGTCGGTGATTTAGTAGGTCCTGAGGTCGGTGATTCAGTAGGTCCTGAGGTCTTTGATTCACTACGCCCTGAGGTCAGTGATTCAGTAGGTCCTGAGGTCGGTGATTCAGTAGGCCCTGAGTTCGGCGAGTAGGTGGGCCCTGAGGTCGGTGATTCAGTAGGTCCTGAGGTCGGTGATTTAGTAGGACCTGAGGTCGGTGAGTAGATAGGCCCTGAGGTCGGTGATTCGGTAGGCCCTGAGGTCGGCGAGTTGGTAGGCCCTGAGGTCGGTGAGTAGGTATGTCCTGAGTTCGGTGAGTAGGTAGGCCCTGAGGTCAGCGAGTAGATAGGCCCTGAGGTCGGCGAGTAGATAGGTCCTGAGGTCGGCGAGTAGATAGGCCCTGAGGTCGGCGAGTAGGTAGGCCCTGATGTCGGCGAGTTGGTAGGTCCTGAGGTCGGCGAGTAGGTAGGCCCTGATGTCAGCGAGTCAGTAGGTCTTGAGGTCGGTGATTCGGTAGGTCCTGAGGTCAGCGAGTAGATAGGTCCTGAGGTCGGCGAGTAGATAGGCCCTGAGGTCTGTGATTCAGTAGGTCCTGAGGTCGGTGATTCAGTAGGCCCTGAGGTCGATGATTCAGTAGGCCCTGAGGTCTGTGATTTAGCAGGTCCTGAGGTCGGTGATTCAGTAGGTCCTGAGGTCGGTGATTCAGTAGGTCCTGAGGTCGGTGAGTAGGTAGGCCCTGAGGTCGGTGATTCGGTAGGCCCTGAGGTTGGCAAGTTGGTAGGCCCTGAGGTCGGTGAGTAGGTAGGCCCTGAGGTCGGCGAGTAGGTAGGCCCTGAGGTCGGTGAGTAGGTAGGCACTGATGTCAGCGAGTCGGTAGGTATTGAGTTCGGTGATTCGGTAGGTCCTGAGGTCAGCCAGTAGGTAGGCCCTGAGGTCAGCGAGTCGGTAGGTCTTGAGGTCGGTGATTCGATAGGCCCTGAGGTCGGTGAGTAGGTAGGTCCTGAGGTCGGTGAGTAGGTAGGCCCTGAGGTCAGCGAGTAGATAGGCCCTGAGGTCTGTGATTCAGTAGGTCCTGAGGTCGGTGATTCAGTAGGCCCTGAGGTCGGTGATTCAGTAGGCCCTGAGGTCTGTGATTTAGTAGGTCCTGAGGTCGGTGATTCAGTAGGTCCTGAGGTCGGTGATTCAGTAGGTCCTGAGGTCGGTGAGTAGGTAGGCCCTGAGGTCGGTGATTCGGTAGGCCCTGAGGTCGGCGAGTTGGTAGGCCCTGAGGTCGGTGAGTAGATAGGCCCTGAGGTCGGCGAGTAGGTAGGCCCTGAGGTCGGTGAGTAGGTAGGCACTGATGTCAGCGAGTCGGTAGGTGTTGAGGTCGGTGATTCGGTAGGTCCTGAGGTCAGCCAGTAGGTAGGCCCTGAGGTCAGCGAGTCGGTAGGTCTTCAGGTCGGTGATTCGATAGGTCCTGAGGTCGGCGAGTAGATAGGCCCTGAGGTCGGTGAGTAGGTAGGCCCTGAGGTCGGCGAGTAGGTAGGCCGTGAGGTCGGTGATTCGGTAGGCCCTGAGGTCGGTGATTCAGTAGGCGCTGATGTCGGTGATTCACTAGGTCCTGAGGTCGGTGATTTAATAGGCCCTGAGGTCGGTGATTCAGTAGGTCTTGAGGTCGGTGATTCAGTAGGTCCTGAGTTCGGTGATTCAGTAGGTCTTGAGGTCGGTGATTCAGTAGGTCCTGAGGTCGGTGATTCAGTAGGTCCTGAGGTCGGTGATTCAGTCGGCCCTGAGGTCGGTGATTCAGTAGGCCCTGAGGTCGGTGATTCAGTAGGCCCTGAGGTCGGTGATTCAGTAGGCCCTGAGGTCGGTGATTCAGTAGGCCCTGAGGTCGGTGATTCAGTAGGTCCTGAGGTCGGTGATTCAGTAGGTCCTGAGGTCGGTGATTCAGTAGGTCCTGAGGTCGGTGATTCAGTAGGCCCTGAGGTCGGTGATTCATTAGGCCCTGAGGTCGGCGAGTTGGTTGGCCCTGAGTTCGGTGAGTAGATAGGCCCTGAGGTCGGTGATTCGGTAGGCCCTGAGGTCGGCGAGTTGGTAGGCCCTGAGGTCAGTGAGTAGGTAGATCATGAGGTCGGTGAGTAGGTAGGCCCTGAGGTCAGCGAGTAGATAGGCCCTGAGGCCGGCGAGTAGATAGGCCCTGAGGTCGGCGAGTAGGTAGGCCCTGAGGTCGGCGAGTTGGTAGGTCCTGAGGTCGGCGAGTAGGTAGTTCCTGATGTCAGCGAGTCAGTAGGTCTTGAGGTCGGTGATTCGGTAGGTCCTGAGGTCAGCCAGTAGGTAGGCCCTGAGGTCAGCGAGTCGGTAGGTCTTGAGGTCGGTGATTCGATAGGTCCTGAGGTCGGCGAGTAGGTAGGTCCTGAGCTCGGTGAATAGCTAGGCCATGAGGTCGGCGAGTAGATAGGCCCTGAGGTCGGCGAGTAGGTAGGCCCTGAGGTCGGTGAGTAGGTAGGTCCTGAGGTCGGTGAGTAGGTAGGTCCTGAGGTCGGTGAGTAGGTAGGCCCTGAGGTCAGCGAGTAGATAGGCCCTGAGGCCGGCGAGTAGATAGGTCCTGAGGTCGGCGAGTAGATAGGCCCTGAGGTCGGCGAGTAGGTAGGCCCTGAGGTCGGTGAGTAGATAGGCCCTGAGGTCGGCGAGTAGCTAGGCCCTGAGGTCGGTCAGTAGATAGGCCCTGAGGTCGGTGATTCAGTAGGTCCTGAGGTCGGTGATTCAGTAGGTCCTGAGGTCGGTGATTCAATAGGCCCTGAGGTCGGTGATTCAGTAGGTCTTGAGGTCGGTGATTCAGTAGGTCCTGAGGTCGGTGATTCAGTAGGTCTTGAGGTCGGTGATTCAGTAGGTCTTGAGGTCGGTGATTCAGTAGGTCCTGAGGTCGGTGATTCAGTAGGTCTTGAGGTCGGTGATTCAGTAGGTCCTGAGGTCGGTGATTCAGTAGGTCCTGAGGTCGGTGATTCAGTCGGCCCTGAGGTCGGTGATTCAGTAGACCCTGAGGTCGGTGATTCAGTAGGACTTGAGGTCGGTGATTCAGCAGGCCCTGAGGTAGGTGATTCAGTAGGCCCTGAGGTCGGTGATTCAGTAGGCCCTGAGGTCGGAGATTCAGTAGGTCCTGAGGTCGGTGATTCAGTAGGTCCTGAGGTTGGTGATTCAGTAGGTCCTGAGGTCGGTGATTCAGTAGGTCCTGAGGTCAGTGATTCAGTAGGTCCTGAGGTCGGTGATTTAGTAGGCCATAAGGTCGGTGATTCAGTAGGCCCTGAGGTCGGTGATTCAGTAGGTCCTGAGGTCGGTGATTCAGTAGGCCCTGAGGTCGGTGATTCAGTAGGCCCTGAGGTCGGTGATTCAGTAGGCCCTGAGGTTGGTGATTCTGTAGGTCCTGAGGTCGGTGATTCAGTAGGCCCTGAGGTCGGTGATTCAGTAGGCCATGAGGTCGGTGATTCAGTAGGTCCTGAGGTCGGTGATTCAGTAGGCCCTGAGGTCGGTGATTCAGTAGGTCTTGAGGTCGGTGATTCAGTAGGTCCTGAGGTCGGTGATTCAGTAGGTCCTGAGGTCGGTGATTCAGTAGGCCCTGAGGTCGGTGATTCAGTAGGTCTTGAGGTCGGTGATTCAGTAGGTCCTGAGGTCGGTGCTTCAGTAGATCCTGAGGTCGGTGATTCAGTAGGACTTGAGGTCGGTGATTCAGCAGGTCCTGAGGTCGGTGATTCAGTAGGGCCTGAGGTCGGAGATTCAGTAGGTCCTGAGGTCGGTGATTCAGTAGGTCCTGAGGGCGGAGATTCAGTAGGCCCTGAGGTCGGTGATTCAGTCGGCCCTGAGGTCGGTGATTCAGTAGACCCTGAGGTCGGTGATTCAGTAGGACTTGAGGTCGGTGATTCAGTAGGCCCTGAGGTCGGTGATTCAGTAGGCCCTGAGGTCGGAGATTCAGTAGGTCCTGAGGTCGGTGATTCAGTAGGTCCTGAGGTTGGTGATTCAGTAGGTCCTGAGGTCGGTGATTCAGTAGGTCCTGAGGTCAGTGATTCAGTAGGTCCTGAGGTCGGTGATTTAGTAGGCCATAAGGTCGGTGATTCAGTAGGCCCTGAGGTCGGTGATTCAGTAGGCCCTGAGGCCGGTGATTCAGTAGGCCCTGAGGTCGGTGATTCAGTAGGCCCTGAGGTCGGTGATTCAGTAGGCCCTGAGGTTGGTGATTCTGTAGGTCCTGAGGTCAGTGATTCAGTAGGCCCTGAGGTCGGTGATTCAGTAGGCTGTGAGGTCGGTGATTCAGTAGGTCCTGAGGTCGGTGATTCAGTAGGCCCTGAGGTCGGTGATTCAGTAGGTCTTGAGGTCGGTGATTCAGTAGGTCCTGAGGTCGGTGATTCAGTAGGTCCTGAGGTCGGTGATTCAGTAGGCCCTGAGGTCGGTGATTCAGTAGGTCTTGAGGTCGGTGATTCAGTAGGTCCTGAGGTCGGTGCTTCAGTAGATCCTGAGGTCGGTGATTCAGTAGGACTTGAGGTCGGTGATTCAGCAGGTCCTGAGGTCGGTGATTCAGTAGGGCCTGAGGTCGGAGATTCAGTAGGTCCTGAGGTCGGTGATTCAGTAGGCCCTGAGGTTGGTGATTCAGTAGGTCCTGAGGTCGGTGATTCAGTAGGTCCTGAGGTCAGTGATTCAGTAGGTCCTGAGGTCGGTGATTTAGTAGGCCATAAGGTCGGTGATTCAGTAGGCCCTGAGGTCAGTGATTCAGTAGGCCCTGAGGTCGGTGATTCAGTAGGCCCTGAGGTACCGGTGATTCAGTAGGCCCTGAGGTCGGTGATTCAGTAGGCCCTGAGGTTGGTGATTCTGTAGGTCCTGAGGTCAGTGATTCAGTAGGCACTGAGGTCCGTGATTCAGTAGGCCCTGAGGTCGGTGATTCAGTAGGTCCTGAGGTCGGTGATTCAGTAGGCACTGATGTCAGCGAGTCGGTAGGTCTTGAGGTCGGTGATTCGATAGGTCCTGAGGTAGGCGAGTAGATAGGCCCTGAGGTCGGTGAGTAGGTAGGCCCTGAGGTCGGCGAGTAGATAGGCCCTGAGGTCGGTGAATAGGTAGGTCCTGAGGTCGATGAGTAGGTAGGCCCTGAGGTCAGCGAGAAGATAGGCCCTGAGGTCGGCGAGTAGATAGGTCCTGAGGTCGGCGAGTAGATAGGCCCTGCGGTCGGTGAGTAGGTAGGCCCTGAGGTGGGCGAGTAGGTAGGCCCTGAGGTCGGTGATTCGGTAGGCCCTGAGGTCGTTGATTCAGTAGGCCCTGAGGTCGGTGATTCAGTTGGTCTTGAGGTCGGTGATTCAGTAGGTCCTGAAGTCGGTGATTCAGTAGGTCCTGAGTTCGGTGATTCAGTAGGTCTTGAGGTCAGTGATTCAGTAGGTCCTGAGTTCGGTGATTCAGTAGGTCTTGAGGTCGGTGATTCAGTAGGTCCTGAGGTCGGTGATTCAGTAGGTCCTGAGGTCGGTGATTCAGTCGGCCCTGAGGTCGGTGATTCAGTAGGCCCTGAGGTCGGTGATTCAGTAGGCCCTGAGGTCGGTGATTCAGTAGGTCCTGAGGTCGGTGATTCAGTAGGTCCTGAGGTCGGTGATTCAGTAGGTCCTGAGGTCGGTGATTCAGTAGGCCCTGAGGTCGGTGATTCATTAGGCCCTGAGGTCGGCGAGTTGGTTGGCCCTGAGTTCGGTGAGTAGATAGGCCCTGAGGTCGGTGATTCGGTAGGCCCTGAGGTCGGCGAGTTGGTAGGCCCTGAGGTCAGTGAGTAGGTAGATCCTGAGGTCGGTGAGTAGGTAGGCCCTGAGGTCAGCGAGTAGATAGGCCCTGAGGTCGGCGAGTAGGTAGGCCCTGAGGTCGGCGAGTTGGTAGGTCCTGAGGTCGGCGAGTAGGTAGTTCCTGATGTCAGCGAGTCAGTAGGTCTTGAGGTCGGTGATTCGGTAGGTCCTGAGGTCAGCCAGTAGGTAGGCCCTGAGGTCAGCGAGTCGGTAGGTCTTGAGGTCGGTGATTCGATAGGTCCTGAGGTCGGCGAGTAGGTAGGTCCAGAGGTCGGCGAGTCGGTAGGTCCTGAGGTTGACGAGTAGATAGGCCCTGAGCTCGGTGAATAGCTAGGCCCTGAGGTCGGCGAGTAGATAGGCCCTGAGGTCGGTGAGTAGGTAGGTCCTGAGGTCGGTGAGTAGGTAGGTCCTGAGGTCGGTGAGTAGGTAGGCCCTGAGGTCAGCGAGTAGATAGGCCCTGAGGCCGGCGAGTAGATAGGTCCTGAGGTCAGCGAGTAGATAGGCCCTGAGGTCGGCGAGTAGGTAGGCCCTGAGGTCGGTGAGTAGATAGGCCCTGAGGTCGGCGAGTAGCTAGGCCCTGAGGTCGGTGAGTAGATAGGTCCTGAGGTCGGTGATTCAGTAGGTCCTGAGGTTGGTGATTCAGTAGGTCCTGAGGTCGGTGATTCAGTAGGTCCTGAGGTCAGTGATTCAGTAGGTCCTGAGGTCGGTGATTTAGTAGGCCATAAGGTCGGTGATTCAGTAGGCCCTGAGGTCGGTGATTCAGTAGGCCCTGAGGTCGGTGATTCAGTAGGCCCTGAGGTCGGTGATTCAGTAGGCCCTGAGGTCGGTGATTCAGTAGGCCCTGAGGTTGGTGATTCTGTAGGTCCTGAGGTCGGTGATTCAGTAGGCCCTGAGGTCGGTGATTCAGTAGGCCGTGAGGTCGGTGATTCAGTAGGTCCTGAGGTCGGTGATTCAGTAGGCCCTGAGGTCGGTGATTCAGTAGGTCTTGAGGTCGGTGATTCAGTAGGTCCTGAGGTCGGTGATTCAGTAGGTCCTGAGGTCGGTGATTCAGTAGATCCTGAGGTCGGTGATTCAGTAGGACTTGAGGTCGGTGATTCAGCAGGTCCTGAGGTCGGTGATTCAGTAGGGCCTGAGGTCGGAGATTCAGTAGGTCCTGAGGTCGGTGATTCAGTAGGTCCTGAGGTTGGTGATTCAGTTGGTCCTGAGGTCGGTGATTCAGTAGGTCCTGAGGTCAGTGATTCAGTAGGTCCTGAGGTCGGTGATTTAGTAGGCCATAAGATCGGTGATTCAGTAGGCCCTGAGGTCAGTGATTCAGTAGGCCCTGAGGTCGGTGATTCAGTAGGCCCTGAGGTCGGTGATTCAGTAGGCCCTGAGGTCGGTGATTCAGTAGGCCCTGAGGTTGGTGATTCTGTAGGTCCTGAGGTCAGTGATTCAGTAGGCCCTGAGGTCGGTGATTCAGTAGGCCCTGAGGTCGGTGATTCAGTAGGTCCTGAGGTCGGTGATTCAGTAGGCACTGATGTCAGCGAGTCGGTAGGTCTTGAGGTCGGTGATTCGATAGGTCCTGAGGTAGGCGAGTAGATAGGCCCTGAGGTCGGTGAGTAGGTAGGCCCTGAGGTCGGCGAGTAGATAGGCCCTGAGGTCGGTGAATAGGTAGGTCCTGAGGTCGATGAGTAGGTAGGCCCTGAGGTCAGCGAGAAGATAGGCCCTGAGGTCGGCGAGTAGATAGGTCCTGAGGTCGGCGAGTAGATAGGCCCTGCGGTCGGTGAGTAGGTAGGCCCTGAGGTGGGCGAGTAGGTAGGCCCTGAGGTCAGTGATTCGGTAGGCCCTGAGGTCGTTGATTCAGTAGGCCCTGAGGTCGGTGATTCAGTAGGTCTTGAGGTCGGTGATTCAGTAGGTCCTGAAGTCGGTGATTCAGTAGGTCCTGAGTTCGGTGATTCAGTAGGTCTTGAGGTCAGTGATTCAATAGGTCCTGAGTTCGGTGATTCAGTAGGTCTTGAGGTCGGTGATTCAGTAGGTCCTGAGGTCGGTGATTCAGTAGGTCCTGAGGTCGGTGATTCAGTCGGCCCTGAGGTCGGTGATTCAGTAGGCCCTGAGGTCGGTGATTCAGTAGGCCCTGAGGTCGGTGATTCAGTAGGTCCTGAGGTCGGTGATTCAGTAGGTCCTGAGGTCGGTGATTCAGTAGGTCCTGAGGTCGGTGATTCAGTTAGCCCTGAGGTCGGTGATTCATTAGGCCCTGAGGTCGGCGAGTTGGTTGGCCCTGAGTTCGGTGAGTAGATAGGCCCTGAGGTCGGTGATTCGGTAGGCCCTGAGGTCGGCGAGTTGGTAGGCCCTGAGGTCAGTGAGTAGGTAGATCCTGAGGTCGGTGAGTAGGTAGGCCCTGAGGTCAGCGAGTAGATAGGCCCTGAGGTCGGCGAGTAGATAGGTCCTGAGGTCGGCGAGTAGATAGGCCCTGAGGTCGGCGAGTAGGTAGGCCCTGAGGTCGGCGAGTTGGTAGGTCCTGAGGTCGGCGAGTAGGTAGTTCCTGTTGCAGCGAGTCAGTAGGTCTTGAGGTCGGTGATTCGGTAGGTCCTGAGGTCAGCCAGTAGGTAGGCCCTGAGGTCAGCGAGTCGGTAGGTCTTGAGGTCGGTGATTCGATAGGTCCTGAGGTCGGCGAGTAGGTAGGTCCAGAGGTCGGCGAGTAGGTAGGTCCTGAGGTTGGCGAGTAGATAGGCCCTGAGCTCGGTGAATAGCTAGGCCCTGAGGTCGGCGAGTAGATAGGCCCTGAGGTCGGTGAGTAGGTAGGTCCTGAGGTCGGTGAGTAGGTAGGTCCTGAGGTCGGTGAGTAGGTAGGCCCTGAGGTCAGCGAATAGATAGGCCCTGAGGCCGGCGAGTAGATAGGTCCTGAGGTCGGCGAGTAGATAGGCCCTGAGGTCGGCGAGTAGGTAGGCCCTGAGGTCGGTGAGTAGATAGGCCCTGAGGTCGGCGAGTAGCTAGGCCCTGAGGTCGGTGAGTAGATAGGCCCTGAGGTCGGTGATTCAGTAGGTCCTGAGGTCGGTGATTCAGTAGGTCCTGAGGTCGGTGATTCAATAGGCCCTGAGGTCGGTGATTCAGTAGGTCTTGAGGTCGGTGATTCAGTAGGTCCTGAGGTCGGTGATTCAGTAGGTCTTGAGGTCGGTGATTCAGTAGGTCTTGAGGTCGGTGATTCAGTAGGTCCTGAGGTCGGTGATTCAGTAGGTCTTGAGGTCGGTGATTCAGTAGGTCCTGAGGTCGGTGATTCAGTAGGTCCTGAGGTCGGTGATTCAGTCGGCCCTGAGGTCGGTGATTCAGTAGACCCTGAGGTCGGTGATTCAGTAGGACTTGAGGTCGGTGATTCAGCAGGCCCTGAGGTCGGTGATTCAGTAGGCCCTGAGGTCGGTGATTCAGTAGGCCCTGAGGTCGGAGATTCAGTAGGTCCTGAGGTCGGTGATTCAGTAGGTCCTGAGGTTGGTGATTCAGTAGGTCCTGAGGTCGGTGATTCAGTAGGTCCTGAGGTCAGTGATTCAGTAGGTCCTGAGGTCGGTGATTTAGTAGGCCATAAGGTCGGTGATTCAGTAGGCCCTGAGGTCGGTGATTCAGTAGGCCCTGAGGTCGGTGATTCAGTAGGCCCTGAGGTCGGTGATTCAGTAGGCCCTGAGGTCGGTGATTCAGTAGGCCCTGATGTTGGTGATTCTGTAGGTCCTGAGGTCGGTGATTCAGTAGGCCCTGAGGTCGGTGATTCAGTAGGCCGTGAGGTCGGTGATTCAGTAGGTCCTGAGGTCGGTGATTCAGTAGGCCCTGAGGTCGGTGATTCAGTAGGTCTTGAGGTCGGTGATTCAGTAGGTCCTGAGGTCGGTGATTCAGTAGGTCCTGAGGTCGGTGATTCAGTAGGCCCTGAGGTCGGTGATTCAGTAGGTCTTGAGGTCGGTGATTCAGTAGGTCCTGAGGTCGGTGCTTCAGTAGATCCTGAGGTCGGTGATTCAGTAGGACTTGAGGTCGGTGTTTCAGCAGGTCCTGAGGTCGGTGATTCAGTAGGGCCTGAGGTCGGAGATTCAGTAGGTCCTGAGGTCGGTGATTCAGTAGGTCCTGAGGTTGGTGATTCAGTAGGTCCTGAGGTCGGTGATTCAGTAGGTCCTGAGGTCAGTGATTCAGTAGGTCCTGAGGTCGGTGATTTAGTAGGCCATAAGGTCGGTGATTCAGTAGGCCCTGAGGTCAGTGATTCAGTAGGCCCTGAGGTCGGTGATTCAGTAGGCCCTGAGGTCGGTGATTCAGTAGGCCCTGAGGTCGGTGATTCAGTAGGCCCTGAGGTTGGTGATTCTGTAGGTCCTGAGGTCAGTGATTCAGTAGGCCCTGAGGTCGGTGATTCAGTAGGCCCTGAGGTCGGTGATTCAGTAGGTCCTGAGGTCGGTGATTCAGTAGGCACTGATGTCAGCGAGTCGGTAGGTCTTGAGGTCGGTGATTCGATATGTCCTGAGGTAGGCGAGTAGCTAGGCCCTGAGGTCGGTGAGTAGGTAGGCCCTGAGGTCGGCGAGTAGATAGGCCCTGAGGTCGGTGAATAGGTAGGTCCTGAGGTGGATGAGCAGGTAGGCCCTGAGGTCAGCGAGAAGATAGGCCCTGAGGTCGGCGAGTAGATAGGTCCTGAGGTCGGCGAGTAGATAGGCCCTGCGGTCGGTGAGTAGGTAGGCCCTGAGGTGGGCGAGTAGGTAGGCCCTGAGGTCGGTGATTCGGTAGGCCCTGAGGTCGTTGATTCAGTAGGCCCTGAGGTCGGTGATTCAGTCGGTCTTGAGGTCGGTGATTCAGTAGGTCCTGAAGTCGGTGATTCAGTAGGTCCTGAGTTCGGTGATTCAGTAGGTCTTGAGGTCGGTGATTCAGTAGGTCCTGAGTTAGGTGATTCAGTAGGTCTTGAGGTCGGTGATTCAGTAGGTCCTGAGGTCGGTGATTCAGTAGGTCCTGAGGTCGGTGATTCAGTCGGCCCTGAGGTCGGTGATTCAGTAGGCCCTGAGGTCGGTGATTCAGTAGGCCCTGAGGTCGGTGATTCAGTAGGTCCTGAGGTCAGTGATTCAGTAGGTCCTGAGGTCGGTGATTCAGTAGGTCCTGAGGTCGGTGATTCAGTAGGCCCTGAGGTCGGTGATTCAGTAGGCACTGAGGTCGGTGATTTAGTAGGCCCTGAGGTCGGTGATTCAGTAGGCCCTGAGGTCGGTGATTCAGTCGGCCCTGAGGTCGGTGATTCAGTAGGCCCTGAGGTCGGTGATTCAGTAGGCCCTGAGGTCGGTGATTCAGTAGGTCCTGAGGTCGGTGATTCAGTAGGTCCTGAGGTCGGTGATTCAGTAGGTCCTGAGGTCGGTGATTCAGTAGGCCCTGTGGTCGGAGATTCAGTAGGCCCTGAGGTCGGTGATTCAGTAGGTCCTGAGGTCGGTGATTCAGTAGGTCCTGAGGTCGGTGATTCAGTAGGCCCTGAGGTCAGTGATTCAGTAGGTCCTGAGGTCGGTGATTCAGTAGGCCCTGAGTTCGGCGAGTAGGTGGGCCCTGAGGTCGGTGATTCAGTAGGTCCTGAGGTCGGTGATTCAGTAGGTCCTGAGGTCGGTGATTCAGTAGGTCCTGAGGTCGGTGATTCAGTAGGCCCTGTGGTCGGTGATTCAGTAGGCCCTGAGGTCGGTGATTCAGTAGGTCCTGAGGTCGGTGATTCAGTAGGTCCTGAGGTCGGTGATTCAGTAGGTCCTGAGGTCGGTGATTCAGTCGGCCCTGAGGTCGGTGATTCAGTAGACCCTGAGGTCGGTGATTCAGTAGGACTTGAGGTCGGTGATTCAGCAGGTCCTGAGGTCGGTGATTCAGTAGGTCCTGAGGTCGGTGATTCAGTAGGTCCTGAGGTCGGTGATTCAGTCGGCCCTGAGGTCGGTGATTCAGTAGACCCTGAGGTCGGTGATTCAGTAGGACTTGAGGTCGGTGATTCAGTAGGTCCTGAGGTCGGTGATTCAGTAGGCCCTGAGGTCGGTGATTCAGTAGGCCCTGAGGTCGGAGATTCAGTAGGTCCTGAGGTCGGTGATTCAGTAGGTCCTGAGGTTGGTGATTCAGTAGGTCCTGAGGTCGGTGATTCAGTAGGTCCTGAGGTCAGTGATTCAGTAGGTCCTGAGGTCGGTGATTTAGTAGGCCATAAGGTCGGTGATTCAGTAGGCCCTGAGGTCGGTGATTCAGTAGGCCCTGAGGTCGGTGATTCAGTAGGCCCTGAGGTCGGTGATTCAGTAGGCCCTGAGGTCGGTGATTCAGTAGGCCCTGATGTTGGTGATTCTGTAGGTCCTGAGGTCGGTGATTCAGTAGGCCCTGAGGTCGGTGATTCAGTAGGCCGTGAGGTCGGTGATTCAGTAGGTCCTGAGGTCGGTGATTCAGTAGGCCCTGAGGTCGGTGATTCAGTAGGTCTTGAGGTCGGTGATTCAGTAGGTCCTGAGGTCGGTGATTCAGTAGGTCCTGAGGTCGGTGATTCAGTAGGCCCTGAGGTCGGTGATTCAGTAGGTCTTGAGGTCGGTGATTCAGTAGGTCCTGAGGTCGGTGATTCAGTAGGCCCTGAGGTCAGTGATTCAGTAGGTCTTGAGGTCGGTGCTTCAGTAGATCCTGAGGTCGGTGATTCAGTAGGTCCTGAGGTTGGTGATTCAGTAGGTCCTGAGGTCGGTGATTCAGTAGGTCCTGAGGTCAGTGATTCAGTAGGTCCTGAGGTCGGTGATTTAGTAGGCCATAAGGTCGGTGATTCAGTAGGCCCTGAGGTCGGTGATTCAGTAGGCCCTGAGGTCGGTGATTCAGTAGGCCCTGAGGTCGGTGATTCAGTAGGCCCTGAGGTCGGTGATTCAGTAGGCCCTGATGTTGGTGATTCTGTAGGTCCTGAGGTCGGTGATTCAGTAGGCCCTGAGGTCGGTGATTCAGTAGGCCGTGAGGTCGGTGATTCAGTAGGTCCTGAGGTCGGTGATTCAGTAGGCCCTGAGGTCGGTGATTCAGTAGGTCTTGAGGTCGGTGATTCAGTAGGTCCTGAGGTCGGTGATTCAGTAGGTCCTGAGGTCGGTGATTCAGTAGGCCCTGAGGTCGGTGATTCAGTAGGTCTTGAGGTCGGTGATTCAGTAGGTCCTGAGGTCGGTGCTTCAGTAGATCCTGAGGTCGGTGATTCAGTAGGACTTGAGGTCGGTGTTTCAGCAGGTCCTGAGGTCGGTGATTCAGTAGGGCCTGAGGTCGGAGATTCAGTAGGTCCTGAGGTCGGTGATTCAGTAGGTCCTGAGGTTGGTGATTCAGTAGGTCCTGAGGTCGGTGATTCAGTAGGTCCTGAGGTCAGTGATTCAGTAGGTCCTGAGGTCGGTGATTTAGTAGGCCATAAGGTCGGTGATTCAGTAGGCCCTGAGGTCAGTGATTCAGTAGGCCCTGAGGTCGGTGATTCAGTAGGCCCTGAGGTCGGTGATTCAGTAGGCCCTGAGGTCGGTGATTCAGTAGGCCCTGAGGTTGGTGATTCTGTAGGTCCTGAGGTCAGTGATTCAGTAGGCCCTGAGGTCGGTGATTCAGTAGGCCCTGAGGTCGGTGATTCAGTAGGTCCTGAGGTCGGTGATTCAGTAGGCACTGATGTCAGCGAGTCGGTAGGTCTTGAGGTCGGTGATTCGATATGTCCTGAGGTAGGCGAGTAGCTAGGCCCTGAGGTCGGTGAGTAGGTAGGCCCTGAGGTCGGCGAGTAGATAGGCCCTGAGGTCGGTGAATAGGTAGGTCCTGAGGTGGATGAGCAGGTAGGCCCTGAGGTCAGCGAGAAGATAGGCCCTGAGGTCGGCGAGTAGATAGGTCCTGAGGTCGGCGAGTAGATAGGCCCTGCGGTCGGTGAGTAGGTAGGCCCTGAGGTGGGCGAGTAGGTAGGCCCTGAGGTCGGTGATTCGGTAGGCCCTGAGGTCGTTGATTCAGTAGGCCCTGAGGTCGGTGATTCAGTCGGTCTTGAGGTCGGTGATTCAGTAGGTCCTGAAGTCGGTGATTCAGTAGGTCCTGAGTTCGGTGATTCAGTAGGTCTTGAGGTCGGTGATTCAGTAGGTCCTGAGTTAGGTGATTCAGTAGGTCTTGAGGTCGGTGATTCAGTAGGTCCTGAGGTCGGTGATTCAGTAGGTCCTGAGGTCGGTGATTCAGTCGGCCCTGAGGTCGGTGATTCAGTAGGCCCTGAGGTCGGTGATTCAGTAGGCCCTGAGGTCGGTGATTCAGTAGGTCCTGAGGTCAGTGATTCAGTAGGTCCTGAGGTCGGTGATTCAGTAGGTCCTGAGGTCGGTGATTCAGTAGGCCCTGAGGTCGGTGATTCAGTAGGCACTGAGGTCGGTGATTTAGTAGGCCCTGAGGTCGGTGATTCAGTAGGCCCTGAGGTCGGTGATTCAGTCGGCCCTGAGGTCGGTGATTCAGTAGGCCCTGAGGTCGGTGATTCAGTAGGCCCTGAGGTCGGTGATTCAGTAGGTCCTGAGGTCGGTGATTCAGTAGGTCCTGAGGTCGGTGATTCAGTAGGTCCTGAGGTCGGTGATTCAGTAGGCCCTGTGGTCGGAGATTCAGTAGGCCCTGAGGTCGGTGATTCAGTAGGTCCTGAGGTCGGTGATTCAGTAGGTCCTGAGGTCGGTGATTCAGTAGGCCCTGAGGTCAGTGATTCAGTAGGTCCTGAGGTCGGTGATTCAGTAGGCCCTGAGTTCGGCGAGTAGGTGGGCCCTGAGGTCGGTGATTCAGTAGGTCCTGAGGTCGGTGATTCAGTAGGTCCTGAGGTCGGTGATTCAGTAGGTCCTGAGGTCGGTGATTCAGTAGGCCCTGTGGTCGGTGATTCAGTAGGCCCTGAGGTCGGTGATTCAGTAGGTCCTGAGGTCGGTGATTCAGTAGGTCCTGAGGTCGGTGATTCAGTAGGTCCTGAGGTCGGTGATTCAGTCGGCCCTGAGGTCGGTGATTCAGTAGACCCTGAGGTCGGTGATTCAGTAGGACTTGAGGTCGGTGATTCAGCAGGTCCTGAGGTCGGTGATTCAGTAGGTCCTGAGGTCGGTGATTCAGTAGGTCCTGAGGTCGGTGATTCAGTCGGCCCTGAGGTCGGTGATTCAGTAGACCCTGAGGTCGGTGATTCAGTAGGACTTGAGGTCGGTGATTCAGTAGGTCCTGAGGTCGGTGATTCAGTAGGCCCTGAGGTCGGTGATTCAGTAGGCCCTGAGGTCGGAGATTCAGTAGGTCCTGAGGTCGGTGATTCAGTAGGTCCTGAGGTTGGTGATTCAGTAGGTCCTGAGGTCGGTGATTCAGTAGGTCCTGAGGTCAGTGATTCAGTAGGTCCTGAGGTCGGTGATTTAGTAGGCCATAAGGTCGGTGATTCAGTAGGCCCTGAGGTCGGTGATTCAGTAGGCCCTGAGGTCGGTGATTCAGTAGGCCCTGAGGTCGGTGATTCAGTAGGCCCTGAGGTCGGTGATTCAGTAGGCCCTGATGTTGGTGATTCTGTAGGTCCTGAGGTCGGTGATTCAGTAGGCCCTGAGGTCGGTGATTCAGTAGGCCGTGAGGTCGGTGATTCAGTAGGTCCTGAGGTCGGTGATTCAGTAGGCCCTGAGGTCGGTGATTCAGTAGGTCTTGAGGTCGGTGATTCAGTAGGTCCTGAGGTCGGTGATTCAGTAGGTCCTGAGGTCGGTGATTCAGTAGGCCCTGAGGTCGGTGATTCAGTAGGTCTTGAGGTCGGTGATTCAGTAGGTCCTGAGGTCGGTGATTCAGTAGGCCCTGAGGTCAGTGATTCAGTAGGTCTTGAGGTCGGTGCTTCAGTAGATCCTGAGGTCGGTGATTCAGTAGGACTTGAGGTCGGTGTTTCAGCAGGTCCTGAGGTCGGTGATTCAGTAGGGCCTGAGGTCGGAGATTCAGTAGGTCCTGAGGTCGGTGATTCAGTAGGTCCTGAGGTTGGTGATTCAGTAGGTCCTGAGGTCGGTGATTCAGTAGGTCCTGAGGTCAGTGATTCAGTAGGTCCTGAGGTCGGTGATTTAGTAGGCCATAAGGTCGGTGATTCAGTAGGCCCTGAGGTCAGTGATTCAGTAGGCCCTGAGGTCGGTGATTCAGTAGGCCCTGAGGTCGGTGATTCAGTAGGCCCTGAGGTCGGTGATTCAGTAGGCCCTGAGGTTGGTGATTCTGTAGGTCCTGAGGTCAGTGATTCAGTAGGCCCTGAGGTCGGTGATTCAGTAGGCCCTGAGGTCGGTGATTCAGTAGGTCCTGAGGTCGGTGATTCAGTAGGCACTGATGTCAGCGAGTCGGTAGGTCTTGAGGTCGGTGATTCGATATGTCCTGAGGTAGGCGAGTAGCTAGGCCCTGAGGTCGGTGAGTAGGTAGGCCCTGAGGTCGGCGAGTAGATAGGCCCTGAGGTCGGTGAATAGGTAGGTCCTGAGGTCGATGAGTAGGTAGGCCCTGAGGTCAGCGAGAAGATAGGCCCTGAGGTCGGCGAGTAGATAGGTCCTGAGGTCGGCGAGTAGATAGGCCCTGCGGTCGGTGAGTAGGTAGGCCCTGAGGTGGGCGAGTAGGTAGGCCCTGAGGTCGGTGATTCGGTAGGCCCTGAGGTCGTTGATTCAGTAGGCCCTGAGGTCGGTGATTCAGTCGGTCTTGAGGTCGGTGATTCAGTAGGTCCTGAAGTCGGTGATTCAGTAGGTCCTGAGTTCGGTGATTCAGTAGGTCTTGAGGTCGGTGATTCAGTAGGTCCTGAGTTAGGTGATTCAGTAGGTCTTGAGGTCGGTGATTCAGTAGGTCCTGAGGTCGGTGATTCAGTAGGTCCTGAGGTCGGTGATTCAGTCGGCCCTGAGGTCGGTGATTCAGTAGGCCCTGAGGTCGGTGATTCAGTAGGCCCTGAGGTCGGTGATTCAGTAGGTCCTGAGGTCAGTGATTCAGTAGGTCCTGAGGTCGGTGATTCAGTAGGTCCTGAGGTCGGTGATTCAGTAGGCCCTGAGGTCGGTGATTCAGTAGGCACTGAGGTCGGTGATTTAGTAGGCCCTGAGGTCGGTGATTCAGTAGGCCCTGAGGTCGGTGATTCAGTCGGCCCTGAGGTCGGTGATTCAGTAGGCCCTGAGGTCGGTGATTCAGTAGGCCCTGAGGTCGGTGATTCAGTAGGTCCTGAGGTCGGTGATTCAGTAGGTCCTGAGGTCGGTGATTCAGTAGGTCCTGAGGTCGGTGATTCAGTAGGCCCTGTGGTCGGAGATTCAGTAGGCCCTGAGGTCGGTGATTCAGTAGGTCCTGAGGTCGGTGATTCAGTAGGTCCTGAGGTCGGTGATTCAGTAGGCCCTGAGGTCAGTGATTCAGTAGGTCCTGAGGTCGGTGATTCAGTAGGCCCTGAGTTCGGCGAGTAGGTGGGCCCTGAGGTCGGTGATTCAGTAGGTCCTGAGGTCGGTGATTCAGTAGGTCCTGAGGTCGGTGATTCAGTAGGTCCTGAGGTCGGTGATTCAGTAGGCCCTGTGGTCGGTGATTCAGTAGGCCCTGAGGTCGGTGATTCAGTAGGTCCTGAGGTCGGTGATTCAGTAGGTCCTGAGGTCGGTGATTCAGGAGGCCCTGAGGTAAGTGATTCAGTAGGTCCTGAGGTCGGTGATTCAGTAGGACCTGAGTTCGGCGAGTAGGTGGGCCCTGAGATCAGTGATTCAGTAGGTCCTGAGGTCGGTGATTTAGTAGGCCCTGAGGTCGGTGATTCGGTAGGCCCTTAGGTCGGTGAGTAGGTAGGCCCTGAGGTCGGCGAGTTGGTTGGCCCTGAGGTTGGTGAGTAGATAGGCCCTGAGGTCGGTGATTCGGTAGGCCCTGAGGTCGGCGAGTTGGTAGGCCCTGAGGTCGGTGAGTAGGTAGGTCCTGAGGTCGGTGAGTTGGTAGGCCCTGAGGTCAGCGAATAGATAGGCCCTGAGGTCGTCGAGTAGATAGGTCCTGAGGTCATCGAGTAGATTGGCCCTGTGGTCGGCGAGTAGGTAGGCCCTGAGGTCGGCGAGTTGGTAGGCCCTGAGGTCGGCGAGTAGCTAGGCCCTGAGGTCGGTGAGTAGATATGCCCTGAGGTCGGTGAATAGCTAGGCCCTGAGGTCGGTGAGTAGATAGGCCCTGAGGTCGGTGAGTAGATAGGCCCTGAGGTCAGTGAGTAGATATGCCCTGAGGTCAGTGAGTAGATAGGCCCTGAGGTCAGTGAGTAGATAGGCCCTGAGGTCCGTGATTCAGCAGTTCCTGAGGTCGGTGATTCAGTAGGCCCTGAGGTCGGTGATTCAGAAGGCCCTGAGGTCGGTGATTCAGTAGGCCCTGAGGTCGGGTGATTCAGTAGGCCCTGAGGTCGGTGATTCAGTAGGCCCTGAGGTCGGTGATTCAGTAGGCCCTGAGGTCGGTGATTCAGTAGGTCCTGAGGTCGGTGATTCAGTAGGTCCTGAGGTCAGTGATTCAGTAGGTCCTGAGGTCGGTGATTCAGTAGGTCCTGTGGTCGGTGATTCAGTAGGCCCTGAGGTCGGTGATTTAGTAGGTCCTGAGGTCGGTGATTCAGTAGGTCCTGAGGTCTGTGATTCAGTAGGCCCTGAGGTCAGTGATTCAGTAGGTCCTGAGGTCGGTGACTCAGTAGGCCCTGAGTTCGGTGAGTAGGTGGGCCCTGAGGTCGGTGATTCAGTAGGTCCTGAGGTCGGTGATTTAGTAGGACCTGAGGTCGGTGATTCGGTAGGCCCTTAGGTCGGTGAGTAGGTAGGCCCTGAGTTCGGCGAGTTGGTTGGCCCTGAGGTCAGTGAGTAGATAGGCCCTGAGGTCGGTGATTCGGTAGGCCCTGAGGTCGGCGAGTTGGTAGGCCCTGAGGTCGGTGAGTAGGTATTTCCTGAGTTCGGTGAGTAGGTAGGCCCTGAGGTCAGCGAGTAGATAGGCCCTGAGGTCGTCGAGTAGGTAGGCCCTGAGGTCGGCGAGTTGGTAGGTCCTGAGGTCGGCGAGTAGGTAGGCCCTGATGTCAGCGAGTCAGTAGGTCTTGAGGTCGATGATTCGGTAGGTCCTGAGGTCAGCGAGTAGATAGGTCCTGAGGTCGTCGAGTAGATAGGCCCTGAGGTCGGCGAGTAGATAGGCCCTGAGGTCGGCGAGTAGGTAGGCCCTGAGGTCGGCGAGTAGGTAGGTCCTGAGGTTGGCGAGTAGGTAGGCCCTGAGGTCGGTGAGTAGCTAGGCCCTGAGGTCGGCGAGTAGATAGGCCCTGAGGTCGGTGAGTAGGTAGGTCCTGAGGTCGGTGAGTAGGTAGGTCCTGAGGTCGGTGAGTAGGTAGGCCCTGAGGTCGGCGAGTAGATATGCCCTGAGGTCAGCGAGTAGGTAGGTCCTGAGGTCGGCGAGTAGATAGGCCCTGAGGTCGGCGAGTAGGTAGGCCCTGAGGTCGGTGAGTAGGTAGGTCCTGAGGTCGGTGAGTAGGTAGGTCCTGAGGTCGGTGCTTAGGTAGGCCCTGAGGTCGGCGAGTAGATATGCCCTGAGGTCAGCGAGTAGGTAGGCCCTGAGGTCGGTGAGTAGATTGGCCCTGAGGTCGGCGAGTAGCTAGGCCCTGAGGTCGGTGAGTAGATAGGCCCTGAGGTCGGTGAGTAGATAGGCCCTGAGGTCGGTGAGTAGATAGGCCCTGTCGGCGAGTAGGTAGGCCCTGAGGTCGGTGAGTAGATAGGCCCTGAGGTCGGTGAGTAGGTAGGTCCTGAGGTCGGCGAGTAGGTAGGTCCTGAGTTCAGTGAGCAGGTAGGTCCTGAGTTCGGTGAGTAGGTAGGTCCTGAGTTCGGTGAGTAGGTATGCCCTGAGGTCGGCGAGTAGGTAGGTCCTGAGTTCGGTGAGTAGGTAGGTCCTGAGGTTGGTGAGTAGGTAGGTCTTGAGTTCGTTGAGTAGGTAGGTCCTGAGGTCGGTGAGTCGGTAGGTCCTGAGGTCGGTGAGTCGGTAGGCCTTGAGGTCGGTGAGTCGGTAGGCCCTGAGGTCGGTGAGTCGGTAGGTCCTGAGGTCGGTGAGTCGGTAGGTCCTGAGGTCGGTGATTCAGTAGGCCCTGAGGTCGGTGATTCAGTCGGCCCTGAGGTCGGTGATTCAGTCGGCCCTGAGGTCGGTGATTCAGTAGGTCCTGAGGTCGGTGATTCAGTAGGTCCTGAGGTCGATGATTCTGTAGGTCCTGAGGTCGGTGATTCAGTCGGCCCTGAGTTCGGTGATTCAGTAGGTCCTGAGGTCGGTGATTCAGTAGGTCCTGAGGTCGGTGATTCAGTAGGCCCTGAGGTCGGTGATTCAGTAGGTCCTGAGGTCGGTGATTCAGTAGGTCCTGAGGTCGGTGATTCAGTAGGTCCTGAGGTCGGTGATTCAGTAGGCCCTGAGGTCGGTGATTCATTAGGCCCTGAGGTCGGCGAGTTGGTTGGCCCTGAGTTCGGTGAGTAGATAGGCCCTGAGGTCGGTGAGTCGGTAGGTCCTGAGGTCGGTGAGTCGGTAGGCCTTGAGGTCGGTGAGTCGGTAGGCCCTGAGGTCGGTGAGTCGGTAGGTCCTGAGGTCGGTGAGTCGGTAGGTCCTGAGGTCGGTGATTCAGTAGGCCCTGAGGTCGGTGATTCAGTCGGCCCTGAGGTCGGTGATTCAGTCGGCCCTGAGGTCGGTGATTCAGTAGGTCCTGAGGTCGGTGATTCTGTAGGTCCTGAGGTCGGTGATTCAGTCGGCCCTGAGTTCGGTGATTCAGTAGGTCCTGAGGTCGGTGATTCAGTAGGTCCTGAGGTCGGTGATTCAGTAGGCCCTGAGGTCGGTGATTCAGTAGGTCCTGAGGTCGGTGATTCAGTAGTCCCTGAGGTCGGTGATTCAGTAGGCCGTGAGGTCGGTGATTCAGTAGGCCCTGAGGTCGGTGATTCAGTAGGCCCTGAGGTCGGTTATTCAGTAGGCCCTGAGGTCGGTGATTCAGTCGGCCCTGAGGTCGTGATTCAGTAGGCCCTTAGGTCGGCGAGTTGGTTGGCCCTGAGGTCGGTGAGTAGATAGGCCCTGAGGTCGGTGATTCGCTAGGCCCTGACGTCGGCGAGTTGGTAGGCCCTGAGGTCGGTGAGTAGGTAGGTCCTGAGGTCGGTGAGTAGGTAGGCCCTGAGGTCAGCGAGTAGATAGGCCCTGAGGTCGGCGAGTAGATAGGTCCTGAGGTCGGCGAGTAGATAGGCCCTGAGGTCGGCTAGTAGGTAGGCCCTGAGGTCGGCGAGTTGGTAGGTGCTGAGATCGGCGAGTATGTAGGCCCTGATGTCAGCGAGTCAGTAGGTCTTGCGGTCGGTGATTCGGTAGGTCCTGAGGTCAGCCAGTAGGTAGGCCCTGAGGTCAGCGAGTCGGTAGGTCTTTAGGCCGGTGATTCGATAGGTCCTGAGGTCGGCGAGTAGGTAGGTCCTGAGGTTGGCGAGTAGGTAGGTCCTGAGGTCGGTGAGTCGGTAGGTCCTGAGGTCGGTGAGTCGGTAGGCCCTGAGGTCGGTGAGTCGGTAGGCCCTGAGGTCGGTGAGTCGGTAGCTCCTGAGGTCGGTGATTCGGTAGGTCCTGAGGTCGGTGATTCAGTCGGCCCTGAGGTCGGTGATTCAGTAGGTCCTGAGGTCGGTGATTCAGTAGGTCCTGAGGTCGGTGATTCAGTAGGCCCTGAGGTCGGTGATTCAGTAGGCCCTGAGGTCGGTGATTTAGTAGGTCCTGAGGTCGGTGATTCAGTAGGTCCTGAGGTCTGTGATTCACTACGCCCTGAGGTCAGTGATTCAGTAGGTCCTGAGGTTGGTGATTCAGTAGGCCCTGAGGTCGGTGATTCAGTAGGCCCTGAGGTCGGTGATTCAGTAGGCCCTGAGGTCGGTGATTCAGTAGGCCCTGAGGTCGGTGATTCAGTAGGCCCTGAGGTCGGTGATTCAGTAGGCCCTGAGGTCGGTGATTTAGTAGGCCCTGAGGTCGGTGATTCAGTAGGTCCTGAGGTCGGTGATTCAGTAGGTCCTGAGGTCGGTGATTCAGTAGGTCCTGAGGTCGGTGATTCAGTAGGCCCTGAGGTCGGTGATTCAGTAGGCCCTGAGGTCGGTGATTCAGTAGGCCCTGAGGTCGGTGATTCAGTAGGTCCTGAGGTCAGTGATTCAGTAGGTCCTGAGGTCGGTGATTCAGTAGGTCCTGAGGTCGGTGATTCAGTAGGCCCTGAGGTCGGTGATTCAGTAGGCCCTGAGGTCGGTGATTTAGTAGGTCCTGAGGTCGGTGATTCAGTAGGTCCTGAGGTCTGTGATTCACTACGCCCTGAGGTCAGTGATTCAGTTGGTCCTGAGGTCGGTGATTCAGTAGGCCCTGAGTTCGGCGAGTAGGTGGGCCCTGAGGTCGGTGATTCAGTAGGTCCTGAGGTCGGTGATTTAGTAGGACCTGAGGTCGGTGATTCGGTAGGCCCTTAGGTCGGTGAGTCGGTAGGCCCTGAGTTCGGCGAGTTGTTTGGCCCTGAGGTCAGTGAGTAGATAGGCCCTGAGGTCGGTGATTCGGTAGGCCCTGAGGTCGGCGAGTTGGTAGGCCCTGAGGTCGGTGAGTAGGTATGTCCTGAGTTCGGTGAGTAGGTAGGCCCTGAGGTCGGTGAGTAGCTAGGCCCTGAGGTCGGCGAGTAGATAGGCCCTGAGGTCGGTGAGTAGGTAGGTCCTGAGGTCGGTGAGTATGTAGGTCCTGAGGTCGGTGAGTAGGTAGGCCCTGAGGTCGGCGAGTAGATATGCCCTGAGGTCAGCGAGTTGATAGGCCCTGAGGTCGGCGAGTAGCTAGGCCCTGAGGTCGGTGAGTAGATAGGTCCTGAGGTCGGCGAGTAGCTAGGCCCTGAGGTCGGTGAGTAGATAGGCCCTGAGGTTGGTGAGTAGATAGGCCCTGAGGTCGGTGAGTAGATAGGCCCTGAGGTCGGTGAATAGGTAGGTCCTGAGGTCGGCGAGTAGGTAGGTCCTGAGTTCGGTGAGTAGGTAGGTCCTGAGTTCGGCGATTAGGTATGCCCTGAGGTCGGCGAGTAAGTAGGTCCTGAGTTCGGTGAGTAGGTAGGTCCTGAGGTCGGTGAGTCGGTAGGTCCTGAGGTCGGTGAGTCGGTAGGCCCTGAGGTCGGTGAGTCGGTAGGCCCTGAGGTCGGTGAGTCGGTAGCTCCTGAGGTCGGTGAGTCGGTAGGTCCTGAGGTCGGTGATTCAGTCGGCCCTGAGGTCGGTGATTCAGTAGGCCCTGAGGTCGGTGATTCAGTAGGCCCTGAGGTCGGTGATTTAGTAGGCCCTGAGGTCGGTGATTCAGTAGGTCCTGAGGTCGGTGATTCAGTAGGTCCTGAGTTCGGTGATTCAGTAGGTCCTGAGGTCGGTGATTCAGTAGGCCCTGAGGTCGGTGATTCAGTAGGCCCTGAGGTCAGTGATTCAGTAGGTCCTGAGGTCGGTGATTCAGTAGGTCCTGAGGTCGGTGATTCAGTAGGCCCTGAGGTCGGTGATTCAGTAGGCCCTGAGGTCGGTGATTTAGTAGGTCCTGAGGTCGGTGATTCAGTAGGTCCTGAGGTCTGTGATTCACTACGCCCTGAGGTCAGTGATTCAGTAGGTCCTGAGGTCGGTGATTCAGTAGGCCCTGAGTTCGGCGAGTAGGTGGGCTCTGAGGTCGGTGATTCAGTAGGTCCTGAGGTCGGTAATTTAGTAGGACCTGAGGTCGGTGATTCGGTAGGCCCTTAGGTCGGTGAGTCGGTAGGCCCTGAGTTCGGCGAGTTGGTTGGCCCTGAGGTCAGTGAGTAGATAGGCCCTGAGGTCGGTGATTCGGTAGGCCCTGAGGTCGGCGAGTTGGTAGGCCCTGAGGTCGGTGAGTAGGTATGTCCTGAGTTCGGTGAGTAGGTAGGCCCTGAGGTCAGCGAGTAGATAGGCCCTGAGGTCGGCGAGTAGATAGGTCCTGAGGTCGGCGAGTAGATAGGCCCTGAGGTCGGCGAGTAGGTAGGCCCTGAGGTCGGCGAGTTGGTAGGTCCTGAGGTCGGAGGGTAGGTAGGCCCTGCTGTCAGCGAGTCAGTAGGTCTTGAGGTCGGTGATTCGGTAGGTCCTGAGGTCAGCGAGTAGATAGGTCCTGAGGTCGGCGAGTAGATAGGCCCTGAGGTCTGTGATTCAGTAGGTCCTGAGGTCGGTGATTCAGTAGGCCCTGAGGTCGGTGATTCAGTAGGCCCTGAGGTCTGTGATTTAGTAGGTCCTGAGGTCGGTGATTCAGTAGGTCCTGAGGTCGGTGATTCAGTAGGTCCTGAGGTCGGTGAGTAGGTAGGCCCTGAGGTCGGTGATTCGGTAGGCCCTGAGGTCGGCGAGTTGGTAGGCCCTGAGGTCGGTGAGTAGGTAGGCCCTGAGGTCGGCGAGTAGGTAGGCCCTGAGGTCGGTGAGTAGGTAGGCACTGATGTCAGCGAGTCGGTAGGTGTTGAGGTCGGTGATTCGGTAGGTCCTGAGGTCAGCCAGTAGGTAGGCCCTGAGGTCAGCGAGTCGGTAGGTCTTGAGGTCGGTGATTCGATAGGTCCTGAGGTCGGTGAGTAGATAGGCCCTGAGGTCGGTGAGTAGGTAGGCCCTGAGGTCGGCAAGTAGATAGGCCCTGAGGTCGGTGAGTAGGTAGGTCCTGAGGTCGGTGAGTAGGTAGGCCCTGAGGTCAGCGAGTAGATAGGCCCTGAGGTCGGCGAGTAGATAGGTCCTGAGGTCGGCGAGTAGATAGGCCCTGAGGTCGGCGAGTAGGTAGGCCCTGAGGTCGGCGAGTTGGTAGGTCCTGAGGTCGGCGAGTAGGTAGTTCCTGAGGTCGGTGATTCAGTAGGCCCTGATGTCGGTGATTCACTAGGTCCTGAGGTCGGTGATTTAATAGGCCCTGAGGTCGGTGATTCAGTAGGTCTTGAGGTCGGTGATTCAGTAGGTCCTGAGTTCGGTGATTCAGTAGGTCTTGAGGTCGGTGATTCAGTAGGTCCTGAGGTCGGTGATTCAGTAGGTCCTGAGGTCGGTGATTCAGTCGGCCCTGAGGTCGGTGATTCAGTAGGCCCTGAGGTCGGTGATTCAGTAGGCCCTGAGGTCGGTGATTCAGTAGGCCCTGAGGTCGGTGATTCAGTAGGCCCTGAGGTCGGTGATTCAGTAGGTCCTGAGGTCGGTGATTCAGTAGGTCCTGAGGTCGGTGATTC
Organism: Pristiophorus japonicus; assembly: GCF_044704955.1. NCBI lineage: Eukaryota > Metazoa > Chordata > Chondrichthyes > Pristiophoridae > Pristiophorus > Pristiophorus japonicus. The sequence continues at coordinate 274,175,257 of NC_091980.1, read as the reverse complement.
AGTAGGTCCTGAGGTCGGTGATTCAGTAGGCCCTGAGGTCAGTGATTCAGTAGGTCCTGAGGTTGGTGATTCAGTAGGCCCTGAGGTCGGTGAGTAGGTAGGCCCTGAGGTCGGCGAGTCGGTTGGCCCTGAGTTCGGTGAGTAGATAGGCCCTGAGGTCGGTGATTGGGTAGGCCGTGGGGTCGGCGAGTTGGTAGGCCCTGAGGTCAGTGAGTAGGTAGATCCTGAGGTCAGTGAGTGGTAGGCCCTGAGGTCAGCGAGTAGATAGGCCCTGAGGTCGGCGAGTAGATAGGTCCTGAGGTCGGCGAGTAGTTAGGCCCTGAGGTCGGCGAGTAGGTAGGCCCTGAGGTCGGCGAGTTTGTAGGTCCTGAGGTCGGCGAGTAGGTAGTTCCTGATGTCAGCGAGTCAGTAGGTCTTGAGGTCGGTGATTCGGTAGGTCCTGAGGTCAGCCAGTAGGTAGGCCCTGAGGTCAGCGAGTCGGTAGGTCTTGAGGTCGGTGATTCGATAGGTCCTGAGGTCGGCGAGTAGGTAGGTCCAGAGGTCGGCGAGTAGGTAGGTCCTGAGGTTGGCGAGTAGATAGGCCCTGAGCTCGGTGAGTAGCTAGGCCCTGAGGTCGGCGAGTAGATAGGCCCTGAGGTCGGTGAGTAGGTAGGTCCTGAGGTCGGTGAGTAGGTAGGTCCTGAGGTCGGTGAGTAGGTAGGCCCTGAGGTCAGCGAGTAGATAGGCCCTGAGGCCGGCGAGTAGATAGGTCCTGAGGTCGGCGAGTAGATAGGCCCTGAGGTCGGCGAGTAGGTAGGCCCTGAGGTCGGTGAGTAGATAGGCCCTGAGGTCGGCGAGTAGCTAGGCCCTGAGGTCGGTGAGTAGATAGGCCCTGAGGTCGGTGATTCAGTAGGCCCTGAGGTCGGTGATTCAGTAGGCCCTGAGGTCGGTGATTCAGTCGGTCTTGAGGTCGGTGATTCAGTAGGTCCTGAGGTCGGTGATTCAGTAGGTCTTGAGGTCGGTGATTCAGTAGGTCCTGAGGTCGGTGATTCAGTAGGCCCTGAGGTCGGTGATTCAGTAGGTCTTGAGGTCGGTGATTCAGTACGTCCTGAGGTCGGTGATTCAGTCGGCCCTGAGGTCGGTGATTCAGTAGACACTGAGGTCGGTGATTCAGTAGGACTTGAGGTCAGTGATTCAGCAGGCCCTGAGGTCGGTGATTCAGTAGGCCCTGAGGTCGGTGATTCAGTAGGCCCTGAGGTCGGAGATTCAGTAGGTCCTGAGGTCGGTGATTCAGTAGGTCCTGAGGTTGGTGATTCAGTAGGTCCTGAGGTCGGTGATTCAGTAGGTCCTGAGGTCAGTGATTCAGTAGGTCCTGAGGTCGGTGATTTAGTAGGCCATATGATCGGTGATTCAGTAGGCCCTGAGGTCCGTGATTCAGTAGGCCCTGAGGTCGGTGATTCAGTAGGCCCTGAGATCGGTGATTCAGTAGGCCCTGAGGTCGGTGATTCAGTAGGCCCTGAGCTTGGTGATTCTGTAGGTCCTGAGGTCGGTGATTCAGTAGGCCCTGAGGTCGGTGATTCAGTAGGCCGTGAGGTCGGTGATTCAGTAGGTCCTGAGGTCGGTGATTCAGTAGGCCCTGAGGTCGGTGATTCAGTAGGTCTTGAGGTCGGTGATTCAGTAGGTCCTGAGGTCGGTGGTTCAGTAGGTCCTGAGGTCGGTGATTCAGTAGGCCCTGAGGTCGGTGATTCAGTAGGTCTTGAGGTCGGTGATTCAGTAGGTCCTGAGGTCAGTGATTCAGTAGACCCTGAGGTCGGTGATTCAGTAGGACTTGAGGTCGGTGATTCAGCAGGCCCTGAGGTCGGTGATTCAGTAGGCCCTGAGGTCGGTGATTCAGTAGGCCCTGAGGTCGGAGATTCAGTAGGTCCTGAGGTCGGTGATTCAGCAGGTCCTGAGGTTGGTGATTCAGTAGGTCCTGAGGTCGGTGATTCAGTAGGTCCTGAGGTCAGTGATTCAGTAGGTCCTGAGGTCGGTGATTTAGTAGGCCATAAGGTCGGTGATTCAGTAGGCCCTGAGGTCAGTGATTCAGTAGGCCCTGAGGTCGGTGATTCAGTAGGCCCTGAGGTCGGTGATTCAGTAGGCCCTGAGGTCGGTGATTCAGTAGGCCCTGAGGTTGGTGATTCTGTAGGTCCTGAGGTCAGTGATTCAGTAGGCCCTGAGGTCGGTGATTCAGTAGGCCCTGAGGTCGGTGATTCAGTAGGTCCTGAGGTAGGTGATTCAGTAGGCCCTGAGGTCGGTGATTCAGTAGGCCCTGAGGTCGGTGATTCAGTAGGCCCTGAGGTCGGTGATTCAGTAGGCCCTGAGGTCGGTGATTAATTAGGCCCTGAGGTCGGTGATTCACCAGGCCCTGAGGTCGGTGATTCAGTAGGCCCTGAGGTCGGTGATTCAGTAGGTCCTGAGGTCGGTGATTCAGTAGGTCCTGAGGTCGGTGATTCAGTAGGCCCTGAGGTCTGTGATTTAGTAGGTCCTGAGGTCGGTGATTCAGTAGGTCCTGAGGTCGGTGATTCAGTAGGTCCTGAGGTCGGTGAGTAGGTAGGGCCTGAGGTCGGTGATTCGGTAGGCCCTGAGGTCGGCGAGTTCGTAGGCCCTGAGGTCGGTGAGTAGGTAGGCCCTGAGGTCGGCGAGTAGGTAGGCCCTGAGGTCGGTGAGTAGGTAGGCACTGATGTCAGCGAGTCGGTAGGTGTTGAGGTCGGTGATTCGGTAGGTCATGAGGTCGGCGAGTAGATAGGCCCTGAGGTCGGTGAGCAGGTAGGCCCTGAGGTCGGCAAGTAGATAGGCCCTGAGGTCGGTGAGTAGGTAGGTCCTGAGGTCGGTGAGTAGGTAGGCCCTGAGGTCAGCGAGTAGATAGGCCCTGAGGTCGGCGAGTAGATAGGTCCTGAGGTCGGCGAGTAGATAGGCCCTGAGGTTGGTGAGTAGGTAGGCCCTGAGGTCGGCGAGTAGGTAGGCCGTGACGTCGGTGATTCGGTAGGCCCTGAGGTCGGTGATTCAGTAGGCCCTGATGTCGGTGATTCACTAGGTCCTGAGGTCGGTGATTTAATAGGCCCTGAGGTCGGTGATACAGTAGGTCTTGAGGTTGGTGATTCAGTAGGTCCTGACTTCGGTGATTCAGTAGGTCTTGAGGTCGGTGATTCAGTAGGTCCTGAGGTCGGTGATTCAGCAGGTCCTGAGGTCGGTGATTCAGTCGGCCCTGAGGTCGGTGATTCAGTAGGCCCTGAGGTCGGTGATTCAGTAGGCCCTGAGGTCGGTGATTCAGTAGGCCCTGAGGTTGGTGATTCAGTAGGCCCTGAGGTCGGTGATTCAGTAGGTCCTGAGGTCGGTGATTCAGTAGGTCCTGAGGTCGGTGATTCAGTAGGTCCTGAGGTCGGTGATTCAGTAGGCCCTGAGGTCGGTGATTCATTAGGCCCTGAGGTCGGTGATTTAGTAGGTCCTGAGGTCGGTGATTCAGTAGGTCCTGAGGTCGGTGATTCAGTAGGCCCTGAGGTCAGTGATTCAGTAGGTCCTGAGGTTGGTGATTCAGTAGGCCCTGAGGTCGGTGAGTAGGTAGGCCCTGAGGTCGGCGAGTTGGTTGGCCCTGAGTTCGGTGAGTAGATAGGCCCTGAGGTCGGTGATTCGGTAGGCCCTGAGGTCGGCGAGTTGGTAGGCCCTGAGGTCAGTGAGTAGGTAGATCCTGAGGTCGGTGAGTAGGTAGGCCCTGAGGTCAGCAAGTACATAGGCCCTGAGGTCGGCGAGTAGATAGGTCCTGAGGTCGGCGAGTAGATAGGCCCTGAGGTCGGCGAGTAGGTAGGCCCTGAGGTCGGCGAGTTGGTAGGTCATGAGGTCGGCGAGTAGGTAGTTCCTGATGTCAGCGAGTCAGTAGGTCTTGAGGTCGGTGATTCGGTAGGTCCTGAGGTCAGCCAGTAGGTAGGCCCTGAGGTCAGCGAGTCGGTAGGTTTTGAGGTCGGTGATTCGATAGGTCCTGAGGTCGGCGAGTAGGTAGGTCCAGAGGTCGGCGAGTAGGTAGGTCCTGAGGTTGGCGAGTAGATAGGCCCTGAGCTCGGTGAGTAGCTAGGCCCTGAGGTCGGCGAGTACATAGGCCCTGAGGTCGGTGAGTAGGTAGGTCCTGAGGTCGGTGAGTAGATAGGCCCTGAGGCCGGCGAGTAGATAGGTCCTGAGGTCGGCGAGTAGATAGGCCCTGAGGCCGGCGAGTAGATAGGTCCTGTGGTCGGCGAGCAGATAGGCCCTGAGGCCGGCGAGCAGGTAGGCCCTGAGGTCGGTGAGTAGATAGGCCCTGAGGTCGGCGAGTAGCTAGGCCCTGAGGTCGGTGAGTAGATAGGCCCTGAGGTCGGTGATTCAGTAGGCCCTGAGGTCGGTGATTCAGTAGGCCCTGAGGTCGGTGATTCAGTCGGTCTTGAGGTCGGTGATTCAGTAGGTCCTGAGGTCGGTGATTCAGTAGGTCCTGAGGTCGGTGATTCAATAGGCCCTGAGGTCGGTGATTCAGTAGGTCTTGAGGTCGGTGATTCAGTAGGTCATGAGGTCGGTGATTCAGTAGGCCCTGAGGTCGGTGATTCAGTAGGTCTTGAGGTCGGTGATTCAGTAGGTCCTGAGGTCGGTGATTCAGTAGGTCTTGAGGTCGGTGATTCAGTAGGTCCTGAGGTCGGTGATTCAGTAGGTCCTGAGGTCGGTGATTCAGTCGGCCCTGAGGTCGGTGATTCAGTAGACCCTGAGGTCGGTGATTCAGTAGGACTTGAGGTCGGTGATTCAGCAGGCCCTGAGGTCGGTAATTCAGTAGGCCCTGAGGTCGGTGATTCAGTAGGCCCTGAGGTCGGAGATTCAGTAGGTCCTGAGGTCGGTGATTCAGTAGGTCCTGAGGTTGGTGATTCAGTAGGTCCTGCGGTCGGTGATTCAGTAGGTCCTGAGGTCAGTGATTCAGTCGGTCCTGAGGTCGGTGATTTAGTAGGCCAGAAGGTCGGTGATTCAGTAGGCCCTGAGGTCGGTGATTCAGTAGGCCCTGAGGTCGGTGATTCAGTAGGCCCTGAGGTCGGTGATTCAGTAGGCCCTGAGGTCGGTGATTCAGTAGGCCCTGAGCTTGGTGATTCTGTAGGTCCTGAGGTCGGTGATTCAGTAGGCCCTGAGGTCGGTGATTCAGTAGGCCGTGAGGTCGGTGATTCAGTAGGTCCTGAGGTCGGTGATTCAGTAGGCCCTGAGGTCGGTGATTCAGTAGGTCTTGAGGTCGGTGATTCAGTAGGTCCTGAGGTCGGTGCTTCAGTAGGCCCTGAGGTCGGTGATTCAGTAGGTCGTGAGGTTGGTGATTCAGTAGGTCCTGAGGTCGGTGATTCAGTAGACCCTGAGGTCGGTGATTCAGTAGGACTTGAGGTCGGTGATTCAGCAGGCCCTGAGGTCGGTGATTCAGTAGGCCCTGATGTCCGTGATTCAGTAGGCCCTGAGGTCAGAGATTCAGTAGGTGCTGAGGTCGGTGATTCAGTAGGTCCTGAGGTTGGTGATTCAGTAGGTCTTGAGGTCGGTGATTCAGTAGGTCCTGAGGTCAGTGATTCAGTAGGTCCTGAGGTCGGTGATTTAGTAGGCCATAAGGTCGGTGATTCAGTCGGCCCTGAGGTCAGTGATTCAGTAGGCCCTGAGGTCGGTGATTCAGTAGGCCCTGAGGTTGGTGATTCTGTAGGTCCTGAGGTCAGTGATTCAGTAGGCCCTGAGGTCGGTGATTCAGTAGGCCCTGAGGTCGGTGATTCAGTAGGTCCTGAGGTCGGTGATTCAGTAGGCACTGATGTCAGCGAGTCGGTAGGTCTTGAGGTCGGTGATTCGATAGGTCCTGAGGTAGGCGAGTAGATAGGCCCTGAGGTCGGTGAGTAGGTAGGCCCTGAGGTCGGCGAGTAGATAGGCCCTGAGGTCGGTGAATAGGTAGGTCCTGAGGTCGATGAGTAGGTAGGCCCTGAGGTCAGCGAGAAGATAGGCCCTGAGGTCGGCGAGTCGATAGGTCCTGAGGTCGGCGAGTAGATAGGCCCTGCGGTCGGTGAGTAGGTAGGCCCTGAGGTGGGCGAATAGGTAGGCCCTGAGGTCGGTGATTCGGTAGGCCCTGAGGTCGTTGATTCAGTAGGCCCTGAGGTCGGTGATTCAGTAGGTCTTGAGGTCGGTGATTCAGTAGGTCCTGAAGTCAGTGATTCAGCAGGTCCTGAGTTCGGTGATTCAGTAGGTCTTGAGGTCGGTGACTCAGTAGGTCCTGACTTCGGTGATTCAGTAGGTCTTGAGGTCGGTGATTCAGTAGGTCCTGAGGTCGGTGATTCAGTAGGTCCTGAGGTCGGTGATTCAGTCGGCCCTGAGGTCGGTGATTCAGTAGGCCCTGAGGTCGGTGATTCAGTCGGCCCTGAGGTCGGTGATGCAGTAGGCCCTGAGGTCGGTGATTCAGTCGGTCCTGAGGTCGGTGATTCAGTAGGTCCTGAGGTCAGTGATTCAGTAGGCCCTGAGCTCAGTGATTCAGTAGGTCCTGAGGTCGGTGATTCAGTAGGCCCTGAGTTCGGCGAGTAGGTGGGCCCTGAGGTCGGTGATTCAGTAGGTCCTGAGGTCGGTGATTTAGTAGGCCCTGAGGTCGGTGATTCGATAGGCCCTTAGGTCGGTGAGTAGGTAGGCCCTGAGGTCGGCGAGTTGGTTGGCCCTGAGGTCGGTGAGTAGATAGGCCCTGAGGTCGATGATTCGGTAGGCCCTGAGGTCGGCGAGTTGGTAGGCCCTGAGGTCGGTGAGTAGGTAGGTCCTGAGTTCGGTGAGTAGGTAGGCCCTGAGGTCAGCCAATAGATAGGCCCTGAGGTCGGCGAGTAGATAGGTCCTGAGGTCATCGAGTAGATTGGCCCTGAGGTCGGCGAGTAGGTAGGCCCTGAGGTCGGTGAGTAGATAGGCCCTGAGGTCGGCGAGTAGCTAGGCCCTGAGGTCGGTGAGTAGATAGGCCCTGAGGTCGGTGAGTAGATAGGCCCTGAGGTCAGTGAGTAGATAGGCCCTGAGGTCAGTGAGTAGATAGACCCTGAGGTCAGTGAGTAGATAGGCCCTGAGGTCGGAGATTCAGTAGTTCCTGAGGTCGGTGATTCAGTAGGCCCTGAGGTCGGTGATTCAGTAGGCCCTGAGGTCGGTGATTCAGCAGGCCCTGAGGTCGGTGATTCAGTAGGCCCTGAGGTCGGTGATTCAGTAGGTCCTGAGGTCGGTGATTCAGTAGGTCCTAAGGTCGGTGATTCAGTAGGCCCTGAGGTCGGTGATTCAGTAGGCCCTGAGGTCGGTGATTCAGTAGGTCCTGAGGTCGATGATTCAGTAGGTCCTGAGGTCGGTGATTCAGTAGGTCCTAAGGTCGGTGATTCAGTAGGCCCTGAGGTCGGTGATTCAGTAGGCCCTGAGGTCGGTGATTCAGTAGGCCCTGAGGTCGGTGATTCAGTAGGCCCTGAGGTCGGTGATTCAGTAGGTCCTGAGGTCGGTGATTCAGTAGGTCCTGAGGTCTGTGATTCAGTAGGCCCTGAGGTCGGTGATTCAGTAGGTCCTGAGGTCGGTGATTCAGTAGGCCCTGAGTTCGGTGAGTAGGTGGGCCCTGAGGTCGGTGATTCAGTAGGTCCTGAGGTCGGTGATTTAGTAGGACCTGAGGTCGGTGATTCGGTAGGCCCTTAGGTCAGTGAGTAGGTAGGCCCTGAGTTCGGCGAGTTGGTTGGCCCTGAGGTCAGTGAGTAGATAGGCCCTGAGGTCGATGATTCGGTAGGCCCTGAGGTCGGCGAATTGGTAGCCCTGAGGTCGGTGAGTAGGTATTTCCTGAGTTCGGTGAGTAGGTAGGCCCTGAGGTCAGCGAGTAGATAGGCCCTGAGGTCGGCGAGTAGGTAGGCCCTGAGGTCGGCGAGTTGGTAGGTCCTGAGGTCGGCGAGTAGGTAGGCCCTGATGTCAGCGAGTCAGTAGGTCTTGAGGTCGATGATTCGGTAGGTCCTGAGGTCAGCGAGTAGATAGGTCCTGAGGTCGGCGAGTAGATAGGTCCTGAGGTCTGTGATTCAGTAGGTCCTGAGGTCGGTGATTCAGTAGGCCCTGAGGTCGGTGATTCAGTAGGCCCAGAGTTCTGTGATTCAGTAGGTCCTGAGGTCGGTGATTCAGTAGGTCCTGAGGTCGGTGATTCAGTAGGTCCTGAGGTCGGCGAGTTGGTAGGCCCTGAGGTCGGTGAGTAGGTAGGCCCTGAGGTCGGCGAGTAGGTAGGTCCTGAGGTCGGTGAGTAGGTAGGCACTGATGTCAGCGAGTCGGTAGGTGTTAAGGTCGGTGATTCGGTAGGTCCTGAGGTCAGCCAGTAGGTAGGCCCTGAGGTCAGCGAGTCAGTAGGTCTTGAGGGCGGTGATTCGATAGGTCCTGAGGTCGGCGAGTAGATAGGCCCTGAGGTCGGTGAGTAGGTAGGCCCTGAGGTCGGCGAGCAGATAAGCCCTGAGGTCGGTGAGTAGGTGGGTCCTGATGTCGGTGAGTAGGTAGGTCCTGAGGTCAGCGAGTAGATAGGCCCTGAGGTCGGCGAGTAGGTAGGTCCTGAGGTCGGCGAGTAGATAGGCCCTGAGGTCAGTGAGTAGGTAGGCCCTGAGGTCGGCGAGTAGGTAGGCCGTGAGGTCGGTGATTCGGTAGGCCCTGAGGTCGGTGATTCAGTAGGCCCTGATGTCGGTGATTCACTAGGTCCTGAGGTCGGTGATTTAATAGACCCTGAGGTCGGTGATTCAGCAGGTCTTGAGGTCGGTGATTCAGTAGGTCCTGAGTTCGGTGATTCAGTAGGTCTTGAGGTCGGTGATTCAGTAGGTCCTGAGGTCGGTGATTCAGTAGGTCCTGAGGTCGGTGATTCAGTAGGCCCTGAGGTCGGTGATTCAGTCGGCCCTGAGGTCGGTGATTCAGTAGGCCCTGAGGTCGGTGATTCAGTAGGTCCTGAGGTCGGTGATTCAGTAGGTCCTGAGGTCGGTGATTCAGTAGGCCCTGAGGTCGGTGATTCAGTAGGCCCTGAGGTCGGTGATTTAGTAGGTCCTGAGGTCGGTGATTCAGTAGATCCTGAGGTCGGTGATTCAGTAGGCCCTGAGGTCAGTGATTCAGTAGGTCCTGAGGTTGGTGATTCAGTAGGCCCTTAGGTCGGTGAGTAGGTAGGCCCTGAGGTCGGCGAGTTGGTTGGCCCTGAGTTCGGTGAGAAGATAGGCCCTGAGGTCGGTGATTCGGTAGCCCTGAGGTCGGCGAGTTGGTAGGCCCTGAGGTCAGTGAGTAGGTAGATCCTGAGGTCGGTGAGTAGGTAGGCCCTGAGGTCAGCGAGTAGATAGGCCCTGAGGTCGGCGAGTAGATATGCCCTGAGGTCGGCGAGTAGGTAGGCCCTGAGGTCGGCGAGTTGGTAGGTCCTGAGGTCGGCGAGTAGTTAGTTCCTGATGTCAGCGAGTCAGTAGGTCTTGAGGTTGGTGATTCGGTAGGTCCTGAGGTCAGCCAGTAGGTAGGCCCTGAGGTCAGCGAGTCGGTAGGTCTTGAGGTTGGTGATTCGATAGGTCCTGAGGTCGGCGAGTAGATAGGTCCTGAGGTCGGCGAGTAGGTAGGTCCTGAGGTTGGTGAGTAGATAGGCCCTGAGCTCGGTGAGTAGCTAGGCCCTGAGGTCGGCGAGTAGATAGGCCCTGAGGTCGGTGAGTAGGTAGGTCCTGAGGTCGGTGAGTAGGTAGGTCCTGAGGTCGGTGAGTAGGTAGGCCCTGAGGTCAGCGAGTAGATAGGCCCTGAGGTCGGCGAGTAGATAGGTCCTGAGGTCGGCGAGTAGATAGGCCCTGAGGTCTGTGAGTAGGTAGGCCCTGAGTTCGGTGAGTAGATAGGCCCTGAGGTCGGCGAGTAGCTAGGCCCTGAGGTCGGTGAGTAGATAGGCCCTGAGGTCGGCGAGTAGCTAGGCCCTGATGTTGGTGAGTAGATAGGCCCTGAGGTCGGTGAGTAGATAGGCCCTGAGGTCGGTGAGTAGATAGGCCCTGAGGTCAGCGAGTAGGTAGGCCCTGAGGTCGGTGAGTAGATAGGCCCTGAGGTCGGCGAGTAGATAGGCCCTGAGGTCGGTGAGTCGGTAGGTCCTGAAGTCGGTGAGGAGGTAGGCCCTGAGGTCAGCGAGTAGATAGGCCCTGAGGTCGGCGAGTAGATAGGTCCTGAGGTCAGCGAATTGATAGGCCCTGAGGTCGGTGAGTAGGTAGGCCCTGAGGTCGGCGAGTAGGTAGGCCCTGAGGTCGGTGATTCAGTAGGCCCTGAGGTCGGTGATTCAGTAGGCCCTGAGGTCGGTGATTCAGTAGGTCTTGAGGTCGGTGATTCAGTAGGCCCTGAGGTCGGTGATTCAGTAGGTCTTGAGGTCAGTGATTCAGTAGGTCCTGATGTTGGTGATTCAGTAGGTCCTAAGGACGGTGATTCAGCAGGCCCTGAGGTCGGTGATTCAGTAGGTCTTGAGGTCGGTGATTCAGTAGGTCCTGAGGTCGGTGATTCAGTAGGCCCTGAGGTCGGTGATTCAGTAGGCCTGAGGTCGATGATTCAGTAGCCCCTGAGGTCAGTGATTCAGTAGGTCCTGAGGTCAGTGATTCAGTAGACCCTGAGGTTGGTGATTCAGTAGGCCCTGAGTCGGTGATTCAGTAGGCCCTGAGGTCGGTGATTCAGTAGGTCGTGAGGTTGGTGATTCAGTAGGTCCTGAGGTCGGTGATTCAGTAGACCCTGAGGTCGGTGATTCAGTAGGACTTGAGGTCGGTGATTCAGCAGGCCCTGAGGTCGGTGATTCAGTAGGCCCTGATGTCCGTGATTCAGTAGGCCCTGAGGTCAGAGATTCAGTAGGTGCTGAGGTCGGTGATTCAGTAGGTCCTGAGGTTGGTGATTCAGTAGGTCTTGAGGTCGGTGATTCAGTAGGTCCTGAGGTCAGTGATTCAGTAGGTCCTGAGGTCGGTGATTTAGTAGGCCATAAGGTCGGTGATTCAGTCGGCCCTGAGGTCAGTGATTCAGTAGGCCCTGAGGTCGGTGATTCAGTAGGCCCTGAGGTCGGTGATTCAGTAGGCCCTGAGGTCGGTGATTCAGTAGGTCCTGAGGTCGGTGATTCAGTAGGCACTGATGTCAGCGAGTCGGTAGGTCTTGAGGTCGGTGATTCGATAGGTCCTGAGGTAGGCGAGTAGATAGGCCCTGAGGTCGGTGAGTAGGTAGGCCCTGAGGTCGGCGAGTAGATAGGCCCTGAGGTCGGTGAATAGGTAGGTCCTGAGGTCGATGAGTAGGTAGGCCCTGAGGTCAGCGAGAAGATAGGCCCTGAGGTCGGCGAGTCGATAGGTCCTGAGGTCGGCGAGTAGATAGGCCCTGCGGTCGGTGAGTAGGTAGGCCCTGAGGTGGGCGAATAGGTAGGCCCTGAGGTCGGTGATTCGGTAGGCCCTGAGGTCGTTGATTCAGTAGGCCCTGAGGTCGGTGATTCAGTAGGTCTTGAGGTCGGTGATTCAGTAGGTCCTGAAGTCAGTGATTCAGCAGGTCCTGAGTTCGGTGATTCAGTAGGTCTTGAGGTCGGTGACTCAGTAGGTCCTGACTTCGGTGATTCAGTAGGTCTTGAGGTCGGTGATTCAGTAGGTCCTGAGGTCGGTGATTCAGTAGGTCCTGAGGTCGGTGATTCAGTCGGCCCTGAGGTCGGTGATTCAGTAGGCCCTGAGGTCGATGATTCAGTCGGCCCTGAGGTCGGTGATGCAGTAGGCCCTGAGGTCGGTGATTCAGTCGGTCCTGAGGTCGGTGATTCAGTAGGTCCTGAGGTCGGTGATTCAGTAGGCCCTGAGGTCAGTGATTCAGTAGGTCCTGAGGTCGGTGATTCAGTAGGCCCTGAGTTCGGCGAGTAGGTGGGCCCTGAGGTCAGTGATTCAGTAGGTCCTGAGGTCGGTGATTTAGTAGGCCCTGAGGTCGGTGATTCGATAGGCCCTTAGGTCGGTGAGTAGGTAGGCCCTGAGGTCGGCGAGTTGGTTGGCCCTGAGGTCGGTGAGTAGATAGGCCCTGAGGTCGATGATTCGGTAGGCCCTGAGGCCGGCGAGTTGGTAGGCCCTGAGGTCGGTGAGTAGGTAGGTCCTGAGGTCGGTGAGTAGGTAGGCCCTGAGGTCAGCCAATAGATAGGCCCTGAGGTCGGCGAGTAGATAGGTCCTGAGGTCATCGAGTAGATTGGCCCTGAGGTCGGCGAGTAGGTAGGCCCTGAGGTCGGTGAGTAGATAGGCCCTGAGGTCGGCGAGTAGCTAGGCCCTGAGGTCGGTGAGTAGATAGGCCCTGAGGTCGGTGAGTAGATAGGCCCTGAGGTCAGTGAGTAGATAGGCCCTGAGGTCAGTGAGTAGATAGACCCTGAGGTCAGTGAGTAGATAGGCCCTGAGGTCGGAGATTCAGTAGTTCCTGAGGTCGGTGATTCAGTAGGCCCTGAGGTCGGTGATTCAGTAGGCCCTGAGGTCGGTGATTCAGCAGGCCCTGAGGTCGGTGATTCAGTAGGCCCTGAGGTCGGTGATTCAGTAGGTCCTGAGGTCGGTGATTCAGTAGGTCCTAAGGTCGGTGATTCAGTAGGCCCTGAGGTCGGTGATTCAGTAGGCCCTGAGGTCAGTGATTCAGTAGGTCCTGAGGTCGATGATTCAGTAGGTCCTGAGGTCGGTGATTCAGTAGGTCCTAAGGTCGGTGATTCAGTAGGCCCTGAGGTCGGTGATTCAGTAGGCCCTGAGGTCGGTGATTCAGTAGGCCCTGAGGTCGGTGATTCAGTAGGCCCTGAGGTCGGTGATTCAGTAGGTCCTGAGGTCGGTGATTCAGTAGGTCCTGAGGTCTGTGATTCAGTAGGCCCTGAGGTCGGTGATTCAGTAGGTCCTGAGGTCGGTGATTCAGTAGGCCCTGAGTTCGGTGAGTAGGTGGGCCCTGAGGTCGGTGATTCAGTAGGTCCTGAGGTCGGTGATTTAGTAGGACCTGAGGTCGGTGATTCGGTAGGCCCTTAGGTCAGTGAGTAGGTAGGCCCTGAGTTCGGCGAGTTGGTTGGCCCTGAGGTCAGTGAGTAGATAGGCCCTGAGGTCGATGATTAGGTAGGCCCTGATGTCGGCGAATTGGTAGCCCTGAGGTCGGTGAGTAGGTATTTCCTGAGTTCGGTGAGTAGGTAGGCCCTGAGGTCAGCGAGTAGATAGGCCCTGAGGTCGGCGAGTAGGTAGGCCCTGAGGTCGGCGAGTTGGTAGGTCCTGAGGTCGGCGAGTAGGTAGGCCCTGATGTCAGCGAGTCAGTAGGTCTTGAGGTCGATGATTCGGTAGGTCCTGAGGTCAGCGAGTAGATAGGTCCTGAGGTCGGCGAGTAGATAGGTCCTGAGGTCTCTGATTCAGTAGGTCCTGAGGTCGGTGATTCAGTAGGCCCTGAGGTCGGTGATTCAGTAGGCCCAGAGGTCTGTGATTCAGTAGGTCCTGAGGTCGGTGATTCAGTAGGTCCTGAGGTCGGTGATTCAGTAGGTCCTGAGGTCGGCGAGTTGGTAGGCCCTGAGGTCGGTGAGTAGGTAGGCCCTGAGGTCGGCGAGTAGGTAGGTCCTGAGGTCGGTGAGTAGGTAGGCACTGATGTCAGCGAGTCGGTAGGTGTTAAGGTCGGTGATTCGGTAGGTCCTGAGGTCAGCCAGTAGGTAGGCCCTGAGGTCAGCGAGTCAGTAGGTCTTGAGGGCGGTGATTCGATAGGTCCTGAGGTCGGCGAGTAGATAGGCCCTGAGGTCGGTGAGTAGGTAGGCCCTGAGGTCGGCGAGCAGATAAGCCCTGAGGTCGGTGAGTAGGTGGGTCCTGATGTCGGTGAGTAGGTAGGTCCTGAGGTCAGCGAGTAGATAGGCCCTGAGGTCGGCGAGTAGGTAGGTCCTGAGGTCGGCGAGTAGATAGGCCCTGAGGTCAGTGAGTAGGTAGGCCCTGAGGTCGGCGAGTAGGTAGGCCGTGAGGTCGGTGATTCGGTAGGCCCTGAGGTCGGTGATTCAGTAGGCCCTGATGTCGGTGATTCACTAGGTCCTGAGGTCGGTGATTTAATAGACCCTGAGGTCGGTGATTCAGCAGGTCTTGAGGTCGGTGATTCAGTAGGTCCTGAGTTCGGTGATTCAGTAGGTCTTGAGGTCGGTGATTCAGTAGGTCCTGAGGTCGGTGATTCAGTAGGTCCTGAGGTCGGTGATTCAGTAGGCCCTGAGGTCGGTGATTCAGTCGGCCCTGAGGTCGGTGATTCAGTAGGCCCTGAGGTCGGTGATTCAGTAGGTCCTGAGGTCGGTGATTCAGTAGGTCCTGAGGTCGGTGATTCAGTAGGCCCTGAGGTCGGTGATTCAGTAGGCCCTGAGGTCGGTGATTTAGTAGGTCCTGAGGTCGGTGATTCAGTAGATCCTGAGGTCGGTGATTCAGTAGGCCCTGAGGTCAGTGATTCAGTAGGTCCTGAGGTTGGTGATTCAGTAGGCCCTTAGGTCGGTGAGTAGGTAGGCCCTGAGGTCGGCGAGTTGGTTGGCCCTGAGTTCGGTGAGAAGATAGGCCCTGAGGTCGGTGATTCGGTAGCCCTGAGGTCGGCGAGTTGGTAGGCCCTGAGGTCAGTGAGTAGGTAGATCCTGAGGTCGGTGAGTAGGTAGGCCCTGAGGTCAGCGAGTAGATAGGCCCTGAGGTCGGCGAGTAGATATGCCCTGAGGTCGGCGAGTAGGTAGGCCCTGAGGTCGGCGAGTTGGTAGGTCCTGAGGTCGGCGAGTAGTTAGTTCCTGATGTCAGCGAGTCAGTAGGTCTTGAGGTTGGTGATTCGGTAGGTCCTGAGGTCAGCCAGTAGGTAGGCCCTGAGGTCAGCGAGTCGGTAGGTCTTGAGGTTGGTGATTCGATAGGTCCTGAGGTCGGCGAGTAGATAGGTCCTGAGGTCGGCGAGTAGGTAGGTCCTGAGGTTGGTGAGTAGATAGGCCCTGAGCTCGGTGAGTAGCTAGGCCCTGAGGTCGGCGAGTAGATAGGCCCTGAGGTCGGTGAGTAGGTAGGTCCTGAGGTCGGTGAGTAGGTAGGTCCTGAGGTCGGTGAGTAGGTAGGCCCTGAGGTCAGCGAGTAGATAGGCCCTGAGGTCGGCGAGTAGATAGGTCCTGAGGTCGGCGAGTAGATAGGCCCTGAGGTCTGTGAGTAGGTAGGCCCTGAGTTCGGTGAGTAGATAGGCCCTGAGGTCGGCGAGTAGCTAGGCCCTGAGGTCGGTGAGAAGATAGGCCCTGAGGTCGGCGAGTAGTTAGTTCCTGATGTCAGCGAGTCAGTAGGTCTTGAGGTTGGTGATTCGGTAGGTCCTGAGGTCAGCCAGTAGGTAGGCCCTGAGGTCAGCGAGTCGGTAGGTCTTGAGGTTGGTGATTCGATAGGTCCTGAGGTCGGCGAGTAGATAGGTCCTGAGGTCGGCGAGTAGGTAGGTCCTGAGGTTGGTGAGTAGATAGGCCCTGAGCTCGGTGAGTAGCTAGGCCCTGAGGTCGGCGAGTAGATAGGCCCTGAGGTCGGTGAGTAGGTAGGTCCTGAGGTCGGTGAGTAGGTAGGTCCTGAGGTCGGTGAGTAGGTAGGCCCTGAGGTCAGCGAGTAGATAGGCCCTGAGGTCGGCGAGTAGATAGGTCCTGAGGTCGGCGAGTAGATAGGCCCTGAGGTCTGTGAGTAGGTAGGCCCTGAGTTCGGTGAGTAGATAGGCCCTGAGGTCGGCGAGTAGCTAGGCCCTGAGGTCGGTGAGTAGATAGGCCCTGAGGTCGGCGAGTAGCTAGGCCCTGATGTTGGTGAGTAGATAGGCCCTGAGGTCGGTGAGTAGATAGGCCCTGAGGTCGGTGAGTAGATAGGCCCTGAGGTCAGCGAGTAGGTAGGCCCTGAGGTCGGTGAGTAGATAGGCCCTGAGGTCGGCGAGTAGATAGGCCCTGAGGTCGGTGAGTCGGTAGGTCCTGAAGTCGGTGAGGAGGTAGGCCCTGAGGTCAGCGAGTAGATAGGCCCTGAGGTCGGCGAGTAGATAGGTCCTGAGGTCGGCGAATTGATAGGCCCTGAGGTCGGTGAGTAGGTAGGCCCTGAGGTCGGCGAGTAGGTAGGCCCTGAGGTCGGTGATTCAGTAGGCCCTGAGGTCGGTGATTCAGTAGGCCCTGAGGTCGGTGATTCAGTAGGTCTTGAGGTCGGTGATTCAGTAGGCCCTGAGGTCGGTGATTCAGTAGGTCTTGAGGTCAGTGATTCAGTAGGTCCTGATGTCGGTGATTCAGTAGGTCCTAAGGACGGTGATTCAGCAGGCCCTGAGGTCGGTGATTCAGTAGGTCTTGAGGTCGGTGATTCAGTAGGTCCTGAGGTCGGTGATTCAGTAGGCCCTGAGGTCGGTGATTCAGTAGGCCTGAGGTCGATGATTCAGTAGCCCCTGAGGTCAGTGATTCAGTAGGTCCTGAGGTCAGTGATTCAGTAGACCCTGAGGTTGGTGATTCAGTAGGCCCTGAGTCGGTGATTCAGTAGGCCCTGAGGTCGGTGATTCAGTAGGTCGTGAGGTTGGTGATTCAGTAGGTCCTGAGGTCGGTGATTCAGTAGACCCTGAGGTCGGTGATTCAGTAGGACTTGAGGTCGGTGATTCAGCAGGCCCTGAGGTCGGTGATTCAGTAGGCCCTGATGTCCGTGATTCAGTAGGCCCTGAGGTCAGAGATTCAGTAGGTGCTGAGGTCGGTGATTCAGTAGGTCCTGAGGTTGGTGATTCAGTAGGTCTTGAGGTCGGTGATTCAGTAGGTCCTGAGGTCAGTGATTCAGTAGGTCCTGAGGTCGGTGATTTAGTAGGCCATAAGGTCGGTGATTCAGTCGGCCCTGAGGTCAGTGATTCAGTAGGCCCTGAGGTCGGTGATTCAGTAGGCCCTGAGGTTGGTGATTCTGTAGGTCCTGAGGTCAGTGATTCAGTAGGCCCTGAGGTCGGTGATTCAGTAGGCCCTGAGGTCGGTGATTCAGTAGGTCCTGAGGTCGGTGATTCAGTAGGCACTGATGTCAGCGAGTCGGTAGGTCTTGAGGTCGGTGATTCGATAGGTCCTGAGGTAGGCGAGTAGATAGGCCCTGAGGTCGGTGAGTAGGTAGGCCCTGAGGTCGGCGAGTAGATAGGCCCTGAGGTCGGTGAATAGGTAGGTCCTGAGGTCGATGAGTAGGTAGGCCCTGAGGTCAGCGAGAAGATAGGCCCTGAGGTCGGCGAGTCGATAGGTCCTGAGGTCGGCGAGTAGATAGGCCCTGCGGTCGGTGAGTAGGTAGGCCCTGAGGTGGGCGAATAGGTAGGCCCTGAGGTCGGTGATTCGGTAGGCCCTGAGGTCGTTGATTCAGTAGGCCCTGAGGTCGGTGATTCAGTAGGTCTTGAGGTCGGTGATTCAGTAGGTCCTGAAGTCAGTGATTCAGCAGGTCCTGAGTTCGGTGATTCAGTAGGTCTTGAGGTCGGTGACTCAGTAGGTCCTGACTTCGGTGATTCAGTAGGTCTTGAGGTCGGTGATTCAGTAGGTCCTGAGGTCGGTGATTCAGTAGGTCCTGAGGTCGGTGATTCAGTCGGCCCTGAGGTCGGTGATTCAGTAGGCCCTGAGGTCGGTGATTCAGTCGGCCCTGAGGTCGGTGATGCAGTAGGCCCTGAGGTCGGTGATTCAGTCGGTCCTGAGGTCGGTGATTCAGTAGGTCCTGAGGTCGGTGATTCAGTAGGCCCTGAGGTCAGTGATTCAGTAGGTCCTGAGGTCGGTGATTCAGTAGGCCCTGAGTTCGGCGAGTAGGTGGGCCCTGAGGTCAGTGATTCAGTAGGTCCTGAGGTCGGTGATTTAGTAGGCCCTGAGGTCGGTGATTCGATAGGCCCTTAGGTCGGTGAGTAGGTAGGCCCTGAGGTCGGCGAGTTGGTTGGCCCTGAGGTCGGTGAGTAGATAGGCCCTGAGGTCGATGATTCGGTAGGCCCTGAGGTCGGCGAGTTGGTAGGCCCTGAGGTCGGTGAGTAGGTAGGTCCTGAGTTCGGTGAGTAGGTAGGCCCTGAGGTCAGCCAATAGATAGGCCCTGAGGTCGGCGAGTAGATAGGTCCTGAGGTCATTGAGTAGATTGGCCCTGAGGTCGGCGAGTAGGTAGGCCCTGAGGTCGGTGAGTAGATAGGCCCTGAGGTCGGCGAGTAGCTAGGCCCTGAGGTCGGTGAGTAGATAGGCCCTGAGGTCGGTGAGTAGATAGGCCCTGAGGTCAGTGAGTAGATAGGCCCTGAGGTCAGTGAGTAGATAGACCCTGAGGTCAGTGAGTAGATAGGCCCTGAGGTCGGAGATTCAGTAGTTCCTGAGGTCGGTGATTCAGTAGGCCCTGAGGTCGGTGATTCAGTAGGCCCTGAGGTCGGTGATTCAGCAGGCCCTGAGGTCGGTGATTCAGTAGGCCCTGAGGTCGGTGATTCAGTAGGTCCTGAGGTCGGTGATTCAGTAGGTCCTAAGGTCGGTGATTCAGTAGGCCCTGAGGTCGGTGATTCAGTAGGCCCTGAGGTCGGTGATTCAGTAGGTCCTGAGGTCGATGATTCAGTAGGTCCTGAGGTCGGTGATTCAGTAGGTCCTAAGGTCGGTGATTCAGTAGGCCCTGAGGTCGGTGATTCAGTAGGCCCTGAGGTCGGTGATTCAGTAGGCCCTGAGGTCGGTGATTCAGTAGGCCCTGAGGTCGGTGATTCAGTAGGTCCTGAGGTCGGTGATTCAGTAGGTCCTGAGGTCTGTGATTCAGTAGGCCCTGAGGTCGGTGATTCAGTAGGTCCTGAGGTCGGTGATTCAGTAGGCCCTGAGTTCGGTGAGTAGGTGGGCCCTGAGGTCGGTGATTCAGTAGGTCCTGAGGTCGGTGATTTAGTAGGACCTGAGGTCGGTGATTCGGTAGGCCCTTAGGTCAGTGAGTAGGTAGGCCCTGAGTTCGGCGAGTTGGTTGGCCCTGAGGTCAGTGAGTAGATAGGCCCTGAGGTCGATGATTCGGTAGGCCCTGAGGTCGGCGAATTGGTAGCCCTGAGGTCGGTGAGTAGGTATTTCCTGAGTTCGGTGAGTAGGTAGGCCCTGAGGTCAGCGAGTAGATAGGCCCTGAGGTCGGCGAGTAGGTAGGCCCTGAGGTCGGCGAGTTGGTAGGTCCTGAGGTCGGCGAGTAGGTAGGCCCTGATGTCAGCGAGTCAGTAGGTCTTGAGGTCGATGATTCGGTAGGTCCTGAGGTCAGCGAGTAGATAGGTCCTGAGGTCGGCGAGTAGATAGGTCCTGAGGTCTGTGATTCAGTAGGTCCTGAGGTCGGTGATTCAGTAGGCCCTGAGGTCGGTGATTCAGTAGGCCCAGAGTTCTGTGATTCAGTAGGTCCTGAGGTCGGTGATTCAGTAGGTCCTGAGGTCGGTGATTCAGTAGGTCCTGAGGTCGGCGAGTTGGTAGGCCCTGAGGTCGGTGAGTAGGTAGGCCCTGAGGTCGGCGAGTAGGTAGGTCCTGAGGTCGGTGAGTAGGTAGGCACTGATGTCAGCGAGTCGGTAGGTGTTAAGGTCGGTGATTCGGTAGGTCCTGAGGTCAGCCAGTAGGTAGGCCCTGAGGTCAGCGAGTCAGTAGGTCTTGAGGGCGGTGATTCGATAGGTCCTGAGGTCGGCGAGTAGATAGGCCCTGAGGTCGGTGAGTAGGTAGGCCCTGAGGTCGGCGAGCAGATAAGCCCTGAGGTCGGTGAGTAGGTGGGTCCTGATGTCGGTGAGTAGGTAGGTCCTGAGGTCAGCGAGTAGATAGGCCCTGAGGTCGGCGAGTAGGTAGGTCCTGAGGTCGGCGAGTAGATAGGCCCTGAGGTCAGTGAGTAGGTAGGCCCTGAGGTCGGCGAGTAGGTAGGCCGTGAGGTCGGTGATTCGGTAGGCCCTGAGGTCGGTGATTCAGTAGGCCCTGATGTCGGTGATTCACTAGGTCCTGAGGTCGGTGATTTAATAGACCCTGAGGTCGGTGATTCAGCAGGTCTTGAGGTCGGTGATTCAGTAGGTCCTGAGTTCGGTGATTCAGTAGGTCTTGAGGTCGGTGATTCAGTAGGTCCTGAGGTCGGTGATTCAGTAGGTCCTGAGGTCGGTGATTCAGTAGGCCCTGAGGTCGGTGATTCAGTCGGCCCTGAGGTCGGTGATTCAGTAGGCCCTGAGGTCGGTGATTCAGTAGGTCCTGAGGTCGGTGATTCAGTAGGTCCTGAGGTCGGTGATTCAGTAGGCCCTGAGGTCGGTGATTCAGTAGGCCCTGAGGTCGGTGATTTAGTAGGTCCTGAGGTCGGTGATTCAGTAGATCCTGAGGTCGGTGATTCAGTAGGCCCTGAGGTCAGTGATTCAGTAGGTCCTGAGGTTGGTGATTCAGTAGGCCCTTAGGTCGGTGAGTAGGTAGGCCCTGAGGTCGGCGAGTTGGTTGGCCCTGAGTTCGGTGAGAAGATAGGCCCTGAGGTCGGTGATTCGGTAGCCCTGAGGTCGGCGAGTTGGTAGGCCCTGAGGTCAGTGAGTAGGTAGATCCTGAGGTCGGTGAGTAGGTAGGCCCTGAGGTCAGCGAGTAGATAGGCCCTGAGGTCGGCGAGTAGATATGCCCTGAGGTCGGCGAGTAGGTAGGCCCTGAGGTCGGCGAGTTGGTAGGTCCTGAGGTCGGCGAGTAGTTAGTTCCTGATGTCAGCGAGTCAGTAGGTCTTGAGGTTGGTGATTCGGTAGGTCCTGAGGTCAGCCAGTAGGTAGGCCCTGAGGTCAGCGAGTCGGTAGGTCTTGAGGTTGGTGATTCGATAGGTCCTGAGGTCGGCGAGTAGATAGGTCCTGAGGTCGGCGAGTAGGTAGGTCCTGAGGTTGGTGAGTAGATAGGCCCTGAGCTCGGTGAGTAGCTAGGCCCTGAGGTCGGCGAGTAGATAGGCCCTGAGGTCGGTGAGTAGGTAGGTCCTGAGGTCGGTGAGTAGGTAGGTCCTGAGGTCGGTGAGTAGGTAGGCCCTGAGGTCAGCGAGTAGATAGGCCCTGAGGTCGGCGAGTAGATAGGTCCTGAGGTCGGCGAGTAGATAGGCCCTGAGGTCTGTGAGTAGGTAGGCCCTGAGTTCGGTGAGTAGATAGGCCCTGAGGTCGGCGAGTAGCTAGGCCCTGAGGTCGGTGAGTAGATAGGCCCTGAGGTCGGCGAGTAGCTAGGCCCTGATGTTGGTGAGTAGATAGGCCCTGAGGTCGGTGAGTAGATAGGCCCTGAGGTCGGTGAGTAGATAGGCCCTGAGGTCAGCGAGTAGGTAGGCCCTGAGGTCGGTGAGTAGATAGGCCCTGAGGTCGGCGAGTAGATAGGCCCTGAGGTCGGTGAGTCGGTAGGTCCTGAAGTCGGTGAGGAGGTAGGCCCTGAGGTCAGCGAGTAGATAGGCCCTGAGGTCGGCGAGTAGATAGGTCCTGAGGTCAGCGAATTGATAGGCCCTGAGGTCGGTGAGTAGGTAGGCCCTGAGGTCGGCGAGTAGGTAGGCCCTGAGGTCGGTGATTCAGTAGGCCCTGAGGTCGGTGATTCAGTAGGCCCTGAGGTCGGTGATTCAGTAGGTCTTGAGGTCGGTGATTCAGTAGGCCCTGAGGTCGGTGATTCAGTAGGTCTTGAGGTCAGTGATTCAGTAGGTCCTGATGTCGGTGATTCAGTAGGTCCTAAGGACGGTGATTCAGCAGGCCCTGAGGTCGGTGATTCAGTAGGTCTTGAGGTCGGTGATTCAGTAGGTCCTGAGGTCGGTGATTCAGTAGGCCCTGAGGTCGGTGATTCAGTAGGCCTGAGGTCGATGATTCAGTAGCCCCTGAGGTCAGTGATTCAGTAGGTCCTGAGGTCAGTGATTCAGTAGACCCTGAGGTTGGTGATTCAGTAGGCCCTGAGTCGGTGATTCAGTAGGCCCTGAGGTCGGTGATTCAGTAGGTCGTGAGGTTGGTGATTCAGTAGGTCCTGAGGTCGGTGATTCAGTAGACCCTGAGGTCGGTGATTCAGTAGGACTTGAGGTCGGTGATTCAGCAGGCCCTGAGGTCGGTGATTCAGTAGGCCCTGATGTCCGTGATTCAGTAGGCCCTGAGGTCAGAGATTCAGTAGGTGCTGAGGTCGGTGATTCAGTAGGTCCTGAGGTTGGTGATTCAGTAGGTCTTGAGGTCGGTGATTCAGTAGGTCCTGAGGTCAGTGATTCAGTAGGTCCTGAGGTCGGTGATTTAGTAGGCCATAAGGTCGGTGATTCAGTCGGCCCTGAGGTCAGTGATTCAGTAGGCCCTGAGGTCGGTGATTCAGTAGGCCCTGAGGTCGGTGATTCAGTAGGCCCTGAGGTCGGTGATTCAGTAGGTCCTGAGGTCGGTGATTCAGTAGGCACTGATGTCAGCGAGTCGGTAGGTCTTGAGGTCGGTGATTCGATAGGTCCTGAGGTAGGCGAGTAGATAGGCCCTGAGGTCGGTGAGTAGGTAGGCCCTGAGGTCGGCGAGTAGATAGGCCCTGAGGTCGGTGAATAGGTAGGTCCTGAGGTCGATGAGTAGGTAGGCCCTGAGGTCAGCGAGAAGATAGGCCCTGAGGTCGGCGAGTCGATAGGTCCTGAGGTCGGCGAGTAGATAGGCCCTGCGGTCGGTGAGTAGGTAGGCCCTGAGGTGGGCGAATAGGTAGGCCCTGAGGTCGGTGATTCGGTAGGCCCTGAGGTCGTTGATTCAGTAGGCCCTGAGGTCGGTGATTCAGTAGGTCTTGAGGTCGGTGATTCAGTAGGTCCTGAAGTCAGTGATTCAGCAGGTCCTGAGTTCGGTGATTCAGTAGGTCTTGAGGTCGGTGACTCAGTAGGTCCTGACTTCGGTGATTCAGTAGGTCTTGAGGTCGGTGATTCAGTAGGTCCTGAGGTCGGTGATTCAGTAGGTCCTGAGGTCGGTGATTCAGTCGGCCCTGAGGTCGGTGATTCAGTAGGCCCTGAGGTCGATGATTCAGTCGGCCCTGAGGTCGGTGATGCAGTAGGCCCTGAGGTCGGTGATTCAGTCGGTCCTGAGGTCGGTGATTCAGTAGGTCCTGAGGTCGGTGATTCAGTAGGCCCTGAGGTCAGTGATTCAGTAGGTCCTGAGGTCGGTGATTCAGTAGGCCCTGAGTTCGGCGAGTAGGTGGGCCCTGAGGTCAGTGATTCAGTAGGTCCTGAGGTCGGTGATTTAGTAGGCCCTGAGGTCGGTGATTCGATAGGCCCTTAGGTCGGTGAGTAGGTAGGCCCTGAGGTCGGCGAGTTGGTTGGCCCTGAGGTCGGTGAGTAGATAGGCCCTGAGGTCGATGATTCGGTAGGCCCTGAGGCCGGCGAGTTGGTAGGCCCTGAGGTCGGTGAGTAGGTAGGTCCTGAGGTCGGTGAGTAGGTAGGCCCTGAGGTCAGCCAATAGATAGGCCCTGAGGTCGGCGAGTAGATAGGTCCTGAGGTCATCGAGTAGATTGGCCCTGAGGTCGGCGAGTAGGTAGGCCCTGAGGTCGGTGAGTAGATAGGCCCTGAGGTCGGCGAGTAGCTAGGCCCTGAGGTCGGTGAGTAGATAGGCCCTGAGGTCGGTGAGTAGATAGGCCCTGAGGTCAGTGAGTAGATAGGCCCTGAGGTCAGTGAGTAGATAGACCCTGAGGTCAGTGAGTAGATAGGCCCTGAGGTCGGAGATTCAGTAGTTCCTGAGGTCGGTGATTCAGTAGGCCCTGAGGTCGGTGATTCAGTAGGCCCTGAGGTCGGTGATTCAGCAGGCCCTGAGGTCGGTGATTCAGTAGGCCCTGAGGTCGGTGATTCAGTAGGTCCTGAGGTCGGTGATTCAGTAGGTCCTAAGGTCGGTGATTCAGTAGGCCCTGAGGTCGGTGATTCAGTAGGCCCTGAGGTCAGTGATTCAGTAGGTCCTGAGGTCGATGATTCAGTAGGTCCTGAGGTCGGTGATTCAGTAGGTCCTAAGGTCGGTGATTCAGTAGGCCCTGAGGTCGGTGATTCAGTAGGCCCTGAGGTCGGTGATTCAGTAGGCCCTGAGGTCGGTGATTCAGTAGGCCCTGAGGTCGGTGATTCAGTAGGTCCTGAGGTCGGTGATTCAGTAGGTCCTGAGGTCTGTGATTCAGTAGGCCCTGAGGTCGGTGATTCAGTAGGTCCTGAGGTCGGTGATTCAGTAGGCCCTGAGTTCGGTGAGTAGGTGGGCCCTGAGGTCGGTGATTCAGTAGGTCCTGAGGTCGGTGATTTAGTAGGACCTGAGGTCGGTGATTCGGTAGGCCCTTAGGTCAGTGAGTAGGTAGGCCCTGAGTTCGGCGAGTTGGTTGGCCCTGAGGTCAGTGAGTAGATAGGCCCTGAGGTCGATGATTAGGTAGGC
This sequence comes from Pristiophorus japonicus, assembly GCF_044704955.1. Classification (NCBI taxonomy): domain Eukaryota; kingdom Metazoa; phylum Chordata; class Chondrichthyes; family Pristiophoridae; genus Pristiophorus; species Pristiophorus japonicus. The sequence continues at coordinate 274,151,047 of NC_091980.1, read as the reverse complement.
CCTGATGTCGGCGAATTGGTAGCCCTGAGGTCGGTGAGTAGGTATTTCCTGAGTTCGGTGAGTAGGTAGGCCCTGAGGTCAGCGAGTAGATAGGCCCTGAGGTCGGCGAGTAGGTAGGCCCTGAGGTCGGCGAGTTGGTAGGTCCTGAGGTCGGCGAGTAGGTAGGCCCTGATGTCAGCGAGTCAGTAGGTCTTGAGGTCGATGATTCGGTAGGTCCTGAGGTCAGCGAGTAGATAGGTCCTGAGGTCGGCGAGTAGATAGGTCCTGAGGTCTCTGATTCAGTAGGTCCTGAGGTCGGTGATTCAGTAGGCCCTGAGGTCGGTGATTCAGTAGGCCCAGAGGTCTGTGATTCAGTAGGTCCTGAGGTCGGTGATTCAGTAGGTCCTGAGGTCGGTGATTCAGTAGGTCCTGAGGTCGGCGAGTTGGTAGGCCCTGAGGTCGGTGAGTAGGTAGGCCCTGAGGTCGGCGAGTAGGTAGGTCCTGAGGTCGGTGAGTAGGTAGGCACTGATGTCAGCGAGTCGGTAGGTGTTAAGGTCGGTGATTCGGTAGGTCCTGAGGTCAGCCAGTAGGTAGGCCCTGAGGTCAGCGAGTCAGTAGGTCTTGAGGGCGGTGATTCGATAGGTCCTGAGGTCGGCGAGTAGATAGGCCCTGAGGTCGGTGAGTAGGTAGGCCCTGAGGTCGGCGAGCAGATAAGCCCTGAGGTCGGTGAGTAGGTGGGTCCTGATGTCGGTGAGTAGGTAGGTCCTGAGGTCAGCGAGTAGATAGGCCCTGAGGTCGGCGAGTAGGTAGGTCCTGAGGTCGGCGAGTAGATAGGCCCTGAGGTCAGTGAGTAGGTAGGCCCTGAGGTCGGCGAGTAGGTAGGCCGTGAGGTCGGTGATTCGGTAGGCCCTGAGGTCGGTGATTCAGTAGGCCCTGATGTCGGTGATTCACTAGGTCCTGAGGTCGGTGATTTAATAGACCCTGAGGTCGGTGATTCAGCAGGTCTTGAGGTCGGTGATTCAGTAGGTCCTGAGTTCGGTGATTCAGTAGGTCTTGAGGTCGGTGATTCAGTAGGTCCTGAGGTCGGTGATTCAGTAGGTCCTGAGGTCGGTGATTCAGTAGGCCCTGAGGTCGGTGATTCAGTCGGCCCTGAGGTCGGTGATTCAGTAGGCCCTGAGGTCGGTGATTCAGTAGGTCCTGAGGTCGGTGATTCAGTAGGTCCTGAGGTCGGTGATTCAGTAGGCCCTGAGGTCGGTGATTCAGTAGGCCCTGAGGTCGGTGATTTAGTAGGTCCTGAGGTCGGTGATTCAGTAGATCCTGAGGTCGGTGATTCAGTAGGCCCTGAGGTCAGTGATTCAGTAGGTCCTGAGGTTGGTGATTCAGTAGGCCCTTAGGTCGGTGAGTAGGTAGGCCCTGAGGTCGGCGAGTTGGTTGGCCCTGAGTTCGGTGAGAAGATAGGCCCTGAGGTCGGTGATTCGGTAGCCCTGAGGTCGGCGAGTTGGTAGGCCCTGAGGTCAGTGAGTAGGTAGATCCTGAGGTCGGTGAGTAGGTAGGCCCTGAGGTCAGCGAGTAGATAGGCCCTGAGGTCGGCGAGTAGATATGCCCTGAGGTCGGCGAGTAGGTAGGCCCTGAGGTCGGCGAGTTGGTAGGTCCTGAGGTCGGCGAGTAGTTAGTTCCTGATGTCAGCGAGTCAGTAGGTCTTGAGGTTGGTGATTCGGTAGGTCCTGAGGTCAGCCAGTAGGTAGGCCCTGAGGTCAGCGAGTCGGTAGGTCTTGAGGTTGGTGATTCGATAGGTCCTGAGGTCGGCGAGTAGATAGGTCCTGAGGTCGGCGAGTAGGTAGGTCCTGAGGTTGGTGAGTAGATAGGCCCTGAGCTCGGTGAGTAGCTAGGCCCTGAGGTCGGCGAGTAGATAGGCCCTGAGGTCGGTGAGTAGGTAGGTCCTGAGGTCGGTGAGTAGGTAGGTCCTGAGGTCGGTGAGTAGGTAGGCCCTGAGGTCAGCGAGTAGATAGGCCCTGAGGTCGGCGAGTAGATAGGTCCTGAGGTCGGCGAGTAGATAGGCCCTGAGGTCTGTGAGTAGGTAGGCCCTGAGTTCGGTGAGTAGATAGGCCCTGAGGTCGGCGAGTAGCTAGGCCCTGAGGTCGGTGAGAAGATAGGCCCTGAGGTCGGCGAGTAGTTAGTTCCTGATGTCAGCGAGTCAGTAGGTCTTGAGGTTGGTGATTCGGTAGGTCCTGAGGTCAGCCAGTAGGTAGGCCCTGAGGTCAGCGAGTCGGTAGGTCTTGAGGTTGGTGATTCGATAGGTCCTGAGGTCGGCGAGTAGATAGGTCCTGAGGTCGGCGAGTAGGTAGGTCCTGAGGTTGGTGAGTAGATAGGCCCTGAGGTCGGTGAGTAGATAGGCCCTGAGTTCGGTGAGTAGATAGGCCCTGAGGTCGGCGAGTAGCTAGGCCCTGAGGTCGGTGAGTAGATAGGCCCTGAGGTCGGCGAGTAGCTAGGCCCTGATGTTGGTGAGTAGATAGGCCCTGAGGTCGGTGAGTAGATAGGCCCTGAGGTCGGTGAGTAGATAGGCCCTGAGGTCAGCGAGTAGGTAGGCCCTGAGGTCGGTGAGTAGATAGGCCCTGAGGTCGGCGAGTAGATAGGCCCTGAGGTCGGTGAGTCGGTAGGTCCTGAAGTCGGTGAGGAGGTAGGCCCTGAGGTCAGCGAGTAGATAGGCCCTGAGGTCGGCGAGTAGATAGGTCCTGAGGTCGGCGAATTGATAGGCCCTGAGGTCGGTGAGTAGGTAGGCCCTGAGGTCGGCGAGTAGGTAGGCCCTGAGGTCGGTGATTCAGTAGGCCCTGAGGTCGGTGATTCAGTAGGCCCTGAGGTCGGTGATTCAGTAGGTCTTGAGGTCGGTGATTCAGTAGGCCCTGAGGTCGGTGATTCAGTAGGTCTTGAGGTCAGTGATTCAGTAGGTCCTGATGTCGGTGATTCAGTAGGTCCTAAGGACGGTGATTCAGCAGGCCCTGAGGTCGGTGATTCAGTAGGTCTTGAGGTCGGTGATTCAGTAGGTCCTGAGGTCGGTGATTCAGTAGGCCCTGAGGTCGGTGATTCAGTAGGCCTGAGGTCGATGATTCAGTAGCCCCTGAGGTCAGTGATTCAGTAGGTCCTGAGGTCAGTGATTCAGTAGACCCTGAGGTTGGTGATTCAGTAGGCCCTGAGTCGGTGATTCAGTAGGCCCTGAGGTCGGTGATTCAGTAGGTCGTGAGGTTGGTGATTCAGTAGGTCCTGAGGTCGGTGATTCAGTAGACCCTGAGGTCGGTGATTCAGTAGGACTTGAGGTCGGTGATTCAGCAGGCCCTGAGGTCGGTGATTCAGTAGGCCCTGATGTCCGTGATTCAGTAGGCCCTGAGGTCAGAGATTCAGTAGGTGCTGAGGTCGGTGATTCAGTAGGTCCTGAGGTTGGTGATTCAGTAGGTCTTGAGGTCGGTGATTCAGTAGGTCCTGAGGTCAGTGATTCAGTAGGTCCTGAGGTCGGTGATTTAGTAGGCCATAAGGTCGGTGATTCAGTCGGCCCTGAGGTCAGTGATTCAGTAGGCCCTGAGGTCGGTGATTCAGTAGGCCCTGAGGTTGGTGATTCTGTAGGTCCTGAGGTCAGTGATTCAGTAGGCCCTGAGGTCGGTGATTCAGTAGGCCCTGAGGTCGGTGATTCAGTAGGTCCTGAGGTCGGTGATTCAGTAGGCACTGATGTCAGCGAGTCGGTAGGTCTTGAGGTCGGTGATTCGATAGGTCCTGAGGTAGGCGAGTAGATAGGCCCTGAGGTCGGTGAGTAGGTAGGCCCTGAGGTCGGCGAGTAGATAGGCCCTGAGGTCGGTGAATAGGTAGGTCCTGAGGTCGATGAGTAGGTAGGCCCTGAGGTCAGCGAGAAGATAGGCCCTGAGGTCGGCGAGTCGATAGGTCCTGAGGTCGGCGAGTAGATAGGCCCTGCGGTCGGTGAGTAGGTAGGCCCTGAGGTGGGCGAATAGGTAGGCCCTGAGGTCGGTGATTCGGTAGGCCCTGAGGTCGTTGATTCAGTAGGCCCTGAGGTCGGTGATTCAGTAGGTCTTGAGGTCGGTGATTCAGTAGGTCCTGAAGTCAGTGATTCAGCAGGTCCTGAGTTCGGTGATTCAGTAGGTCTTGAGGTCGGTGACTCAGTAGGTCCTGACTTCGGTGATTCAGTAGGTCTTGAGGTCGGTGATTCAGTAGGTCCTGAGGTCGGTGATTCAGTAGGTCCTGAGGTCGGTGATTCAGTCGGCCCTGAGGTCGGTGATTCAGTAGGCCCTGAGGTCGGTGATTCAGTCGGCCCTGAGGTCGGTGATGCAGTAGGCCCTGAGGTCGGTGATTCAGTCGGTCCTGAGGTCGGTGATTCAGTAGGTCCTGAGGTCGGTGATTCAGTAGGCCCTGAGGTCAGTGATTCAGTAGGTCCTGAGGTCGGTGATTCAGTAGGCCCTGAGTTCGGCGAGTAGGTGGGCCCTGAGGTCAGTGATTCAGTAGGTCCTGAGGTCGGTGATTTAGTAGGCCCTGAGGTCGGTGATTCGATAGGCCCTTAGGTCGGTGAGTAGGTAGGCCCTGAGGTCGGCGAGTTGGTTGGCCCTGAGGTCGGTGAGTAGATAGGCCCTGAGGTCGATGATTCGGTAGGCCCTGAGGTCGGCGAGTTGGTAGGCCCTGAGGTCGGTGAGTAGGTAGGTCCTGAGTTCGGTGAGTAGGTAGGCCCTGAGGTCAGCCAATAGATAGGCCCTGAGGTCGGCGAGTAGATAGGTCCTGAGGTCATCGAGTAGATTGGCCCTGAGGTCGGCGAGTAGGTAGGCCCTGAGGTCGGTGAGTAGATAGGCCCTGAGGTCGGCGAGTAGCTAGGCCCTGAGGTCGGTGAGTAGATAGGCCCTGAGGTCGGTGAGTAGATAGGCCCTGAGGTCAGTGAGTAGATAGGCCCTGAGGTCAGTGAGTAGATAGACCCTGAGGTCAGTGAGTAGATAGGCCCTGAGGTCGGAGATTCAGTAGTTCCTGAGGTCGGTGATTCAGTAGGCCCTGAGGTCGGTGATTCAGTAGGCCCTGAGGTCGGTGATTCAGCAGGCCCTGAGGTCGGTGATTCAGTAGGCCCTGAGGTCGGTGATTCAGTAGGTCCTGAGGTCGGTGATTCAGTAGGTCCTAAGGTCGGTGATTCAGTAGGCCCTGAGGTCGGTGATTCAGTAGGCCCTGAGGTCGGTGATTCAGTAGGTCCTGAGGTCGATGATTCAGTAGGTCCTGAGGTCTGTGATTCAGTAGGCCCTGAGGTCGGTGATTCAGTAGGTCCTGAGGTCGGTGATTCAGTAGGCCCTGAGTTCGGTGAGTAGGTGGGCCCTGAGGTCGGTGATTCAGTAGGTCCTGAGGTCGGTGATTTAGTAGGACCTGAGGTCGGTGATTCGGTAGGCCCTTAGGTCAGTGAGTAGGTAGGCCCTGAGTTCGGCGAGTTGGTTGGCCCTGAGGTCAGTGAGTAGATAGGCCCTGAGGTCGATGATTCGGTAGGCCCTGAGGTCGGCGAATTGGTAGCCCTGAGGTCGGTGAGTAGGTATTTCCTGAGTTCGGTGAGTAGGTAGGCCCTGAGGTCAGCGAGTAGATAGGCCCTGAGGTCGGCGAGTAGGTAGGCCCTGAGGTCGGCGAGTTGGTAGGTCCTGAGGTCGGCGAGTAGGTAGGCCCTGATGTCAGCGAGTCAGTAGGTCTTGAGGTCGATGATTCGGTAGGTCCTGAGGTCAGCGAGTAGATAGGTCCTGAGGTCGGCGAGTAGATAGGTCCTGAGGTCTGTGATTCAGTAGGTCCTGAGGTCGGTGATTCAGTAGGCCCTGAGGTCGGTGATTCAGTAGGCCCAGAGGTCTGTGATTCAGTAGGTCCTGAGGTCGGTGATTCAGTAGGTCCTGAGGTCGGTGATTCAGTAGGTCCTGAGGTCGGCGAGTTGGTAGGCCCTGAGGTCGGTGAGTAGGTAGGCCCTGAGGTCGGCGAGTAGGTAGGTCCTGAGGTCGGTGAGTAGGTAGGCACTGATGTCAGCGAGTCGGTAGGTGTTAAGGTCGGTGATTCGGTAGGTCCTGAGGTCAGCCAGTAGGTAGGCCCTGAGGTCAGCGAGTCAGTAGGTCTTGAGGGCGGTGATTCGATAGGTCCTGAGGTCGGCGAGTAGATAGGCCCTGAGGTCGGTGAGTAGGTAGGCCCTGAGGTCGGCGAGCAGATAAGCCCTGAGGTCGGTGAGTAGGTGGGTCCTGATGTCGGTGAGTAGGTAGGTCCTGAGGTCAGCGAGTAGATAGGCCCTGAGGTCGGCGAGTAGGTAGGTCCTGAGGTCGGCGAGTAGATAGGCCCTGAGGTCAGTGAGTAGGTAGGCCCTGAGGTCGGCGAGTAGGTAGGCCGTGAGGTCGGTGATTCGGTAGGCCCTGAGGTCGGTGATTCAGTAGGCCCTGATGTCGGTGATTCACTAGGTCCTGAGGTCGGTGATTTAATAGACCCTGAGGTCGGTGATTCAGCAGGTCTTGAGGTCGGTGATTCAGTAGGTCCTGAGTTCGGTGATTCAGTAGGTCTTGAGGTCGGTGATTCAGTCGGCCCTGAGGTCGGTGATTCAGTAGGCCCTGAGGTCGGTGATTCAGTAGGTCCTGAGGTCGGTGATTCAGTAGGTCCTGAGGTCGGTGATTCAGTAGGCCCTGAGGTCGGTGATTCAGTAGGCCCTGAGGTCGGTGATTTAGTAGGTCCTGAGGTCGGTGATTCAGTAGATCCTGAGGTCGGTGATTCAGTAGGCCCTGAGGTCAGTGATTCAGTAGGTCCTGAGGTTGGTGATTCAGTAGGCCCTTAGGTCGGTGAGTAGGTAGGCCCTGAGGTCGGCGAGTTGGTTGGCCCTGAGTTCGGTGAGAAGATAGGCCCTGAGGTCGGTGATTCGGTAGCCCTGAGGTCGGCGAGTTGGTAGGCCCTGAGGTCAGTGAGTAGGTAGATCCTGAGGTCGGTGAGTAGGTAGGCCCTGAGGTCAGCGAGTAGATAGGCCCTGAGGTCGGCGAGTAGATATGCCCTGAGGTCGGCGAGTAGGTAGGTCCTGAGGTCGGCGAGTTGGTAGGTCCTGAGGTCGGCGAGTAGTTAGTTCCTGATGTCAGCGAGTCAGTAGGTCATGAGGTTGGTGATTCGGTAGGTCCTGAGGTCAGCCAGTAGGTAGGCCCTGAGGTCAGCGAGTCGGTAGGTCTTGAGGTTGGTGATTCGATAGGTCCTGAGGTCGGCGAGTAGATAGGTCCTGAGGTCGGCGAGTAGGTAGGTCCTGAGGTTGGTGAGTAGATAGGCCCTGAGCTCGGTGAGTAGCTAGGCCCTGAGGTCGGCGAGTAGATAGGCCCTGAGGTCGGTGAGTAGGTAGGTCCTGAGGTCGGTGAGTAGGTAGGTCCTGAGGTCGGTGAGTAGGTAGGCCCTGAGGTCAGCGAGTAGATAGGCCCTGAGGTCGGCGAGTAGATAGGCCCTGAGGTCGGCGAGTAGCTAGGCCCTGATGTTGGTGAGTAGATAGGCCCTGAGGTCGGTGAGTAGATAGGCCCTGAGGTCGGTGAGTAGATAGGCCCTGAGGTCAGCGAGTAGGTAGGCCCTGAGGTCGGTGAGTAGATAGGCCCTGAGGTCGGCGAGTAGATAGGCCCTGAGGTCGGTGAGTCGGTAGGTCCTGAAGTCGGTGAGGAGGTAGGCCCTGAGGTCAGTGAGTAGTTAGTTCCTGATGTCAGCGAGTCAGTAGGTCATGAGGTTGGTGATTCGGTAGGTCCTGAGGTCAGCCAGTAGGTAGGCCCTGAGGTCAGCGAGTCGGTAGGTCTTGAGGTTGGTGATTCGATAGGTCCTGAGGTCGGCGAGTAGATAGGTCCTGAGGTCGGCGAGTAGGTAGGTCCTGAGGTTGGTGAGTAGATAGGCCCTGAGCTCGGTGAGTAGCTAGGCCCTGAGGTCGGCGAGTAGATAGGTCCTGAGGTCGGCGAGTAGATAGGCCCTGAGGTCTGTGACTAGGTAGGCCCTGAGTTCGGTGAGTAGATAGGCCCTGAGGTCGGCGAGTAGCTAGGCCCTGAGGTCGGTGAGTAGATAGGCCCTGAGGTCGGCGAGTAGCTAGGCCCTGATGTTGGTGAGTAGATAGGCCCTGAGGTCGGTGAGTAGATAGGCCCTGAGGTCGGTGAGTAGATAGGCCCTGAGGTCAGCGAGTAGGTAGGCCCTGAGGTCGGTGAGTAGATAGGCCCTGAGGTCGGCGAGTAGATAGGCCCTGAGGTCGGTGAGTCGGTAGGTCCTGAAGTCGGTGAGGAGGTAGGCCCTGAGGTCAGTGAGTAGATAGGCCCTGAGGTCGGCGAGTAGATAGGTCCTGAGGTCGGCGAATTGATAGGCCCTGAGGTCGGTGAGTAGGTAGGCCCTGAGGTCGGCGAGTAGGTAGGCCCTGAGGTCGGTGATTCAGTAGGCCCTGAGGTCGGTGATTCAGTAGGCCCTGAGGTCGGTGATTCAGTAGGTCTTGAGGTCGGTGATTCAGTAGGCCCTGAGGTCGGTGATTCAGTAGGTCTTGAGGTCAGTGATTCAGTAGGTCCTGATGTCGGTGATTCAGTAGGTCCTAAGGACGGTGATTCAGCAGGCCCTGAGGTCGGTGATTCAGTAGGTCTTGAGGTCGGTGATTCAGTAGGTCCTGAGGTCGGTGATTCAGTAGGCCCTGAGGTCGGTGATTCAGTAGGCCTGAGGTCGATGATTCAGTAGCCCCTGAGGTCGGTGATTCAGTAGGTCCTGAGGTCAGTGATTCAGTAGACCCTGAGGTTGGTGATTCAGTAGGCCCTGAGGTCGGTGATTCAGTAGGCCCTGAGGGCGGAGATTCAGTAGGCCCTGAGGTCGGTGATTCAGTCGGACCTGAGGTCGGTGATTCGGTAGGCCCTGAGGTCGGTGAGTAGGTAGGCCCTGAGGTCAGTGATTCGGTAGGCCCTGAGGTCGGTGAGTTGGTAGGCCCTGAGGTCGGTGAGTAGGTAGGCCCTGAGGTCGGCGAGTAGGTAGGCCCTGAGATCGGTGAGTAGGTAGGCACTGATGTCAGCGAGTCGGTAGGTGTTGAGGTCGGTGATTCGATAGGTCCTGAGGTCAGCCAGTAGGTAGGCCCTGAGGTCAGCGAGTCGGTAGGTCTTGAGGTCGGTGATTCGATAGGTCCTGAGGTAGGCGACTAGATAGGCCCTGTGGTCGGTGAGTAGGTAGGCCCTGAGGTCGGCGAGTAGATAGGCCCTGAGGTCGGTGAGTAGGTAGGTCCTGAGTTCGATGAGTAGGTAGGCCCTGAGGTCAGCGAGTAGATAGGCCCTGAGGTCGGCGAGTAGATAGGTCCTGAGGTCGGCGAGTAGATTGGCCCTGAGTTCGGTGAGTAGGTAGGCCCTGAGGTGGGCGAGTAGGTAGGCCCTGAGGTCGGTGATTCGGTAGGCCCTGAGGTCGTTGATTCAGTCGGCCCTGAGGTCGGTGAGTCACTAGGTCCTGAGGTCGGTGATTCAATAGGACCTGAGGTCGGTGATTCAGTATGTCTTGAGGTCGGTGATTCAGTAGGTCCTGAAGTCGGTGATTCAGTAGGTCCTGAGTTCGGTGATTCAGTAGGTCTTGAGGTCGGTGATTCAGTAGGTCCTGAGATCAGTGATTCAGTAGGTCTTGAGGTCGGTGATTCAGTAGGTCCTGAGGTCGGTGATTCAGTAGGTCCTGAGGTCGGTGATTCAGTCGGCCCTGAGGTCGGTGATTCAGTAGGCCCTGAGGTCGGTGATTCAGTAGGCCCTGAGGTCGGTGATTCAGTAGGCCCTGAGGTCGGTGATTCAGTAGGCGCTGAGGTGGCTGATTCAGTAGGTCCTGAGGTCGGTGATTCAGTAGGTCCTGAGGTCGGTGATTCAGTAGGTCCTGAGGTCGGTGATTCAGTAGGCCCTGAGGTCGGTGATTCAGTAGGCCCTGAGGTCGGTGATTCAGTCGGTCCTGAGGTCCGTGATTCAGTAGATCCTGAGGTCGGTGATTCAGTAGTCCCTGAGGTCAGTGATTCAGTAGGTCCTGAGGTCGGTGATTCAGTAGGCCCTGAGTTCGGTGATTCGGTAGGCCCTTAGGTCGGTGAGTAGGTAGGCCCTGAGGTCGGCGAGTTGGTTGGCCCTGAGGTCGGTGAGTAGATAGGCCCTGAGGTCGGTGATTCGGTAGGTCCTGAGGTCGGCGAGTTGGTAGGCCCTGAGGTCGGTGAGTAGATTGGCCCTGAGGTCGGCGAGTAGGTAGGCCCTGAGGTCGGCGAGTTGGTAGGCCCTGAGGTCGGCGAGTAGCTAGGCCCTGAGGTCGGTGAGTAGATAGGCCCTGAGGTCGGTGAGTAGATAGGCCCTGAGGTCGGCGAGTAGATAGGCCCTGAGGTCGGTGAGTCGGTAGGTCCTGAGGTCGGTGAGGAGGTAGGCCCTGAGGTCAGCGAGTAGATAGGCCCTGAGGTCAGCGAGTAGATAGGTCCTGAGGTCGGCGAGTAGATAGGCCCTGAGGTCGGTGATTCAGTCGGCCCTGAGGTCGGTGATTCAGTAGGCCCTGAGGTCGGTGATTCAGTAGGTCTTGAAGTTGGTGATTCAGTAGGTCCTGAGGTCGGTGATTCAGTAGGCCCTGAGGTCGGTGATTCAGTAGGTCCTGAGGTCGGTGATTCAGTAGGTCCTGAGGTCGGTGATTCAGTAGGCCCTGAGGTCGGTGATTCAGTAGGTCTTGAGGTCGATGATTCAGTAGGTCCTGAGGTCAGTGATTCAGTAGGCCCTGAGGTCAGTGATTCAGTAGCCCCTGAGGTCGGTGATTCAGTAGTTCCTGAGGTCGGTGATTCAGTAGACCCTGAGGTCGGTGAGTAGGTAGGCCCTGAGGTCGGCGAGTAGATAGGCCCTAAGGTCGGTGAGTAGGTAGGTCCTGAGTTCGATGAGTAGGTAGGCCCTGAGTTCAGCGAGTAGATAGGCCCTGAGGTCGGCGAGTAGATAGGTCCTGAGGTCGGCGAGTAGATAGGCACTGAGTTCGGTGAGTAGGTAGGCCCTGAGGTGGGCGAGTAGGTAGGCCCTGAGGTCGTTGATTCGGTAGGCCCTGAGGTCGGTGAGTCACTAGGTCCTGAGGTCGGTGATTCAATAGGACCTGAGGTCGGTGATTCAGTACGTCTTGAGGTCGGTGATTCAGTAGGTCCTGAAGTCGGTGATTCAGTAGGTCCTGACGTCGGTGATTCAGTAGGTCCTGAGGTCGGTGATTCAGTACGTCCTGAGTTCGCTGATTCAGTAGGTCTTGAGGTCGGTGATTCAGTAGGTCCTGAGGTCGGTGATTCAGTAGGTCCTGAGGTCGGTGATTCAGTCGGCCCTGAGGTCGGTGATTCAGTAGGTCCTGAAGTCGGTGATTCAGTAGGTCCTGAGTTCGGTGATTCAGTAGGTCTTGAGGTCGGTGATTCAGTAGGTCCTGAGTTCGGTGATTCAGTAGGTCTTGAGGTCGGTGATTCAGTAGGTCCTGAGGTCGGTGATTCAGTAGGTCCTGAGGTCGGTGATTCAGTCGGCCCTGAGGTCGGTGATTCAGTAGGCCCTGAGGTCGGTGATTTAGTAGGCCCTGAGGTCGGTGATTCAGTAGGCCCTGAGGTTGGTGATTCTGTAGGTCCTGAGGTCAGTGATTCAGTAGGCCCTGAGGTCGGTGATTCAGCAGGCCCTTAGGTCGGTGAGTAGGTAGGCCCTGAGGTCGGCGAGTTGGTTGGCCCTGAGGTCGGTGAGTAGATAGGCCCTGAGGTCGGTGATTCGGTAGGCCCTGAGGTCGGCGAGTTGGTAGGCCCTGAGGTCGGTGAGTAGGTAGGTCCTGAGGTCGGTGAGTAGGTGGGCCCTGAGGTCAGCGAGTAGATAGGCCCTGAGGTCGGCGAGTAGATAGGTCCTGAGGTCATCGAGTAGATTGGCCCTGAGGTCGGCGAGTAGGTAGGCCCTGAGGTCGGCGAGTTGGTAGGCCCTGAGGTTGGCGAGTAGCTAGGCCCTGAGGTCGGTGAGTAGATAGGCCCTGAGGTCGGCGAGTAGCTAGGCCCTGAGGTCGGTGAGTAGATAGGCCCTGAGGTCGGTGAGTAGATAGGCCCTGAGGTCAGTGGGTAGATAGGCCCTGAGGTCGGCGAGTAGGTAGGCCCTGAGGTCGGTGAGTAGATAGGTCCTGAGGTCGGCGAGTAGATAGGCCCTGATGTCGGTGAGTCGGTAGGTCCTGAGGTCGGTGAGGAGGTAGGCCCTGAGGTCAGCGAGTAGATAGGCCCTGAGGTCAGCGAGTAGATACGTCCTGAGGTCGGCGAGTAGATAGGCCCTGAGGTCGGTGAGTAGGTAGGCCATGAGGTCGGCGAGTAGGTAGGCCCTGAGGTCGGTGATTCAGTAGGCCCTGAGGTCGGTGATTCAGTAGGCCCTGAGGTCGGTGATTCAGTAGGTCTTGAAGTCGGTGATTCAGTAGGTCCTGAGGTCGGTGATTCAGTAGGCCCTGAGGTCGGTGATTCAGTAGGTCCTGAGGTCGGTGATTCAGTAGGTCCTGAGGTCGGTGATTCAGTAGGCCCTGAGGTCGGTGATTCAGTAGGTCTTGAAGTTGGTGATTCAGTAGGTCCTGAGGTCGGTGATTCAGTAGGCCCTGAGGTCGGTGATTCAGTAGGTCCTGAGGTCGGTGATTCAGTAGGTCCTGAGGTCGGTGATTCAGTAGGCCCTGAGGTCGGTGATTCAGTAGGTCTTGAGGTCGATGATTCAGTAGGTCCTGAGGTCAGTGATTCAGTAGGCCCTGAGGTCAGTGATTCAGTAGTCCCTGAGGTCGGTGATTCAGTAGTTCCTGAGGTCGGTGATTCAGTAGACCCTGAGGTCGGTGAGTAGGTAGGCCCTGAGGTCGGCGAGTAGATAGGCCCTGAGGTCGGTGAGTAGGTAGGCCCTGAGTTCAGCGAGTAGATAGGCCCTGAGGTCGGCGAGTAGATAGGTCCTGAGGTCGGCGAGTAGATAGGCCCTGAGTTCGGTGAGTAGGTAGGCCCTGAGGTGGGCGAGTAGGTAGGCCCTGAGGTCGTTGATTCGGTAGGCCCTGAGGTCGGTGAGTCACTAGGTCCTGAGGTCGGTGATTCAATAGGACCTGAGGTCGGTGATTCAGTACGTCTTGAGGTCGGTGATTCAGTAGGTCCTGAAGTCGGTGATTCAGTAGGTCCTGAGGTCGGTGATTCAGTAGGTCCTGAGGTCGGTGATTCAGTACGTCCTGAGTTCGGTGATTCAGTAGGTCTTGAGGTCGGTGATTCAGTAGGTCCTGAGGTCGGTGATTCAGTAGGTCCTGAGGTCGGTGATTCAGTCGGCCCTGAGGTCGGTGATTCAGTAGGTCCTGAAGTCGGTGATTCAGTAGGTCCTGAGTTCGGTGATTCAGTAGGTCTTGAGGTCGGTGATTCAGTAGGTCCTGAGTTCGGTGATTCAGTAGGTCTTGAGGTCGGTGATTCAGTAGGTCCTGAGGTCGGTGATTCAGTAGGTCCTGAGGTCGGTGATTCAGTCGGCCCTGAGGTCGGTGATTCAGTAGGCCCTGAGGTCGGTGATTTAGTAGGCCCTGAGGTCGGTGATTCAGTAGGCCCTGAGGTTGGTGATTCTGTAGGTCCTGAGGTCAGTGATTCAGTAGGCCCTGAGGTCGGTGATTCAGTAGGCCCTTAGGTCGGTGAGTAGGTAGGCCCTGAGGTCGGCGAGTTGGTTGGCCCTGAGGTCGGTGAGTAGATAGGCCCTGAGGTCGGTGATTCGGTAGGCCCTGAGGTCGGCAAGTTGGTAGGCCCTGAGGTCGGTGAGTAGGTAGGTCCTGAGGTCGGTGAGTAGGTGGGCCCTGAGGTCAGCGAGTAGATAGGCCCTGAGGTCGGCGAGTAGATAGGTCCTGAGGTCATCGAGTAGATTGGCCCTGAGGTCGGCGAGTAGGTAGGCCCTGAGGTCGGCGAGTTGGTAGGCCCTGAGGTTGGCGAGTAGCTAGGCCCTGAGGTCGGTGAGTAGATAGGCCCTGAGGTCGGCGAGTAGCTAGGCCCTGAGGTCGGTGAGTAGATAGGCCCTGAGGTCGGTGAGTAGATAGGCCCTGAGGTCAGTGGGTAGATAGGCCCTGAGGTCGGCGAGTAGGTAGGCCCTGAGGTCGGTGAGTAGATAGGTCCTGAGGTCGGCGAGTAGATAGGCCCTGATGTCGGTGAGTCGGTAGGTCCTGAGGTCGGTGAGGAGGTAGGCCCTCAGGTCAGCGAGTAGATAGGCCCTGAGGTCAGCGAGTAGATACGTCCTGAGGTCGGCGAGTAGATAGGCCCTGAGGTCGGTGAGTAGGTAGGCCATGAGGTCGGCGAGTAGGTAGGCCCTGAGGTCGGTGATTCAGTAGGCCCTGAGGTCGGTGATTCAGTAGGCCCTGAGGTCGGTGATTCAGTAGGTCTTGAAGTCGGTGATTCAGTAGGTCCTGAGGTCGGTGATTCAGTAGTCCCTGAGGTCGGTGATTCAGTAGGTCCTGAGGTCGGTGATTCAGTAGGTCCTGAGGTCGGTGATTCAGTAGGCCCTGAGGTCGGTGATTCAGTAGGTCTTGAGGTCGGTGATTCAGTAGGTCCTGAGGTCAGTGATTCAGTAGGCCCTGAGGTCGGTGATTCAGTCGGCCCTGAGGTCGGTGATTCAGTAGGTCCTGAGGTCGGTGATCCAGTAGGTCCTGAGGTCGGTGATTCAGTAGGTCCTGAGGTCGGTGATTCAGTAGGCCCTGAGGTCGGTGATTCAGTAGGCCCTGAGGTCGGTGATTCAGTAGGTCCTGAGTTCGGTGATTCAGTAGATCCTGAGGTCGGTGATTCAGTAGTCCCTGAGGTCAGTGATTCAGTAGGTCCTGAGGTCGGTGATTCAGTAGGCCCTGAGTTCGGCGAGTAGGTGGGCCCTGAGGTCAGTGATTCAGTAGGTCCTGAGGTCGGTGATTTAGTAGGCCCTGAGGTCGGTGATTCGGTAGGCCCTTAGGTCGGTGAGTAGGTAGGCCCTGAGGTCGGCGAGTTGGTTGGCCCTGAGGTCGGTGAGTAGATAGGCCCTGAGGTCGGTGATTCGGTAGGCCCTGAGGTCGGCGAGTTGGTAGGCCCTGAGGTCGGTGAGTAGGTAGGTCCTGAGGTTGGTGAGTAGGTGGGTCCTGAGGTCAGCGAGTAGATAGGCCCTGAGGTCGGCGAGTAGATAGGTCCTGAGGTCATCGAGTAGATTGGCCCTGAGGTCGGCGAGTAGGTAGGCCCTGAGGTCGGCGAGTTGGTAGGCCCTGAGGTCGGCGAGTAGCTAGGCCCTGAGGTCGGTGAGTAGATAGGCGCTGAGGTCGGCGAGTAGCTAGGCCCTGAGGTCGGTGAGTAGATAGGCCCTGAGGTCGGTGAGTAGATAGGCCCTGAGGTCAGTGGGTAGATAGGCCCTGAGGTCGGCGAGTAGGTAGGCCCTGAGGTCGGTGAGTAGATAGGTCCTGAGGTCGGCGAGTAGATAGGCCCTGAGGTCGGTGAGTCGGTAGGTCCTGAGGTCGGTGAGGAGGTAGGCCCTGAGGTCAGCGAGTAGATAGGCCCTGAGGTCAGCGAGTAGATAGGTCCTGAGGTCGGCGAGTAGATAGGCCCTGAGGTCGGTGAGTAGGTAGGCCATGAGGTCGGCGAGTAGGTAGGCCCTGAGGTCGGTGATTCAGTAGGCCCTGAGGTCGGTGATTCAGTAGGCCCTGAGGTCGGTGATTCAGTAGGTCTTGAAGTCGGTGATTCAGTAGGTCCTGAGGTCGGTGATTCAGTAGGCCCTGAGGTCGGTGATTCAGTAGATCCTGAGGTCGGTGATTCAGTAGGTCCTGAGGTCGGTGATTCAGTAGGCCTTGAGGTCGGTGATTCAGTAGGTCTTGAGGTCGGTGATTCAGTAGGTCCTGAGGTCAGTGATTCAGTAGGCCCTGAGGTCGGTGATTCAATAGCCCCTGAGGTCGGTGATTCAGTAGTTCCTGAGGTCGGTGATTCAGTAGACCCTGAGGTCGGTGATTCAGTAGGCCCTGTGGTCGGTGATTCAGTAGGCCCTGAGGTCGGTGATTCAGTAGGCCCTGAGGTCGGTGATTCAGTCGGCCCTGAGGTCGGTGATTCAGTAGAACCTGAGGTCGGTGATTCAGTAGGCCCTGAGGTCGGTGATTCAGTAGGCCCTGAGGTCGGTGATTCAGTAGGTCCTGAGGTCGGTGATTCAGTAGGTCCTGAGGTCGGTGATTCAGTAGGTCCTGAGGTCGGTGATTCAGTAGGCCCTGTGGTCGGTGATGCAGTAGGCCCTGAGGTCGGTGATTCAGTCGGTCCTGAGGTCGGTGATTCAGTAGGTCCTGAGGTCGGTGATTCAGTAGGCCCTGAGGTCAGTGATTCAGTAGGTCCTGAGGTCGGTGATTCAGTAGGCCCTGAGTTCGGCGAGTAGGTGGGCCCTGAGGTCAGTGATTCAGTAGGTCCTGAGGTCGGTGATTTAGTAGGCCCTGAGGTCGGTGATTCGATAGGCCCTTAGGTCGGTGAGTAGGTAGGCCCTGAGGTCGGCGAGTTGGTTGGCCCTGAGGTCGGTGAGTAGATAGGCCCTGAGGTCGATGATTCGGTAGGCCCTGAGGTCGGCGAGTTGGTAGGCCCTGAGGTCGGTGAGTAGGTAGGTCCTGAGGTCGGTGAGTAGGTAGGCCCTGAGGTCAGCCAATAGATAGGCCCTGAGGTCGGCGAGTAGATAGGTCCTGAGGTCATCGAGTAGATTGGCCCTGAGGTCGGCGAGTAGGTAGGCCCTGAGGTCGGTGAGTAGATAGGCCCTGAGGTCGGCGAGTAGCTAGGCCCTGAGGTCGGTGAGTAGATAGGCCCTGAGGTCAGTGAGTAGATAGGCCCTGAGGTCGGAGATTCAGTAGTTCCTGAGGTCGGTGATTCAGTAGGCCCTGAGGTCGGTGATTCAGTCGGCCCTGAGGTCGGTGATTCAGTAGGCCCTGAGGTCGGTGATTCAGTAGGCCCTGAGGTCGGTGATTCAGTAGGTCCTGAGGTCGGTGATTCAGTAGGTCCTAAGGTCGGTGATTCAGTAGGCCCTGAGGTCGGTGATTCAGTAGGCCCTGAGGTCGGTGATTCAGTACGTCCTGAGGTCGGTGATTCAGTAGGTCCTGAGGTCGGTGATTCAGTAGGTCCTAAGGTCGGTGATTCAGTAGGCCCTGAGGTCGGTGATTCAGTAGGCCCTGAGGTCGGTGATTCAGTAGGCCCTGAGGTCGGTGATTCAGTAGGTCCTGAGGTCGGTGATTCAGTAGGTCCTGAGGTCTGTGATTCAGTAGGCCCTGAGGTCGGTGATTCAGTAGGTCCTGAGGTCGGTGATTCAGTAGGCCCTGAGTTCGGTGAGTAGGTGGGCCCTGAGGTCGGTGATTCAGTAGGTCCTGAGGTCGGTGATTTAGTAGGACCTGAGGTCGGTGATTCGGTAGGCCCTTAGGTCGGTGAGTAGGTAGGCCCTGAGTTCGGCGAGTTGGTTGGCCCTGAGGTCAGTGAGTAGATAGGCCCTGAGGTCGATGATTCGGTAGGCCCTGAGGTCGGCGAATTGGTAGGCCCTGAGGTCGGTGAGTAGGTATTTCCTGAGTTCGGTGAGTAGGTAGGCCCTGAGGTCAGCGAGTAGATAGGCCCTGAGGTCGGCGAGTAGGTAGGCCCTGAGGTCGGCGAGTTGGTAGGTTCTGAGGTCGGCGAGTAGGTAGGCCCTGATGTCAGCGAGTCAGTAGGTCTTGAGGTCGATGATTCGGTAGGTCCTGAGGTCAGCGAGTAGATAGGTCCTGAGGTCGGCGAGTAGATAGGTCCTGAGGTCGGTGATTCAGTAGGTCCTGAGGTCGGTGATTCAGTAGGCCCTGAGGTCGGTGATTCAGTAGGCCCAGAGGTCTGTGATTCAGTAGGTCCTGAGGTCGGTGATTCAGTAGGTCCTGAGGTCGGTGATTCAGTAGGTCCTGAGGTCGGCGAGTTGGTAGGCCCTGAGGTCGGTGAGTAGGTAGGCCCTGAGGTCGGCGAGTAGGTAGGTCCTGAGGTCGGTGAGTAGGTAGGCACTGATGTCAGCGAGTCGGTAGGTGTTAAGGTCGGTGATTCGGTAGGTCCTGAGGTCAGCCAGTAGGTAGGCCCTGAGGTCAGCGAGTCAGTAGGTCTTGAGGGCGGTGATTCGATAGGTCCTGAGGTCGGCGAGTAGATAGGCCCTGAGGTCGGTGAGTAGGTAGGCCCTGAGGTCGGCGAGCAGATAGGCCCTGAGGTCGGTGAGTAGGTGGGTCCTGATGTCGGTGAGTAGGTAGGTCCTGAGGTCAGCGAGTAGATAGGCCCTGAGGTCGGCGAGTAGGTAGGTCCTGAGGTCGGCGAGTAGATAGGCCCTGAGGTCAGTGAGTAGGTAGGCCCTGAGGTCGGCGAGTAGGTAGGCCGTGAGGTCGGTGATTCGGTAGGCCCTGAGGTCGGTGATTCAGTAGGCCCTGATGTCGGTGATTCACTAGGTCCTGAGGTCGGTGATTTAATAGACCCTGAGGTCGGTGATTCAGCAGGTCTTGAGGTCGGTGATTCAGTAGGTCCTGAGTTCGGTGATTCAGTAGGTCTTGAGGTCGGTGATTCAGTAGGTCCTGAGGTCGGTGATTCAGTAGGTCCTGAGGTCGGTGATTCAGTAGGCCCTGAGGTCGGTGATTCAGTCGGCCCTGAGGTCGGTGATTCAGTCGGCCCTGAGGTCGGTGATTCAGTAGGCCCTGAGGTCGGTGATTCAGTAGGCCCTGAGGTCGGTGATTCAGTAGGCCCTGAGGTCGGTGATTCAGTAGGCCCTGAGGTCGGTGATTCAGTAGGTCCTGAGGTCGGTGATTCAGTAGGTCCTGAGGTCGGTGATTCAGTAGGTCCGAAGGTCGGTGATTCAGTAGGCCCTGAGGTCGGTGATTCAGTAGGCCCTGAGGTCGGTGATTTAGTAGGTCCTGAGGTCGGTGATTCAGTAGATCCTGAGGTCGGTGATTCAGTAGGCCCTGAGGTCAGTGATTCAGTAGGTCCTGAGGTTGGTGATTCAGTAGGCCCTTAGGTCGGTGAGTAGGTAGGCCCTGAGGTCGGCGAGTTGGTTGGCCCTGAGTTCGGTGAGAAGATAGGCCCTGAGGTCGGTGATTCGGTAGCCCTGAGGTCGGCGAGTTGGTAGGCCCTGAGGTCAGTGAGTAGGTAGATCCTGAGGTCGGTGAGTAGGTAGGCCCTGAGGTCAGCGAGTAGATAGGCCCTGAGGTCGGCGAGTAGATATGCCCTGAGGTCGGCGAGTAGGTAGGCCCTGAGGTCGGCGAGTTGGTAGGTCCTGAGGTCGGCGAGTAGTTAGTTCCTGATGTCAGCGAGTCAGTAGGTCTTGAGGTCGGTGATTCGGTAGGTCCTGAGGTCAGCCAGTAGGTAGGCCCTGAGGTCAGCGAGTCGGTAGGTCTTGAGGTCGGTGATTCGGTAGGTCCTGAGGTCAGCCAGTAGGTAGGCCCTGAGGTCAGCGAGTCGGTAGGTCTTGAGGTTGGTGATTCAATAGGTCCTGAGGTCGGCGAGTAGGTAGGTCCTGAGGTCGGCGAGTAGGTAGGTCCTGAGGTTGGTGAGTAGATAGGCCCTGAGCTCGGTGAGTAGCTAGGCCCTGAGGTCGGCGAGTAGATAGGCCCTGAGGTCGGTGAGAAGGTAGGTCCTGAGGTCGGTGAGTAGGTAGGTCCTGAGGTCGGTGAGTAGGTAGGCCCTGAGGTCAGCGAGTAGATAGGCCCTGAGGTCGGCGAGTAGATAGGTCCTGAGGTCGGCGAGTAGATAGGCCCTGAGGTCTGTGAGTAGGTAGGCCCTGAGTTCAGTGAGTAGATAGGCCCTGAGGTCGGCGAGTAGCTAGGCCCTGAGGTCGGTGAGTAGATAGGCCCTGAGGTCGGCGAGTAGCTAGGCCCTGATGTTGGTGAGTAGATAGGCCCTGAGGTCGGTGAGTAGATAGGCCCTGAGGTCGGTGAGTAGATAGGCCCTGAGGTCAGCGAGTAGGTAGGCCCTGAGGTCGGTGAGTAGATAGGCCCTGAGGTCGGCGAGTAGATAGGCCCTGAGGTCGGTGAGTCGGTAGGTCCTGAAGTCGGTGAGGAGGTAGGCCCTGAGGTCAGCGAGTAGATAGGCCCTGA
Source organism: Pristiophorus japonicus (assembly GCF_044704955.1). Taxonomy (NCBI): domain Eukaryota; kingdom Metazoa; phylum Chordata; class Chondrichthyes; family Pristiophoridae; genus Pristiophorus; species Pristiophorus japonicus. Next base: position 274,131,058 of record NC_091980.1, on the reverse strand, counting down.
GGTCGGCGAGTAGATAGGTCCTGAGGTCGGCGAATTGATAGGCCCTGAGGTCGGTGAGTAGGTAGGCCCTGAGGTCGGCGAGTAGGTAGGCCCTGAGGTCGGTGATTCAGTAGGCCCTGAGGTCGGTGATTCAGTAGGCCCTGAGGTCGGTGATTCAGTAGGTCTTGAGGTCGGTGATTCAGTAGGCCCTGAGGTCGGTGATTCAGTAGGTCTTGAGGTCAGTGATTCAGTAGGTCCTGAGGTCGGTGATTCAGTAGGTCCTGAGGTCGGTGATTCAGTAGGCCCTGAGGTCGGTGATTCAGTAGGCCTGAGGTCGATGATTCAGTAGCCCCTGAGGTCGGTGATTCAGTAGGTCCTGAGGTCAGTGATTCAGTAGACCCTGAGGTCGGTGATTCAGTAGGCCCTGAGTCGGTGATTCAGTAGGCCCTGAGGTCGGTGATTAAGTAGGCCCTGAGGTCGGTGATTCAGTAGGCCCTGAGGTCGGAGATTCAGTAGGTCCTGAGTTCGGTGATTCAGTAGGTCCTGAGGTCGGTGATTCAGTAGGTCCTGAGGTCGGTGATTCAGTAGGTCCTGAGGTCAGTGATTCAGTAGGTCCTGAGGTCGGTGATTTAGTAGGCCATAAGGTCGGTGATTCAGCAGGCCCTGAGGTCGGTGATTCAGTAGGCCCTGAGGTCGGTGATTCAGTAGGCCCTGAGGTCGGTTATTCAGTAGGCCCTGAGGTCGGTGATTCAGTAGGCCCTGAGGTCGGTGATTCTGTAGGTCCTGAGGTCGGTGATTCAGTAGGCCCTGAGGTCGGTGATTCAGTAGGCCCTGAGGTCGGTGATTCAGTAGGTCCTGAGGTCGGTGATTCAGTAGGCCCTGAGGGCGGAGATTCAGTAGGCCCTGAGGTCGGTGATTCAGTCGGACCTGAGGTCGGTGATTCGGTAGGCCCTGAGGTCGGTGAGTAGGTAGGCCCTGAGGTCGGCGAGTAGGTAGGCCCTGAGATCGGTGAGTAGGTAGGCACTGATGTCAGCGAGTTGGTAGGTGTTGAGGTCGGTGATTCGATAGGTCCTGAGGTCAGCCAGTAGGTAGGCCCTGAGGTCAGCGAGTCGGTAGGTCTTGAGGTCGGTGATTCGATAGGTCCTGAGGTAGGCGAGTAGATAGGCCCTGTGGTCGGTGAGTAGGTAGGCCCTGAGGTCGGTGATTCAGTAGGCCCTGAGGTCGGTGATTCAGTAGGCCCTGAGGTCGGTGATTCAGTAGGCCCTGAGGTCGGTGATTCAGTAGGTCTTGAGGTCGGTGATTCAGTAGGCCCTGAGGTCGGTGATTCAGTAGGTCTTGAGGTCAGTGATTCAGTAGGTCCTGAGGTCGGTGATTCAGTAGGTCCTAAGGACGGTGATTCAGCAGGCCCTGAGGTCGGTGATTCAGTAGGTCTTGAGGTCGGTGATTCAGTAGGTCCTGAGGTCGGTGATTCAGTAGGCCCTGAGGTCGGTGATTCAGTAGGCCTGAGGTCGATGATTCAGTAGCCCCTGAGGTCGGTGATTCAGTAGGTCCTGAGGTCAGTGATTCAGTAGACCCTGAGGTCGGTGATTCAGTAGGCCCTGAGTCGGTGATTCAGTAGGCCCTGAGGTCGGTGATTCAGTAGGCCCTGAGGTCGGTGATTCAGTAGGCCCTGAGGTCGGAGATTCAGTAGGTCCTGAGTTCGGTGATTCAGTAGGTCCTGAGGTCGGTGATTCAGTAGGTCCTGAGGTCGGTGATTCAGTAGGTCCTGAGGTCAGTGATTCAGTAGGTCCTGAGGTCGGTGATTTAGTAGGCCATAAGGTCGGTGATTCAGTAGGCCCTGAGGTCGGTGATTCAGTAGGCCCTGAGGTCGGTGATTCAGTAGGCCCTGAGGTCGGTTATTCAGTAGGCCCTGAGGTCGGTGATTCAGTAGGCCCTGAGGTCGGTGATTCTGTAGGTCCTGAGGTCGGTGATTCAGTAGGCCCTGAGGTCGGTGATTCAGTAGGCCCTGAGGTCGGTGATTCAGTAGGTCCTGAGGTCGGTGATTCAGTAGGCCCTGAGGGCGGAGATTCAGTAGGCCCTGAGGTCGGTGATTCAGTCGGACCTGAGGTCGGTGATTCGGTAGGCCCTGAGGTCGGTGAGTAGGTAGGCCCTGAGGTCAGTGATTCGGTAGGCCCTGAGGTCGGTGAGTTGGTAGGCCCTGAGGTCGGTGAGTAGGTAGGCCCTGAGGTCTGCGAGTAGGTAGGCCCTGAGATCGGTGAGTAGGTAGGCACTGATGTCAGCGAGTCGGTAGGTGTTGAGGTCGGTGATTCGATAGGTCCTGAGGTCAGCCAGTAGGTAGGCCCTGAGGTCAGCGAGTCGGTAGGTCTTGAGGTCGGTGATTCGATAGGTCCTGAGGTAGGCGAGTAGATAGGCCCTGTGGTCGGTGAGTAGGTAGGCCCTGAGGTCGGCGAGTAGATAGGCCCTGAGGTCGGTGAGTAGGTAGGTCCTGAGTTCGATGAGTAGGTAGGCCCTGAGGTCAGCGAGTAGATAGGCCCTGAGGTCGGCGAGTAGATAGGTCCTGAGGTCGGCGAGTAGATTGGCCCTGAGTTCGGTGAGTAGGTAGGCCCTGAGGTGGGCGAGTTGGTAGGCCCTGAGGTCGGTGATTCGGTAGGCCCTGAGGTCGTTGATTCAGTCGGCCCTGAGGTCGGTGAGTCACTAGGTCCTGAGGTCGGTGATTCAATAGGACCTGAGGTCGGTGATTCAGTAGGTCTTGAGGTCGGTGATTCAGTAGGTCCTGAAGTCGGTGATTCAGTAGGTCCTGAGTTCGGTGATTCAGTAGGTCTTGAGGTCGGTGATTCAGTAGGTCCTGAGTTCAGTGATTCAGTAGGTCTTGAGGTCGGTGATTCAGTAGGTCCTGAGGTCGGTGATTCAGTAGGTCCTGAGGTCGGTGATTCAGTCGGCCCTGAGGTCGGTGATTCAGTAGGCCCTGAGGTCGGTGATTCAGTAGGCCCTGAGGTCGGTGATTCAGTAGGCCCTGAGGTCGGTGATTCAGTAGGCCCTGAGGTGGCTGATTCAGTAGGTCCTGAGGTCGGTGATTCAGTAGGTCCTGAGGTCGGTGATTCAGTAGGTCCTGAGGTCGGTGATTCAGTAGGCCCTGAGGTCGGTGATTCAGTAGGCCCTGAGGTCGGTGATTCAGTCGGTCCTGAGGTCCGTGATTCAGTAGATCCTGAGGTCGGTGATTCAGTAGTCCCTGAGGTCAGTGATTCAGTTGGTCCTGAGGTCAGTGATTCAGTAGGCCCTGAGTTCGGTGATTCGGTAGGCCCTTAGGTCGGTGAGTAGGTAGGCCCTGAGGTCGGCGAGTTGGTTGGCCCTGAGGTCGGTGAGTAGATAGGCCCTGAGGTCGGTGATTCGGTAGGTCCTGAGGTCGGCGAGTTGGTAGGCCCTGAGGTCGGTGAGTAGATTGGCCCTGAGGTCGGCGAGTAGGTAGGCCCTGAGGTCGGCGAGTTGGTAGGCCCTGAGGTCGGCGAGTAGCTAGGCCCTGAGGTCGGTGAGTAGATAGGCCCTGAGGTCGGTGAGTAGATAGGCCCTGAGGTCGGCGAGTAGATAGGCCCTGAGGTCGGTGAGTCGGTAGGTCCTGAGGTCGGTGAGGAGGTAGGCCCTGAGGTCAGCGAGTAGATAGGCCCTGAGGTCAGCGAGTAGATAGGTCCTGAGGTCGGCGAGTAGATAGGCCCTGAGGTCGGTGATTCAGTCGGTCCTGAGGTCGGTGATTCAGTAGGCGCTGAGGTCGGTGATTCAGTAGGTCTTGAAGTTGGTGATTCAGTAGGTCCTGAGGTCAGTGATTCAGTAGGCCCTGAGGTCGGTGATTCAGTAGGTCCTGAGGTCGGTGATTCAGTAGGTCCTGAGGTCGGTGATTCAGTAGGCCCTGAGGTCGGTGATTCAGTAGGTCTTGAGGTCGATGATTCAGTAGGTCCTGAGGTCAGTGATTCAGTAGGCCCTGAGGTCAGTGATTCAGTAGCCCCTGAGGTCGGTGATTCAGTAGTTCCTGAGGTCGGTGATTCAGTAGACCCTGAGGTCGGTGAGTAGGTAGGCCCTGAGGTCGGCGAGTAGATAGGCCCTGAGGTCGGTGAGTAGGTAGGTCCTGAGTTCGATGAGTAGGTAGGCCCTGAGTTCAGCGAGTAGATAGGCCCTGAGGTCGGCGAGTAGATAGGTCCTGAGGTCGGCGAGTAGATAGGCCCTGAGTTCGGTGAGTAGGTAGGCCCTGAGGTGGGCGAGTAGGTAGGCCCTGAGGTCGTTGATTCGGTAGGCCCTGAGGTCGGTGATTCAGTAGACCCTGAGGTCGGTGAGTAGGTAGGCCCTGAGGTCGGCGAGTAGATAGGCCCTGAGGTCGGTGAGTAGGTAGGTCCTGAGTTCGATGAGTAGGTAGGCCCTGAGTTCAGCGAGTAGATAGGCCCTGAGGTCGGCGAGTAGATAGGTCCTGAGGTCGGCGAGTAGATAGGCCCTGAGTTCGGTGAGTAGGTAGGCCCTGAGGTGGGCGAGTAGGTAGGCCCTGAGGTCGTTGATTCGGTAGGCCCTGAGGTCGGTGAGTCACTAGGTCCTGAGGTCGGTGATTCAGTAGACCCTGAGGTCGGTGATTCAGTAGGCCCTGTGGTCGGTGATTCAGTAGGCCCTGAGGTTGGTGATTCAGTAGGCCCTGAGGTCGGTGATTCAGTCGGCCCTGAGGTCGGTGATTCAGTAGAACCTGAGGTCGGTGATTCAGTAGGCCCTGAGGTCGGTGATTCAGTAGGCCCTGAGGTCGGTGATTCAGTAGGTCCTGAGGTCGGTGATTCAGTAGGTCCTGAGGTCGGTGATTCAGTAGGTCCTGAGGTCGGTGATTCAGTAGGCCCTGTGGTCGGTGATGCAGTAGGCCCTGAGGTCGGTGATTCAGTCGGTCCTGAGGTCGGTGATTCAGTAGGTCCTGAGGTCGGTGATTCAGTAGGCCCTGAGGTCAGTGATTCAGTAGGTCCTGAGGTCGGTGATTCAGTAGGCCCTGAGTTCGGCGAGTAGGTGGGCCCTGAGGTCAGTGATTCAGTAGGTCCTGAGGTCGGTGATTTAGTAGGCCCTGAGGTCGGTGATTCGATAGGCCCATAGGTCGGTGAGTAGGTAGGCCCTGAGGTCGGCGAGTTGGTTGGCCCTGAGGTCGGTGAGTAGATAGGCCCTGAGGTCGATGATTCGGTAGGCCCTGAGGTCGGCGAGTTGGTAGGCCCTGAGGTCGGTGAGTAGGTAGGTCCTGAGGTCAGTGAGTAGGTAGGCCCTGAGGTCAGCCAATAGATAGGCCCTGAGGTCGGCGAGTAGATAGGTCCTGAGGTCATCGAGTAGATTGGCCCTGAGGTCGGCGAGTAGGTAGGCCCTGAGGTCGGTGAGTAGATAGGCCCTGAGGTCGGCGAGTAGCTAGGCCCTGAGGTCGGTGAGTAGATAGGCCCTGAGGTCAGTGAGTAGATAGGCCCTGAGGTCGGAGATTCAGTAGTTCCTGAGGTCGGTGATTCAGTAGGCCCTGAGGTCGGTGATTCAGTCGGCCCTGAGGTCGGTGATTCAGTAGGCCCTGAGGTCGGTGATTCAGTAGGCCCTGAGGTCGGTGATTCAGTAGGTCCTGAGGTCGGTGATTCAGTAGGTCCTAAGGTCGGTGATTCAGTAGGCCCTGAGGTCGGTGATTCAGTAGGCCCTGAGGTCGGTGATTCAGTACGTCCTGAGGTCGGTGATTCAGTAGGTCCTGAGGTCGGTGATTCAGTAGGTCCTAAGGTCGGTGATTCAGTAGGCCCTGAGGTCGGTGATTCAGTAGGCCCTGAGGTCGGTGATTCAGTAGGCCCTGAGGTCGGTGATTCAGTAGGTCCTGAGGTCGGTGATTCAGTAGGTCCTGAGGTCTGTGATTCAGTAGGCCCTGAGGTCGGTGATTCAGTAGGTCCTGAGGTCGGTGATTCAGTAGGCCCTGAGTTCGGTGAGTAGGTGGGCCCTGAGGTCGGTGATTCAGTAGGTCCTGAGGTCGGTGATTTAGTAGGACCTGAGGTCGGTGATTCGGTAGGCCCTTAGGTCGGTGAGTAGGTAGGCCCTGAGTTCGGCGAGTTGGTTGGCCCTGAGGTCAGTGAGTAGATAGGCCCTGAGGTCGATGATTCGGTAGGCCCTGAGGTCGGCGAATTGGTAGGCCCTGAGGTCGGTGAGTAGGTATTTCCTGAGTTCGGTGAGTAGGTAGGCCCTGAGGTCAGCGAGTAGATAGGCCCTGAGGTCGGCGAGTAGGTAGGCCCTGAGGTCGGCGAGTTGGTAGGTTCTGAGGTCGGCGAGTAGGTAGGCCCTGATGTCAGCGAGTCAGTAGGTCTTGAGGTCGATGATTCGGTAGGTCCTGAGGTCAGCGAGTAGATAGGTCCTGAGGTCGGCGAGTAGATAGGTCCTGAGGTCTGTGATTCAGTAGGTCCTGAGGTCGGTGATTCAGTAGGCCCTGAGGTCGGTGATTCAGTAGGCCCAGAGGTCTGTGATTCAGTAGGTCCTGAGGTCGGTGATTCAGTAGGTCCTGAGGTCGGTGATTCAGTAGGTCCTGAGGTCGGCGAGTTGGTAGGCCCTGAGGTCGGTGAGTAGGTAGGCCCTGAGGTCGGCGAGTAGGTAGGTCCTGAGGTCGGTGAGTAGGTAGGCACTGATGTCAGCGAGTCGGTAGGTGTTAAGGTCGGTGATTCGGTAGGTCCTGAGGTCAGCCAGTAGGTAGGCCCTGAGGTCAGCGAGTCAGTAGGTCTTGAGGGCGGTGATTCGATAGGTCCTGAGGTCGGCGAGTAGATAGGCCCTGAGGTCGGTGAGTAGGTAGGCCCTGAGGTCGGCGAGCAGATAGGCCCTGAGGTCGGTGAGTAGGTGGGTCCTGATGTCGGTGAGTAGGTAGGTCCTGAGGTCAGCGAGTAGATAGGCCCTGAGGTCGGCGAGTAGGTAGGTCCTGAGGTCGGCGAGTAGATAGGCCCTGAGGTCAGTGAGTAGGTAGGCCCTGAGGTCGGCGAGTAGGTAGGCCGTGAGGTCGGTGATTCGGTAGGCCCTGAGGTCGGTGATTCAGTAGGCCCTGATATCGGTGATTCACTAGGTCCTGAGGTCGGTGATTTAATAGACCCTGAGGTCGGTGATTCAGCAGGTCTTGAGGTCGGTGATTCAGTAGGTCCTGAGTTCGGTGATTCAGTAGGTCTTGAGGTCGGTGATTCAGTAGGTCCTGAGGTCGGTGATTCAGTAGGTCCTGAGGTCGGTGATTCAGTAGGCCCTGAGGTCGGTGATTCAGTCGGCCCTGAGGTCGGTGATTCAGTCGGCCCTGAGGTCGGTGATTCAGTAGGCCCTGAGGTCGGTGATTCAGTAGGCCCTGAGGTCGGTGATTCAGTAGGCCCTGAGGTCGGTGATTCAGTAGGCCCTGAGGTCGGTGATTCAGTAGGTCCTGAGGTCGGTGATTCAGTAGGTCCTGAGGTCGGTGATTCAGTAGGTCCGAAGGTCGGTGATTCAGTAGGCCCTGAGGTCGGTGATTCAGTAGGCCCTGAGGTCGGTGATTTAGTAGGTCCTGAGGTCGGTGATTCAGTAGATCCTGAGGTCGGTGATTCAGTAGGCCCTGAGGTCAGTGATTCAGTAGGTCCTGAGGTTGGTGATTCAGTAGGCCCTTAGGTCGGTGAGTAGGTAGGCCCTGAGGTCGGCGAGTTGGTTGGCCCTGAGTTCGGTGAGAAGATAGGCCCTGAGGTCGGTGATTCGGTAGCCCTGAGGTCGGCGAGTTGGTAGGCCCTGAGGTCAGTGAGTAGGTAGATCCTGAGGTCGGTGAGTAGGTAGGCCCTGAGGTCAGCGAGTAGATAGGCCCTGAGGTCGGCGAGTAGATATGCCCTGAGGTCGGCGAGTAGGTAGGCCCTGAGGTCGGCGAGTTGGTAGGTCCTGAGGTCGGCGAGTAGTTAGTTCCTGATGTCAGCGAGTCAGTAGGTCTTGAGGTCGGTGATTCGGTAGGTCCTGAGGTCAGCCAGTAGGTAGGCCCTGAGGTCAGCGAGTCGGTAGGTCTTGAGGTCGGTGATTCGGTAGGTCCTGAGGTCAGCCAGTAGGTAGGCCCTGAGGTCAGCGAGTCGGTAGGTCTTGAGGTTGGTGATTCAATAGGTCCTGAGGTCGGCGAGTAGGTAGGTCCTGAGGTCGGCGAGTAGGTAGGTCCTGAGGTTGGTGAGTAGATAGGCCCTGAGCTCGGTGAGTAGCTAGGCCCTGAGGTCGGCGAGTAGATAGGCCCTGAGGTCGGTGAGAAGGTAGGTCCTGAGGTCGGTGAGTAGGTAGGTCCTGAGGTCGGTGAGTAGGTAGGCCCTGAGGTCAGCGAGTAGATAGGCCCTGAGGTCGGCGAGTAGATAGGTCCTGAGGTCGGCGAGTAGATAGGCCCTGAGGTCTGTGAGTAGGTAGGCCCTGAGTTCAGTGAGTAGATAGGCCCTGAGGTCGGCGAGTAGCTAGGCCCTGAGGTCGGTGAGTAGATAGGCCCTGAGGTCGGCGAGTAGCTAGGCCCTGATGTTGGTGAGTAGATAGGCCCTGAGGTCGGTGAGTAGATAGGCCCTGAGGTCGGTGAGTAGATAGGCCCTGAGGTCAGCGAGTAGGTAGGCCCTGAGGTCGGTGAGTAGATAGGCCCTGAGGTCGGCGAGTAGATAGGCCCTGAGGTCGGTGAGTCGGTAGGTCCTGAAGTCGGTGAGGAGGTAGGCCCTGAGGTCAGCGAGTAGATAGGCCCTGAGGTCGGCGAGTAGATAGGTCCTGAGGTCGGCGAATTGATAGGCCCTGAGGTCGGTGAGTAGGTAGGCCCTGAGGTCGGCGAGTAGGTAGGCCCTGAGGTCGGTGATTCAGTAGGCCCTGAGGTCGGTGATTCAGTAGGCCCTGAGGTCGGTGATTCAGTAGGTCTTGAGGTCGGTGATTCAGTAGGCCCTGAGGTCGGTGATTCAGTAGGTCTTGAGGTCAGTGATTCAGTAGGTCCTGAGGTCGGTGATTCAGTAGGTCCTGAGGTCGGTGATTCAGTAGGCCCTGAGGTCGGTGATTCAGTAGGCCTGAGGTCGATGATTCAGTAGCCCCTGAGGTCGGTGATTCAGTAGGTCCTGAGGTCAGTGATTCAGTAGACCCTGAGGTCGGTGATTCAGTAGGCCCTGAGTCGGTGATTCAGTAGGCCCTGAGGTCGGTGATTAAGTAGGCCCTGAGGTCGGTGATTCAGTAGGCCCTGAGGTCGGAGATTCAGTAGGTCCTGAGTTCGGTGATTCAGTAGGTCCTGAGGTCGGTGATTCAGTAGGTCCTGAGGTCGGTGATTCAGTAGGTCCTGAGGTCAGTGATTCAGTAGGTCCTAAGGTCGGTGATTTAGTAGGCCATAAGGTCGGTGATTCAGCAGGCCCTGAGGTCGGTGATTCAGTAGGCCCTGAGGTCGGTGATTCAGTAGGCCCTGAGGTCGGTTATTCAGTAGGCCCTGAGGTCGGTGATTCAGTAGGCCCTGAGGTCGGTGATTCTGTAGGTCCTGAGGTCGGTGATTCAGTAGGCCCTGAGGTCGGTGATTCAGTAGGCCCTGAGGTCGGTGATTCAGTAGGTCCTGAGGTCGGTGATTCAGTAGGCCCTGAGGGCGGAGATTCAGTAGGCCCTGAGGTCGGTGATTCAGTCGGACCTGAGGTCGGTGATTCGGTAGGCCCTGAGGTCGGTGAGTAGGTAGGCCCTGAGGTCGGCGAGTAGGTAGGCCCTGAGATCGGTGAGTAGGTAGGCACTGATGTCAGCGAGTTGGTAGGTGTTGAGGTCGGTGATTCGATAGGTCCTGAGGTCAGCCAGTAGGTAGGCCCTGAGGTCAGCGAGTCGGTAGGTCTTGAGGTCGGTGATTCGATAGGTCCTGAGGTAGGCGAGTAGATAGGCCCTGTGGTCGGTGAGTAGGTAGGCCCTGAGGTCGGTGATTCAGTAGGCCCTGAGGTCGGTGATTCAGTAGGCCCTGAGGTCGGTGATTCAGTAGGCCCTGAGGTCGGTGATTCAGTAGGTCTTGAGGTCGGTGATTCAGTAGGCCCTGAGGTCGGTGATTCAGTAGGTCTTGAGGTCAGTGATTCAGTAGGTCCTGAGGTCGGTGATTCAGTAGGTCCTAAGGACGGTGATTCAGCAGGCCCTGAGGTCGGTGATTCAGTAGGTCTTGAGGTCGGTGATTCAGTAGGTCCTGAGGTCGGTGATTCAGTAGGCCCTGAGGTCGGTGATTCAGTAGGCCTGAGGTCGATGATTCAGTAGCCCCTGAGGTCGGTGATTCAGTAGGTCCTGAGGTCAGTGATTCAGTAGACCCTGAGGTCGGTGATTCAGTAGGCCCTGAGTCGGTGATTCAGTAGGCCCTGAGGTCGGTGATTCAGTAGGCCCTGAGGTCGGTGATTCAGTAGGCCCTGAGGTCGGAGATTCAGTAGGTCCTGAGTTCGGTGATTCAGTAGGTCCTGAGGTCGGTGATTCAGTAGGTCCTGAGGTCGGTGATTCAGTAGGTCCTGAGGTCAGTGATTCAGTAGGTCCTGAGGTCGGTGATTTAGTAGGCCATAAGGTCGGTGATTCAGTAGGCCCTGAGGTCGGTGATTCAGTAGGCCCTGAGGTCGGTGATTCAGTAGGCCCTGAGGTCGGTTATTCAGTAGGCCCTGAGGTCGGTGATTCAGTAGGCCCTGAGGTCGGTGATTCTGTAGGTCCTGAGGTCGGTGATTCAGTAGGCCCTGAGGTCGGTGATTCAGTAGGCCCTGAGGTCGGTGATTCAGTAGGTCCTGAGGTCGGTGATTCAGTAGGCCCTGAGGGCGGAGATTCAGTAGGCCCTGAGGTCGGTGATTCAGTCGGACCTGAGGTCGGTGATTCGGTAGGCCCTGAGGTCGGTGAGTAGGTAGGCCCTGAGGTCAGTGATTCGGTAGGCCCTGAGGTCGGTGAGTTGGTAGGCCCTGAGGTCGGTGAGTAGGTAGGCCCTGAGGTCTGCGAGTAGGTAGGCCCTGAGATCGGTGAGTAGGTAGGCACTGATGTCAGCGAGTCGGTAGGTGTTGAGGTCGGTGATTCGATAGGTCCTGAGGTCAGCCAGTAGGTAGGCCCTGAGGTCAGCGAGTCGGTAGGTCTTGAGGTCGGTGATTCGATAGGTCCTGAGGTAGGCGAGTAGATAGGCCCTGTGGTCGGTGAGTAGGTAGGCCCTGAGGTCGGCGAGTAGATAGGCCCTGAGGTCGGTGAGTAGGTAGGTCCTGAGTTCGATGAGTAGGTAGGCCCTGAGGTCAGCGAGTAGATAGGCCCTGAGGTCGGCGAGTAGATAGGTCCTGAGGTCGGCGAGTAGATTGGCCCTGAGTTCGGTGAGTAGGTAGGCCCTGAGGTGGGCGAGTTGGTAGGCCCTGAGGTCGGTGATTCGGTAGGCCCTGAGGTCGTTGATTCAGTCGGCCCTGAGGTCGGTGAGTCACTAGGTCCTGAGGTCGGTGATTCAATAGGACCTGAGGTCGGTGATTCAGTAGGTCTTGAGGTCGGTGATTCAGTAGGTCCTGAAGTCGGTGATTCAGTAGGTCCTGAGTTCGGTGATTCAGTAGGTCTTGAGGTCGGTGATTCAGTAGGTCCTGAGTTCAGTGATTCAGTAGGTCTTGAGGTCGGTGATTCAGTAGGTCCTGAGGTCGGTGATTCAGTAGGTCCTGAGGTCGGTGATTCAGTCGGCCCTGAGGTCGGTGATTCAGTAGGCCCTGAGGTCGGTGATTCAGTAGGCCCTGAGGTCGGTGATTCAGTAGGCCCTGAGGTCGGTGATTCAGTAGGCCCTGAGGTGGCTGATTCAGTAGGTCCTGAGGTCGGTGATTCAGTAGGTCCTGAGGTCGGTGATTCAGTAGGTCCTGAGGTCGGTGATTCAGTAGGCCCTGAGGTCGGTGATTCAGTAGGCCCTGAGGTCGGTGATTCAGTCGGTCCTGAGGTCCGTGATTCAGTAGATCCTGAGGTCGGTGATTCAGTAGTCCCTGAGGTCAGTGATTCAGTTGGTCCTGAGGTCAGTGATTCAGTAGGCCCTGAGTTCGGTGATTCGGTAGGCCCTTAGGTCGGTGAGTAGGTAGGCCCTGAGGTCGGCGAGTTGGTTGGCCCTGAGGTCGGTGAGTAGATAGGCCCTGAGGTCGGTGATTCGGTAGGTCCTGAGGTCGGCGAGTTGGTAGGCCCTGAGGTCGGTGAGTAGATTGGCCCTGAGGTCGGCGAGTAGGTAGGCCCTGAGGTCGGCGAGTTGGTAGGCCCTGAGGTCGGCGAGTAGCTAGGCCCTGAGGTCGGTGAGTAGATAGGCCCTGAGGTCGGTGAGTAGATAGGCCCTGAGGTCGGCGAGTAGATAGGCCCTGAGGTCGGTGAGTCGGTAGGTCCTGAGGTCGGTGAGGAGGTAGGCCCTGAGGTCAGCGAGTAGATAGGCCCTGAGGTCAGCGAGTAGATAGGTCCTGAGGTCGGCGAGTAGATAGGCCCTGAGGTCGGTGATTCAGTCGGTCCTGAGGTCGGTGATTCAGTAGGCGCTGAGGTCGGTGATTCAGTAGGTCTTGAAGTTGGTGATTCAGTAGGTCCTGAGGTCAGTGATTCAGTAGGCCCTGAGGTCGGTGATTCAGTAGGTCCTGAGGTCGGTGATTCAGTAGGTCCTGAGGTCGGTGATTCAGTAGGCCCTGAGGTCGGTGATTCAGTAGGTCTTGAGGTCGATGATTCAGTAGGTCCTGAGGTCAGTGATTCAGTAGGCCCTGAGGTCAGTGATTCAGTAGCCCCTGAGGTCGGTGATTCAGTAGTTCCTGAGGTCGGTGATTCAGTAGACCCTGAGGTCGGTGAGTAGGTAGGCCCTGAGGTCGGCGAGTAGATAGGCCCTGAGGTCGGTGAGTAGGTAGGTCCTGAGTTCGATGAGTAGGTAGGCCCTGAGTTCAGCGAGTAGATAGGCCCTGAGGTCGGCGAGTAGATAGGTCCTGAGGTCGGCGAGTAGATAGGCCCTGAGTTCGGTGAGTAGGTAGGCCCTGAGGTGGGCGAGTAGGTAGGCCCTGAGGTCGTTGATTCGGTAGGCCCTGAGGTCGGTGAGTCACTAGGTCCTGAGGTCGGTGATTCAATAGGACCTGAGGTCGGTGATTCAGTACGTCTTGAGGTCGGTGATTCAGTAGGTCCTGAAGTCGGTGATTCAGTAGGTCCTGAGTTCGGTGATTCAGTAGGTCTTGAGGTCGGTGATTCAGTACGTCCTGAGTTCGGTGATTCAGTAGGTCTTGAGGTCGGTGATTCAGTAGGTCCTGAGGTCGGTGATTCAGTAGGTCCTGAGGTCGGTGATTCAGTCGGCCCTGAGGTCGGTGATTCAGTAGGTCCTGAAGTCGGTGATTCAGTAGGTCCTGAGTTCGGTGATTCAGTAGGTCTTGAGGTCGGTGATTCAGTAGGTCCTGAGGTCGGTGATTCAGTAGGTCCTGAGGTCGGTGATTCAGTCGGCCCTGAGGTCGGTGATTCAGTAGGCCCTGAGGTCGGTGATTTAGTAGGCCCTGAGGTCGGTGATTCAGTAGGCCCTGAGGTTGGTGATTCTGTAGGTCCTGAGGTCAGTGATTCAGTAGGCCCTGAGGTCGGTGATTCAGTAGGCCCTTAGGTCAGTGAGTAGGTAGGCCCTGAGGTCGGCGAGTTGGTTGGCCCTGAGGTCGGTGAGTAGATAGGCCCTGAGGTCGGTGATTCGGTAGGCCCTGAGGTCGGCGAGTTGGTAGGCCCTGAGGTCGGTGAGTAGTTAGGTCCTGATGTCGGTGAGTAGGTGGGCCCTGAGGTCAGCGAGTAGATAGGCCCTGAGGTCGGCGAGTAGATAGGTCCTGAGGTCATCGAGTAGATTGGCCCTGAGGTCGGCGAGTAGGTAGGCCCTGAGGTCGGCGAGTTGGTAGGCCCTGAGGTTGGCGAGTAGCTAGGCCCTGAGGTCGGTGAGTAGATAGGCCCTGAGGTCGGCGAGTAGCTAGGCCCTGAGGTCGGTGAGTAGATAGGCCCTGAGGTCGGTGAGTAGATAGGCCCTGAGGTCAGTGGGTAGATAGGCCCTGAGGTCGGCGAGTAGGTAGGCCCTGAGGTCGGTGAGTAGATAGGTCCTGAGGTCGGCGAGTAGATAGGCCCTGATGTCGGTGAGTCGGTAGGTCTTGAGGTCGGTGAGGAGGTAGGCCCTGAGGTCAGCGAGTAGATAGGCCCTGAGGTCAGCGAGTAGATACGTCCTGAGGTCGGCGAGTAGATAGGCCCTGAGGTCGGTGAGTAGGTAGGCTATGAGGTCGGCGAGTAGGTAGGCCCTGAGGTCGGTGATTCAGTAGGCCCTGAGGTCGGTGATTCAGTAGGCCCTGAGGTCGGTGATTCAGTAGGTCTTGAAGTCGGTGATTCAGTAGGTTCTGAGGTCGGTGATTCAGTAGGCCCTGAGGTCGGTGATTCAGTAGGTCCTGAGGTCGGTGATTCAGTAGGTCCTGAGGTCGGTGATTCAGTAGGCCCTGAGGTCGGTGATTCAGTAGGTCTTGAGGTCGGTGATTCAGTAGGTCCTGAGGTCAGTGATTCAGTAGGCCCTGAGGTCGGTGATTCAGTAGGCCCTGAGGTCGGTGATTCAGTAGGTCCTGAGGTCAGTGATTCAGTAGGTCCTGAGGTCGGTGATTCAGTAGGTCCTGAGGTCGGTGATTCAGTAGGCCCTGAGGTCGGTGATTCAGTAGGCCCTGAGGTCGGTGATTCAGTAAGTCCTGAGTTCGGTGATTCAGTAGATCCTGAGGTCGGTGATTCAGTAGTCCCTGAGGTCAGTGATTCAGTAGGTCCTGAGGTCGGTGATTCAGTAGGCCCTGAGTTCGGCGAGTAGGTGGGCCCTGAGGTCAGTGATTCAGTAGGTCCTGAGGTCGGTGATTTAGTAGGCCCTGAGGTCGGTGATTCGGTAGGCCCTTAGGTCGGTGAGTAGGTAGGCCCTGAGGTCGGCGAGTTGGTTGGCCCTGAGGTCGGTGAGTAGATAGGCCCTGAGGTCGGTGATTCGGTAGGCCCTGAGGTCGGCGAGTTGGTAGGCCCTGAGGTCGGTGAGTAGGTAGGTCCTGAGGTCGGTGAGTAGGTGGGCCCTGAGGTCAGCGAGTAGATAGGCCCTGAGGTCGGCGAGTAGATAGGTCCTGAGGTCATCGAGTAGATTGGCCCTGAGGTCGGCGAGTAGGTAGGCCCTGAGGTCGGCGAGTTGGTAGGCCCTGAGGTCGGCGAGTAGCTAGGCCCTGAGGTCGGTGAGTAGATAGGCCCTGAGGTCGGCGAGTAGCTAGGCCCTGAGGTCGGTGAGTAGATAGGCCCTGAGGTCGGTGAGTAGATAGGCCCTGAGGTCAGTGGGTAGATAGGCCCTGAGGTCGGCGAGTAGGTAGGCCCTGAGGTCAGTGAGTAGATAGGTCCTGAGGTCGGCGAGTAGATAGGCCCTGAGGTCGGTGAGTCGGTAGGTCCTGAGGTCGGTGAGGAGGTAGGCCCTGAGGTCAGCGAGTAGATAGGCCCTGAGGTCGGTGAGTCGGTAGGTCCTGAGGTCGGTGAGGAGGTAGGCCCTGAGGTCAGCGAGTAGATAGGCCCTGAGGTCAGCGAGTAGATAGGTCCTGAGGTCGGCGAGTAGATAGGCCCTGAGGTCGGTGATTCAGTCGGTCCTGAGGTCGGTGATTCAGTAGGCCCTGAGGTCGGTGATTCAGTAGGCCCTGAGGTCGGTGATTCAGTAGGTCTTGAAGTCGGTGATTCAGTAGGTTCTGAGGTCGGTGATTCAGTAGGCCCTGAGGTCGGTGATTCAGTAGGTCCTGAGGTCGGTGATTCAGTAGGTCCTGAGGTCGGTGATTCAGTAGGCCCTGAGGTCGGTGATTCAGTAGGTCTTGAGGTCGGTGATTCAGTAGGTCCTGAGGTCAGTGATTCAGTAGGCCCTGAGGTCGGTGATTCAGTAGGCCCTGAGGTCGGTGATTCAGTAGGTCCTGAGGTCAGTGATTCAGTAGGTCCTGAGGTCGGTGATTCAGTAGGTCCTGAGGTCGGTGATTCAGTAGGCCCTGAGGTCGGTGATTCAGTAGGCCCTGAGGTCGGTGATTCAGTAAGTCCTGAGTTCGGTGATTCAGTAGATCCTGAGGTCGGTGATTCAGTAGTCCCTGAGGTCAGTGATTCAGTAGGTCCTGAGGTCGGTGATTCAGTAGGCCCTGAGTTCGGCGAGTAGGTGGGCCCTGAGGTCAGTGATTCAGTAGGTCCTGAGGTCGGTGATTTAGTAGGCCCTGAGGTCGGTGATTCGGTAGGCCCTTAGGTCGGTGAGTAGGTAGGCCCTGAGGTCGGCGAGTTGGTTGGCCCTGAGGTCGGTGAGTAGATAGGCCCTGAGGTCGGTGATTCGGTAGGCCCTGAGGTCGGCGAGTTGGTAGGCCCTGAGGTCGGTGAGTAGGTAGGTCCTGAGGTCGGTGAGTAGGTGGGCCCTGAGGTCAGCGAGTAGATAGGCCCTGAGGTCGGCGAGTAGATAGGTCCTGAGGTCATCGAGTAGATTGGCCCTGAGGTCGGCGAGTAGGTAGGCCCTGAGGTCGGCGAGTTGGTAGGCCCTGAGGTCGGCGAGTAGCTAGGCCCTGAGGTCGGTGAGTAGATAGGCCCTGAGGTCGGCGAGTAGCTAGGCCCTGAGGTCGGTGAGTAGATAGGCCCTGAGGTCGGTGAGTAGATAGGCCCTGAGGTCAGTGGGTAGATAGGCCCTGAGGTCGGCGAGTAGGTAGGCCCTGAGGTCAGTGAGTAGATAGGTCCTGAGGTCGGCGAGTAGATAGGCCCTGAGGTCGGTGAGTCGGTAGGTCCTGAGGTCGGTGAGGAGGTAGGCCCTGAGGTCAGCGAGTAGATAGGCCCTGAGGTCAGCGAGTAGATAGGTCCTGAGGTCGGCGAGTAGATAGGCCCTGAGGTCGGTGAGTAGGTAGGCCATGAGGTCGGCGAGTAGGTAGGCCCTGAGGTCGGTGATTCAGTAGGCCCTGAGGTCGGTGATTCAGTAGGCCCTGAGGTCGGTGATTCAGTAGGTCTTGAAGTCGGTGATTCAGTAGGTCCTGAGTTCGGTGATTCAGTAGGTCTTGAGGTCGGTGATTCAGTACGTCCTGAGTTCGGTGATTCAGTAGGTCTTGAGGTCGGTGATTCAGTAGGTCCTGAGGTCGGTGATTCAGTAGGTCCTGAGGTCGGTGATTCAGTCGGCACTGAGGTCGGTGATTCAGTAGGTCCTGAAGTCGGTGATTCAGTAGGTCCTGAGTTCGGTGATTCAGTAGGTCTTGAGGTCGGTGATTCAGTAGGTCCTGAGGTCGGTGATTCAGTAGGTCCTGAGGTCGGTGATTCAGTCGGCCCTGAGGTCGGTGATTCAGTAGGCCCTGAGGTCGGTGATTTAGTAGGCCCTGAGGTCGGTGATTCAGTAGGCCCTGAGGTTGGTGATTCTGTAGGTCCTGAGGTCAGTGATTCAGTAGGCCCTGAGGTCGGTGATTCAGTAGGCCCTTAGGTCAGTGAGTAGGTAGGCCCTGAGGTCGGCGAGTTGGTTGGCCCTGAGGTCGGTGAGTAGATAGGCCCTGAGGTCGGTGATTCGGTAGGCCCTGAGGTCGGCGAGTTGGTAGGCCCTGAGGTCGGTGTGTAGGTAGGTCCTGAGGTCGGTGAGTAGGTGGGCCCTGAGGTCAGCGAGTAGATAGGCCCTGAGGTCGGCGAGTAGATAGGTCCTGAGGTCATCGAGTAGATTGGCCCTGAGGTCGGCGAGTAGGTAGGCCCTGAGGTCGGCGAGTTGGTAGGCCCTGAGGTTGGCGAGTAGCTAGGCCCTGAGGTCGGTGAGTAGATAGGCCCTGAGGTCGGCGAGTAGCTAGGCCCTGAGGTCGGTGAGTAGATAGGCCCTGAGGTCGGTGAGTAGATAGGCCCTGAGGTCAGTGGGTAGATAGGCCCTGAGGTCGGCGAGTAGGTAGGCCCTGAGGTCGGTGAGTAGATAGGTCCTGAGGTCGGCGAGTAGATAGGCCCTGATGTCGGTGAGTCGGTAGGTCTTGAGGTCGGTGAGGAGGTAGGCCCTGAGGTCAGCGAGTAGATAGGCCCTGAGGTCAGCGAGTAGATACGTCCTGAGGTCAGCGAGTAGATAGGCCCTGAGGTCGGTGAGTAGGTAGGCTATGAGGTCGGCGAGTAGGTAGGCCCTGAGGTCGGTGATTCAGTAGGCCCTGAGGTCGGTGATTCAGTAGGCCCTGAGGTCGGTGATTCAGTAGGTCTTGAAGTCGGTGATTCAGTAGGTCCTGAGGTCGGTGATTCAGTAGGCCCTGAGGTCGGTGATTCAGTAGGTCCTGAGGTCGGTGATTCAGTAGGTCCTGAGGTCGGTGATTCAGTAGGCCCTGAGGTCGGTGATTCAGTAGGTCTTGAGGTCGGTGATTCAGTAGGTCCTGAGGTCAGTGATTCAGTAGGCCCTGAGGTCGGTGATTCAGTAGGCCCTGAGGTCGGTGATTCAGTAGGTCCTGAGGTCAGTGATTCAGTAGGTCCTGAGGTCGGTGATTCAGTAGGTCCTGAGGTCGGTGATTCAGTAGGCCCTGAGGTCGGTGATTCAGTAGGCCCTGAGGTCGGTGATTCAGTAGGTCCTGAGTTCGGTGATTCAGTAGATCCTGAGGTCGGTGATTCAGTAGTCCCTGAGGTCAGTGATTCAGTAGGTCCTGAGGTCGGTGATTCAGTAGGCCCTGAGTTCGGCGAGTAGGTGGGCCCTGAGGTCAGTGATTCAGTAGGTCCTGAGGTCGGTGATTTAGTAGGCCCTGAGGTCGGTGATTCGGTAGGCCCTTAGGTCGGTGAGTAGGTAGGCCCTGAGGTCGGCGAGTTGGTTGGCCCTGAGGTCGGTGAGTAGATAGGCCCTGAGGTCGGTGATTCGGTAGGCCCTGAGGTCGGCGAGTTGGTAGGCCCTGAGGTCGGTGAGTAGGTAGGTCCTGAGGTCGGTGAGTAGGTGGGCCCTGAGGTCAGCGAGTAGATAGGCCCTGAGGTCGGCGAGTAGATAGGTCCTGAGGTCATCGAGTAGATTGGCCCTGAGGTCGGCGAGTAGGTAGGCCCTGAGGTCGGCGAGTTGGTAGGCCCTGAGGTCGGCGAGTAGCTAGGCCCTGAGGTCGGTGAGTAGATAGGCCCTGAGGTCGGCGAGTAGCTAGGCCCTGAGGTCAGTGAGTAGATAGGCCCTGAGGTCGGTGAGTAGATAGGCCCTGAGGTCAGTGGGTAGATAGGCCCTGAGGTCGGCGAGTAGGTAGGCCCTGAGGTCAGTGAGTAGATAGGTCCTGAGGTCGGCGAGTAGATAGGCCCTGAGGTCGGTGAGTCGGTAGGTCCTGAGGTCGGTGAGGAGGTAGGCCCTGAGGTCAGCGAGTAGATAGGCCCTGAGGTCAGCGAGTAGATAGGTCCTGAGGTCGGCGAGTAGATAGGCCCTGAGGTCGGTGAGTAGGTAGGCCATGAGGTCGGCGAGTAGGTAGGCCCTGAGGTCGGTGATTCAGTAGGCCCTGAGGTCGGTGATTCAGTAGGCCCTGAGGTCGGTGATTCAGTAGGTCTTGAAGTCGGTGATTCAGTAGGTCCTGAGGTCGGTGATTCAGTAGGCCCTGAGGTCGGTGATTCAGTAGGTCCTGAGGTCGGTGATTCAGTAGGTCCTGAGGTCGGTGATTCAGTAGGCCTTGAGGTCGGTGATTCAGTAGGTCTTGAGGTCGGTGATTCAGTAGGTCCTGAGGTCAGTGATTCAGTAGGCCCTGAGGTCGGTGATTCAATAGCCCCTGAGGTCGGTGATTCAGTAGTTCCTGAGGTCGGTGATTCAGTAGACCCTGAGGTCGGTGATTCAGTAGGCCCTGAGGTCGGTGATTCAGTAGGCCCTGAGGTCGGTGATTCAGTAGGTCTTGAAGTCGGTGATTCAGTAGGTCCTGAGGTCGGTGATTCAGTAGGCCCTGAGGTCGGTCATTCAGTAGGTCTTGAGGTCGGTGATTCAGTAGGTCCTGAGGTCGGTGATTCAGTAGGCCCTGAGGTCGGTGATTCAGTAGGTCTTGAGATCGGTGATTCAGTAGGTCCTGAGGTCGGTGATTCAATAGGCCCTGAGGTCGGTGATTCAGTGGGACCTGAGGTCGGTGATTCAGTAGGCCCTGAGGTCGGTGATTCAGTAGGCCCTGAGGTCGGTGATTGAGTAGGCCCTGAGGTCGGTGATTCAATAGGCCCTGAGGTCTGTGATTCAGTAGGTCCTGAGGTCGGTGATTCAGTAGGTCCTGAGGTCGGTGATTCAGTAGGCCCTGAGGTCGGTGATTCAGTAGGTCCTGAGGTCGGTGATTCAGTAGGTC
Organism: Pristiophorus japonicus; assembly: GCF_044704955.1. Classification (NCBI taxonomy): domain Eukaryota; kingdom Metazoa; phylum Chordata; class Chondrichthyes; family Pristiophoridae; genus Pristiophorus; species Pristiophorus japonicus. The sequence goes on along the minus strand of NC_091980.1, from coordinate 274,110,911 downwards.
CTGAGGTCGGTGATTCAGTAGGCCCTGAGGTCGGTGATTCAGTCGGCCCTGAGGTCTGTGATTCAGTAGGTCCTGAGATCGGCGATTCGGTAGGCCCTGAGGTCGGCGAGTTGGTAGTCCCTGAGGTCGGTGAGTATGTAGGTCCTGAGGTCAGTGAGTAGGTAGGCCCTGAGGTCAGCGATTAGATAGGCCCTGAGGTCGGCGAGTAGATAGGTCCTGAGGTTGGCGAGTAGATAGGCCCTGAGGTCGGCGAGTAGGTAGGCCCTGAGGTCGGCGAGTTGGTAGGTCCTGAGATCGGCGAGTATGTGGGCCCTGATGTCAGTGAGTCAGTAGGTCTTGAGATCGTTGATTCGGTAGGTCCTGAGGTCAGCCAGTAGGTAGGCCCTGAGGTCAGCGAGTCGGTAGGTCTTGATGTCGGTGATTCGATAGGTCCTGAGGTCGGCGAGTAGGTAGGTCCTGAGGTCGCTGAGTAGGTAGGTCCTGAGGTAGGCGACTAGATAGGCCCTGAGGTCGGTGAGTAGCTAGGCCCTGAGGTCGGCGAGTAGATAGGCCCTGGGGTCGGTGAGTAGGTAGGTCCTGAGGTCGGTGAGTAGGTAGGTCCTGAGGTCGGTGAGTAGGTAGGCCCTGAGGTCAGCGAGTAGATATGCCCTGAGGTCAGCGAGTAGATAGGTCCTGAGATCAGCGAGTAGATAGGTCCTGAGTTCGGTGAGTAGGTAGGCCCTGAGGTCAGCGAGTAGATATGCCCTGAGGTCGGTGAGTAGATAGGCCCTGAGGTCGGTGAGTAGATAGGCCCTGAGGTCGGCGAGTAGCTAGGCCCTGAGGTCGGTGAGTAGAAAGGCCCTGAGGTCGGCGAGTAGCTAGGCCCTGAGGTCGGTGAGTAGGTAGGCCCTGAGGTCGGTGAGTAGATAGGCCCTGAGGTCGGTGAGTAGATAGGCCCTGAGGTCGGCGAGTAGCTAGGCCCTGAGGTCTGTGAGTAGGTAGGCCCTGAGGTTGGTGAGTAGGTCGGTCCTGAGGTCGGTGAGTAGATAGGCCCTGAGGTCGGCGAGTAGCTAGGCCCTGAGGTCGGTGAGTAGATATGCCCTGAGGTCGGCGAGTAGCTAGGCCCTGAGGTCGGTGAGTAGATAGGCCCTGAGGTCAGTGTGTAGATAGGCCCTGAGGTTGGTGAGTAGATAGGCCCTGAGGTCAGCGAGTAGGTAGGCCCTGAGGTCGGTGAGTAGATTGGCCCTGAGTTCGGTGAGTAGATAGGCCCTGAGGTCGGCGAGTAGCTAGGCCCTGAGGTCGGTGAGTAGGTAGGTCCTGAGGTCGGCGAGTAGTTAGGTCTTGAGGTCGCTGAGTAGGTAGGTCCTGAGGTTGGCGACTAGATAGGCCCTGAGGTCGGTGAGTAGCTAGGCCCTGAGGTCGGCGAGTAGATAGGCCCTGGGGTCGGTGAGTAGGTAGGTCCTGAGGTCGGTGAGTAGGTAGGTCCTGAGGTCGGTGAGTAGGTAGGCCCTGAGGTCACCGAGTAGATATGCCCTGAGGTCAGCGAGTAGATAGGTCCTGAGATCAGCGAGTAGATAGGCCCTGAGGTCGGTGAGTAGGTAGGCCCTGAGGTCAGCGAGTAGATATGCCCTGAGGTCGGTGAGTAGATAGGCCCTGAGGTCGGTGAGTAGATAGGCCCTGAGGTCGGCGAGTAGCTAGGCCCTGAGGTCGGTGAGTAGAAAGGCCCTGAGGTCGGCGAGTAGCTAGGCCCTGAGGTCGGTGAGTAGATAGGCCCTGAGGTCGGTGAGTAGATAGGCCCTGAGGTCGGTGAGTAGATAGGCCCTGAGGTCGGCGAGTAGGTAGGCCCTGAGGTCGGTGAGTAGATAGGCCCTGAGGTCGGTGAGTAGATAGGCCCTGAGGTTGGCGAGTAGCTAGGCCCTGAGGTCGGTGAGTAGGTAGGCCCTGAGGTTGGTGAGTAGGTCGGTCCTGAGGTCGGTGAGTAGATAGGCCCTGAGGTCGGCGAGTAGCTAGGCCCTGAGTTCGGTGAGTAGATATGCCCTGAGGTCGGCGAGTAGCTAGGTCCTGAGGTCGGTGAGTAGATAGGACCTGAGGTCAGTGTGTAGATAGGCCCTGAGGTTGGTGAGTAGATAGGCCCTGAGGTCAGCGAGTAGGTAGGCCCTGAGGTCGGTGAGTAGATAGGCCCTGAGGTCGGCGAGTAGCTAGGCCCTGAGGTCGGTGAGTAGGTAGGCCCTGAGGTTGGTGAGTAGGTAGGTCCTGAGGTCCTGAGGTCGGTGAGTAGGTAGGTCCTGAGTTCAGTGAGTAGGTAGGCCCTGAGGTCGGCGAGTATGTAGGTCCTGAGTTCGGTGAGTAGGTAGGTCCTGAGGTCGGTGAGTAGGTAGCTCCTCAGTTCATTGAGTAGGTAGGTCCTGAGGTCGGTGAGTCGGTAGGTCCTGAGGTCGGTGAGTCGGTAGGCCCTGAGGTCGGTGAGTCGGTAGGCCCTGAGGTCGGTGAGTCGCTAGGTCCTGAGGTCGGTGAGTCGGTAGGTCCTGAGGTCGGTGAGTCGGTAGGTCCTGAGGTCGGTGATTCAGTAGGTCCTGAGGTCGGTGATTTAGTAGGTCCTGAGGTCGGTGATTCAGTAGGTCCTGAGGTCGGTGATTCAGTAGGTCCTGAGGTCGATGATTCTGTAGGTCCTGAGGTCGGTGATTCAGTCGGCCCTGAGGTCGGTGAGTCGGTTGGTCCTGAGGTCGGTGAGTCGGTAGGTCCTGAGGTCGGTGATTCAGTAGGTCCTGAGGTCGGTGATTCAGTAGGCCCTGAGGTCGGTGATTCAGTCGGCCCTGAGGTCAGTGATTCAGTAGGCCCTGAGGTCGGTGATTCTGTAGGCCCGAGGTCGGTGATTCAGTAGCCCCTGAGGTCTGTGATTCAGTAGGCCCTGAGGTCGGTGATTCAGTAGGCCCTGAGGTCGGTGATTCAGTAGGCCCTGAGGTCGGTGATTCAGTAGGCCCTGAGGTCGGTAATTCAGTAGGCCCTGAGGTCGGTGATTCAGTAGGCCCTGAGGTCGGTAATTCAGTAGGCCCTGAGGTCGGTGATTCAGTAGGCCCTGAGGTCGGTGATTCAGTAGGCCCTGAGGTCGGTGATTCAGTAGGCCCTGAGGTCAGTGATTCAGTAGGCCCTGATGTCGGTGATTCAGTAGGTCCTGAGGTCGGTGATTCAGTATGCCCTGAGGTCGGTGATTCAGTAGGCCCTGAGGTCGGTGATTCAGTAGGCCCTGAGGTCGGTGATTCAGTAGGTCCTGATGTCGGTGATTCAGTAGGTCCTGAGGTCGGTGATTCAGTAGGTCCTGAGGTCGGTGATTCAGTAGGCCCTGAGGTCGGTGATTCAGTAGGCCCTGAGGTCGGTGATTCAGTAGGTCCTGAGGTCGGTGATTCAGTAGGTCCTGAGGTCGGTGATTCAGTAGGTCCTGAGTTCGGTGATTCAGTAGGTCCTGAGGTCGGTGAGTAGGTAGGCCCTGAGGTCGGCGAGTTGGTTGGCCCTGAGGTCGGTGAGTAGATAGGCCCTGAGGTCGGTGATTCGGTAGGCCCTGAGGTCGGCGAGTTGGTAGGCCCTGAGGTCGGTGAGTAGGTAGGTCCTGAGGTCGGCGAGTAGATAGGCCCTGAGGTCAGCGAGTAGATAGGCCCTGAGGTCAGCGAGTCGGTCGGTCTTGAGGTCGGTGATTCGATAGGTCCTGAGGTCGGCGAGTAGGTAGGTCCTGAGGTCGGCGAGTAGGTAGGTCCTGAGGTTGGCGAGTAGATAGGCCCTGAGGTCGGTGAGTAGCTCGGCCCTGAGATCAGCGAGTAGATAGGCCCTGAGTTCGGTGAGTAGGTAGGCCCTGAGGTCGGTGAGTCGGTAGGTCCTGAAGTCGGTGAGTCGGTAGGTCTTGAGGTCGGTGAGTAGATAGGCCCTGAGGTCGGTGAGTAGGTAGGCCCTAAGGTCGGCGAGTAGGTAGGCCCTGAGGTCGGTGAGTAGGTAGGTCCTGAGTTCGGTGAGTAGGTAGGCCCTGAGGTCGGCGAGTAGGTAGGTCCTGAGTTCGGTGAGTAGGTAGGTCCTGAGGTCGGTGAGTCGGTAGGTCCTGAGGTCGGTGAGTCGGTAGGCCCTGAGGTCGGTGAGTCGGTAGGCCCTGAGGTCGGTGAGTCAGTAGGTCCTGAGGTTGGTGAGTCGGTAGGTCTTGAGTTCGTTGAGTAGGTAGGTCCTGAGGTCGGTGAGTACGTAGGTCCTGAGTTTGTTGAGTAGGTAGGTCCTGACGTCGGTGAATTGGTAGGTCCTGAGGTCGGTGAGTAGGTAGGCCCTGAGGTCGGCGAGTAGGTAGGTCCTGAGGTCGGTGAGTAGATAGGCCGTGAGGTCGGCGAGTAGGTAGGCCCTGAGGTCGGCAAGTAGGTAGGCCCTGAGGTCGGTGAGTAGATAGGTCCTGAGGTCAGTGAGTAAGTAGGTCCTGAGGTCAGTGAGTAAGTAGGTCCTGAGGTCAGTGAGTAAGTATGTCCTGAGGTCGGCGAGTTGGGAGTTCGGAGGCTGGGAGTTTGGGAGGCCACAGAGGTCAGTGAGGTGAGTTGGTCAGTAGCTCTGTTTTCTCTATTACTTTTTAAATAGATTTTAAACTAGATACTTCTAATTCGACGGATGGCAGTGCAGCTCAGTCCCGTGGAGTGCACATCCTGCGGCATGTGGGAAGTCCTGGATGCTTCGCGCAGCCAAGACAACCATGTGTGCAAGAGGTTTATCCAGCTTCAACTGTTCGAGCTCCACGTTTCAGAGCTGGAGCAGCGGGTGGAGTCAATAAGGTGCACCCGCGAGGCTGAGAAGGTGGTGGTTACCCTACAGCTTAAAGGTGTGCAGGTGGAGGGGAAGTGGGTGAGCACCAGATGTCGTAAGTGTGCTAGGCAGGTAGCACAGGAGTCCCCCCCATGAGTCCATCTCGCTTTCAAACCAATATTCACTTCTGAGTATCGGTAAGGACAATGGTGCCTCTGGGGAGTGCAGCCAGAGCCCATTCCAAGGCACCACGGGTGGCTCAGCTGCATAGGGGGGAGGGACAAAGAACAAAAGAGCCCTAGTGATAGGGGATTCTATAGTTCGGGGAACAGACAGGCGTTTCTGCGGCCGAATGTTTTTGTGCCTCCCTGGTGCCAGGGTCAAGGATGTCACAGAGCGGACGCAGGGCATCCTGGGGGGGATGGCAAACAGCTATAGGTCGTGGTCCATATCGGGACCAACAACATAGGTAAAATGAGGGATGAGGTCCTACAGGAAGAATTCAGGGAGCTAGGAAGAAAATTAAAGGGTAGGACCTCAAAATTAGTAATCTCCGGGTTACTACCGGTGCCATGTGCTAATGAGTATAAGAATGCAAGGATAGAGAGGATGAACACGTGACTGGAAAGTTGGTGTAGGAGGGAGGGCTTTAAATTCTTGAGGCATTGGAACCGCTTCTGGGGAGATGGGACCTGTACAAACTGGACGGGTTACACCTCAACAGCACTGGGACCAATTTCCTCGCATCCTCGCGGGGTGTTTTGCTAGTGCTGTTGGGGAGAGTTTAAACGAGCTTGGCAGGGGGATGGGAACCTGAGAACGAATTCAAAAGGGAAGGAAGTAAAGCAGAGGTTGGATCGCAAGAAGCTAGAAAGCGAATCTGTGCGACAGAGGAAACAGGGCTTAGTATGTAATAAGTAAGGAGGTCTTCCTGTGCTAAATAGTATATACTTTAATGCAAGGAGTATAGCGAATAAGGCGGATGAGCTAAGAGCACAGGTAGACACTTGGGAGTGTGACATTATAGCCATTACAGAAACATGGCTGAAAGAGGGGCTGGTTTGGCAGATCAATATTCCTGGCTGGATTTTTAGACAAGATAGAGAGGGGGGTAAAAAGTGGCCGGGGCGGGGGGGGGAGCGGGGGGGGGTTGCGGTACTGATTAAAGAGACTATTACAGCGGTGAGGAGGGATAATATGTTCGAGGGATCATCAACTGAGGCCATATGGGTTGAATTGAAAAATAAAAAAGGGGCGATCACACTACTGGGAGTGTATTATAGACCCCCAAAGAGTGGGAGGGAGATAGAGGAGCAAATAAGTAGGCAAATTGCTGTGAAGTTAAAAACTATAGGGTAGTAATAGTAGGGGATTTTAACTATCCAAATATTGATTGGGATAAATTTAGTGTGATGGGTATAGAGGGTGTGGAATTCTTTTTAGTCAGTATGTAGCAAGTTCAACATGAGAGGGGGCGGTCTTGGATTTAGTTTTGGGGAATGAAGCTGGGCAGGTTGAAGGGGTATTAGTGGGAGAGCACTTAGGTGCCAGTGACCATAATTCAGTCAGATTCAAGTTGGTTATGGATAAGGACAAGAATAGGCCTGGAATAAAAGTTACGAATTGGGGAAAAGCTAATTTTGCTAAGTTAAGGAGTGATTTGACCATAGTGGACTGGAAACAGCTACTTGTGGGTAAATCTGTGTCGGAACAGTGGGAGGCATTCAAGGAGGAGATCCGGAAGGTTCAGGCCAAACATGTGCCCTTAAAGAAAAAGTCTGGGAAAAATAGAGCCCCCTCGATGTCCAGGGACTTACAGGGGAGGATTAAGAAAAAAAGGGATGCTTACGTCACATATCAACGGCTAACTACTTTAGAATCTTTAGAGGAATATAGAAAGTTAAGAGGCAAAATTAAAAAGGATATTAGGAATGCTAAGAGAGAGCACGAGAAATTCTTGGCCAGTAAAATTAAGGGAAACCCTAAGATGTTCTATAAATATATTAAGAGTAAGAGGGTAACTAAAGAAAGGTTAGGGCCTATTAGAGACCATGAGGGTAATCTTTGTGTGGAGGCGGAAGATGTTTGTAGGGTTCTTAACGAATACTTTGCATCTGTTTTCACAAAGGAAAGGGGCAATGCAGATACTGCTATAGAGGAGGAGTGTGATATTCTGGATGAAATAAATATAGTGAGTGAGGAAGTATTAAGGGGTTTAGCAGCTTTGAAAGTAGATAAGTCCCCAGGTCCGGATGAAATGCATCCCAGATTGTTGAGCGAAGTAAAAGAGGAAATAGCAGAGGCCTTGACCATCATTTTCCAGTCCTCTTTGGATATAGGCCTGGTGCCGGGGGATTGGACGACTGCTAATGTAGTACCCTTGTTTAAGAAGGGAAAGAGGGATAGGCCGAGTAATTACAGGCCGATCAGCCTAACCTCAGTGGTGGGAAAATTATTGGAAAATATTCTGCAAGACAGGATAAATCTGCATTTGGACAGGCAAGGATTAATTAGGAACAGTCAGTATGGATTTGTTAAGGGAAGATCGTGTTTGATTAATCTGATTGAATTTTTTGAGGAGGTAACCAAGAGGGTTGATGTGGGTAGTGCATACGATGTAGTATATATGGACTTTAGCAAGATTTTTGATAAGGTCCCACATGGTAGACTGATCATGAAGGTTAAAGCCCATGGGATCCAGGGCAAAGTGGCAAGTTGGATCCAAAATTGGCTTGGAGGTAGGAAGTAAAGGGTAATGATTGATGGATGTTTTTGTGACTGGAAGGATGTTTCCCGTGGGGTTCCGCAGGGCTCAGTACTGGGTCCCTTGCTGTTTGTGTTTTATATCAACGATTTAGATTTGAATATAGGGAGTATGATTAAGAAGTTTGCAGACAACACTAAAATTGGCTGTGTGGTTGATAACGAAGAGAAAAGTCATGGACTGCAGGCAGATATCAATCTACTGGTCAGGTGGGCAGAGCAGTGGCAAATGGAATTTAATTCAGAGAAGTGTGAGGTGATGCACTTTGGGAGGGCTAATAAGGAAAGGGTATACACATTAAGTAGGCCACTTAATAGTGTAGATGAACAAAGGGACCTTGGAGTACTTGTCCACAGATCCCTGACAGTAGCAGGCTAGGTCGATAAGGTGGTTAAGAAAGCATATAGAATGCTTGCCTTTATTGGCCTCGACATAGAATATAAGAGCAGGGAGGTTATGCTTAAATTGTATAATACTTTGGTTAGGCCACAGCTGGAGTACTGTGTGCAGTTCTGGTTGCGGTATTATAGGAAGGATGTGATTACACTAGAGAGAGTGCAGAGGAGATTTATTAGGATCCTGCCTGGAATGGAGAATCTTAGTTATGAGGACAGATTGGATAGACTGGGTTTGTTCTCATTGGAAAAGAGTAGTGTGAGAGGAGACCTCATCAAGGTGTACAAAATATTGAGGGGCCTGGACATAGTGGATAGTAAGGGTCTATTTTCATTGATGGAGGGGTCTATTACGAGGGGGCATAGTTTTAAGGTGGTTGGTGGAAGGATTAGAGAGGATTTGAGGGGGGGCTTCTTTACGCAGAGGGTTGTGGGGATCTGGAACTCGCTACCTGGAAGAGTGGTGGATGCAGAAACCCTCACCACTTTTAAGAGATGGTTGGATATGCACTTAAAGTGCCGTAACCTGCAGGGTTACAGACCTAGAGCTGTTAATTGGGATTAGACTGGATGACCTTTTGTTGGTTGGCAATGATATAAATGTTAAGTACTGCAGGGAATAGAATACGGCCAGGGCGATCTCCTGGACTAGTTTCGATTGCCTGGATGGGTTGGAGAGGAATTTTCCCAGATTTTTTCTCCCTAAATTGGCTTGGATTTATACCTGGTTTTTGCCTCTCCAAGGAGATCACATGGCTCCGGTTGGGATAGAGTGGAGATGTTTTTAGTATAAGGGTGTTGCAGAGGTTGTGGGGCAGACTGGTTGGGCTGGGTGCTCTTTGCCTTTCCGTCATTGTTCATGGGTTTGTATGTAACCTTTAGGGCTGCTGACCAAGGGCCGCGAGGCTCTTTGTCGGCCGGCGCAGACATGATGGGCCAAAATGGCCTCCTTCTACGCTGTAAATTTCTATGTTTCTATATTTCTAACCTCCTGCCCAGTGATTGCCCCAGGCCTGCTGACTGGATATTCCAGGGGGCTGCGGAACAGATTGTTAGTGCTCCTTCCCAAAACACATGGAAGCCTTATTAAAATGATATGGTGTAGAATCCCCAACATAGTTGTCAACATAGTTGTCAGGAACAAATGCAAAAAGCGTGTACCAGGCAGACTCCACGCGTTGCTACTGTACGTAGCGTGGCCTAACCAGCATTGGCATTGTATTTTGTAGAACTCTTTCAGCCCCTTGCCGGTCTTTCCATGTGTAAAGTCCTTACTCTACAGCATGAAACCACACGAGGCACATTCCAGGGACAAGGCCACTCTGTGACCTTAACTCTTTATTACAGGACTCCAGAAGTGATGACCCTGCATGGGACCTCCCTTTATATACCTGTGTGATCAGGTAAGGAATGTCTCCCACAAGTTCACTCCCTGTGGTCAAGGTGTGCATCTGAGTTGAGTGTATACAGCAATACAGTGGTGTTACATTGTAGTTGCAAACATGACATCACCTTCCCCCCCCCCCACCAAAGTCTTACTGGGATCATAGGTTTAGTCTTTCAGGTGGTCTACGCTCCCCCGTGGAGCGCCGCAGTTGGGGCTCTGGTTGTTGGACACTGATGTGTGTGTCTGTCACCTGTGGTGATTCTGGCCTGTCCGGGCTGACCTCAGGGACTGTGCATTCTTCTGATTGCTCTTGTTGCACGTTCGCTGGCGGTAGTGTGAGCTCCATCTCATGGTCTTCTTCAGGTTCCTCCGTGTCCATGCTGAACCTTTTTTATACTTGGTCCAGATGCCATTGTTGAGTTTTACCACGATGACCCTATTCCCCTCTTTGCCAATTACAGTACCCTCAAGCCATTTGGGCCCCATGGCGTGATTGAGGACGAATACAGGATCATTTATTTCTATACCTCTCCCCCTTGAATTACGGTCACGGTACTCATTTTGTGACTTGCGCTTGCCCTCAACTATGTCGGTCAGGACTGGGCGGATGAGGGACAACCGAGTTTTGAGTGTCCGTTTCATGAGTAGATCTGCGGGTGGGACCCCCGTGAGCGAGTGCAGGCGGGATCTAAAGGCCAGCAGGAGGCGCGATAGGCGGCATTGTAGGGAGGGTCCTTGAATCCTGAGCATACCTTGCTTAATGATTTGGACTGCCCGTTCCGCCTGGACATTGGAGGCTGGTTTGAACGGCGCAGTCCTGACGTGGTTGATGCCATTGCCCGACATAAACTTCTGGAATTCATAGCTCTTGAAACACGGGCCATTATCACTAACCAGGATGTCTGACAAGCCATGGATTGCAAAGATCGCACGCAGGCTTTCCACAGTGGTGGATGACGTGCATCAAATCAGGATGATGCCCGCGATCCATTTTGAGTACGCATCTTCTACAATGAGGAACATTTTCCCCATGAACGGGCCCGTGTAGTCAACGTGAATGCGTGACCATGGCTTGGTGGACCAAGGCCACGGGCTGAGCGGGGCCTCCCTGGGGGCATTACCCAGCTGGGCACACGTTGTGCACCTGCGAACACAGTGTTCCAGGTTTGAATGAATTCCAGGCCACCAAACGTGTGACCGGGCAATGGCCTTCATCATCACAATGCCTGGGTGCTCGCTGTGGAGTTCCCTGATGAATGCCTCTCTGCCCTTCTGGGGCATGACTACCCGGCTGCCCCATAGTAGGCAGTCGGCTTGGATGGAGAGTTCATCCATCAGTCTGTGAAACGGTCTGACCTCCTCGGGGCATGCTCCGTGTGTGGGCACCCAATCCCCAGTCAGGACACATTTCTTAATCAAGGATAGGAGGGCATCTTTGTTTGTCCAGATTTTGATCTGGTGGGCTGTGATGGGGGAGCCTGCACTGTCAAAGGCATCGACAGCCATGACCATCTCAGTGCTTTGCTCAGCTGTCCCCTCGGTGGTGGCCAATGGGATCCTGCTGAGCGCATCAGCACAATTTTCAGTGCCGGGCCGGAGTCGAAGCAGCTAGCGTGAAAGCCCACCGCAATATGCGAGCTGATGCATTGGCATTGACAGCCTTGCTGTCTGACATCAGGGATGTGAGTGGCTTGTGGTCCGTCTCTAATTCAAACTTCCTACCGAAGAGGTACTGATGCATTTTTTTACACCATAGACGCATGCAAGCGCTTCCTTCTCGACCATCCTATATCCCCGTTCTGCTTGAGAGAGCGATCTGGAGGCATAAGCCACAGGTTGTAGCTGACCCTCAGCATTACCCTGCTGCAACATGCACCCAACCCCATAGGACAATGCATGACATGTCAGAACTAAACGTTTACAGGGGTCGTACAGGGTCAACAACTTGTTTGAACGAAGTAGGTTTCGCGCCCGATTAAAAGCCCGTTCCTGACAGTCCCCCCAAAACCAATTGCAACCCTTATGCAGGAGCACGTGTAGCAGCTCCAACAACGTGCTCAAGTTCAGCAGAAAGTTCCCGAAATAGTTCAACAGTCCCAGGAATGAACGCAACTTCGATGTGTTGCAGGGCCTGGGTGCTCGTCGAATCGCCTGTTTTGGATTCGGTGTGCCGAATCCCATCTGCAGCAACCCTCCTGCCCAGAAACTCAACTTCGGGAACTAAGAACATGCATTTAGACTTCATGAGTCGCAGGCCTATCTGGTCCAGTCGGTGTAGCACCTCCTCCAGGTTGTGGAGGTGTTCCTCGGTGTCTCGACCCATGATGAAGATGTTGTCCTGGAATACGATCGTTCCCGGAATGGATTTAAGCAGGCTTTCCATGTTACGTTGAAAAATCGCGGCCGCTGATCGAATGCCAAACGGACACCTGTTATACGCAAATAGTCCCTTGTGTGTGGTGATGATGGTCAGTAATTTGGATTCGTCAGCCAGTTCCTGGGTCATATAGGCTGAAGTGAGGTCCAACTTAATAAACAGCTTGCCGCCTGCCAGCGTGGCGAAGAGGTCCTCCGCTCTTGGGAGCGGGTATTGATCTTGTAGGGACACCCAATTGATGGTGGCCTTGTAGTTGCCACAGATCCTGACAGAGCCTACTACTTTTAGAATGGGAACGATGGGGCTCGCCCAATCGCCGAATTCAACAGGCGAGATGATGCCCTCTCGCAACAGCCGGTCCAATTCGCTCTCGATTTTTTCCCGCATTACATACGGCACCGCTCTGGCTTTGTGGTGCACTGGCCTGGTGTCTGGGGTGATGTGCATCACTACTTTAGTGCCTTTGAAAGTCCTGACGCCCGGTTGGAATCGTGACTCGAATTGATGTAGGACTTGTGAGCACGAACTTCGCTCCACCGCGGACATTGCGTGAACATCCCCCAATTTACAGTTCATCTCAGCTAACCAGCTCCTCCCCAACAGTGCGGGACCTTGCCCGGGACAATACAGAGTGGCAGCCGGTTCACTAACCCATTGTGTGTGATAGCCATCATTGCACTGCCTAGACCGGAATGATTTCTTTGGTGTAAGTCCATAATTGTGTCTCAATACGTTCTAATTTGGGTCTACTGGCTTTGAGTGGCCATAGCTTCTCAAATTGCTGAACGCCCATGAGTGACTGGCTGGCCCCAGTGTCCAGCTCCATGCGTACTGGGATACCGTTCAATAAAACCCTCATCATCATTGGTGGCGTTTTGGGGTATGAACTGTGAATATTCACCGCATGGACCCGCTGAACCTCGGCGTCCACCGATTTGCCCCAAAAGTCATCCTGCCTCACAGAACCCTCTTCTGGTCCATCTATCTGCCTCATATATTAGTCTGGTTGCAGACTTCCTGCACATTCAAGCTAAATAGCCACTGAAATTGCAGTTTCTGCAGACAAACTGTTGGAATCTGCAAGATCTGGCTGAGTGTTTTCCCCACACCTCCAGCATTAGTTAAGGTTTCCATTGTTGGGGACTATGGCCAGGAATTCCGTGCTGACTGTCCCTTTGACTGCTCTTAAGTACCCTATTAGTGGGTGTCAATGGCTCCATCCCGGGCCGCATTGTCCACTGTGATGGCGTGAACGTCCGTTCAGCCTGCTATTGTCTCTGTTAAGGTCCTGCTCTGGGGTCTATTGCTGCCTGGTAAACATCGGACTGCCCCTGCCTGCCTGTGGGGTTCTGAGTAGCATTGATGGTGTTGACTCCCAGATCCATCGCCACGTTAGAGGCAGAATTGCGCGCGTAAATCATTTTCATCTCTTCCTCCCCCACCATGAAAGTTTGAGCTAACAACGCTGCCGCTTCCAAGGTCAAGTCCTTGGACTCAATTAACTTGCGAAAAATTCCCACATGACCGATACCCTCGATAAAGAAGTCCCTTAGCATCTCCTCCCTGTAGACATCTGTGAACTTACAGAGGCTGGCCAAACGCCGGAGGTCCGCTACGAAGTCCGGTATGCTCTATCCTTCACGATGTCGGTGGGTGTGGAATCTGTGTCGAGCCATGTGTATGCTGCTCACCGGTTTGAGGTGCTTCCCGATTAATTTGCTAAGCTTTTCAAAGGTTTTGTCTGACGGCTCTTTGGGTGCCAGTAACTCCTTCATGAGCGCATAAGTCTTTGGCCCGCAGCTGGTCAGGAGATGAGCCCGTCGCTTGTCAGCCGCTGCATTCCCCAGCCAGTCTTTAGTAATGAAGCTTTGCTGAAGCCTCTCGACAAAATCGTCCCAGTCTTTCCCAACACAGTACCGTTCCTCTGTTCTACCGGTGGCCATTCTCGTGGGTCGTGAATTCCTGTTTCTCGTCGCCAATGTAAAGTCCTTACTCTACAGCATGAAACCACACAAGGCACATTCCAGGGACAAGGCCACTCTGTGACTTTAACACTTTATTACAGGACTCCAGAAGTGATGACCCTGTGTGGGACCTCCCTTTATATACCTGTATGATCAGGTAAGGAGTGTCTCCCACAAGTTCACCCCCTGTGGTCAAGGTGTGCATCTGAGTTGAGTGTATACAGTAATACAGTGGTGTTACATTGTAGTTACAAACATGACTCCATGCCCCCCCGCAATCGGCTCTCCCCATTGAAGCAGGTACTTCTGGCTCAGCTCAGCAAAGGAGTCATTGGCTTTTTGCCCCCTCCATCCACTCATTGAGCAATGGCAGCTTGCCGATAATGTGCAGATGAGGCCCAACCACTAAAGTGGTTCAGACCTCCCGCTGGTGCATTGGACTGGTACAGTGGACGCCCTGCTCATCGCCTGCAATTTGCCCTACAGTAGAAAATCACCTCTGATGTGTTTTCCTCCCTCTCCCCACTCTATTAATGCCTGAATTCCTTTTTAGCAGTCTAAAATTATTTTTATAATCTTGTTCTTTCCCACTCATATACATTCTTTTAATTCTCCACCCCCTTTTCTCATTCTCTTTAGAGCTTGACCTAGCTTTTCTTGATCTAACCAACTACTCGTTAATTGTCCCAACAATTTCCCACCTTCCATAACAATAGGCATTGCACAGAATCGTATCACATTATGCATCCATGGCATGGGTAAGGTTTGTGAACTAAAGATTATGATCATTGCTAACTATAATATGCCACTACACTGGCTAGAATTGCTATTCTACCAGCTTTGGTTTGAGCTTTGTAAAGGGAAATTTTCACTATATTTGTAAGGGGTGGTTTTCAGGGGGTCAGCTTTCCCTTCTGACCTTATATGAGCGGTTTCGAATCGTTCCCGCGCCCTTGGTTCTAGACTCTGGAATTATGAAGGGGCTGTGACAGACTTGGACAGACAATCGATTTCAAGGTAGGAAGCAGGTCTGGCTTTATTGTGTTTAAAAAGAAGTAAAAGGCACATCTTTAATAACACACACAGAATAGTGATACCAATACACACTGAGGGATACAACACATTGAATAAAATGTCAAAATACACCCTGTGGGGGAAAAGAATATAGCTTAAACTCTGAAGGGGGTAAAGAAGCGAATGCAGATACATTTACACAAGTTATGCCAGCTTCCCCCTCCCAATTCCCCTAATTAAGTTATAGCTCTGGGGGTTCAGGAGGTTATGCTCAGCAATTCCTTTTGACAGTTGCCGGTGAATCACGGTTTCAGGGTTTGCTGCACTTTGCCTTCTAGGCAAGCCATACCCCGGACAGAGGAGAGGATTTCGGACTGCGTAGTCTTCAGTTGGGGTGAGTCCGCTGATGCGGTAAGTCGCGTTTTGAATGTATGGGGTAAGTACCCACCTTCTTTGGTTAGGAATAGTTTTAGTTAGTCCTTTTAGATAATTTCTCACCCGTTGGTCATTCAGAAGTAGATTGTAGAGTGGAAATAAATGTCAATTCTTCGGTTTTTGCTGAGTTGGTTTCGGTTGGTCGTTTCGTTGGTTGTGATAGCCCGGGTTGTCAATTTGGTTGCTGACAACCTTCCGTTTCGTGAGCCTCTTGCTGTCGGCGTGCTCGGTCAATCCTTGATGATTCCTTGTAGTCTTCTCCACTACTCCATTTCTTCACTCCCCACCTCCTGCTGCTTGTTCTTATGCTTGACCACTGCTATGTGGCCGGTGTCATAGGGGTTCCAGAACTTTCTCGTGCCACCTTCTTTGGCCAGTTTGTCAGCCTGTTGGTTTCCCTCTGCACGGGGTTTGGTTTTTGAATGGGCCTTCACCTTATGTATGTAGACCTTTCCCTCTTCCCCCACCGCTGTCATGATTTTCTCCAGCAGGGGCTTGATTGCCAGGGGTCTCCCGTCAGCGGACGTGTATCCGCGACGGGACCAGATAGCCAGGTATTCCGTACACGAATTGCAGGTGAACATACTGTCTGAGCAAATCGTGTACGGGGTAGGGAATTCCTCGGCGTGGGTCACCATTTACATTACGGCGGACAGTTCAGCATGCTGGGCGCTCATGGTGCTGGGGAGTTTGATTGCTAGGGCAATACCTGCCCTTGGGTCATAGACTCCGCACCCAGTGAGTCTCTCATCAGCAGATACTGTGCTGGACCCGTCGACGTAGATGTCCCAGCCTGTCGGGAGTAACCCAGCCCGAAGGCCAATGTTCACCTCCCATACCCCTTCTATGGAGCACCTGTGTGCTTTCCCTGGGTAGACTAAGTTGGCTGTGAGCCTTGGCTCGCGGGGGCCTTCTACTCTGAGGCCCATCTGGGAGAGGAGCAGGGTCCAGCGAGCAATGCGGGCACTGCTCACCGTCCCATCCTTAATCCTCCCATCTAGGAGCATCTGAGTAGGTGTGTGGTGAGTTAGGAGTGTTAGAGGAGGCCCTCCCGTGAAGATCCATGATCACTGCCCAATGTGTGGCTAGGAGGTGTCTCTCACAGTTGGAGTACCCCTTCTCCACATCTGTGAGGATCCTGGAGGAGTAAACCACTGGTCTCAGCTGGCTGTGCCGCTCTTGAAGCAGCACTGAGCTCAAACTGTCCCTGCTGGCTGCCACCTCCAGGAAAAGCTCCTTTCCCTCATCTATCACTCCTAAGGCTGGCGCGGTCTGCAAGTCCTTCTTGAGCTGATTAAATGCTGCCTCGCAACCCTCATCCCAGTCCCACTCTACACCCTTGTGTAGGAGCCTGAGCAGAGGGGCTGCGGTGGCTGCATAATCCTCAATAAAATCTCTGCAGGACCCGGTGAGTCCTAGAAAGAATCTTACCCCTGTCACTGTTTTGGGGGCCGGTAACTCCTGTACTGCCTCCCTTCTAGCCTTGTCTATGGCCCTTTCCCCAGCGCGCACAGCCAGCCCCAGGAATTTGACTTCCTTCTGGCCGATCTGTGCCTTCTTGGGGTTTACTTTAAATCCTTCTTCTTTTAGCAGCTCCAGCAGCTCGGCCAGCAGTGGGCCATGCTCCTCCCCCTGATCGGTGAACAGGAGCAGGTCATCCACATACTGCACCAACTGCTGGGGTCTGCTAAAGCCCTTTAAACAGTTCACCATGCATTAGTGAAAAATGTTGGTACTATTGTGGAAGCCTTGGGGAAGACAGTTCCACGTGTATTGTTGGCCCTTAAAGGTAAAGGCGAACTTGTACTAGTCCTCCCGTTTTAAAGGAATGGACCAGAACCCATTTGAAATGTCCAGCACCGTGAAAGTGGTCGCGGATGCTGGAATACTCCCTATGAGGTCTGCTACGACTACTACAGTGGGTGCACAGGCAGGGATATTCTTATTTAGTACCCGATAGTCCACAGTGGCCCTCCATGAGTTGTCCGGTTTCTTAACCGGCCACAGTGGAGAGTTCACATGGGTAGCTATCGGTCTTAACACCCCTTGCTCTACCAGCCATTGTCAGGTCTGCCTCTGCCTCCCTGGGGAAGTTATATTGCTTTTGTGGTCGGGTCATGGGGTCCCCTTCTATACTAACTTCCACCCCTGTTACCCTACCACAGTCATGTTTGTGGGTGGCAAATGCTGCAAGGTGTGCCCGTACATACGGCTGGTACTCCACTGGGGTGTTACTGACCAGTAATTCCAAGTCATAACCCTCCTTTGGCTTCAAGGTACACAACGTTCCCTTGGCTCCTTTTTCTGGGATCACCGCCACCTCACTTTCCCTATCTGTCCCTATGGCTCCCCATAGACAGTGGTTCCTGAGATCCACTAGGATCTGGTGGCTAAAGATAAAATCAGCTCCCAGGAACCCTTTTCCCTTCTGCTCCGATTTCATCAGGTCACACTTCCATTTGGTTTTGAGTGTCCCGAGCTGAATGGTGAGCGGGATGCAAAATGAACCAGTTTGCTCATTGCCTGTGAATCCCACTAGACTGTATGGGATCCCATTCGATAGAGGTGAAGTAGCTGGGTTATCTGAATATACAAGGGTTCTAGAAGCACCAGTATCTAGCAGGTAGGTCCCTTTCACTTTCTCCACCTCCATCGTAACGCACGGTCTCTTCCAGGCATCGTACTCTAGGGAACACAGGTACACAGGCTGCGCTGGCTTTAGTCATGCATCTGGGTGGGTTGGAGCAGAGGGTTTTACCGTACCGGCTACTGTACCGGTTGTGATAGCTACTGCTCCCTGTCCGTTTCTAAGTGTCTGTAGGGCGGCTACAAGTGTCTCGTATGAGTCGGATGTTCCTGCCCCGGCCTTACGGGCTGAGGCTGGAGGAGCCTTTCCCTTAGTCTCTTTCCAGGGGTTCCGACAGTCCTTCCTCCAGTGCCTGCTTTTCCCACACCCAAAACACTCGCCCCCTTTGTGGGGAGGGTTCCCACCTTCCTGATGCCACCCTCTCTTGCCTTGGCTGGGTTTAATCTCATGGACCTTCCCTTTAGAGGAGGGCTCCTCTGTCCCTCCACTGTTCCAGTAAGCCAGGGTCAACTGTCTAACCACTGTCTCGTCGGTGATTCTGGGATCTCTTGGATCGAACCAGACCTTGGCCTTTGCCTTTACTCCAGGTAAGCTGTTTGCCACCAGGCTGCGGAGCCAGTGAGCCAGCTTGTTAGGGGCCAGGTGGGCCCGGTCAAGAACCCCACTACAGGCCCTTTCGTAAACCGGCCACAACCTGTCGGCGAAAGCTGTGGAGTCTCCCCATAGAGCTGCACTGTCTTCTCCACTCAGAAGAAAGGACTCCCGTCGTTCATACCCATGGCCTCTAGAACCTCCTCCTTAACCGTAGCGTACGTGTTTTGCCCCTTTCTGCTGTCTGCAGAGAGGGAATGGCACAGCTTGGTGTCTAGCGAGAAGAGCAACAGCTTAGCCTGCTCCGAATCATCGCACCTGTTAATATCCCCTATGTGTTCCACTTCCAGGAACTGTACCGAGTGATCCTTCTGTTGGGTGAGCTTACTTAGGTGGCCTATCATAGCCCTCAGTTTTTGGGTGTTGTGGGGGACTACGAAGTTGCTTTCTAGGGATCCTGCTGCCCCATCAGCGCCAGGCGGGCCAAACCTTTGCTGCAGGACCGAGTGCATTGGCCCTGGTTCCGGCCCTTCTTGTATTGGCTCGCCTGGTTCCCCTGCTGCCAAGCCGCGTTAAAACTCGGGGCTGCCAGTGTTGGTAGTTCGCAATCCTTGCCTGCCCCGCAATCTGGCTGACACCCCTGCTGCTCCGGGCCGTTCCTGGGAGCTGCAGGCGGTGACTGAGAGGTTTCTCCTTGCTCTATCAGATGTTCCTGGGCTAAACCTGGGTTTATCAGGCACACCTTGCCTTTAGCCCAGGATAGAGCAAGGTTCAAGCTTTGGATCTGCTGCTGGCAGGGGCCGTGGTCTCCTGCCTCAAATTCCCTGGTACTGGCTACCTTATAGGCTATCTGAATGTCTCTCACCCTCTCTCTGTACTCTTTAACTTGCCTGGCGAGGCAGGAATTCTCTTCCCGCAATGCCAGTTCGTTATTCTTGGCTTCAATAATCTGACACTGTAAAATGTCCAGTTGGGTTTTGTGCCTTTCTTTAGTGAACTCTCTACTTTCCTTTAACTGTCCCACCTCTGTCCATAGCCTTTCCCCGACTGTGGCCCTTGCACTGGACCTCTCTTCTGCCTGCCTCAATACTCCCTTTAATTTCTCATTCTCCTCATCTAGAAGCCGGATCTGTCACTGAAGGCAAACTAGCCAAATAGCCTTCTCTATCGACCTTTTATGGTCCTTGCTCTCGATCCATTGAGCTGCAGCATCTTCTGGACGCTCAGCATACAATAGATCGAGTACCCACTCCTTAGCCACATTTACCCTCTTAAACACATACGAGGAAATCCCCTCTTCCATTTTGCTTCTTTTCCTGAAACCAGTCTCTCTCTTATTACGTCCCTTGCCCCAGAGTCCCTTCGTGGTCGCCATTACCTGTAAGGGATAGTTTTCAGGGGTTCAGCTTTCCCTTCTGACCTTATATGAGCGGTTTCCAACACCCTTGGTTCTAGACAGACTTGGACAGACAATCGATTTCAAGGTAGGAAGCAGGTCTGGCTTTATTGTGTTTAAAAAGAAGTAAAAGGCACATCTTTAATAACACACACAGAATAGTGATACCAATACACACTGAGGGGTACAACACATTGAATAAAATGTCAAAATGCAGCCTGTTGGGAAAAGAATATAGCTTAAATTCTAAATGGGTTAAAGAGGAGAATGCAGATACATTTACACAAGTTATCCCAGCCTCCTCCTACCAATTCCCCTAACTATAGCTCTGGGGGTTCAGGGGGTTATGCTCACCAATCCCTTTTTGACAGTTGCCGGTGAATCACTGTTTTGGCGTTTGCTGCACTTTGACTTCTAGGCAAGCCATACCCCGGACAGAGAAGAGGATTTCGGACTGCTTAGTCTTCAGTTGGGGTGAGTCCGCTGATGCGGTAAGTCGCGTTTTGGATGTATCGGGTAAGTACCCACTTTCTTTGGTTAGGAATAGTTTTAGTTAGTCCTTTTAGGTAATTTCTCAGCCGTTGGTCATTCAGAAGTAGATTGTAGAGTGGAAATAAATGTCGATTCTTCGTTTTTTGCTGAGTTGGTTTCGGTTGGTCGTTTCGCTGGTTGTGGTGGCCCGGGTTGTCAATTTGGTTGCTGACAACCTTCCGTTTCGCGAGCCTCTTGCTGTTGGCATGCTCGGTCGGTCCTTGATGGTTTCTTGTAGTTTTCTCCACTACTCCATTTCTTCACTCCCCACCTCCTGCTGCTTGTTGATTTTCCCTTGTAAAACTGGGAATAGATATACCCCAAAAAGGTTTCCTTATCTCCCGCCAAATCTGGCCCAGCTCTTTGTTTCAAGGGAGCTGCTCATTAGTTTTGAGTTCTCTTCTTTGTCAGAATTTGGCGGGCTCGTTTAGCAGTAATTTGATTATGATGTGGTCATGTGGAAGTGTTGAAGCAGTGTTTAAACTCTTGGGCCGTTTGGCTGGGCCTGTGATTTCTATAGGTCTATTTGCACATGCATGCCAATAATGGTCTCCGGTGATTAGCCTGATAGCTCTTGATGCGGTTATGTCCTAGGGAGCGAATTTTTATGCCTCACAGTTCTTGTTAGTTATCGATTGACTCATTCTCCCAGACAAATTGAATTAGCTCCAAAACCCAATTCCTGAGTGAAGTCCCACCCTCTGTTCTGACAATCTATTCCAACATGCTCCTTTAGAGATCTTAAACTTTAAAGCTCTTAAGTATCTTCCTCTGAGTTTTTCCTAGGATACCAAAATGTTCATCGAGTTCCAAATTAAATTCCCTTTACTATGAGTCCAAACACTGGGGGCGGGGGGGGGGGGGGGGGTGGGTGGGGGGGGCCGGGGAGGTGGGGCGGTGGGGGGGGGAGTGTCTCCATGAATGCATCCCCTTTTATCCCCTGCAGGCCTCGTCTGCCCTTTAAACTCATTTTAAAAGTCCAAAAAGGGATTCTTCTCCTCTGCAGGGGAAAGGTACAAGGAATCTTTGCGAAATATTGGTAAATTCTACATATTGGAGAGCGAAATGAAATTCTTTTCAGAACAGCAGAGTATCATTTTCATTCCATCTTCGCATGACATCCTGTCAAGCAACACAAACAACATCAGCACAATGTCTATTTATAAACTGAGCTCCAAGGTTTTGTCTCGGAATTTTATAGAGGTGACAATGCCCCTTTAACCACATCAATTATGTACTAATCAAAACCAACGCAGATAGTTCATGCTTGTGATAAGGTTCCGCATAAGAGATTATTAGCAAAAATGAGAGTGCACGGAATTGGAGGTAACCTTATGACATGGGCTGGTAATTGGTTGGGATGTCGGAGACAGATTAGGGATAAAGGGACCTGTTGAGTATGGAGAAAGAGTCAGACTGAATACTGTAAAGTGTGACCGTAGTCTTTTATTGCAGGTCCCCAGAGTGCCTCTCCAACCTATGAAGCCTCCTTAAATACCTGTACTGACTCCAGGGGGTTGAGCCCTCTGGTGGCTGTACAGAGTAAATACAAGTTTACATATATAACAATGTGAGTCGATCTGGGGCCATTCTTGCCCTGGTTGATCGTCTCGGTGTGAAAGCTGGTGTTGTTGAATCATTTGTTGGGCCCTCGCTGGGCTGCTGTGCAGCTGGCCTTGCTGGGCTGCCTGGTGTGTTGGGCCCTGCTGGGCTGCTGTGGGTGATGGGTTCTGCTTCGTGGTCAACCATGGTGCCGGTTGCCACTGGTGTGTATGTTGGGGGATCAAAAAAGGTAGGGTCCAAGGTGGGTTGTTCAGGATAGTCTGTGAATCTGAGTTTGATTTGGTCCAAGTGTTTCCGGTGAATGAGTCCATTTGAAAGATTGACCCGAAACACCCTGCTCCCCTCTTTGGCCACGACAATGCTGGGAAGCCACTTGGGACCTTGTAAATAATTCAATACAAATACAGGATCATTGATTTCAATCTCGCATGACACATTTGCGCTATCATGGTATGCACTTTGTTGAAGCCGCCTGCTCTCTACCTGTTCATGTAGATCAGGGTGAACTAACGAGATCCTTGTCTTAAGTGCTCTTTTCATAAGCAGTTCAGCAGTTAGGTACCCAGTGTGGTCTCGTGCAGTAGCTAAGCAGGACTCGGGATAGGCGAGTCTGCAGTGAGCCTTCAGTTACCCTCTTCAAGCCTTGCTTGATGGTTTGCACTGCTCTCTCTGCCTGACCATTGGACGCTGGTTTAAACGGGACCGATGTGACATGTTTGATCCCGTTATGGGTCATGAATTCTTTGAACTCAGCACTGGTAAAACATGGCCCGTTGTCGCTCACCAGTACATCGGGTAGGCCGTGTGTGGCAAACATGGCCCGCAGGCTTTCAGTAGTGGCAGTGGACGTGCTAGCCGACATTATCTCACATTCAATCCACTTGGAGTATGCGGCTACAACCACAAGGAATATTTTACCCAAGGATGGGCCTGTATAGTCAACATGTAGCCTAGACCACGGTTTGGATGGCCAAGACCCTAAACTTAGCGGCGCCTCCCTGGGTGAATTGCTTAACTGCGAGCATGTATTACTCTAAGTCTGCATCGATAACGGGCCACCACATGTGGGATCTGGCTATCGCATTCATCATTATGATGCCTGGGTGGGTACTGTGGAGGTCATTGATAAAGGTGTCTCTGCCCTTCTTAGGGACCACTACTCGATTGCCCCACAGAAGGCAGTCTGCCTGTATAGACATTTCATCTTTGCGCCACTGGAACGGCTTTATCTCTTCCTGCATTTCTACTGGGATACTGGTCCAGCTCCCGTAAAGCACACAGCTTTTGACGAGAGATAATAAGGGGTCCTGACTTGTCCAGGTTTTGATCTGCCAGGCAGTGACGGGTGATTGCTCACTCTCAAATGCTTCCATAACCATGGCTAGATCTGCGGGCTGCGCCATTTCCACCCCCGTGGTGGGCAATGGCAGCCCACTGAGAGCATCGGCGCAGTTTTCTGTGTCTGGCCTGTGGCGGATGGCGTAGTTGTATGCGGACAACGTGAGTGCCCATCTCTGGATGTGGGCTGATGCTTTGGTATTTATCCCTTTACTGTCGGAGAACAGGGATATAAGTGGATTATGGTCAGTTTCCATTTCGAATTTTAGCCCAAACAGGTATTGATGCATTTTCTTCACCCATAGACACACGCTAATGCTTCTTTCTCAATGATGCTGTCGACTCTCTCAGCCTTAGACAGACTCCTGAATACATAAGCAACTGGTTGCAGTTTCCCAAAATCATGAGCTTGTTGCAATACACACCCGACGCCATATGACGACGCATCACATGCTAGTACCAAACGCTTACATGGATCATACAACACAAGCAATTTGAGCATAACAATTTTCTCACTTTTACAAAGGCATTTTCTTGGCTTTTGCCCCAAACCCATTCGTCCCCTTTTCGCAGTATTCATGCAGTGGTTCTAACCGTGTGCTGAGACCCGGTAAGTAGTTCAGGAGTCCCAGAAACGAACGCAGCTCTGTCACGTTCTGTGGCCTCGGTGCGTTCTTGATTGTTTCTGTCTCCGCGTTGGTAGGCCTGATGCCGTCTGCCGCAATCCTCCTTCCCAGGAACTCCACTTCAGATGCCAGGAAAATGCACTTCAAGCATTTTAACCTGAGCCCCATGCGGTTGAGTCGACTAAGAACCTCCTCGAGGTTCTGCAGATGCTCGACTGTGTTCCGACCTGTGACAAAGATGTCGTAATGGAAGACCACGGTGTGCAGGACCGACTTAAGTAAACTTTCCATGATTCTTTGGAATAATGTCGCCGCCGATCGGATTCCAAACGGGTAACTGTTATAAACAAAAAGACCTTTGTGCGTGTTGATGCAGGTGAGGGCCTTCGATGATTCCGCCAGTTCCTGCGTCATGTAGGCTGAAGTCAGATCCAGCTTCGTGAATGTCTTGCCTCCCACCAGCATTGCAAAGAGGTCGTCGGGCTTTGGTAGGGGGTATTGGCCCTGCAGGGAGAAACGATTGATAGTTACTTTGTAATCGCCACAGATTTTGACGGTGCCGTCTCCCTTGAGGACAGGAACGATAGGGCTGGCCCACTCGTTGAACTCGATCGGTGAAATGATACCCTCTTGTTGTAGCCGCACAACTCGATCTCTACCCTTTCTCTCATCATGTACGGTACTGCTCTCGCCTTGTGATGGATGGGTCACACCCCCGGAATTAGGTGGATCTGCACTTTTGCTCCTTGGAATTTCCCGATGCCTGGTTCGAACAGCGAAGGAAATTTGTTTAAGACCTGGGCACACGAAGTGTCGTCAGCGGACGATAGCGCTCGGATGTCGTCCCAGTTCCAGCGTATCTTTCCCAGCCAGCTCCTGCTGAGCAGCGTGGGCCATCGTCTGGTACCACCCAGAGTGGTAGTTTGTGCACCACTCCATCGTAGGAGACCTTTACGGTAGCACTGCCGATTACAGGAATCAGTACTTTTGTGTAAGTTCTTAGTTTCGTGTGATCTGGTGTTAAGACTGGCCTTGAGGCCTTGTTGCACCACAACCTTTCGAAAGTCTTTTTGCCCATGATGGACTAGCTCGCGCCCATGTCCAGCTCCATTGTCACTGAGAGTCCATTTAGTTCAACATTCAGCATTATCGGGGGACAATTGTGATGAATATGTGCACCCCATTTACCTCTGCCTCCTCGATCTGAGGCTCTGGTTCGTCGTGATCCTCCGAGGATCTGTCCTCCTCTGCAACATGGTGGTTTGCAGGTTTAACAGGCTTTGTAGCTCACCTGCACATTCATTGGAGGTGTCCCATTGTTCTACAGCCCTTGCAAACGTACTCTTTGAATCAGCATGAATGGAAATGATGATCACCCCTGCAGCGCCAACAAGGTGTTAATGGCCTTGCATTCATCACCGTTGATGGTGGACTCTGAGACATCTGTGGACGTGTAGCTGCAGGTATGTGTGACCTGCCCTGTACGGTATGATTCGAAAACAACATCACTTTGTTCACAATAATTGTAGCAGCACTTGTGTGCTGAGAGATTTGCTTTGTATTGTCACTGGTGGCAATGAACGCCTAGGCTATCGCTATGGCCTTACTCAAGGTTGGGGTCTCTACAGTCAAAAGTTTGCGAAGTATAGTTTCGTGGCCAATGCCAAGTATGAAAAAGTCTCTGAGCATGTGCACCAAATGTCCTCCAAATTCCCAATGTTCTGCAAGGCGTCTTAGCTCGGCGACATAACTCACCACTTCCTGGCCTTCAGACCTTTTGTAGGTGTAGAACCGGTACCTTGCCATCAGAACGCTTTCCTTCGGGTTCAAATGCTCTTGGACCAGTGTGCACAAACCGTTGTTCGATTTCTCCGTGGGTTTCGCTGGAATGGGTAGATTCTTCATGAGACCATACGTCGTTGCCCCACAGACGGTGAGAAGGATCGCCCTTCGTTTGGCAGCGCTCTCTTCCCCATCTAGCTCGTTGACCATGAAGTATTGGTCAAGTTGCTCCACAAATGTTTCCCAATCATCTCCCTCCGAGAATTTCTACAGGATGCTCACTGTTCTCTGCATCTTTGGGTTTGCTATCTGTGTCTCATCGCCAGTTGTTGAGTATGGAGAAAGAGTCAGACTGAACACTGTGAGCTCAAAGTAAAGTGTGATCTTAGACTTTTATTGCAGGTCTCCAGAGTGCCTCTCCAACCTGTAAAGCCTCCTTAAGTACCTGTACTCCCAAGGGATTATGGGATCCCTTGAGACTCCAGGGGATGAGCCCTCTGGTGGCTGTACAGAGTAAATACAAGTTTACATATATAACAGGAACAATATCTGATTGGCGGAATGTGTTCCCAAGAGACCTGTACTGGGGCCTCAGCTTTTCACCATCTATATTAATGATACGTTTGAAAGAATAGTGAGTTGTGTATCCAAGTTTGCAAATTACACTAAGTTAGGCAGCATAGCAAGTGCATGTAGACAAACCACTAAAAGTTAGTCCACTGGTACAATAAAGTAATCAAAAAGGTTAATGGAATATTGGTCTTTATCTCACGGGGGGTTGGAATGCAAAAGTGAGCAAGTAATGCTTCAGTTGTGCAGAGCCTTGTTCAGATCCCATTTGGAGTACTGTGTTCAGCTTGAGGCACCAAACTTCAGGAAGTTAGCCTAACATCTGTGGTTGGGAAAATGCTGGAGTCCATTATTAAAGAAGCAGTAGCAGGACATTTGGAAAAGCAAAATTCGGTCAGGCAGAGTCAGCATGGATTTATGAAGGGGAAGTCATGCTTGACAAATTTGCTGGAGTTCTTTGAGAATTTAATGAACAGGGTGGATAAAGGGGAACCAGTGGATGTGGTGTATTTGGACTTCCAGAGGCATTTGACAAGGTGCCACATAAAAGGTTACTGCACAAGATAAAAGTTCATGGGGTTGGGGGTAATATATTAGCATGAATAGAGGATTGGCTAACTAACAGAAAACAGAGAGTCGGGATAAATGGTTCATTCTCTGGTTGGCAACCAGTAACTAGTGGGGTGCTGCAGGGATCAGTGCTGGGACCCCAACTATTTACAATCTATATTAATGACTTGGAAGAAGGGATTGAGTGTAACGTAGCCAAGTTTGCTGACGATACAAAGATGGGAGGAAAAGCAATGTGTGAGGAGGACACAAAAAAGCTGCAAAATGACATAGACAGGCTAAGTGAGTGGGCAAAAATTTGGCAGGTGGAGCATAATGTTGGAAAATGTAAGGTCATGCACTTTGGCAGAAAAAAATCAAAGAGCAAGTTATTATTTAAATGGAGAAAGATTGCAAAGTGCTGCAGTACAGCGGGACCTGGGGGTGCTTGTGCATGAAACACAAAAGAATAGTATGCAGGTACAGCAAGTGATCAGGAAGGCCAATGGTATCTTGGCCTTTATTGCAAAGGGGTCGAGTATAAAAGCAGAGAAGTCTTACTACAGCTATATAAGATATTGATGAGGCCACACCTGGAATACTGCGTGCAGTTTTGGTTTCCATATTTATAAAAGGATATACTTGCTTTGGAGGTGTTATGTATGCAACACATTGTAACCAGCATTCTACCGCCACCAGAGGGTGCATCTGTTGGAGTCCCAAGGGATCCCAGCATCCCTTGGGAGCACTGCATATAAGCAGGCCTCCCATGCTGTGCCAGCACTCTGGAGTCAGAATAAAAAGACTAGGGTTACACTTACTCGAGTCTACAGTACTTAGTCACATTGCTTTATTTGAGATATAACAACTGGCGACGAGTAATAGATAACGAACCATCGCGCGAAAATGCAGAGAACTGTTGGTAACCTGGAGAAATTCTCAGAAGTGATGATTGGGAAGCCTTCGTGGAGCGACTCGACCAATACTTCATGGCCAACGAGCTGGAAGGGAATGAGAACGCTGCCAAATGAAGGGTGATCTTCCTCACCGTCTGCGGTGCAACAACCTATGGCCTCATAAAGAATCTTCTTGCTCCGGTGAAATCAACACACAAATCGTATGAAGAACTATGTATGCTGATCCGGGAGCACCTAAATCCGAAGGAGAGTGTTCTGATGGTTAGGTATCGATTTTATACACGTCAACGGTCTGAAGGCCAGGAAGTGGCGAGCTACGTCGCTGACCTAAGGTGCCTTGCAGGACATTGTGAACTCGGTGGATTCCTGGAGCAAATGCTAAGAAACCTTTTTGTGCTGGGCATTGGCCATGAGATTATCCTTCTCAAACTCTTGACTGTTGGAACACCGAACCTGAGCAAAGCCATAACGATAGCCCAGGCCTTTATGTCCACCAGCGATAACACCATACAAATTTTGCAGCATAAAGATGCATCACAAAGTAACGTCATTTTCAGGCAGGAATGCATATGGCAGAACATACACGCCTGCAGCTGCACGACCTCTGATGACTCAGAGTCCGCCATCAAGTGTGAATGCGAGGCAATTAACACCTTGTTGGCGCTGCGGAGGTGATCATCAAGCCCATCAATACCGCTTCAAACACTGTGTGCAAATGCTGTGTAACAATGGGACACCTCCAGCGAATGTGCAGATGAGCTGCAAACCCTGCAAACCACCACGTTGCAGAGGAAGACCGATCCATGGCGGATCAACCTGAACTAGAGACTCGAACCGAGGAGCCAGAAGTGTACGGGGTACACACCTTCACCACGAAATGTCCACCGATAATGTTAAGAGTCGAACTGAATGGAATTCCAGTATTCATGGATTTGGACACGGGTGCGAGTCAGTCTATCATAAGCAAAAAAGCCTTCGAGAGGCTGTGGTGCAACAAGGCACAAAGGCCCAAGCTGAGCTCTATTCATACCAAGCTGAGAACTTACACTAAAGAGCTGATCCCTGTAACTGGCAGTGCAGCAGTAAAAGTCTCCTATGATGGCGTGGTGCACGAACTACCACTATGGATTATACCAGGAGATGGCCCCACATTCGGCAGAAGCTGGCTGGGAAAAATCCGCTGGAACTGGGACGACATCCAAGCGCTTTTGTCCGTCGACGACACCTCACATGCCCAGGTTTTGAGCAAATTCCTGTCCTTGTTTGAGCCAGACATCGGAAATTTCTCTGGAGCGAAGGTGCAGATCCACTTAGTTCCCAGTACACGACCCATCCACCACATGGCATATGTGGTGCCATACATGATGTGAGAGAAAGTTGAGATTGAACTGGACAGGCTGCAATGAGAGGGCATCACCGTGCCGGTTGAGTTCAACGAGTGGCCAGTCCGATTATTCCGGTTCTCAAGGGCGATGGCACGGTTAGAATTTGTGGGGACTATAAAGTAATGATTAACTGTTTTTCACTGCAGAACCAGTACCCGCTATCCTATTTGCGACGCTGGCAGAAGGGAAAACGTTCACCAAGTTGGACCTGACCTCGGCCTACATGACGCAGGAGCTGGCGGAATCTTTGAAAGGCCTCACCTGCATCAACACGCACAAAGGTCTGTTCATCTACAATAGATGCCGGTTTGGGATTTGATTGGCAGCGGGTATTTTTCAAAGGAACGTGGAAAGTCTGCTAAAGTCGGTTGCGCGCACCATGGTTTTCCAGGACGACATATTGATCACAGGTCTGGACACCATCGAACACTTGCAGAACATGGAAGAGGTTCAATGTTGGCTAGATCGCGTGGGACTCAGGTTGAAACGCTCGAAGAGTGTTTTCCTGGCGCCAGAGTTCTAGCTCTTAGGGAGAAGAATCGCCGCAGACGACATCAGACCCACCGACGCCAAGACGGAAGCCATCAAGAATGCACCGAGACCACAGAACATGACGGAGCTGCGGTCGTTCCTGGGACTCCTCAATTATTTTGGTAATTTCCTACCCCTTTAAGCACCTTGCTAGAACCCCTACATATGTTGCTACTCAAGGGAGATGACTGGGTATGGGGGAAATCACAAGAGACTGCTTTTGAGAAAGCCAGAAATCTGTTATGTTCCAACAAATTGCTTGTTCTGCATGACCCATGTAAACGTTTAGTGCTCGCTTGTGATGCATCTTCGTATGGGGTCGGGTGTGTGTTACAACAAGCAAACGAATCGGGAACATTGCAACAGGTCGCTTATGCATCCAGGAGTTTGTCCAAGGCTGAAAGGGTCGACAGCATGATTGAAAAAGAAGCTCTGGCATGCGTTTACTGGGTAAAAAAAATGCACCAGTATCTGTTTGGGCTGAAGTTCGAGTTAGAAACTGACCATAAGCCGCTCATATCGCTATTCTCAGAAAGCAAAGGTATTAATATCAATGCCTCTGCTCGCATCCAAAGATGAGCGCTCATGCTGCCTGCAAATAACTATGTAATTTGCCACAAGCCAGGCACAGAGAAGTGCGCTGATGCTCTCAGTCGGCTACCATTGCCCACCACTGGGGTGGAAAGGGCACAGCCTGCAGACTTGCTCTTGGTGATGGATGCATTTGAAAATGAAAAGTCACCTGTTACGGCCCGCCAGATCAGGACCTGGACCAGCCAGGATCTTTTACTGTCTCTTGTAAAAAACTGTTTCCTCCATGGGAGCTGGTCCAGCGTCCCAGCCAAGATGCATGAAGAGATCAAGCTGTTCCAGTATGCAAAGACGAAATGTCCAAACAGGCGGACTGCCTTTTGTGGGGTAATCGCGTGGTTTTGCCTAAGAGGGGCAGAGAAATGTTCATGCGCGACCTACACAGTACCCACCCAGGCATAGAAATGATGAAAGCTGTAGCCAGATTCCATGTGTGATGGCCTGGCATCGACTCAGATTTGGAGTCTTGCATGCGCCAATGCAACACTTGCTCTCAACTGAGCAATGCACCCAGGGAGGCACCGCTAAGTTTGTGGTCTAGGATCCACGTTGACTTTGCTGGCCCGTTTCTCGGCAAAGTGTTTTTGGTTGTTGTGGATGCTTATTCAAGATGGATTGAGTGTGTAATAATGTCTGTAAGCACGTCCACTGCCACCATCGAAAGCCTACGAGCCATGTTTGCCACGCACTGCCTGCCTGATGTCCTTGTCAGCGACAATGGGCCGTGCTTCACCAGTGCTGAATTCAAGGAATTCATGACCCGCAATGGGATCAAGCACATCACATCTGCCCCGTTCAAGCCCACATCTAATGGCCAGGCAGAACGGGCAGTCCAAACTATCAAACAAAGCTTGAAACACGTGTCGGTAGGCTCCCTGCAGACCCGCCTGTCCCGAGTCCTGCTCAGCTACCGCACAAGACCCCACTCGCTCACCGGGGTTCCCCCTGCCGAACTGCTCATTTAAGGGCACTCAAAACAAGGCTATCTCTAGTCCACCCTGATCTCCATGATCATGTCGAGGGCAGGCAGCATCAACAAAGCATGTACCATGATCGCGTACATTTGTCACGAGATATCACGCGAAGACAATGACCCTGTATTTGTACTCAACTATGGACATGGTCCCAAATGGCTCACTGGCACTGCACCCTAAAGAAGGGAGTAGGGTGTTTGAGGTCAAACTTGCAAATGGACTAACTTGCAGAAAGCATTTGGACCAAACACAAGTGTGATTCACAGACAGCCACGAGCAAGCTGAAGAGGACACCACCAACTTAGACCCTCCGACACACACACAAGTGGCAACCGACATCACGGTTGACCACGAAGCTGAACTCATCATCTCCAGCAGCCCACAAGGCTAGCTGCGCAGCAGCCCAGCGAAGGCCCAACCAACTCACTTGCACCTGTGTTTGTACCAAGACAATCGACTAGGGAGCGGAAAGCCCCAGATCGTCTAACCCTGTAAATAAATGTACTATTGACTTTGTGGGGGAGTGATGTATTATATGCAACACCTTGTAACCAGCATTCCACCCCCACCAGAGTGCGCACCTGTTGGAATCCCATGGGATCCCAGCATCCCTTGGCAGCACTGCATATAAGCAGGCCTTCCATGCTGTGCCAGCTCTCTGGAGTCAGAATAAAGAGACTAAGGTCACACTTACTCAAGTCTACAGTACTTAGTCACATTGCTTTATTTGAGACATAACAGGAGGCAGTTCAGAGAAGGTTCATTAGTTTGATTCCGGGGATGAGGGGTTGACTTATGAGGAAAGGTTGGGCCTCTACTCATTGGAGTTCAGAAGAATGAGAGGTGATCTTATCGAAACTATAAGATTATGAGGGGGCTTGACAAGGTGGATGGAGAGAGGATGTTTCCACTGATGGGGGAGACTAGAACTAGAGGGCATGATCTTAGAATAAGCGGCTGCCCATTTAAAACTGAGATGAGGAGAAATTTCTTCTCTCAGAGGGTTGTAAATCTGTGGAATTCGCTGCCTCAGAGAGCTGTGGAAGCTGGGACAATGAATAAATTTAAGACAGAAATAGATAGTTTCCTAAACGATAAGGGGATAAGGGGTTATGGGGAGTGGGTGGGGAAGTGGAGCTGAGTCCATGATCAGATCAGCCATGATCGAGGCTTGAGGGGCCGTATGGCCTACTCCTGTTCCTATTTCTTACGTTCTTATGTTGACCTTAGAACAATTGCAGAAACCAGAACAAGAGGACATAATGCTAAAATTAAAGTTAGGCCATTTGGGAGTGAGATCAAGAAGCACTTTTTCACACAAAGAGTAGTGGAAATCTGGAATTCTCTGCCCCAAAAGGCTATGGATGCTGACTCAATTGAAATTTTCAAGACTGAGATGGATAGATGTTTTTTGGTAAGACTATAAAGAGATATGAATCAAAGGAATTGAGATACAATGCAGGCATGATCTAGTTGAATGTGAAACAAGCTTGAGGGACTGAATGTCCTACCCCCATCCCTATGTTCTCAGAATACCAGACTTGTGGCTGGTTTAGAACTTTAGAACTTTAGAATGCTGTTAATCATGAAATGATTTCATTGCTTGTGTATAATAAACATCTGTCTCTAGTGAATTGTCTGAAACTTACTAAGACCCAATGTATGAATATTTGCATCTTTTAACTTTTTAGATTTTTAACACCCAAGAGGCTTCCCCCTGAATTCTACAGGAACCTCAGCCTGGATTCTGATGACTGTGCTGCTGCACTATATATATATTTGATTCGGATGTATTAATTATTTACAACATGCAGTTCAAGTCACAATATAGATTTAAAGCTGGGCTTGTGTGCATTCAGTCATGGCATAGTTGACTTCATAGAAATATATCTTAAGCCTAAATACCATATAGTGCTATATTTCTATCAACTGACTATGAACAAATGAAAGTCTGGCTCATTAGGGGTAATTGCTAACTGAAGGGCCAGATTGTATGTCCTATGTGAATCCTACCTGTGCTTTTAATTTGTCATCACGGATGTACTAACACTTTTTCATAGCAATGAAGCTACTTTCTGTTTGTACTCTGAATAAGGTCGGATTGAGTGGTTTGCAGGGCAGTGAGAGCATTTCTGTTCCCCCTAGCCTGACTGTGGCAGTAAAGCACTATAATGAGTGCAGTTAGTCGAGACTTATCCACAGCATGAATTCCCCCCCACCATAAAATTCAGAGATTTACATGTAAGACGATATAAAGATAATAAATTGGACAGAAAAGTGTTTACATTATTGAATAAAGCTATCATTTGAAATAGTTTGATTTCAGTAGACCTGTGGATTGTTGTAAAGTCATCTTGGATAACTGCTCTAAGATCTTGTCCTGCCCTATCTGAGTGATCTTCTCTAGTCATATACCCCAGCCAACCCCCTCCACCGATTTACTTGATTTGCACTCACTCCACTCCATTGGCAGAGGCCAGCCATTGTCACTATGCATCTGTTCTTTGTAATTCTCTCCCAAAACCACCATGCCTGGCTACTTCCCTTACTGCTTTCTAAAGTCATGTAAGGACTTATCTCTTTTATCTTGGGTTTAGTCCCTCGCTCCTCCCCCAATTTCTTATTTTGCTGTGCTCTATAAATAGCTGCTGTTGACCATTGTCTAGACCAAAACTAGAGGTCATAAACATAAGATTGTCATTAATAAATACAGAAGGGAATTTAGGAGAAACTTCTTTACTCAAAGTGTGGTGAGAATGTGGAACTCACTACCACAAAGAATAGTTGAGGCGAATAGCATAGATGCATTTAAGGGGACGCGAGATAAGCACCTGAGGGAGAAAGGAACAGAAGGTTATGCTGATAGGGTGGGAGGAAGCTCATGTGGAGCATAAACGTCAGCATAGATCAGTTGGGCCGAGTGGCCTGTTTCTGTGCTGCAGACTCTATGCGCTAATTCTTAACCCCCAAAAACAGGTGCGTTGGGGTCGGGTGTGTTGTGTATATATATACCCTGTACACTTAATATACAGTTACATAAGATCATTGAATGCATCTTCACACTCTATACAATATGCCTGTACCACCAGAGGGTGCAACTGGTGGAGACCTCGGGTTCACCTGCACACTGCAGGTAACCAAGTATAAAAGGGAGCTCACCTCATTCAGGAGCTGCAATAAAAAGGACTAAGGTCACAACAGTTCAAGTGCAATACCTTACCTCGTGGAGTCATTACTAGAGTGCTTATAGACACAACAATTGGCGACGAGAATACGAATTTCCACGCGTAAAATGGCTAACCTTGGCAACTTTTAACAATTCGCTGATGGAGAAGATTGGGATGCTTTTGTGGAAAGGCTAGAACACTACTTCATTGTGAATGGCCTGGCTGGAGACCCACCGACCTCGCTATCTGATAAGCGCAGAGCTATCCTGCTCAGCAGTTGTGGGCCCACCGTTCATGGCCTTGTCAGGGACTTGCTAGTCCCAGACAAGATGACAACCAAAATATTTGCTGAGCTCGTAATGATCATACAGGAACAGCTCAAGCCTAAAGAGAGCATCCTCACAGTCAGACACCGGTTCTACACACACCGGAGGACTGAAGGCCAAGAAATCGCAAAATATGCCGCAGACCTGAGATGATTGGCTGCACCGTGTGATTTTGGCGACCACCTTACCGAAGCACTGAGGGACACCTTTGTTATTGGAATCATCCACGAAGGCCTCCTCCACACGTTGCTCTCTGTGGACACCACGGTCACCCTGCAGAAGGCAATTAACATCAGCCAAGCATTCATGGCCTCGGCCTGCGATTCCAGAAGGATGATGACTCACCCCCAGGACTCTAACCTGGCAAGAACCGACTGGCGCCTTTTAAAGGCAAGGCTGCAACCCTGAGTCCCGCAACCCTGAGTCCGCCACATGGGTCCAACCGGCCAGACTCATGCTGGTGTTGTGGAGGAAATCACAGAGCCCACCAGTGTCGAAACAGAGACTATACTTGCAAAGGCTGTAACACGAAAGGCCATCTCCAGCGAATGTGTAAAATAAATTTTACTCACCGAGTCGCTGAAGAGTTGGCCGATCACCTGGGCTCCAGCGCTGATGAAGATGAAGAGAGAGTTCAGGAGGCAGCTCAGCCCCAGGAAGAGGTGTACGGAGTGTATACCTGCTCCACCGAGAGTTCCCCATTGAAAATAGAAGTCGAAATCAACGGCCTCGATGGAGGTCGACACGGCCGAGCCAATCGCTGATGAATCAGGTGGCCTGCGAGAAACTCTGGGACAATCCCGCCGAACAACCTAAAATGCTACCGATACAGGTGAAGCTGCTCACTTACACAAACGACACCATAAGAACATAAGAACATAAGAACATAAGAATTTTTCCCAAGGTGGATGACCTCACACTTTCCGACATTGTATTCCATCTGCCAAACCTTAGCCCATTCGCTTAACCTATCTAAATCTCTTTGCAGCCTCTCTGTGTCCTCTACACAACCCGCTTTCCCACTAATCTTTGTGTCATCTGCAAATTTTGTTGCACTACACTCTGTCCCCTCTTCCAGGTCATCTATGTATATTGTAAACAGTTGTGGTCCCAGCATCGATCCCTGTGGCACACCACTAACCACCGATTTCCAACCCGAAAAGGACCCATTTATCCCGACTCTCTGCTTTCTCTTCGCCAACCAATTCTCTATCCATGCTAATACATTTCCTCTGACTCCGCGTACCTCTATCTTCTGCAGTAACCTTTTGTGTGGCACCTTATCGAATGCTTTTTGGAAATCTAAATACACCACATCCATCGGTACACCTCTATCCACCATGCTCGTTATATCCTCAAAGAATACCAGTAGATTAGTTAAACATGATTTCCCTTTCAAGCGTCTGCTTGATTGCACTATTCCTATCTAGATGTCCCACTATTTCTTCCTCAATGATAGTTTCAAGCATTTTCCCCACTACAGATGTTAAACTAACTGGCCTATAGTTACCTGCCTTTTGTCTGCCCCCTTTTTTAAACAGAGGCGTTACATTAGCTGCTTTCCAATCCGCTGGTACCTCCCCAGAGTCCAGAGAATTTTGGGAGATTATAATGAATGAATCTGCTATAACTTCCGCCATCTCTTTTAATACCCTGGGATGTATTTCATCAGGACCAGGGGACTTGTCTACCTTGAGTCCTATTAGCCTGTCCAGCACTACCCCCCTAGTGATAGTGATTGTCTCAAGGTCCTCCCTTCCCACATTCCTGTGACCAGCAATTTTTGGCATGGTTTTTGTGTCATCCACTGTGAAGACTGTAGGGGAGGATGAAAACCCCCTCATTTTACCCAGAGAAAAAGGGCTGTGGGATCAGTCTGTGCTGTGAATTGAAACCGATACAGTTTGACCTTGGCAGAGCAGTGATTGGAAGGGGGAGGACACCGGAGGGCCAATGGTGAGACAGAGTCAGCCCGAAGCATGGGGCTTTCAAGCCAATGGGAGAGCACTTGCTCAAACTGTGGGACTGACTCACAGCCATTATCGGACTATTGTCTTCCCCATGTTTACATTATGGAAGGAAATTATGCAGATCTTCAGAAAACTAGGGAACCCAAAACAAACCAAGGACCTGCACAATGGCTACAGGAGGCCAACCCAATTAACACCTACTCAAACCTTGAGTAGGTTAGAAAAACTGAATTGAAGGAAAATTATGCAGACCTTTAGAAACCAGGGAACCCAAAATAACCCAAGGGCCTACACAATGGCTACAGGAGGCCAACGCAATCAACACCCATTCAAACCTTGTGTAGGTTAACATCAGTGGAAAAAACCCGCAATAATCTAAAACTGCTGCATTTTTCAAAATCACAAAGCCCACCAATGGGAAGAATCGATTTCAGCAGGAGAGGCGGACTGGATAATCTGGCTATAAAAAGGGGTTTCTGACGTAGTGTGGGTGGTTCCCTGCCTTCGTGATCCAACAACCAGCAAGCCTCTCGACACTGAAGGAAAACCAGTGTCCGAAGACACCGAAGATAGAAGAAACAAACCACTAGACTGCAGAAGGCACAGAAGTGAGTATAACCTCTGGTCCCCGGAACTCTCAACTCAGTTAGGCCAGGAAAGGTGGGAGGTTGGCCATTGTACTGCTAAACTTGTGTAAAGATTTTCGTTGTGTCCGTTTAGTGGGATTTAGGGGGATTGTTTTGTTGGTGTATTGCTGTTTGTTGAGATACACCTTGTCAAATAAATT
This sequence comes from Pristiophorus japonicus, assembly GCF_044704955.1. Lineage (NCBI taxonomy): Eukaryota > Metazoa > Chordata > Chondrichthyes > Pristiophoridae > Pristiophorus > Pristiophorus japonicus. Next base: position 274,073,654 of record NC_091980.1, on the reverse strand, counting down.
GGAAGCCTAAAGTTCCTCTTGGAATCACCTTGTCTCAGTTCTATTGTATTACATCTCCTGATCGTGAGTCTTATGTCAGAACAGTGTAAGGGAAGCTAGGAGCGCCTCGAAAACGCTCAACTGTGTGTCACAGGCTAGGGAAGAAGGGGTTAGGAGTGTTTGACACTCACAGGTGCCTCACAGGCTAGGCATAAGCTATGGGGACGCACGAGTCTCAAAATCCCCTTCATAAGCTGTGGACACAGTCTCTCCAGGGGTGCTCTTGCAGCACTCAGGGTACCTCACAGGCCAGGCATAAGCTGTGAGGGCAGAGGCCCAGAGAGAGACACCCAAGGCACAACAACACTCCCTGAGAAACCCCTTACAGAACATGGTGACCGCGGCAGAACATAAGCAAACAGGAGATGTTAATATAACAGATGAGGTGATAAGAGAGGAAACTAAAATGGAGGAGAGAATTTCCTCATACATTTTTGGCAAGGTGAACCTCACCAAACCTTGGGTGCAAGCCCTCACACGGGCAGAGCGCCCAATGGATGCTGCTGCTCAGTGGACAGCAGGGAAGGACCACAACCACAGTGTGGAAAAGGCCATCTGGCTTATCTGCCTCACCCGCCAAGCCCGAAAGCTCGACCAGCGGGTGAAGGACTTGGAACAGAGTCTTCAGAAATCAGAGGAGCTCTCTGCTATCCGGGCTGCGGTTGGGGATAACCTGCTGGCTGAATTAGCTGAGGAGCAGCAAAGGAAGAGGCAGTTGGAGGAGACCTTCCGAAATAGCCGGGACTATCTTCAGTGTCAGGTCACTGAGGCCAAGGGTAGTGAGGGGTCCCTCCGGGAACAGAACTCTCGGTATACCCAGAAAATTTGGGAACTTGAGAATAAATTAAAAGACGTACAGGCAGCCTATAAAGTGGCCAGAAGCAGTGAGTTTGCAGATCACGGTCCCTGCCAAGAGAGGATTAAAACACTCACCCATGCTCTATCCCAGGCAAAGGGGATGGTCGCCCTGATAGGACCTGGAGGGTCCACAGGGGACAAAGGAGAGTATTGAGGGGTAGAGGAGAATCCAAAGGCAAGAGATGCCCGACCACCTCCTGAGGCACCGGTGGTTTGTCCGGTGGGGTACCAGGAGGAGCGGGGTGCGCAGGTAGTAGCATACCCAGGGCTGGGGGCAGGACCAATGTGTCCCGCTCGGCAGCAGGGATGTGAGGCTCCCGCCAAGGGTTAGTTAAGGGCTGGATCAGGCGATCAGGCACTGTCTGCTGCACCAGGTATGGTGGGACAGCCGGTGGTAGAGGGACCAGCGCAGAAAGATCCTGAACAAGGGCGGATGTGCCCGGTCAGGCAGCGCAAGTACGGTCCTCCACAGGCAGGTGGCCAAGGATGGGGAGCGCTGGAGAGCGACTTTATTATTCCCCATGGAGTTCAATCACTCAGGGCCATGGTGGCCCATTTGGCCAAACTCACTCGCAGCGGGGACCCGTCTATCCACTTCATGGAAGTGATGCAGGCAGGGGAAATTAATGGGTGCGACGAGGAAGAGACAGCCAAGCTGCTGCTCTTCTCTCTGGACAGCAAATTGTACCAGGCCCTCCCGGCAGAATGCCGGAGGGGGCAGCGCACAGTTACTGAGGTCCAGAGGGCTGTCCTTGAGGCTATGGGCTTCGATGATGGCAGTCCTTTCGAACGGGTCGAAAGGACAAGGCAGCTCGCAGGGGAAACCCCGCAGGCGTTTGCAGACAGGCTGTGGGTGGTATACCACGCAGCCTGTGGGGAGCTCCTCGACCGGGCGAATCTTTCCGCGGTACAGACTGGCCGCTGGCTGAGGATGCTGGTGGCAAACTGCTTGCCCCGGCTCAAGGCCAGGGCAGAACTGTGGTTCGATTCCCGGGACCACAACCTCACCGAGGAAGCAGTGGTCAGGCAACTGGCACTGGTCCAACAGAATGGAGAAGGGGAGGAGGAGAAAACCTCCAAAGGTCGGGTAAATGAAGTAAAACCCAACTCGATTCCCAAAAGGGAATGGCACCAGGAGGGTGGCCGCTCGATTGATAAGGAAGGAGTGTGCTACGGGTGTGGGAAAGCTGGGCATTTTAAAAGGGATTGCAGGAGCCCAGTAAAGAGATACGGGGGGAGAAGTTCTTCAGGAGCCTCCCAGAGTGCGGGAAGTGGAGCGAGCTCCTCACCATCCCTTGACGAGATAGTAGCTGCAGTGAGGACAGCGCTGGAGGGGACTGGGAAGGTAGCCACGGCAACAGGCAGGGAAGCACCAGCAACCCTGCCAGTACAGAGGCCGTGACTAGCCCAGACACAGCCTGCATACCTGTGCCCACTAGAATATGACCCCTGGGGACGACCGTGGATCAAGATGGAGGTTGAGGAAGTATTGGGTACTTACCTCTTGGACACTGGTGCTTCCAGCACGATAGTCCATTCAGAAGACCCTGCAACCTCACCTCTATCAAACGGGGTGCCGTATCAACTAGTTGGGTTCACAGGAAATGAGAAGGCTGGGTTTTTCTCAGTCCCGCTCGCAGTTCGTTTAGGAGCACTCCAAACACAATGGAAGTGCGTCCTGATGAACTGGGAGCAGGTGGGAAAAGGGATCTTGGGGGCTGATTTCATCATCGCTCGCCAGATCCTAGTAGACTTGAGGAATCACTGTCTATGGGGCACAGTGGGCACGGGAGCAGAGGGAGAAGTCATGGTTATTGATAAGAAACAGGGAAAAGGGACTCTGTGTACAATGAAGCCAAAAGTGGGTTGCGACCTGGAGGTTCTGGTCGGTAACACCCCGGCCGAGTACCGGGCCTATGTGCAAGCAAATCTTGCAGCATTTGCCACCCATAAACACGATTGTGGGAGAGTCACAGGAGTGGAAGTTAGAATAGATGGGGATCCTATGTCCCGCCCGCAAAAGCAGTATGGCTTTCCCTGAGAGGCAGAAGCAGACTTGGAGACAGCTTTAAGCTCGCTTGTCGAGCAGGGTGTTTTGAGATCCATAGCCACCCATGTCAACTCCCCGCTTTGGCCGGTTAGGAAACCGGACAATTCTTGGAGGGCTACGGTGGATTATAGGGTGCTCAATAAAAACATCCCAGCTTGTGCCCCCACAGTAGCGGCGGTTGCGGATCTGATAGGGGAAATCCCTGCATCCGCAACCACGTTCACAGTGTTGGACATATCCAACGGGTTCTGGTCTATTCCTGTACGGAGGGAAGACCAGTACAAGTTTGCCTTCACCTTCCGGGAACATCAGTATACATGGAGCTGCCTCCCACAGGGCTTTCATAATAGTCCCAGCATCTTTCACCAATGCATGGCAAACTGCTTAAAAGGCTTCAGCCAACCACACCAGCTGGTCCAGTATGTGGATGACCTGTTGTTGTTCACAGACAGCAGTGAGGAACATGCTGGCCGAACTGCTGGTCTTACTGAAGGAAGGGGGTTTTAAAGTTAACCCCAAGAAAGCCCAGATAGGTCTAGGAGAGGTAAAATTCCTGGGCCTGACGATAAGGGCAGGAGAAAGGGCCATTGATGAGGCTAGAAGAAAGGCAGTGCAGGAACTCCCTGTCCCTAGGGATGTGTCGGGGGTAAGGTCTTTCCTGGGAATCACTGGCTACTGTAGGGACTTCATCGAGGACTATGCAGCCACTGCCGCCCCTCTGCTCAGACTCCTACATAAGGGGGTCGAGTGGGAATGGGACGAGGGCTGTGAGGCAGCATTTGTCCGTCTTAAGAGAGACCTGCAGGTAGCACCAGCCCTAGGAGCAATTGATGGGGGGGAGGAATTCTTCCTGGAGGTGGCAGCCAGTGGCGACAGCTTAAGTGCAGTGTTGCTCCAGGGGCGAAACGGTCAGCTGAGACCAGTGGTGTACTCCTCCAGGGTCCTTACGGAGGTAGAAAAGGGATACTCCAATTGTGAGAGGCACTTGCTTGCCACCCACTGGGCAGTAAAGAGAACTCAGATCTTTACTGGAATATCCCCCATTACACTCCTCACCCATCATACCCCGACGCAGATGCTGTTGGACGGGAGGATTAAGGACGGGACAGTGAGCAGTGCTAGAATCACTCGCTGGACCCTCCTCCTCTCCCAAATGACTTTAAAGGTCAAGGGCCTCTGCGAGCCCAGGCTCGCAGCAAATTTAATCTATCCAGGGCAGCCGCATAGATGCTCTGTGGAGGAGGTATGGGACATCAACTTTGGATTTCGGGCAGGGATACACCCCACAGGCCGCGAGATCTACGTTGATGGCTCCAGTTCAGTGTCCGCGGGTACAAGACTCACGGGCTGCGGAGTTTGGGATCCCAAGGCAGGGATTGCCTTGGCTCTTAAACTCCCATACACCCTGAGCACCCAGCAGGCGGAACTCTCGGCGGTGATGTATGTGGTCACACACCCTGAGGAATTCCCTACCCCATACACGATTTGCTCGGACAGCATGTTCACTTGCAATTCGTGTACAGAGTATCTGGCGATTTGGTCACGCCGGGGGTACACCTCTGCGGATGGGAAGCCCCTTGTGACCAAACCCCTGCTAGAAAAGATCGTGGGAGAAACCGGGGATGTATATATCCATAAGGTAAATGCCCACTCCAAAACTGAGCCACGGGGGGAAGGTAACCAACAGGCAGACCTGCTGGCAAGGGAAGGTGCTCGTACAGGTCGTCCATGGGACCCATAGGAGGCAGGCAGGATAGCAGCAGCAAGAAGCAAGCCAGGGACACAAGGGAGCGTAGGGGCGGCTGCGGCCCCGGACCTTAAAGTAGTCCAGATGCAGGATCCGGTCCTGAAGGCTGCCTTGGCTGCTATCAAAAAGGGGGAAAAGGCGGAGGGCCCATACAGTGCTGCAGATATTGCTGTGCGGGAAGGCATGTTGTTTAAAGGAGACAAATGGGTAGTGCCACCACAACACCGGAGGGAATTCCTTCAGCTGGCCCATGAGAGCCCAGGTGCGGGACACCCTGGACCGGAATCTACCTGGCAACGGGTAGAAAAGGCAGGGTGGTGGCCAGGCCTCCGGGAAGACGTCCGCGACTTCTGTGCAGGCTGTCTGGTTTGCGCTGCAAACAACCCAGACCCTCAGAAAAGGAAGGTGTCTATGGGACACATCAGGCGGGTAGAGGGACCGTGGCAGTCGATCCAGATCGACTACATCGGACCCCTACCGGCCGCCCAGGGAGGTTATAAATACTGCCTCGTCCTGGTGGATGTGTTTTCCAAGTGGGTGGAAGCCTTCCCTTGCCGAACAGCTACCGCGGTGGGGACTGCAAAAATCCTGGTGAGGGAGGTGTTCTCTCGGTGGGGTCTACCTCAAATCGTGGAGTCCGACCGGGGAAGCCACTTCACCGGCCAGGTGATGCAGGCCACCCTAAAGGTGCTGGGGATAAGAGCCAAATGGCATGTCGCCTACAACCCTCAGTCCTCAGGCCCCGTAGAACGCCTGAACCGGACCCTAAAGGAAAGGCTGCGCAAGGAGACGGGAGACTCACCGAACAATTGGGTGGAGGTCTTACCGTTGGTCCTCATGGGAATCCGGGCCAGTCAGTCAAAGAGCACAGGGTACTCACCCCATGAGCTGATGACGGGCCGGATCATGAGAACCCCAGTGCATGTGTTGGCGCCGGTTCTCACCGAAGGGCAGCTTCGAGAGGTGAACCAGGATCGCTTCATCAGAAATCTGTTTGAACAGCTTCAACAGATTTACTGGCAGGCGGCCAACAACATGGGTAAACAGCACCGTGCCAATCGGCTGCTGCTGGAACCCCGCAGTCACCATGATTGGGAGGTGGGCGACCAGGTGATGGTGAGAAGCTTCGCCCGGGTCGGGGTATTTGAACCACTGTAAATGGGACCATACAGCATAGTCGACAAGGCTAGCTCTATGGTCTATGCGGTTCGATTGCCTCGCCGGGTGAAGTGGTATCACATTAATCAGTTTGACCCCAAAAGAGGTAAAAAAACAGAGGGGACGAGCAAGGGAAGGGAATCAGGCACTGGGGGAGGAACATGCCCCGGTGGATTTGGAGGCTCCGGAGGAGGCAGCGGGCCCCGAAGCTCTACAGCCGGGGATGGTTCACTGTTCCCGTCAGGCTATTCCACCACTGGGTAGAGGTTCCCAGCCCACTAACAGAAGTCGGGAGAAAGGCTCTCCCATTAGCCAGGTCCAAGGGGAATCTGAACCCCCCATGGTGGATCAGTTGGGGCTAGCCCAAGAGGTGGAGGGGATAGCATTGCAGCCCATAACGTGGGACTCTGCACCGACAGTAAGGAGGAGTAACAGAGTGCCACAGCCCAGGGCGCCGTGGTCCCCTGTTTACTTAGCTCCCTGCCCCAGACCGAGAAGGCGAAAGACAACAGGAAGGGTGCTCTGTTGTGCTCGCAAGGGTCTCCCACCGATTATCCAGGGCTCAGGAGGGCCTTGGAGGGCAGCACAAAACTCATTAAGGGGGACTATACGAGCCCCTCAGCGGAGGGCATCCTGGTCCCCAGGGTACGGTCAGCCGAGTGGTCGACAACGCCTGTACAGTGACAGGATATAGCCTGGCCACCCGGGGACGGGTGGCGGTGTATATATTTTCCCTTTCTGTTTTGTTACTTTGTGTTGTGTGCATATGTGTTTAGGTAAGGCAGTGACGGTTGGGTACAGCATTTTTGTGTTTGGAACATGTTACCCGGGCCGAGCCTGGAGAGGTCTCTCAAGGCAAGGCCATGTTCTTCTTGCCTTTCAGATGTCAACACCTCCCTACTGGACGTTAGTGATGCTGGTATCGGTAAGGATCTGCACCGGGCACCGAGGGAACACCGAGGACTCCCTGGTTTTCGGATGCTCCGGGGGCAGAGCGCTGACAGTGACCACAGGAGAAGGGACTCTGGCGGCGGATGGCCGGGTCACCTACTCCCACGAGGGGCGATGGCCTGGGTGGTTGGGATCGAACTCCACCAAGTACTCCAACCACGAGGGCTTTACCTACGGAGAGGCCTCCATCCCCTGCCCGGAGATCACTGTGGCCACTTCCAGAATGAGAGTGACAGACTTGTATAAACAGTGGGATCGGGCCGAACCGGGCAGGCAGAGGCGTGACACTTTAAATGACATTTTCACGGGGTTTAACACCGGGGCGTCCGCCATAAACAGTTTGGATAACATGCAGTTGGCCCTCCAGATAAATGCGTTAAAGAATCAGCTGCGCAAAATCCTGGGGGACGAGAATACCGTAGTGGGATCCGCGCTCCACGACGAGGTGGCAATGACAGTTCACTTAAAAGAGATTATCTCTCGATTGGAGGCACAGGCCAGGGCTGTAAACGCCTTGATTCGGAAGGATAAAAACGCCTCCGATCAAGCCGCCCAAAATGAGGTGTGCGTGCTCTATGGGGCCTGGTTGCTGGGAGAGGGACGGAGTAACCTCGAGGATCTGAGACAGGGACAGGTCCCCTCCTGGATCAGCAACCAGCACTTAGCAGCACTGCACCCTTATGATAATGTTTTGAGTCCTTGCCAACTTCGTGTAGCGTCGGAAGCCTACCCGGTACCGGTGGACTGTGGAAAGTCAAATCATACCATCATGGGTGTGGTGGTCAGGATGTCCGTGATGGGGGCGTCCCCACTACCAGCATCCCTGTACCGAGTGGAGAATGTGAGAGTCATTCGTGGAGGGGTGCATGTTCGATTCCAAGAGGTCCCACCTTATGTCACAATGTGGGAGCACACTGTGACAGATACAGATCTCTAGGGTTGTCGGAGCAGGGGAGCACGGTAATCCTGTGCCCCCAGCACTTGAACGCTTTTGCAAGGCCACAATGCGGGTTCAGCACTGCTGGGGTAGAGCCTATCAATTGCACAATGGAGGTAATGGCCCCTAACCACATGCCTCCACAGGTAGCATATGTAGGCGATGGGACATATTGTGTCACCACAAGTGCCCAATGGTATGAACATGGACCGGGAAGATGGTGTCCAATACCGTACAGCAGCTTTTGCTTTAAACCCAGGGCAGAGGTTCAAGTGGCACACACCAGAATCACACCCATCCCTGAACCTTCCACGATTCACCTCACGGTACAAAACAACCTCAGCCACCTACAACAATATGTCGCCCATTTTGGCTATCCCATTGCCCCACTACCTGAGAAACTTACAGCCCTCTTCCAGGCAGTGGATTTGTCCCAGATTAAACCTCCAGCATGGTGGAATTTGGGGATACGGGCAGACATACCTGCATGGATCTGGGTGGGATCGCATGCCTTAGTAATCAACCAACTCCTGATTGTAGCTTATCTGCTAGTTACAAGCTGTAAGCTCAGGAGAAAAAGAAAAAGAAAGCAGTTCCTCAGGCTACTACATAGACAGGAGAGCCATTGCTAAACACTCAAGGCGTGTAAACAAAGCTTGACCGCGACACTTAGGCGGTTTTGTTATTCCCAGGGATGACTGCGTTTTCATACATGGCCCCTGGGGAGTTTGCAGGGCAGGTTTCTTTGTTTTACTGTTAAGACTGAAATGAGACTCAATGTACAATTGCTGCTGTAACCTTAAGTACATATATGTATATTGCTGTCATATATTGTAACCTGTTGGATTCTGTGTTTTGTACCGCGTTAAAAGGAATTACGATATATATCGACGGGATCAGTTTAGAGTTAAACTGGGGAAAGTTGGGCAATTTGGGAGACCTAGGATTTTCTCACCACCCTGAACTTTGACACACTCGAGTGGTGTCTGACTGTGTCAGATGGGGGATTATGTAGGGGAGGACGAAAACCCCCTCATTTTACCCAGAACGAAAAGAGCTGTGGGATCAGTCTGTGCTGTGAATTGAAACCGAGACGGTTTGACCTTGACAGAGCAATGATTGGACGGGGGAGGACACCGGAGGGCCAATGGTGAGACAGAGTCAGCCCGAAGCATGGGGCTTTCAAGCCAATGGGAGAGCACTTGCTCAAACTGTGGGACTGACTCACAGCCATTATCGGACTATTGTCTTCCCCATGTTTACATTATGGAAGGAAATTATGCAGATCTTCAGAAAACTAGGGAACCCAAAACAAACCAAGGACCTACACAATGGCTACAGGAGGCCAACCCAATTAACACCTACTCAAACCTTGTGTAGGTTAACATCAGTGGAAAAAACCCGCAATAATCTAAAACTGCTGCATTTTTCAAAATCACAAAGCCCACCAATGGGAAGAATCGATTTCAGCAGGAGAGGCGGACTGGATAATCTGGCTATAAAAAGGGGTTTCTGACGTAGTGTGTGTGCTTCCCTGCCTTCGTGATCCAACAACCAGCAAGCCTCTCGACACTGAAGGAAAACCAGTGTCCGAAGACACCGAAGATAGAAGAAACAAACCACTAGACTGCAGAAGGCACAGAAGTGAGTATAACCTCTGGTCCCCGGAACTCCCAACTCAGTTAGGCCAGGAAAGGTGGGAGGTTGGCCATTGTACTGCTAAACTTGTGTAAAGATTTTCGTTGTGTCCGTTTAGTGGGATTTAGGGGGATTGTTTTGTTGGTGTATTGCTGTTTGTTGAGATACACCTTGTCAAATAAATTGGAAACCTAAAGTTCCTCTTGGAATCACCTTGTCTCAGTTCTATTGTATTACATCTCCTGATCGTGAGTCTTATGTCAGAACAGTGTAAGGGAAGCTAGGAGCGCCTCGAAAACGCTCAACTGTGTGTCACAGGCTAGGGAAGAAGGGGTTAGGAGTGTTTGACACTCACAGGTGCCTCACAGGCTAGGCATAAGCTATGGGGACGCACGAGTCTCAAAACCCCCTTCATAAGCTGTGGACACAGTCTCTCCAGGGGTGCTCTTGCAGCACTCAGGGTACCTCACAGACCAGGCATAAGCTGTGAGGGCAGAGGCCCAGAGAGAGACACCCAAGGCACAACAACACTCCCCGAGAACCCCTTACAAGACCGAAGCAAAATAATTGTTTAAGGTCTCAGCCATTTCCACATTTCCCATTATTAAATCCCCCTTCTCATCTTCTAAGGGACCAACATTTACTTTAGTCACTCTTTTCCGTTTTATATATCTGTAAAAGCTTTTACTATCCGCTTTTATGTTTTGCGCAAGTTTACCTTCATAATCTATCTTTCCTTTCTTTATTGCTTTCTTAGTCATTCTTTGCTGTCATTTAAAATTTTCCCAATCTTCTATTTTCCCACTAACCTTGGCCACCTTATACGCATTCGTTTTTAATTTGATACTCTCCTTTATTTCCTTGGTTATCCACGGCTGGTTATCCCTTCTCTTACCACCCTTCTTTTTCACTGGAATATATTTTTGTTGAGCACTTTGAAAGAGCTCCTTAAAAGTCCTCCACTGATCCTCAATTGTGCCACCGTTTAGTCTGTGTTTCCAGTCTACTTTAGCCAACTCTGCCCTCATCCCACTGTAGTCCCCTTTGTTTAAGCATAGTACGCTCGTTTGAGACACTATTTCCTCACCCTCAATCTGTATTCAAGAGGATCTTTTACTAGGAGATCGTTTATTATTCCTGTCTCATTACACAGGACCAGATCTAAGATAGCTTGCTCCCTTGTCGGTTCTGTAACATACTGTTCTAAGAAACAATCCCATATGCATTCTAGGAATTCCTCCTCCAGGCTACCCCGTGCGATTTGATTTGACCAATCGATATGGAGGTTAAAATAGCCCATGATTACTGCTGTTCCTTTTTCACATGGCTCCATTATTCCCTTGATTATTGCCCGGCCCACCGTGAAGTTATTATTTGGGGGCCTATAAACTACGCCCAGCAGTGACTTTTTCCCCTTACTATCTCTAATCTCCATCCACAATGATTCAACATTTTGTTCATTAGAGCCAATATCGTCTCTGACAACTGCCCTGATATCATCCTTTATTAACAGAGCTACCCCACCTCCTTTCCCTTCTTGTCTATCTTTCCGAATCGTCAGATACCCCTGTATGTTTAATTCCCAGTCTTGGCCACCCTGCAACCACGTTTCTGTAATGGCCACCAAATCATACCCATTTGTAATGATTTGTGCCGTCAACTCATTTACTTTGTTTCGAATGCTGCGTGCGTTTAGGTAGAGTGTTTTAATACTAGTTTTTAAACCATGATTTTTAGTTTTGACCCCTCCTGCAGCCCCTTTATATTCAGTGGCCCTTTTTGTTTTTTGCCTTGGGTTTCTCTGCCCTCCACTTTTACTCATCTCCTTTCTGTCTTTTGCTTTTGTCTCCTTTTTGTTTCCCTCTGTCTCCCTGAATTGGTTCCCAACCCCCTGCCATATTAACTCCTCCCCAACAGCACTAGCAAACATTCCCCCTAGGACATTGGTTCCGGTCCTGCCTAGGTGCAGACCGTCTGGTTTGTACTGGTCCCACCTCCCCAGAACCGGTTCCAATGCCCCCAGGAATTTGAATCCCTCCCTGCTGCACCACTGCTCAAGCCACGTATTCATCTGCGCTATCCTGCGATTCCTACTCTGACTAGCACGTGGCACTGGTAGCAATCCTGAGATTATTACTTTTGAGGTCCTACGTTTTAATTTAGCTCCTAGCTCCCTAAATTCTTCTCGTAGGACCTCATCCCTTTTTTTACCTATATCGTTGGTACCAATGTGCACCACGACAACTGGCTGTTTGCCCTCCCTTTTCAGAATGTCCTGCACCCGCTCTGAGACATCCTTGACCCTTGCACCAGGGAGGCAACATACCATCCTGGAGTCTCGGTTGCGGCCGCAGAAATGCCTATTTATTCCCCTTACAATCAAATCCCCTATCACTATCGCTCTCCCACTCTTTTTCCTGCCCTCCTGTGCAGCAGAGCCAGCCACGGTGACATGAACTTGACTGCTGCTGCCCTCCCCTGATGAGTCATCCCCCTCAACAGTACTCAAAACGGTGTACTGTTTTGCAGGGGGATGACCGCAGGGGACCCCTGCACTCTCTTCCTTGCACTGCTCTTCCTGCTGGTCTTCCATTCCCTAGCTGACTGTGTACCCTTCACCTGCGGTAAGACCAACTCACTACAGGTGCTACTCACATCATTCTCAGCATCGTGGATGCTCCAGAGTGAATCCACCCTCAGCTCCAATTCCGCAACGCGGTCTGTCAGGAGCTGGAGGCGGATACACTTCCCACACACGTAGTCGTCAGGGACACCGGAAGTGTCCCTGAGTTCCCACATGGTACAGGAGGAGCATATCACGTGACCGAGCTCTCCTGCCATGACTTAACCCTTAGATACACTTAAATTAGCAACAACAATGCTAAAGTTTACTCACTGATATAGAAGAGAAAAAAGAAAAACTACTCACCAATCACCAGCCAATCACTTACCCCCTTGGCTGTGCCGTCACCTTTATGTTTCTTTTTACTTCTTTTTTGCCTTCTCCCTGTAGCTGCACTGGCTCGCCTCTCCATGCACCTCCTCACGCTGCTCCCGACTGCCGCCGCGTTGGGCCTTTATAGGCCTCTTGCCGACCCCGGAACTCACGCTTCAGCGACGCACCTCCTCACGCTGCATCCCAGTCATTGGCAGCGTGGATGTCCAGGTGATCTACGGCGGCGCGATGCACCAGCTACCTTTGTGGATCGTTGCTTGTGATGGTCAATGCTACTAGGAAGAAGATGGATGAAACAAATGCAAATCTGTTGGAGCTGGGAAAGCCTCCAGGCCCCAGCAATCCGCGTCCTATGCAGCCCCAAATTTGGATCCATTGCAGCACCTGAAGATCCTACCGTCCAACTTGACTGCACGGCGATGACACAGACCTCACTACCCAACGGCGAGATGATCCAACCCGAACGACCAAACCTCACCTTCTGGGCTCCAGCGGCAGGACTCCGAAGGAAGATGACCGATGCAGAAGGTAAATTCCTGGCTTCCGTGGCAGAACCTGAGGAGAAAAGGATCACCGCAGCCTATCTCGTGGAGAGAGAGAAGATGGCACCCGCACCACGAGGTGAAGCACCTGAAATCAAGATGGCTGCGACCAGAGCACGAGAGGCAGCGTTGAGGGAGCAACACGTGATGCCGAGCAGCAAACCGGATTGGGGTAAATATTGCAAGGCCCTCTTAAAGGAGACTGGCAACCCAGAACAATTAAAGAGACAGTTCCACCTCTTGAACAGCGAAGCCGGTGATACTAATGTAAGAGATGTAATTGACAAATGCAAATATCTAAATGTCCCTTTGAACAGCGATGCCGGTAGGATACATGGAAAAGATGTAATTGATGGGTATAACTATCTAAATGTAATATTGTACGGTGATGCCAGTAGCATAAAGGGAATAGATGTAACTGAGGGAAAGACATAATTGACAAATGTGATTTTGTAAAGACAACCAACAATGTCGAGTCGGGTGATTGCGATCGGAGCCAATGTAGCAATCATGTAAATGATAGAATAATGTGCTTTGCTGGGTTCAACATGTACGCCAACAAAACCAAGGGCAACCTGTCGTGGGAAGCACCCAGGTCCAGCGGGCTACCCGATCATGTAGCCTGCACCTCCAGGACCAATGTGATGCCTCAGGGAGTCTGGACACACACAGTTGAAGCATACCCACTGCAGGGCCAGCAACCAGCGGATGGCACAGGCACCACTATTGGCACCCTGCCCCAGATTGGCCCTACCTCTCTGGCCACCAGGGTCAGCACCGGGAGCAAGAGGCCAGCAACCTCCAGCCCTCTCAATGGGACCTAGGATGACCAGGCTCCCACCACCGCTGAAGGGCAGCAGGGAGACCTACACATTCTTATGGCTCTGCCCACCACTAGGCAACGGCAAAGGCCCTGAGACTCAGCCAGGTGCGCGATCCGAGCCCACCCAGCTGGCAGGGGGCGAAGCGCCGCCATCAGACAACCTGGACACAGTCCGGTTGCTCTGGAACTAGAGTCCTCACTCACCTGCACCTATACCCCAGGGGTAAGACTGTAGCACCATTTATGTACCTTACCTGTAATATGTACTTGTTCCACCACTGCTGAACCCAGTCATATAACTAATCCTATTCTTTATTCTCTGTACATGTACGCCAATGCAGATGTCGAGCCACACACATGGTCTATGTATGGGGGGAGAAATGGATGTATGTAGCCATGGACACACATGGATCACACTCAGAACCCACACAACCCCCACTACAACCTCCAACCGTCCACCGCTGACCTTTTCCCAATGTCGTGGCAATTAGGACTTGGGGATCTACAGGGAGAGAGCCATTCCCAAGCACAGACAAAGTGCAAGGGCTTTGGGCACTCAAGTCGAGGGCCAGAGCACACAATGCAAAGGCCAGTGGCACAATACTTAGGGGGGAGTGATATTGTGTATGTATATACACTGCACACTTAATGTACAGTTACATAAGATCTTTGTACTGTATCTTCACACTGTATACAATATGCCTGTACCACCAGAGGGTGCAACTGGTGGAGACCTGGAGGCCACCTGCACACTGCAGGTAACCGAGTATAAAAGGGAGCTCACCTTGCTGTACCCTCATTCAGGAGCTGCAATAAAAAGGACTAAGGTCACAACAGTTCAAGTGCAATACCTTACTTCGTGGAGACATTACTAGAATGCTTATAGACACAACAGGGTGAGACATTAAAACTTTCAAAATCTCAAACCCGACCCCAACCTGCCCACTTTCCGGTATAACGGAGGCGGCCAACCTGCACCCAGGAGACGGGCTGGCCAATTCAATATTTTAATGAGGCTGGCAGCTTCTGATTTAACCCGTTTAATCCTGGCCGGTCGGCTTTCCCAGGCCTCAGGAAACCTGGCAGCTGAAGGGAGACAAGGACAGATTCGGGGAGAATGTAAATGCTTCCCCCTGCCCCCCACCCCAGCCTGCCAAGCTCCCTCCCCCTCAGCAGACACCCCCATAAACCCCCCACACGGGTCGTGTATCAGATCCCCCTGCCCCGGGGTCGATTCCTCCCCCCCCCACCCCCGGGGTCAGGGATCGGAACCCCCCACCCCCATGCTCACAGGTAACTTACCTGAAGCCTTCACTGGAGTGCTCACCATCCGGCTGGAAACCAAGCCTATTAATAAAGCTAACTTCCAGGCAGGGAACCTGACAAAGCAAACCTACATACTCCATGGAATAAAATTAATTCAGGAAACTAATGTAAGTTTGAGCACAATTTACGGCCAGATTGCCGATTGCAACCAAAGTGGAAACTCTACCCTAATATTTATGTAATTTAAAAAA
The DNA here is from genome assembly GCF_044704955.1 of Pristiophorus japonicus. Classification (NCBI taxonomy): domain Eukaryota; kingdom Metazoa; phylum Chordata; class Chondrichthyes; family Pristiophoridae; genus Pristiophorus; species Pristiophorus japonicus. The sequence continues at coordinate 274,058,438 of NC_091980.1, read as the reverse complement.
ATGTTTCACAATGGTGAATAAATTTGGTATGCTTACACCTTGTGATTCTGAATTGTATTGATTGTATAAATGGTTATTTTAAGTTAGTGCATCAAAAACTTTGTTGTGTAAGTTATCTGGTAATGTGTGCATGCACTGCCCATGTTAAACTTTTATACCAGCAGTGTCATCTTTCTTATTAGTACTTCCGTGGATTATTTTTTCGGAACATAGGACCAGGCCATACAGCCCCTTGAGCTGGTTCTGCCACTCAATTAAATCATAGAAACATAGAAACATAGAAAATAGGTGCAGGAGTAGGCCATTCGGCCCTTCGAGCCTGCATTGCCATTCAATAAGATCATGGCTGATCATTCCCTCAGTACCCCTTCCCTGCTTTCTCTCCATACCCCTTGATCTCTTTAGCCGTAAGGGTCATATCTAACTCCCTCTTGAAAATATCCAATGAACTGGCATCAACAACTCTCTGCGGCAGGGAATTCCACAGGTTACCAACTCTCTGAGTGAAGAAGTTTCTCCTCATCTCAGTCCTAAATGGCCTACCCTTATCCTACGACTATGTCCCCTGGTTCTGGACTTCCTCAACATCGGGAACATTCTTCCCGCATCTAACCTGTCCCGTCCCGTCAGAATCTTATACGTTTCTATGAGATCCCCTCTCATCCTTCTAAACTCCAGTGAATAAAGGTCTAGTTGATTCAGTCTCTCTCATATGTCAGTTCAGCCATCCCTGGAATCAGTCTGGTGAACCTTCGCTGCACTCCCTCGATAGCAAGAACGTGCTTCCTCAGATTAGGAGATCAAAACTGAACACAATATTCCAGGTGAGGCCTCACCAAGGCCCTGTACAATTGCAGTAAGACCTCCCTGCTCCTATACTCAAATCCCCTAGCTATGAAGGCCAACATACCATTTGCCTTCTTCATCACCTGCTGTACCTGCATGCCAACTTTCAATGACTGATGAACCATGACACCCAGGTCTCGTTGCACCTCCCCTATTCCTAATCAACCGCCATTCAGATAATATTCTGCCTTCGTGTTTTTGCCCCCAAAATGGATAACCTCACATTTATCCACATTATACTGCATATGCCATGCGTTTGCCCACTCACCTATCCTGTCCAAGTCACCCTGCAGCCTCTTAACGTCCTCCTCACAGCTCAAACTGCCACCCAGTTTAGTGTCATCTGCAAACTTGGATATATTACACTCAAATGCTTCATCTAAATTGTTAATGTATATTGTAAATAGCTGGGATCCCAGCACTGAGCCCTGCGGTACCCCACTAGTCACTGCCTGCTATTCTGAAAAGGACCCGTTTATCCCGACTCTCTGCTTCCTGTCTGCCAACCAGTTCTCTTTCCATGTCAATACATTACCCCCAATACCATCTGCTTTAATTTTGCACACCAATCTCTTGTGTGGGACCTTGTCAAAAGCCTTTTGAAAGTCCAAATACACCACATCCACTGGTTCTCCCCTGTCCACTCTGCTAGTTACATGCTCAAAAAATTCCAGAAGATTCGTCAAGCATGATTTCCCTTTCATAAATCCATGCTGACTTGGACTGATCCTGTCACTGCTTTCCAAATGTGCTGCTATTTCATCTTTAATAATTGATTCCAACATTTTCCCCACTACTGATGTCAGGCTAACTGGCCTATAATTACCCGTTTTCTCTCTCCCTCCTTTTTTAAAAAGTGGGGTTACATTAGCTACTCTCCAGTCCATAGGAACTAATCCAGAGTCGATAGACTGTTGGAAAATGATCACCAATGCTTCCACTATTTCTAGGGCCACTTCCTTAAGTACTCTGGGATGCAGACAATCAGGCCCCAGGGATTTATCAGCCTTCAATCCCATCAATTTCCCGAACACAATTTCCCACCTAATAAGGATATCCTTCACTTCCTCCTCACTAGACCCATTGTCCCCGAGTACATCTGGAAGGTTATTTGTGTCTTCCTTCGTGAAGACAGAACCAAAGTATTTGTTCAATTGGTCTGCCATTTCTTTTTTTCCCATTATAAATTCACCTGAATCCAACTGCAAGGGACCTATGTTTGTCTTCATGAATCTTTTTTTCTTCATATATTTATAGAAACTTTTGCAGTCAGTTTTTATGTTCCCTGCAAACTTTCTCTCTTACTCTATTTTCCCCCTCTTAATTAAACCCATAGTCCTCCTCTGTTGAATTCTAAATTTCTCCCAGTCCTCAGGTTTGTTGCTTTTTCGAGCCAAATTATATGCCTCTTCCTTGGCTTTAATACTATCCTTAATTTCCCTTGTTAGCCACGGTTGAATCACCTTCCCCGTTTTATTTTTACTCCAGACAGGGATGTACAATTGCTGAAGTTCATCCATGTGATCTTTAAATGTTTGCCATTGCTTATCCACATCAAACCTTTAAGTATCCTTTGCCAGTCTATTCTAGCCAATTCACGCCTCATACCATCGAAGTTACCTTTCCTGAAGTTCAGGGCCCTAGTTTCCAAATTAATTGTGTCACTCTCCATCTTAATAAAGAATTCTACCATATTATGGTCACTTTTCCCCAAGGGGCCTCGCACAACAAGATTGCTAATTAGTCCTTTCTCATTACACATCACCCAGTCTAGGATGGCCAGCTCTTTAGTTGGTTCCTCGACATATTGGTCTCGAAAACCATCCCTAATACACTCCAGGAGATCTTCCTCCACCGCTTTGCTACCAGTTTGGTTAGTCCAATCAATATGTAGATTAAAGTCGCCCATGATAACTGCTGTACCTTTATTGCATGCATCCCTAATTTCTTGTTTGATGCTGTCCCCAACCTTACTACTATTGTTTGGTGGCCTGTACACAACTCCCACTAGCATTTTCTGCCCTTTGGTATCCCACAGCACCACCCATACTGATTCCACATCATCCAGGCTAATGTCCCTCCTTACTATTGTATTAATTTCCTCTTTAACCAGCAACGCCACCCCGCCTCCATTTCCTCTCTGTCTATCCTTCGAAAATGTTGAATACCTCTGGATGTTGAGTTTCCAGCCTTGGTCACCCTGGAGCCATGTCTCTGTGATGTCAATTACATCATATCCGTTAACTGCTATCTGCGCAGTTAATTCGTTCACCTTATTCCGAATACTCCTTGCATTGAGGCACAGAGCCTGCAGGCTTGTCTTTTTAACACACTTTGCTGGTTTAGAATTTTGCTGTAATGTGGCTCTTTTTGCTTTTTGCCTTGGGCTTCTCTGCCCTCCACTTTTACTTTTCTCCTTTCTATCCTTTGCTTTTGCCTCCATTTTATTTCCCTCTGTCTCCCTGCAAAGGTTCCCATCCCCCTGCCATGTTAGTTTAACTCCTCCCCAACAGCACTAGCAAACACTCCCCCTAGGACATTGGTTCCGGTCCTGTCCAGGTGCAGATCATCCGGTTTGTAGTGGTCCCACTGTTGTGTATCTGTAAAGCATGCACTCCCATGTTCCACCACCAGGGAGCGCATCCTCTGAAGTCCCAAGGGATTGCAACATCCCTTGGGAGCACTGTATATAAGCCAGCCCCTAAGGCCTGTTACTCTGGAGTGTCTTAATAAAGACTGAGGTCACTGTTACTTTAACTCTCACCTGTGTTCGGAACACAACAACTGGCGACGAGTACACGAATCCAAAGCAAAGATGCAGCAAACTGTGGGCATCCTGGAGAAGTTCTCGGAGGGTGTGGACTGAGAAGCCTATGTCGAACGGTTAGACCAGTACTTTGGAGCCAACGAGCTGGACAAAGAAGGAAGCGCTGCCAAAATGAGAGCGGTCCTCCTCACGGTCTGCGGGGCACTGACCTACAGCCTCATGAAAAATCTTCTGGCTCCCGTGAAACCCACAGATAAGTCATATGAGGAGCTGTGTACACTCGTTCAGGAGCATCTTAACCCGAGGGACAGCGTGCTGATGGTGAGGTATCGGTTCTATACGTACCAGCGATCCGAAGGTCAGAAAGTGACGAGCTACGTCACTGAGCTAAAGCGACTTACAGGACAATGTGAGTTTGATGGCTACCTGGAGCAAATGCTCAGAGACTTTTTTGTACTGGGCATTAGCCACGAGACCATCCTACGAAAACTTTTGACTGTAGAAACACCGACCCTCAGCAAGGCCATTGCGATAGCACAGGCATTTATGTCACCCAGTAATAACACCAAACAAATCTCTCCGCACACAAGTGCTAGTAATGTTCATAAATTAACTGGAACTGTGTTTGCGAGCAGAAATGTACAGGGCAGAAACCACGAGTCTGCAACTGCCAGCAGGCCTCAGGTGACGCAGGTGACTCAGCGTCCACCACAAAGGATGAATGCAAGGCAATTCACACCTTGTTGGCATTGTGGAGGCTTCCATTCAGCCTATTCATGCCGCTTCAAAGAGTATGTTTGCAAGAGCTGTGGAAAAATGGGGCACCTCCAACGAGCTTGCAGATGAGCTGCAAGCTCTGCAAAACTTGCAAACCACCACGTGGCAGAGGAAGATCGGTTCATGGTGGATCAAAGCAATTTCATGCCTCAGAGAGAGGAGGCAGATGCTGAAATACACCGGGTGCACACATTTTCGACGAAATGTCCACCTATAATGCGAAACGTAAAATTGAATGGCTTATCCCTCGCCATGGAACTGGACACTGGCGCTAGCCAATCCATCATGAGTAAAAAGATGTTTGAGAAACTGTGGTGCAACAAGGCACTCAGACCAGCCCTGAGCCCCATCCACATGAAACTGAGAACGTACACCAAAGAGTTTATTACTGTCCTGGGCAGAGCCTTGGTCAAGGTCACCGACGAGGGCACGGTGCATGAACTGCCACTCTGGATTGTCCCGAGCCATGGCCCCACACTGCTTGGAAGTAGCTGGCTGGGCAAAATCCACTGTAACTGGGATGACATCCGAGCGCTATCACATGTCGATGAGGCCTCATGTACCCAGGTTCTTAACAAATTTCCTTCCCTTTTTGAGCCAGGCTTTGGAAACTTTGGGCGAAGGTGCGGATCCACTTTGTTCCAGAGGCATGACCCATTCACCGCCAGGTGCGAGCGGTACCTCACATGATGAGGGAGAGAGTGGAACTTGAGCTGAACAGGCTGCAATGCGAGGGTATCATCTCCCCAGTGGAATTCAGCGAGTGAGCCAGCCCGATTGTTCCAGTACTCAAAAGTGAAGGCACGGTCAGGATTTGCGGCGATTATAAAGTAACTATTAATCGTTTCTCGCTACAGGACCAATACCCGCTATCTAAGGCAGACCACCTATTTGCGGTGCTGGCAGGAGGGAAGACGTTCACCAAGCTCGACCTGACTTCGGCCTACATGACACAAGAGCTGGAGGAGTCTTTGAAGGGCCTCATCTGCATCAACACGCACAAGGGGCTGTTCATCTACAATAGATGCCCGTTTGGAATTCGGTCAGCTGCAGCGATCTTCCAGAGAAACATGGAGAGCCTACTCAAGTCGGTACCACGCACGGTCGTTTTTCAGGACGACATATTGGTCATGAGTTGGGACACCGTCGAGCACCTACAAAACCTGGAGGAGGCCCTCCAGCGACTGGATCACGTAGGGCTGCAGCTGAAGAGGTCGAAATGCATCTTCATGGCAACAGAAGTGGAGCTTTTGGGGAGAAAGATCGCGTCGGACGGCATTCGGCCCACAGACGCCAAGACAGAGGCTTTCAGGAACGCGCCCAGGCCACAGAACGTCATGGAGCTGCAGTCGTTCCTGGGACTCCTCAGCTATTTTGGTAACTTCCTACCGGGGTTAAGCACCCTCTTAGAGCCCCTACATGTGTTATTGTGTAACAGTGAGAACTGGGTATGGGGAAAAAACCAAGTAATTGCCTTGAGAAAGCCAGAAACATTTTATGCTCCAACAAGCTTCTTGTATTGTATAACCCGTGTAAAAGACTCGTGCTAGCATGTGATGCGTGTTGTACGGAGTTGGGTGTGTATTACAACAAGCTAATGTTGCGGGGAAGTTGCAACCTGTCGCCTATGCTTCCAGGAGCTTGTCTAAGGCCGAGAGGGCCTACAGCATGATTGAGAAAGAGGCATTAGCGTGTTTGTTCGGGGTAAAGAAAATGCATCAGTACCTGTTTGGCCTCAAAGTTGAGCTGAAAACCGATCACAAGCCCCTCATATCCCTGTTCGCTGAAAACAAGGGGATAAATACTAATGCCTCAGCCCACATACAAAGGTGGGCACTCACGCTATCAGCTTATAACTATACCATCCACCACAGGCCAGGCACCGAGAACTGTGCGGATGCTCTCAGTCGGCTACCATTGCCCACCACGGGGGTAGAAATGGCGCAGCCTGCAAACTTGTTGATGGTGGCGCAGCCCGCAGACTTGTTGATGGTCATGGAAGCGTTTGAAAATGATAAATCACCAGTCATGGCCCGCCAGATTAGGACTTGGACCAGCCAACATCCTCTGCTGTCCCTAGTAAAAAACTGTGTACTACATGGGAGCTGGGCCAGCATTCCAGTTGCAATGCAACAGCTAATCAAGCCGTTCCAGCGGCGAAAGGATGAGCTGTCCATTCAGGCAGACTGCCTGTTGTGGGGTAACCACGTAGTGCTACCCAAAAAGGGCAGGGAGACGTTCATCTCGGATCTCCACGGCACACACCCAGGTATAGTAATGATGAAAGCGATAGCCAGATCCCACGTGTGGTGGCCCGGTGTCGACTCTGACTTAGAGTCCTGTGTACGGCAATGCAGTGTATGTGCTCAGTTGAGCAACGCTCCCAGAGAGGCACCACTAAGTTTGTGGTTCTGGCCCTCCGGACCATGGTCGAGGATCCGTCGACTATGCGGACCCGTTTCTCAGTAAAATGTTCCTGGTGGTGGTGGATGCTTTTTCAAAGTGGATTGAATGTGAAATAATGTCGGGAAGCACCACCACCGCCACCATTGAAAGCCTGTGGGCTATGTTTGCCACCCACAGCCTGCCTGACATACTGGTCAGTGACAACGGACCATGTTTCACCAGTGCTGAATTTAAAGAATTCATGACCCGCAATGGGATCAAACATGTCTCCTCGGCCCCGTTTCATGATAATAGGGGAGGGTGCGTGGTGGGAGGGGAAACTGGAAAATACATGGGGCTATATTTTACATTTTTACGCTTATCGCCCAAAAGTGGGCATTATTTCCGACATGGGCGGTAAAAATGGGTTTTCATATCGCCGGCTTCTTGTCCATTCTCAAAGCATCTAGTCTCCATTTTTGAAATTGGGTGTTACCGCGAGCGATAGGAAATGGGCGGTAGCATTAATTCTCACTGACCTTCTGCTGTAAAGTGTCGCCGTCCTTAGCAACTCAATTCCCGCGATTCAGGAGGTCAGGGGTCATCATGACATGCGCAGAAGAGGAGACAGAGAGAAAGGGATCTGAGAGGGACTGAAGGCGTGCATGGGTGTCGTGTGGCTGCTTTGAAAGGAAGGAGGGAGACTTTGGAGCTTTACAGCAAATAGGGAAACAAAAATTAGCTGTTACCAGCCACATATTTGTCCAAATTTGGCCTATAATGGAGGGAGAGGAGGAGGCATCACAACACGCTGTGGAGACTGATGCTGGAGAGAGCAGTGAGGTGGGAGAGGAGCATATTGGAGGGCGCAAAAGAGTGAGGAGGTTCTCAGATGAGGCAAATGCCTCCCTCCTGCAGGAGGTCGAGTTACACTGGGTGATTTGACACAGGGAGGGCGTGGGAAGCCCACCCCAAAGGCCTACCAGAAGATAAGGACCAAGATAACAGAGGTGGTCTCGTCAGCGACCCATGAGGTACGTGAGGGCAACCAATGCCGCAAACGTGGGATCCGCAAGAGTAAGTATTACATTTATTTACATGTACTCATGTATTTATATAATTTGATTTGTAAGAGTCATGAGTGACTATCAGCAGATGTGAGGTATTCCACTTTTACCGGGAATGTTTTACTCAAAGTTTGCGGTCACACTGCACGTCTTTAGGTAAATAATGATAATTATCACAATAAGCATGATTATATCTGTCGGTTATGTGTTGTATCAGTGTCTGTGACAGTACCTAGCAATGATATCACGCAATGATCTAATGCCATGTCGTCCTGTCACCTTTTACAAAAGAAGCTATCGATGATGAGGTCTGTGCAGAGGCGAACAGTTGGGGGGCCACCAATCCCCAGCGACATCACTGACATGGAGGAGCGGGTGCTCGCAGTCGTGCGGAAGCACACCCGGACAGCCACGGAAGCATCTGCAGACCCTGAAGTGATGCCACTTGAGTAAAGCTTACACCATTGTGTGATGTAAAGTCAATAGATGCCATAACCCACTCATATCCAAACAATCATATATGATAGATGTACGGGGGTGGTCCCGGGGGTCAGGTTCACCTCTGACCTACTTGAGCGGTTCGAATCGCTCCCACACCCTTGGGTTCTAGACTTTATTTCAGACAAGAAAGTACAATGTCAAACTTATAATCACTCTAAATAAAGAACAATACATTACACATTCAAAGGGGGTTACAGTAAAATGACACCTCCCACCTCCCAATACCTAATCCTAGCTAAGTTAGACTCCAGGGCAGGCAGGGACTATGCTTACCAATCCTTTCTGGTTAGTTAGCGGTAGTTTGCGATTTCGGGGTTCGTTGAATTCTGTCGGTTCTGCTCGCCATACCCCGAATGTTGGAGAAGACTTCTTATTGCGCAATCTTCAGTTGGGTTGAGTCCGCTGATGCAGTAAGGCGCATTTTGGATCTATGGGGTAAGTACCCGCTTTCCTTCATTAGAAATAGGTTCAAAGTCTCTTTAGGTAATGTTTTCACCTGTTGGTAGTCAGGACTTAGATTGTAGAGTGGAAACTTTTCGATTCTTCGGTTTCTTCCTTGTGGAGTTTCGTTTCGAAATTGGTCGTTCGCAGTGATTTTTTGATGGTACCACGTTGGCTTTGGTTGGTTGCTGCCGCGATGGTGATGTTCTTCCTTCCTTTTGGATTTCAGGACTTCGAAGCTGGAGAAGTTAGTTTTCAACTGTCGCGTTGGTTTCTCTCCCTTCTTGATGGCCTAGTCGCAGTATGGCCCCTGGTGTAGTATGGCAATACCCTTCATTAAAACAGGGGGCCAGTTATACGGTTTGAGTTGTCCTAACCTTCGCGCCAAATCAGTCCAGAATTCTTTGTTTAATTTTGGCGGGCTTGACATTTCTTTGTAATATTTTGGCGGGCTCGTTAAAAGTTAATATGTCTTGGGTGGGTTGCTCTTCTAAATCTGTTTCCTAATGGAAATATTAGCTTGGTAATCGCAATGTCCTTTTGTGCTTGGTTTTTGCATACAGGCTGTAGTGGACCCTTCGTTCTTATTCATGTTGAAGATGGCTTTTCTCAGTTTAGTTTGATGGCTGGCCATCTCTGAGTTATTGTTAGTAATGTTAATGCCTCTTGTGGAGAAGGGTTTTCGAATATCCATTTCTCCAGACAATTTACCTTAGTCCCAACACCCAGACAGTTCCAATAATCAAGTTGGCTCCTTTTAGTTCCTTAGGCCCGCCCACAGACTTGAATTTGTCTTGTAAAAGTCCACAATTCGATTAAAGTTCGTAGTTTCTCCCATAAGCATTTTAGGATTTCAGACTTTCCGGTAGATAGTCCGAAATTAAATGTCCTATCCAATGAGCCCAAACACTGGGGGGGGGGGGGTTGTTCCCATGAATTTTGACCTTTCAGTCCCCCCTGTGACATTCTACACACTTGAGTGTCAGGCATGGTAAGCAAAATTCCTGATCCCGAGTGTCAACTTTCCCCGCATTTATACCAGCTAAACATTAACGTGCATCCCCCTTTGAAATGCAATGCAATTTACAGGTGAATACAATTACTACAATTCGGTTACAGCATAGAGGGGGTCCGATGCCCCTCCTTTACTCTGTTTTCACAGTAAAATAACGGTATAGAGTCAAACACAACTTTAAGTACAGTAAAAAAAATAAAAGGTACATCGTTAAACAGATATTTAAGTAACGCTCTTACAACACTCGATATTTGCGTTTTACAGCATTTAAAATCAAACACAAATTAAACATGGTCGTATGGTGTCACCCCTCCCTGCGCGATTCCAAAGTTCGGCCAAGGAGCGTACAGCACCCTTTGGTGCCTGACATGACGGCCTCTGCGTTTCACTCGGCAAGTGAGACACCATAAGTAAAGAATAGTTGCGAGTTGACAGATAACTAAAGTGTGGGAAGCGATTCGGATCCAGACTGGGATTTCTATATTTCTGAAAAGGTCCCACCAAGGCGGAATTGTGATCTCGAGAATCTTTCTCCCTATCTCAGTTGTTTTCTGTTCTCGAGTGTAGAAGTGTTTTTGTGAGATAATTACAGCTTTTAGCAGAGCGGTAAGATGTTCGGGTAGAGGGGGAATTGCATAACCAAAATGTACAACATAATCCTGCAGGTTTGTGATGTTTTCTCTCACAGTGAGGTGGACAGTGGAGGGTTCAGGAATGGGGACAATCCGTTCTTGGGCCACTTGAACTGGTGCCTCAGGTTTGAAGCAAAAACTGGTGTCACTTACCGGACACCAGAAGTGTCCATGGTGGTAGTGGGGTGCACTGGTGGTGACACAATATGTCCCAGCCCCTATGTATGCTACCTGTGGAGGGGCATGGTCTTGTGTCATCACCTCCATGGTGCAGTTAATAGGCTGTGCGCCAGCAGCTTTAAACCCACACTGTGACTTTGAATGGGCACTCAAGTACTGGGGACACAGTATTACGTGTGCACCCCGGTTCTGGCACCCGAAGAGGTCAGTACCTGTTACAGCGTGCTCCCACTTTATAACATAGGGTGGGATCGCTGCAAAACGAATGTGTGCACCTCCCTGAATAACTCCAATGTTCTCCACCCGGTATACCGGTGCGAGTCAGGCTGTCCCACCCATGACCGGCATCCTTAGTACGATTCCCATAACGGTGTGGTTAGATTTCCCACAGTCTACTGGGACAGGGTAGGCTTCAGAGGCCAGGCGGAGCTGGCACCGGCTTAGTGAATTGCTATACAGGTGGAGGGCTGCGAGGTGTTTGTTACTGATCCAGGAGGGGACTAAAACCTTGTTTTAAATCCTCCAGGTTGTTGCGGCCCTCGCCCAACAACCATGCCCCATACAGTACGCACACCTCATTCTGTGCAGCCTGGTCAGAAGCATTTCTATCCTCCTGTATGAGTGCATTCACTGTCTGTGCATGTTTTTCCAGCTCAGCCACTATTTCTTTTAAATGGACAGTCATAGTCTCGTATAGTTCTGAGCCTACTATGGTGTTCTCTTGTTTCAGGATTTTCCTCAATTGCTTCTTTAAACCGTTTACCTGTGTTTGCAGTTCTATGTCATCTAGCCTATTTATTACAGAGGATCCTGTATTGTAGGCAGTGAAAACGTCGTTTATGATTATGTAACACTGTAACACTGACTCGGGCAGCGACAATCCATATCTAGGGGCATGGAGCTGAGGCCTCCCCGTAGGTAAACCCTTCCTGGCTGGAGTAGTGGGTGGAATTAGATCCCAGCCACCCTGGCCATCTTCCCTCGTGGGCGTAAACGGCGAGTTCTTCCACACCCAGTGTGCCGCCCTCTGCAGTCACGATCGGTGCTCCCTCTCCTGAGCATCCATAAATGAGGGATTCTTCCACGTCTCCTCGGCCACCGCTGCTCATCCTTATCAAGGCGAGCAGGAACAGGACCCTTCTTATGTTGTTCTCTTCCCCGTAGGGGCACAAAAACAGATTGTCCAGCCCTGAGAAAGCTTTCTGGCTAGACAAAAATGCCCGAGTTCCAATTTGGGCTCATTTCTTCTCAGGCACACAATACAGTCTTTAATCGACTGTCTGTCTTATTCAGTTCCTTGTGGACTGATGTCCGCTTCTAACTTTTATCTCACAGCCGTTTTGCTTGTTATCTCACAGGTGCTTCCCTTAATAGTTATACCGGTAGATTCTTCTTACTCCCGGGTATTACCCGGCCTGTGCCTCTTTTTTTAAATAGCTGCACAGGTAGATTCTTTTCCTTACCCCAGTAACTAATACATATATCACTATCATTACATAGATGATCTTACACTACTCTAAATTACTCACTAGACATTCTTAAATTCACATTGTCCTATATATGTACATCTGCCACCTGACTCTGGGTGGCCAGGTTAATTCCTGCCTTCTTTCTTTCTTCTTTGGCCTCTGGATGTCCAGTGGGGCTGGTAGTAAGACGGAGTGTCCTGACCGGAGGTGGGTTCGAGTCCCACACTAGTGGGGAAATGTTCCCTCCTTTTCTGCAGCACACCGCTCCTTTGGGGGTGGCTGCCCAGTGCGTTTCATCTCCTAGGGGTTCTGCCTGGTCGAGGGCTGCAGGCTGGGGTTTCCCACTTGGTGGCTGGTCCACCGCTATCTCTTCTGGAGATCCCTCATTGCCCGAGGCTACCAGCTGGGTGACCCTGCTCGTGGGCTGGTCTCTGACCTTAGGTATCCTTTTGCGGCTGGTCCCTCTCCTGGGGCTGAACCATTTAAATTGGAGCGCTGGTGACCACGGTGTCTTTGGCCGTGGTGTGCGGGGAGTCCTTCTAAAGGCTCCGGCTACTGGGGGTGAGTCCGAGTCCCAAACGATTGGGGGGCACAGCTCCTCCTGTAACACAGTTCACCGCCCCTCTAGGTACAGTCTGTGGGTCTGCCACGTCCCCTGTGGGATTTCCACAGTCGGGGGCTGTTGGCTGGGGGTCCCTGTCTTTAGTACGGTTTACAGTTTTGGGCTGTCCCTTACGTTTTGCTGCTGTCACTGGGTTGAAAAGTTTGCACTGATTTATGTGGAACCACTTTGTTCGACGGGGCAATTTTATGGCATAGACCATGGGGCTTGTCTTGTCAACAATGTGGTACGGTCCCATGTACAGTGCCTCAAAGACCCCTACTCTAGCGTAGTTCCTCACCATAACCTGCTCCCCTATCTCCCACTCGTGGTGCTTGCGGAGTTCTAACAGCAGTCGGTTGCTCCGATGCTGTTTTCCCATGTTGTTAGCAGCCTGCCAGTGAATCTGTTTAAGGTGTTCAAACAGATTCCTGACAAAGCTGTCCCGGTTCACTTCCCTAAGCTGATCTTCCGTGAGTACCGGGGCTAACACATGGGTGGGGGTTCGCATGGCTCTGCCGGTCATGAGCTCGTATGGGGAGTACCCCGTGCTCTTTGATTGGCTGGCCTGGATCCTCATGAGGACCAGTGGTAGGACCTCTACCCACCCTTTGGGTGAGTCCCCAGTTTCTTTGCGCAGCCTTTCTTTGATGGTACGGTTTAAATGCACCATCAGGCCCGGATGACTGCGGGTTGTGGGCGACATGCCATTTCCCTTTGATGCTGAGTACCTAAGGGTCTCCTGCATCACCTGCCCGGTGAAGTGACTACCTTGGCCGGACTCCACATATTGTGGCAGTCCCCATCGGGAGAACACTTCTCTGACCAGGATCCTGGCTGTTCCCAGGGCAGTGGAGGTTCGGCATGGGAAGGCTTCCAATTTGGTGAATATATCTACAAATACTAGGCAGTACTTGTAGCCTCCCTGGGCAGTGGGTAGGGGCCCGATGTAATCGATCTGGATCGACTGCCAGGGTCCCTCTACCCTCCTGATATGTCCCATGGACACCTTTCTTTTCTGGAGGTCGGGGTTGTTGGCTGCGCACACCAGACAGCTAGCACTGAACTCGCGGACATCTTCCCTGAGTCCTGGCCACCACCCTGCCTGTTCCACTCGTTGCCAAGTGGTCTCAGGTCCGGGGTGTCCTGCTCCTGGACCCTCGTGGGCCAGCTGGAGAAATTCTCTCCGGTGTTGTTGTGGTACTACCCATTGTTCCCCCTGAACAGCATGCCTTCTTTAATGGCAATTGCTGTGGTGCCTTATGGGCCGTCTACCCTTTCCCCTTTAACAAGCGTGTTCAGGACAGTTTTGAGGATGGGAGCTTGGGTCTAAACCGCTTTTAGGTCCATGGGAAAAGCTGCCCCTGCCCTCCCTGTTATCCCAAACCTGCTCCTGACTGCTGCAATGGGGTCTGGGTTGTATGGGTCCCAGGGCTTGCCCGTGCGAGCACCTTGCTTGGCCAACATGTCAGTCTGCTGGTTTTCCTCGCTACGGGGTTCTGAAGTGGAATGTACCTTCACTTTATGCATGTGAATATTCCCTTCTCCCCTACGGCTGTCATGATCTTTTCCAGTAAGGGATTAATTGCCAGGGGTCTCCCGTCTGTGGATATGTATCCGTGGCGGGACCAGATAGCCAGGTACTCCGTACACGAATTGCATGTGAACATCCTGTCCAAGCAAACTGTGTATGAGATAGGGAATTCTTCGGGGTGTGTGACTACGTACACCACCGCAGACAGTTCAGCGTGCTCGCCGCTCATACTGCTGGGGAGTTTAATCGCCAGGGCAATGCCTGCCTCTGGGTCATAAACTCCGCAGCCTGTGAGTCGTTCATCTGCAGATACCGTGCTTGAACCATCCACATAGATCTCTCCACCTGTGGGGTGTAACCCAGCCCGAAAGCCTATGTCAATTTCCCATACCCCATCTACGGAACACCGGTGGGCTGTCCCTGGATAAATCATGTTGGCTGAGAGTCTTGGCTCGCAGGGACCCTTTACCCTTAGGTCCATTTGGGAGAGGAGCAGGGTCCAGCGAGCAATGCGAGCGCTGCTCACTGTCCCGTTCTTGATTCTCCCATCCAGGAGCATTTGGGTGGGCGTATGGTGGGTATGGAGTGTATAGGGGACCCCCCTGTGAAGATCAGTGATCTTTTCACAGCCCAGTGAGTGGCTAGGAGGTACCGCTCACAGTTGGAGTATCCCTTTTCCACATCCGTGAGTATCCTGGAGGAGTAGACCACTGGTCTCAGTCGGCCGTGCCGCTCTTGGAGCAGTACTGCACTCAGGCTGTCCCTACTGGCTGCTACCTCCAGGAAAAACTCTTTACCCCCATCGATAGCCCCTAGAGCTGGCGTGGTCTGCTGGTCTTTCTTGAGTTGGATAAATGCTGCCTCGCAACCTTTGTCCCATTCACACTCCACTCCCTTGTGTAGGAGTCGGAGCAGAGGGGCTGCGGTGGCTGCATAATCCTCAATGAAATATCTATAGTGCCCGGTTAGCCCTAGAAAAGATCTTACTCCTGTTACTGTGTTGGGGGCGGGTAACTTCTGCACTGCTTCCCTTCTAGCTTTGTCAATGGCCCTTTCCCCAAAGCGCACAGCCAATCCCAGGAATTTTACTTCCTTCAGGCCGATCTGTGCCTTCTTGGGGTTTACTTTAAACGCTTCTTCTTTCAGCAGCTCCAGCAGTTCAGCCAGCAGTGGGCCATGCTCCTCCCCCACATCGGTGAACAGGAGCAGGTCATCCACATACTGTACGAGCTGCTGGGGTCTGCTGAAGTTCTTTAAACAGTTGGCCATACAATGATGGATAATACTGGGGCTGTTGTGGAAGCTCTGAGGGAGACAGTTCCAAGTGTATTGCTGTCCTTTAAAGGTAAAAGCAAACTTGTACTGATCTTCCCTTCTTAAAGGTATGGACCAGAACCCGTTAGAAATATCCAGCACCGTGAAGGTGGTCGTGGAGGCTGGGATACTTCCAATGAGGTCGGCAACAGCAACAACGGTGTGTGCACAGGCGGAGATGTTATGGTTGAGTACTTGATAGTCCACCGTGGCTCTCCAGGAGTTGTCCGGTTTATTAGCCGGCCACAATGGAGAGTTCACATGGGTAGCTATTGGTCTCAATACCCCCTGTTTAACCAGCGAACCCAAGGCTGTTTCCATGTCTGCCTTCGCCTCCCTGGGGAAGTTGTACTGTTTCTGTGATCGGGTCATGGGGTCTCCATCTATGCTAACCTCAACCCCGTTTATTCTCCCACAGTCATGCTTGTGAGTTGCAAAAGCTGCAAGGTTTTTCCTCGCATATTCTTGGTCGTCTATCGGAGTGTTACCGACCAGTGATTCAAGGTAGTAACCCTCCTTTGGTTTCATGGTGCACACTGTCCCTTTACCCTGTTTTTCTGGGATAACCATCACCTCACTCTCCTGTCCCGTACAGACTGACCCTTAAAGACAGTGGTTTCTTAAATTCACTCGGATCCCATGGCCTAGGATGAAGTTAGCCCCCAGGATCCCTCTCCCTTCCTGTTCCCACTTCATCAGGACACAAGTCCACTTAGTGTGGAGGGTACCTAAATGAATGGAGAGCGGAACGGAGAATGAGCCAGTCTGTTCAGTGCCTGTGAAACCCACCAAGCTGGAGGGGATCCTGCTAGACAGAGGTGAGGCAGCGGGGTTAGCTGCATAGACAAGGGTGCTTGAGGCACCGGTGTCCAGCAGGTAAGTCCCTTTCACCTTTTCCACCTCCATCTGAACGGTTGGTCTCCCCAATGCATTATACTTGAGGGAACACAGGTGGACAGGCTGAGCCTGTCCTAGTCACGGTTTTGGTTGGGAGAGGGCAGATGGGCTGGAGAACTCTTTCTTGTGCTTCTCTTCCAAGGATTTCTGCTATCCTTTCTCCAGTGCCCACTTTTGAGGATATAACGAGCATGGTGGATAGAGGTGTACCGATGGATGTGGTGTATTTAGATTTCCAAAAGGCATTCGATAAGGTGCCACACAAAAGGTTACTGCAGAAGATAAAGGTACGCGGAGTCAGAGGAAATGTATTAGCATGGATCGAGAATTGGCTGGCTAACAGAAAGCAGAGAGTCGGGATAAATGGGTCGGTTTCGGGTTGGAAATCGGTGGTTAGTGGTGTGCCACAGGGATCGGTGCTGGGACCACAACTGTTTACAATATACATAGATGACCTGGAAGAGGGGACAGAGTGTAGTGTAACAAAATTTGCAGATGACACAAAGATTAGTGGGAAAGCGGGTTGTGTAGAGGACACAGAAAGGCTGCAAAGAGATTTAGATAGGTTAAGCGAATGGACTAAGGTTTGGCAGATGGAATACAATGTCAGAAAGTGTGAGGTCATCCACCTTGGGAAAAAAAAAAGTAAAAGGGAATATTATTTGAATGGGGAGAAATTACAACATGCTGCGGTGCAGAGGGACCTGGGGGTCCTTGTGCATGAATCCCAAAAAGTTAGTTTGCAGGTGCAGCAGGTAATCAGGAAGGCGAATGGAATGTTGGCCTTCATTGCGAGAGGGATGGAGTACAAAAGCAGGGAGATCCTGCTGCAACTGTATAGGGTATTGGTGAGGCCGCACCTGGAGTACTGCGTGCAGTTTTGGTCACCTTACTTAAGGAAGAATATACTAGCTTTGGAGGGGGTACAGGGACAATTCACTAGGCTGATTCCGGAGATGAGGGGGTTACCTTATGATGATAGATTGAGTAGACTGGGTCTTTACTCATTGGAGTTCAGAAGGATGAGGGGTGATCTTATAGAAACATTTAAAATAATGAAAGGGATAGACAAGATAGAGGCAGAGAAGTTGTTTCCACTGGTCGGGGAGACTAGTAGGGGACACAGCCTCAAAATAAGGGGGAGCCAATTTAAAACCGAGTTGAGAAGGAATTTCTTCTCCCAGAGGGTTGTGAATCTGTGGAATTCTCTGCCCAAGGAAGCAGTTGAGGCTAGCTCATTGAATGTATTCAAGTCACAGATAGATAGATTTTTAACCAATAAGGGAATTAAGGGTTACGGGGAGCGGGCGGGTAAGTGGAGCTGAGTCCACGGCCAGATCAGCCATGATCTTGTTGAATGGCGGAGCAGGCTCGAGGGGCTAGATGGCCTACTTCTGTTCCTAATTCTTATGTTCTTATGTTCTTATGTTATTCCGCACCCGAAGCAGGTATGTTTTGTATCGGAGGGGTTTCCCCCCTCGTGGCGCCATTCCCTCTTATCCTGGCTAGGTCTGATTTCATGGACCCTTCCCTTTTGTGGGTGCTCTTCTGTCTATCTGCCGTTCCGGTAAGCTAGTGTCAGTTGCCTAAGCGCTCCCTGTTCCATGGTTTGGGGATCTCTTGGGTTGAACCAGGCCTCAGCCTTGGCTCTTATTTGGGGTAAACCGTTAGCCACTAGGCTTCAGAGCCAGTGGGCTAACTCGTCCTGGCTGAAGAGATTTTGGTTAAGGTCCCCACCACAGGCGCTCTGGTACACAGGCCATAGTCAGTCTGCGAAAGCCTGTGGGGTTTCCGCTGTGAGCTGCACCGTTTTCTCTACTCTGGAGAAGTGACTCCCGTCATTGCAGCCCATGGCTTCTAAAATGTCTTTCTGGATGGCAGCAAATGTTCTCGTCTCCTTTTTTCTCTCAGTAGAGAGGGACTGGTACAGCTTGCTGTCCAGGGATAGGAGGAGCATCTTTGCCATTTCTGCATCATCACACCCATTAATATCCCCTGCCTGTTCCACCTCTATAAAGTGAACCAAGGGGTCTCCCTTTGGAGTTAGCTCTCTCAGGTGGCTTATCATTGCTCTAAGCTGTTGGGGAGTGTGGGGAACCACGAACTAGCTTTCCAGGGGCCCTTGACCCCCGCCACTGGTGGGCGGGCCAAACTTCTGTTGCCGGACCGGGCACATTGGCCCTGGTTCTAGCTCTCCCTGTTCTGGCTCGCACACCCCTCCTCCCTGCTGCCAGACCGATCGGCGCCACAGCGGGTGATGGTTCGCTATCCCTATCTGCCTCACAACTCTTTCACCCCTCTTGCTGCTGAACCGGTACCACAGGTGGTGGTCGAACAGTTTCTTCCTTCTTTTCCAGGTTTACCTGGGGCGTACCCGGGCCTATGAGGCATATCATGCCCCATTGCCTTGGACAGAGCAATGTTTAAACTTTTGATTTGCTGCTGGCAGGGACTGTGGTCTCTTGATTCAAACCCATTAGTGCTAGCTACTTTATACGCTGCCTGCACATCTTTTAATTTTTCCTGGAGCTCTTTTACTTGTAGGGTGAGGCGAGTGCTTTCCTCCTACAGCAACTTTTCATCATTTTTGGCCTCGGTAACCTGACATTGAAAATAGTCCTGACTGTTTTTAAACCTTTCCATTAGCTGGGTTTTTTCCTCTTTTAGCTTATGGAGTTCTCCCCATAACCTCTCTTCTGTCATAGCCCTTTCTTGGTGAGCCTCTGCGCATTCCCATAGTTCTGCCTGTAGTGAACCATTGGTTTTGTCTAGGATTTGGACCTGTCGCTGTAGACAGACCAATCAAATTGCCTTCTCTACTGCTTCTTTGTGATCCTTGCTTGCTGTCCACTGGGCTGCAGCGTCAGCTGGACGCTCAGCGCGCAATAGACCAAGCACCCATTCTTTAGTGACATTGACCTTCTTATACACATAGAAGGAAATCGTCTCTTCCATCATGGTTCTTTACCCCAAACCAGCACTCTCCGCATCACACCTCTTGTACCAGAGTCCTGCCACTATCGCCATTTTGTAAGGGGATGGTCCCGGAGGTCAGGTTCACCTCTGACATACTTTAGCGGTTCGAATCGCTCCCACACCCTTGGGTTCTAGACTTTGGATTTATTTGGGGGTTGTGATAAAGTGCAAAGGACAACTGGTTTGATGCAAAATAACTTTGATTTTATTACAGACAAGAAAGTACAATGTCAAACTTATAATCACTCTAATAAAGAACAATACATTACACATTCAAAGGGGGTTACAGTAAAATTACACCTCCCACCTCCCAATACCTAATCCTAGCTAGGTTAGACTCCAGGGCAGGCAGGGACTATGCTTACCAATCTTTTCTGGTCAGTTAGCGGTCGTTCGCAATTTCCGGGTTCGTTGGATTCTGTAGGTTCTGCTTGCCATACCCCGAACGTCGAAGAAGACTTTTTACTGTGCAATCATCAGTTGGGTTGAGTCCGTTGATGCGGTAAGGTGCATTTTGGATCTATGGGGTAAGTACCCGGTTTCCTTCATTAGAAATAGGTTCAAAGTCTCTTTAGGTAATGTTTTCACCTGTTGGTAGTCAGGCCTTAGATTGTAGAGTGGAAACTTTTCGATTCTTCGGTTTCTACCTTGTGGAGTTTCGTTTCGAAATTGGTCGATCGTGGTGATTTTTTTGTGGTACCACGTTAGCTTTGGTTGGTCGCTGCCGCGATGGTGATGTTCTTCCTTCCTTTTGGACTTCAGGACTTCGAGGCTGGAGAAGTTAGTTTTCAACTGTTGCGTTGGTTTCTCTCCCTTCTTGATGGCCTAGTCACAGTATGGCCTCTGGTGTAGTATGGCAATACCCTTCATTAAAACAGGGGGGCAGTTATATGGTTTGAGTTGTCCTAATCTTTGCGCCAAATCAGTCCAGAATTCTTTGTTTAATTTTGGCGGGCTTGACATTTCTTTGTAATATTTTGGTGGGCTCGTTAAAAGTTAATATGTCTTGGGTGGGTTGCTCTTCTAAATCTGTTTCCTGATGGAAATATTAGCTTGGTAATTGCAATGTCCTTTTGTGCTTGTTTTTTGCATACAGGCTGCCCTTTGTGCTTATTCATGTTGAAGATGGCTTTTCTCAGTTTAGTTTGATGGCTGGCCATCTCTGAGTTATTGTTGTAAAGTTAATGCCTCTTGTGGAGAAGGGTTTTCGAATGTCTATTTCTCTAGACAATTTTACCTTAGTCCCAACACCCAGACAGTTCCAATAATCAAGTTGACTCCTTTTAGTTCCTTAGGCCCGCCCACAGACTTGAATTTGTCTTATAAAAGTCCACAATTCGATTAAAGTTCGTAGTTTCTCCCATAAGCATTTTAGAATTTCAGACTTTCCGGTAGATAGGCCCAAATTAAATTTCCTTTCCAATGAGCCCAAACACTGGGGGGGAGGAGGGTTCCCGTGAATTTTGACCTTTCAGTCCCCCCTGTGACACTCTACACACTTGAGTGTCAGGCAAGGTAAGCAAAATTCCTGATCCCGAGAGTTAACCTTCTCTGCATTTATACCAGCTAAACATTAACGTGCATCCCCCTTTGAAATGCAATGCAATTTACAGGCGAATACTGGGGAATTTTGACCTTTCATCGATGATTTCTAAAATTGTCCTAGAAATAATGCTAGCTAATGAAAATTATTGGAATGCAAATTTGTTGCTGGTCATGAAATGTGATGTCTGTGATGATTTTGATAGCGGTGGTGCTTTTGTCGTGCATATGCTGTGTGTTGCGCTGGACTCACCTTATGACCTTAGCACCCCCTTCTCCTCTAATAACCTCATTTGTGTTTTTCAGCTTAGCCAGCAGCGCGGCCCCAGGCAAGACCACAGAGGCCAGAAGGTGGGGGTGCGGGGCTGGACTCTCTGGATGAACCTACATCTGGTGCTGAGGAGCTCCGATTCTTGCCCCCTCAGCATCCCCCGTTCCCATACCCATGCAACCACCGCATCTGCCTTCATCCACCCCAATGAGGCACCGCCTAAGGAGCTCCTCGGCCAGGTGCCATGGAGCGAGGAGGGGAAGGGGTAGAGGTGGGGAGAAGAAGGGGAGGGGGGAAAGGAAAGTGAGGTGCATGACCGCAGGTGATGGCGGTGTTATATCTCCATCTTGGTGTATGAAATTTGTTGTAATGTATGGGGGAAGGGGACCACCCTCCTGCTTTGCCTTTGTATTCTGTATTGCTGAACATGTTGAACATTTGATTGATGTCAATGGTGGAAAAAGTGGGATGTGGGCAGGGGTTGGGTGTTTTTACCTGTGATACTTAATCATTTCAGACCAATGTTGGTATAACATTTTTTTTATTAAACATAACCTTGTTGCGCATTGTCTCAGATAGCTGGACCGTTACACACTGGTGATACCTTAACAAGAAAGGGTTAAATAAACCTTTACTTCAATCAACGTAAACTTTAACTGACCCCAAGGTGATGGGCACCATTGATGTCTGAGCTGCACACACACGGCAGTGTGTCAGCATTGTCACTCACGGCAACGTTCTTTCAGGCAAATCGTTCAGATATCAGCTCCTCACGTAAGAGTATTGCAGCTATATAGCCACCATGGGCCCTTTCTTGCGGTTTGGAAGGGGCCATGGGCATGGTTGCATAGCCAGCCTGACTGTCTGGCCCTAGGTCAGTCTCCAGCCCCTCATCATCCTCTTCCTCTCTCCCCTGAGGTGGAGCATCAGTCCCTTCTGGCAATTCTTGACCCCTCCTGATAGCCTGAGGCTTTGCCTGAAAGAAAGTGCTATTGCCTGAGGCTTTGTCTGAAAGAAAGTGCTATCTCTTTACATGCATTGCTTTCTCGCTTCTCGGCCTTTTGGCTAAGATCGAGTGTAGTATCTGTTGATTGGGCATTCATATGCAAATTGACTGATTGCAGAAATTCGTTTTTTCCAGTTTTGCTGGCTCTGACCTTTGGCTTGAGCCAAGTGCCAATTGGAGAGAAGAGGAAAATCTGCATGTCGACCGACCATTCGGCGGGCCCGCAGGCCTGTCAGGGGGCGGGTCCGGGTGCCCGCCCAAGCGCCGGACTGGCGCAACGACAGATTGAGGGCTTCGGCCAAAATACACATCGAAAGGAGGAATCTGTAACCCGGATGGCGGCCAACCGAGCGGCGAACCAGGGCGTCCGAAACACCATCCGAGTGACAGTAAAGAAAGTGGATGGACAGACAACCATCAACCAGGACCTATTCGTGAAGAAAATCCTGCTGGGAACATGTGGCATGAAAGTCGCCGACATCTTCGCCTTGCAGGACCTCCCGAAGAGAGGTTATTTCGATGTGACCTTCAGAACCGTCGCCCTCTGCCTGAAGTTCCTCAAGGGTTTGAAGGAGACCAGTGAACCGCTGTGCTCAGTGCTAACTTGGGAGCCACTCTTCACCCTCCCGTCGCAGAGAAGACACACTATCACAGTGCAGATGTACAACCCCCACATCCCGGTCACTGATGTGCTGACTTTCCTCGCCAGGTATGTCGATGGGGCAGGAAACAGCAGCGATGTGAAAGACTTGCACGGGATATGGACCAGCGAGCGCCAGATCCAGGTCACCATGAAGGTGGACGCCAGTGGAACCATCCTGCACCCCCCCTCCAGCTTTGCCATCGGAGGAAGTCGGGGCTACATGGTGTACGCTGGCCAACCCAACGTGTGCCGCACCTGCGGGAAAGCAGGCCATGTGGCAGCAAGCTGCAAAACTGTCATCTGCCGAAACTGCAAGAACGAAGGCCACCAGACAAAGGACTGTAAGGAGACCAAGTACTGCAACCTCTGCGGTCTGGCTGGGCACCTTTACAAAAACTGCCCCAAACGCAACTTCAGCTATGCGCAGGCAGCAAAGAACATTGCACCAGAGGAGGAGGAAGCTGAGGAACACAACGCTCCAGAGGAGAGCCACACCATCCCCCCGACCAACGCCCTCGTGAACACGGAACAAGTCGGCGAGGAAGAGAAGCCTGCCACGGCGAGCTGCGAGACACCAGCAGCCAGCAGCAAAACTCTCCCCCAGCGCAACGAGTCCAGCAACGAGGAGACAGCAGACAATGAAGCGGGATAGGAGACCGTCAAGAAAAAGGCCCGCAAGCGTAAGGACAACAGGCGAGCAAGGGCCCCTGCGGAAACGACAGGGAAGAGGCGGCTACAAACCTCGACAGACAGCAGCGGCGGCAGCTCGTCTGATGAAGAAAGGTGAGATAAAGCCAACTCCCCCGAAGTTGAAGCAGCCTTTTGAATGAAGCGAACTGCGATTTAAAAAAATGGCAGCCACACCGCTGGCTTTAGTCAAAAGGGAGTTAGATGAAGTCCTTACTACTCGGGGGATCAAGGAGTATGGCGAGAAAGCAGGAATGGGGTACTGAAGTGCATGTTCAGCCATGAACTCATTGAATGGCGGTGCAGGCTAGAAGGGCTGAATGGCCTACTCCTGTACCTATTTTCTATGTTTCTATGTTTCTATGTTTCTATGTTTCTATGTAGAACAGTTCCACTTTTTCTGGACCTTTTTTTGGGCGAGCGATATTGTGAGTGATATATGTGCGAGGTAGTGAAAGTGACGGTGGCCGATCTCCTGGGCGTTAGTTTCGCCAAATATGGTCTTTACCACAAAAAAAAAAATGGGCGGGCGGTTTTATTGAATCTCGGCATTAATTCCATGCGGAAAATTATGCTGGGCGATATTATGGCCATTTATTTTGCCCATTCTGATACCGCCCAAAAAAAGTGGGCGGGCAGTATTATTTTTTCCTGGCATTAAGCACATGGGAAAGTAATGCTCGGCGATAAGTTTCCTAAAAATGCCCGTCAGTTTCCATTTTGTGGCTAAATGGGTGATATATGAGCGT
The DNA here is from genome assembly GCF_044704955.1 of Pristiophorus japonicus. Lineage (NCBI taxonomy): Eukaryota > Metazoa > Chordata > Chondrichthyes > Pristiophoridae > Pristiophorus > Pristiophorus japonicus. Next base: position 274,034,138 of record NC_091980.1, on the reverse strand, counting down.
TATACGTCAGTTCAGGAGTAAAATAGACGTTAAGTGGGCGTTAAGCATGCAAAAAACGTGGAAAATCTCGCCTATGATCACAAACAGCCCAAATCAGGAGCAGGTAGTAAATCTGCCAAACCCAGCAAAATGACTGCTGAGCTATTCATGCCAGTGGGGTTGGTGAAAAGAAACTGGACACAGTAATGTATTTGCTTTATGGGTTCTTTGCTTAAGAATTCATAACAACACATTGCTATTAAGAACTAGTTGGTTTATTAACAAAGGTTTAACAATCACACTACACATTACCAGTTCATCCACTCAGCTCACAACTGCATTCCTCAGCGTGGATGATCTAATCTCAGCTGACTGGGGTTTTATTGAGTCTTGTGAACATTACGTGGCTGGCTAATCCACTCACAATGCAACAGCTCTACAAAACTGTGAACCCATACACACAGATGCATATGTTACAGACACCTGGTGGAGACCAGATAGATCTATTGCATAATATTATTGCCCAATGAAAATCTAGATCAAAGCCAATATTTAGTGTACAAACAATGCGATCAGAAGGTATGTTCATGTACAGATGAAGAATGCCATCAAACCCTCATGCCATCCAATTAGCTTTTGAATGGCTTTAAGGATTTGCCTCCAATACCTTACCCAGAAGTCTGTTCCAGTATAAATCACTGTTTGTGTGACTGATGTCTTCCTGACATCAGGCTTAAATTCACTTTCACCAGTTTGAACTATGCTCCTTGTCCTATTATCATGCTTTACCCATATTTCATCTTTACATAGGGAGTGAATTGCTCTTACTGTTGTGCATAGCAACACGATAAATGCATTAAAATAACGTTTACTGTTTTGATACATATAGCAATCAGAAAAACTTTCCATTACCATCTGGTACTTAAATTATTCAGGTATAAAAGCTTAAAGAGCTGAAAATCACATCGAATTATCAGTGGCAAAAAAATTCTGGAGGAAAATATCATATTCATTCAATAGGAAAATGTAATTGAACATCGTACCAAAAATTCATTTTCCCTTAATAAGGCTGAAACATTAGCTAGGTGCTTAGAGTTGACTTTCTAATTAAATGTCAAACTCTAATGATTTGGATAATATATGTCTCAGCTTAGTCATGACTTTAATTTTTTTAGATGTCAGATTTAGGACATCATTTAAGGTACCATCTCTTATTTTTCCCTCTAACTGTGTCTAATTTCCATAACAGTAACTTCACTAATTAGATCTGGTGGACTGGGACAGCTTGATTCAAAGTTACCTTTCACTTTTGAAGTAAACCTTTCTGTACTATTTCTAAACCCAAACTCTTGGCAGCAAAATATCTGCATGGCAGAAATGAGGGTGCTCTTCAAGGTAAAGCCAGAGAAAAACAGAAATGCAAAGGAGGTCATTTAGCATCTGATAGGTAACTATATCTGCAGCAGTTTCTTGACTTCAGGGGGCCGAAATTGTCCATTTTTATAAGGCCGCCTGAAAGTAGCGGTGATGGGTCGGTGAGGAATGGCTGCCGAGTCTCCGCGGAGGGGCCGCCATTTAAAAAATAGCCTTTCCTCAATTTTGGAGCGGTGTAGGGGACCGCTCCACCCGTTTTCCCGCTGTGGCGTGCACGTGCCGACCCCTTACTGACCGATGGCGACCCCTTCCCGAAATTGCCCTGTGGGAAATTGGCTCTTTCTCGGAATTGCCCTGCGGGAGCGCTGCTGTCGCCGGTTGGTGCCCCAACAGCTTTTGTTGTCAGTATCCTTTGTGTGGCTTGGCGCTGCGGCCGTCCTTAAAGGGGAGATGGCGCTGCCGGTGATGCCATGTTATCTTTTTTTGTTGGCTGACTGCTAGGTCGGGCTGACAATTATGCCCCCAGGTTCGGCCAGGCCGCCAACAGGCAGCCTGACACCCACTCTTGGGTGCTAGGCTGCTGACCTGGCTGAAACCCTCCCTGGTGGCCCAGTATTTGCCACTAAAGTGGCTGAAGAGTTCGCAGCGGCCCTCCCCTTTAACTGATGGGGAGAGACGCTGTGACGATGATGTCAACGGCGTGGTATTGCTGCCTTCGAGCGTCGGCTACTCCAAGCCACCCCACTTCCACTAGTGACGGCCACTCCGCCCTGCTCGACCCCCACATACTGCCCTGATGATGAGGCCACTTCCGCCCCAATCCAAAAAAAAGCATGAAGTGCTCAATTTCTCCAGTTTGACCGCCCCAATGCATGGGACACTTCAAGAGCGGTAGGTGCGGCTCGTTTCGGGTGATGGGCAATTTCGGCTCTCAGATGTTTTAAGATGTGTGTAGATAGAATCAATTCTGACCTGTATCCCAAACTAGAGATAGCCCAGATAATGTAATGAAACTTAATAATGACAGAGGATTACATAGAATTATACAGGATACATAGGACAGAAACAAGCCATTTGACCTAACCAGTCCATGCTGGTGTTTATGCTGCACTTGAGCCTTCTCCCATCTTTCCTCATTTAACTCTATCAGCATAACCCTCTATTCCCTTCTCCCTCATATGCTTATCGAGCCTCCCCTTTAATGCGCCTATACTATTCACTTCAACCATTCCCTCTGGTAGCGAGTTCCACATTCTCACCACTCTCTGGGCAAAGAAGTTTCTTCTGAATTCCCTATTTGATTTCTTGGTGACTATCTTATATTGATGGCCTCTAGTTTTGCTCTTCCCCACAAGTAGAAACTGTCTCTCTCTGTCTACTCTATCAAAACCTTTCATAATTATATAAGGTCACCCCTCAGCCTTCTGTTTTCAAAAGAAAAGAGACCTAGCCTGTTCATCCTTTCCTGATATGTATAACCTTGCATTTCTGGTATCATCCTTGTAAAACTTTTTTGCACCCTCTCGAGTGCCTCTGTATCCTTTTTATAATATGCCAACTAGATTTGTGCTCACTACTCCAAGTGTGGTCTAACCAAGGTTTGATACAAGTTTAGCATAACTTCTCTACTTTACAATTCTATCCCTCGAGAAATAAATGATTGAACATCTACTGACTAATTAGATATGAATCTTTACTTTTCACACAGAATCTGAGTCACTGTAGGAAAGACCAGAGAATAATGTCCTAACTTGGATTGAAAGTACAAGAAGCTTGGTTGGGATTAAACATATGACTTTAGAGCGATGAAAGTGACATTAAAAATTATTTACATTTTACATTTTTAATGAGCAGCCATTACTTAATGGTACTAACTGGTTTATTGTTTGTAATTAATTAATTTTTTGTCAGTTCCAGTGCCTGTGCATCATTGTAATTCAATGGTACAGTTGGTAGTTTCCTGTGTCGGTGTTTATTGGGGGATTTAAAAAATATTCCTATATAAGGGAATTAATATTGCTGTTCTGGGACTCACATCCACACTTGCATTTTTAAGTTCAAAATGAATGTGTGTGCACATTTGCAAAAAGTGAACTCCTACTATCGATTCTTTCAATCAGAAATTTAAAAAGCCTGTAGGTGTGTGACATGTAAATTAAGATCATTGAACAATTTCAGCTAAAGAAATTGTGGCATAAATAGGACGTGGAGGGGAAAATAGAAAAGGTTTAAGGAAAAAACAAATCTGTACACAAGCCTTATGCTGGCTGTCATTTCAATTCACAAAGCATCTATGATGTGTCTGTCCAGCGAAAGAGCATTAAAGGAAAATCTGCCAGTTGTGCCTCTCAATTATCCTGTTTTAATTGGGACGTGCCAACATTAAACAGCACTGTTGAGAAAAGCAGTAATGACATGCTTGACTACCACTAGAAAAATCAATTGATTTGCCCAGACATGCTTCTGCCCCAAGCGTCAAGGCAAATTTCACCCTTTCAACACATTGGTAAAGTACCTTCAGAATAGTGTAGAAAACCATCGGAGGGGAAGAGCACTCTCTTTTTCTTCCTTTACATCTAAGTGAAGGCTATGTAACTGCAACAATACTGGGGGTATTTAGGATAGCAGTTGCCTTTAATATTTGACCTTGGAATTGGGGGTATATGTGCACAAATCGTTGAAGGTGGCAGGGCAGGTTGAGATAGTGGTTAAAAGAGCATACGGGATCCTGGGCTTCATAAATAGAGGTGTAGAGTACAAAAGCAAGGAAGTTATGATGAATCTTTTATAAAACACTGGTTCGGCCTCAACTTGAGTATTGTGTCCAGTTCTGGACACCGCACTTTAGGAAGGAAGTGAAGGCTTAGAGAGGGAGCAGAAACGATTTACAAGAATGGTTACAGGGATGAGGGACTTCAGTTATGTGGATAGATTGGAGAAGCTGGGTTTGTTCTCCTTGGAGCAGAGAAAGTTGAGAGGAGGTTTGATAGAGGTGTTCAAAATCATGAGGGGTCTGGACAGAATAGTTAGCGAGAAACTGTTCCCATTGGTGGCAGGGTCGAGAACCAGATGAAATATATTTAAGGTGATTGGCAGAAGAACCAGAGGCGACATGAGGAAATACTTTTTAACGCAGTGAGTGGTTAGAATCTGGAATGCATTGCCTGAAAGGGTGTTGGAGGCAGATTCAATCGTGGTTTTCAAAAGGGAATGGGATAAGTACCCGATGAAAAAAAAATTGCAGGGCTACAGGGAAAGGGTGGGGGAGTAGGACTAGCTGAAGTGCTCTTGCAGAGAGCCGACATGGGTTCAATGGGCCAAATAGCTGTAACCGTTCTATGATTCTGTGAGTTTCTTGGACAGTGAGCTAACATTGGAGGTAAATATTTTGATCAATCTTGCACCTAAGGAGGATCAAAACTCTCCAGCAAGTTCCTCTGTATTTGATATAGTTGAAACCTAAGAATGATATTGCTCGAAAGAGCAATTAACTTATGACAGGAACTTTGACAAGTTGCGCAATAATATAACTCGTATTTAAAATGTTCTGTAGCTATGATCTTGTCAACAGTTTGCAACATTCTATATATTTCACAGCTTCTGCAGCTTTGAGCATATTTAGATTTTTAAAAAAAGCGATCTGGGTTACACTCTGCTGACTCATATTGTTATTCTGCTGACTGCTGGCTGACAAAAACAATTAACGCAACAGGGCAACTAATGCCTTGTACAATTTTATTGAAAGTACATTGCAAGAGAAGTGAAGTGCAATGCTGATGGAAAACATTTTTTAAATCCTATGAAACTTGTTACTATTTGTTCCAAGGTTAAATGTAAACTTTTTTGTCTTTTGTTTCTAATTGTCAGCAACTTTATTTTCCATCCTTAGTATATTTTGGCCAAGAAATATTGACAGTGAAGAAAAACAATAGAATGTAAAGGCATTTTTTTTTTTTTTTTTTTGAAATTCGTAGCCAATCGTTCCAATTCTTTGTCAAATCACAAACGCCAGAGGTCACCTTGCACACGCCAAGGATCACTCTGCGCCAATGCTCTTAGCCAAAAGGCCTAGAGCCACTGCACCGTTCCTGGAAGTACTGCAATACCAGGTTCGTGCCATGGAGGTGGATGGGTCAGGTCCCCCACACACCTCCGTGGAGGTGGATGGGTCAAGTAAAGGCATGCTGCAACTAATTAAACCTTGCTCGCATGCCTCCAATAGTATTATTAAATGTTTATGCCCTTGAGCAAGGTACATTAAATAACACCATTTTGGCCACGCTGATTAGTTAAGTTTGCTGTGCACAATTGGTCTTTCCAATTTTCCACAAAGCTTTGATTAGTACAGCATCATGGCCTAGAACTTTAACAAAATCAGTTACACACCGTTGCCCCATGAAAAGAAAAGCAGCTTTCCTGGGTCTGCTCATTTGCATTGGTTCTGTCATTGGTGTAAAACTGGTGTAAAATGGATATAATCAGCTGAACTTCCTGGGAATAATTGTGCAGCCCTTGAAAAGACAGTTCAGCCTACACGCTGGGGCACAAACAGGTAAGCTCTTCCACTTCGCTCTCCAATAACTTCACTGCATATTTATGATACTTGCTCAGAATTATAATCACTCAAGAACCATCTATGTCTAGTGGCATGGTGGAGGACTGTTCCCTTTGGTGTTGAAGAGTTGGAAGCACTTCTGCCAGACGGGCACCAAAGGAGGAAGGCCACCATCCAGAAGAAGTACAGGTATAAGTTGCATGAAGGGAGGTTGTCAACCAAGTCAATGTGCTCACCTGGCACTTCATACCTGGCAAGAGGTTTTCTGGCATCTGGCACAAGGTGATGTGTTTTTCTAAAATTCACTCATGGGATGTGGGCATCGCTGGCAAGGCCAGCATTTTTTGCCCATCCCTAGTTTGCCTTGAGAAGGTGGTGATGAGCCACCTTCTTGAACCGCTGCAGTTCCATGTGATGAAGGTACTCCCACAGTGCTGTTCGGGAGTGAGTTCCAGGATTTTGACCCAGTGAAGATGAAGGAATGACAATATATTTGCAAGTCAGGATGGTGTGTAACTTGGAGGGAAACTTGGAGGTGGTGGTGTTCACATGCGCTTTCAAATTTATTTTGGGTGCGCGGCACCTTTAATGGGCTGCATGGCCCTGTTAATGGGCTATACGGCCCATTCAAATTTCTGCGCCTGCAAGGATTTTCCATTTAAAAGCCGGTGAGCTGGCTCCAGACGGCTGCAAGGCCATGCAGCTTAACGGGAACATTGATGGTATTCCCATGAGCATGCTGTCCTTGTCCTTTTAGGTGGTAGAGGTCATGGGTTTGGGAAGTGCTGTCGAAGAAGCCTTGCCGAATTTCTGCAGTACATCTAGTAGATGGTGCACACTGCAGCCACGGTACGCCGGTGGTGGAGGGAGTGAATGTTTAAAGTGGTGGATGGGGTGCCAATCAAACGAGTTGCTTTGTCCTGGGTGGTGTCGAGCTTTTTGAGTGTTGTTGGAGCTGAACACTCCAACAACACTCAGGCAAGTGGAGAGTAATCCATCACACTCCTGACTTGTGCCTTGTAGATGGTGGAAAAGCTTTGGGAAGTCAGGAGGTGGTCAATTGCCACAGAATACCCAGCCTCTGACCTGCTGTTGTAGCCACAGTATTTATGTGACTGGTCCAGTTACATTTCTGGCCAAAGGTGACCCCCCCAAGATATTGATTCTAGCGGGATTTGACAATGGTATTGCCAGTGAATGTCCAAGGGAAAGTGATTAGAGATGGTCTGTTGGAGACGGTCCTTGCCTGGTCATTGCCACAAATCAGCCCAAGCCTGAATGTTGTGCAGGTCCTGCTGCATGCAGGCATGGACTGCTTCATTATTTGAAGAGTTGCGAATGGAACTGAAGACTGTATAATCATCGGCGTACATCCCCACTTGTGACCTTATAATGGAGGGAACGTCATTGATGATGCAGCTGAAGATGATTGGGCCTAGGAGACTGCCCCTGAGGAACTCCTGCAGCAATGTCCTGGGGCTGTGATGATTGACCTCCAACCACCACAACCATCTTCCTTTGTGCTAGGTATGATTCTAGCCAGTGGAGAGTTTTCCCCTGATTCCCATTGCTTTCAATTTTACTCGGGCTTCTTGATGTCACACATGGTCAAATGTGGCCTCGATTGGTGAGTAGTTTTTCTTCTTTTTCTTTTTCTTTGTCAGTAGGTAACCTTTAGCATTGTTGCTAAACTAAGTTAATTTAAGGGTTAAGCCCTGGCAGGAGAGCTCGGACACATGTCATGCTCCTCCTGTGCTATGTGGGAAGTCAGGGACGCTTCCGGTGTCCCTGACGACGACTTGTGCGGGAAGTGTATCCGGCTGCAGCACCGGACAGACTGCATTGCGGCACTGGAGTTGCGGGTGGATTCACTCTGGAGCATGCGCGATGCTGAGGACGTCATGAATAGCACGTTTAGTGAGTTAGTCTTACCGCAGGTAAAGGTTACACAGACAGATAGCGAATGGATGACCAACAGGAAGAGCAGTGGAAGGAAGGTAGTGCAGAGGTCCCCTGCGGTCATCCCCCTGCAAAAAAGATACACCGCTTTGGCTACTGTTGAGGGGGATGACTCATCAGGGGAAAGCAGCAGCAGCCAAATTCATGGCACCATGGGTGGCTCTGCTGCACAGGAGGGCAGGAAAAAGAGTGGGAGAGCTATAGTGGTAAGGGATTCGATTGTAAGGGGAATAGATAGACATTTCTGCGGCCGCAATCGAGACTCCAGGATGGTATGTTGCCTCCCTGGTGCAAGGGTCAAGGATGTCTCAGAGAGGCTGCAGGACATTTTGAAGGGGGAGGGTGAACAGCCAGTTATCGTGGTGCATATAGGTACCACCGATATAGGTAAAAAATGGGATGAGGTCCTACAAGACGAATTTAAGGAGCTAGGAGCTAAATTAAAAAGTAGGATCTCAAAAGTAGTAATCTCAGGATTGCTACCAGTGCCACGTGTTAGTCAGAGTAGGAATTGCAGGATAGCTCAGATGAATACGTGGCTTGAGGAGTGGTGCAGAAGGGAGGGATTCAAATTCCTGAGGCATTGGAACCGGTTCTGGGGGAGGTGCGACCAGTACAAACCAGACGGTCTGCCCCTGGGCAGGACCGGAACCAATGTCCTTGGGGGAGTGTTTGCTAGTGCTGTTGGGGACGGGTTAAACAAATATGGCAGGGGGATGGGAACCTATGCAGGGAGACAGAGGGAAGTAGAATGGGGGCAGAAGAAAAAGATAGAAAGAAGAAAAGTAAAAGTGGAGGGCAGAGAAACCCAAGGCAAAAAGCAAAAAGGGACACATTACAGCAAAATTCTAAACCGGCAAAGTGTGTTAAAAAGACAAGCCTGAAGGCTCTGTGCCTCAATGCAAGGAGTATTCGTAATAAGATGGACGAATTAACTGCACAGATAGCTGTTAACGGATATGATGTAATTGGCATCATGGAGACATGGCTCCAGGGTGACCAAGGCTGGGAACTCAACATCCAGGGGTATTCAACATTCAGGAAGGATAGACAGAAAGGAAAAAGAGATGGGGTGACGATGCTGCTTAAAGAGGAAATTAACGCAATAGTAAGGAAGGACATTAGCTTGGAGTCTGTATGGGTGGAGCTGCGGAATACCAAAGGGCAGAAAACGCTAGTGGGTGTTGTGTACAGACCACCAAACAGTAGTAGTGAGGTTGGGGATAGCATCAAACAAGAAATTAGGGATGCGTGCAATAAAGATACAGCAGTTATCATGGGCGACTTTAATCTACATATTGATTGGTCTAACCAAACTGGTAGCAATGCAGTGGAGGAAGATTTCCTGGAGTGTATTAGGGATGGTTTTCTAGACCAATATGTCGAGGAACCAACTAGAGGGCTGGTCATCCTAGACTGGGTGATGTGTAATGAGAAAGGACTAATTAGCAATCTTGTTGTGCGAGGCCCCTTGGGGAAGAGTGACCATAATATGGTAGAATTCTTTATTAAGATGGAGAGTGACACAGTTAATTCAGAGACTAGGGTCCTGAACTTCAGGAAAGGTAACTTCGATGGTATGAGACGTGAATTAGCTAGAATAGACTGGCGAGTGACACTTAAAGGGTTGATGATGGATAGGCAATGGCAAACATTTAAAAATCACATGGATGAACTTCAACAATTGTACATCCCTGTCTGGAGTAAAAATAAAACGGGGAAGGTGGCTCAACCGTGGCTAGCAAGGGAAATTAAGGATAGTGTTAAATCCAAGGAAGAGGCATATAAATTGACCAGAAAAATCAGCAAACCTGAGAATTTTATAATTCAACAGAGGAGGACAAACGGTTTAATTAGGAGGGAGGAAAATAGAGTATGAGAGGAATGTTGCTGGGAATATAAAAACTGACTGCAAAAGCTTCTATAGATATGTGAAGAGAAGAAGATTAGTGAAGACAAATGTAGGTCCCTTGCAGTCAGAATCAGGTGAATTTATAATGGGGAACAAAGAAATTGCGGACCAGTTAAACAAATACTTTGGTTCTGTCTTCACAAAGGAAGACACAATTAACCTTCCGGAAATACTAGGGGACCGAGGGTCTAGTGAGAAGGAGGAACTGAAGGAAATCTTTATTAGACGGGAAATTGTGTTAGGGAAATTGATGGGATTGAAGGCCGATAAATCCCCAGGGCCTGATAGTCTGCATCCCAGAGTATTCAAGGAAGTGGCCCTAGAAATAGTGGCTGCATTGATGATCATTTTCCAACAGTCTATCGACTCTGGATCAGTTCCTATGGACTGGAGGGTAGCTAATGTAACACCACTTTTTAAGAAAGGACGAAGAGAGAAAACGGGTAATTATAGACTGGTTAGCCTGACATCAGTAGTGAAGAAAATGTTGGAATCAATTATCAAAGATGAAATAGCAGCGCATTTGGAAAGCAGTGACAGGATCGGTCCAAGTCAGCATGGATTTATGAAAGGGAAATCATGCTTGACAAATCTTCTAGAATTTTTTGAGGATGTAACTGGTAGAGTGGACAAGGGAGAACCAGTGGATGTGGTGTATTTGGACTTTCAAAAGGCTTTTGACAAGGTCCCACACAAGACATTAGTGTGCAAAATTAAAGCACATGGTATTGGGGGTTATGTACTGACATGGATAGAGAACTGGTTGGCAGACAGGAAGCAGAGAGTCAGGATAACGGGTCCTTTTCAGAATGGCAGGCACTAACTAGTGGGGTGCCTCAGGGCTAAGTGCTGGGACCCCAGCTATTTACAATATACATTAATGATTTAGATGAAGGAATTGAATGTAATATCTCCAAGTTTGCAGATGACACTAAGCTGGGCAGCGGTGTGAGCTGTGAGGAGGACACTAAGAGGCTGCAGGGTGACTTGGACAGGTTAGGTGAGTGGGCAAATGCATGGCAGATGCAGTATATTGTGGATAAATGTGAGGTTATCCACTTTGGTGGCAAAAACACAAAGGCAGAATATTATCTGAATGGCGGCAGATTAGGAACAGGGGAGGTGCAACGAGACCTGGGTGTCATGGTACATCAGTCATTGAAAGTTGGCATGCAGGTACAGCAGACGTTGAAGAAGGCAAATGGTATGTTGGCCTTCAAGCTAGGGGATTTGAGTATAGGAGCAGGGATGTCTTACTGCAGTTGTACAGGGCCTTGGTGAGGCCTCACCTGGAATATTGTGTTCAGTTTTGGTCTCCTAATCTGAGGAAGGACATTCTTGCTATTGAGTGAATGCAGCGAAGGTTCACCAGACTGATTCCTGGGATGGCAGGACTGACATATGAGGAGAGACTGGATCGACTGGGCCTGTATTCACTGGAGTTTAGAAGGATGAGAGAGGATCTCAGAAAAACATATAAAATTCTGACGTGACTGGATGGGATAATAGAAACATAGAAACATAGAAAATAGGTGCAGGAGTAGGCCATTCGGCCCTTCGAGCCTGCACCGCCATTCAATGAGTTCATGGCTGAACATGCAACTTCAGTACCCCATTCCTGCTTTCTCACCATACCCCTTGATTCCCCTAGTAGTAAGGACTTCATCTAATTCCTTTTTGAATATATTTAGTGAATTGGCCTCAACAACTTTCTGTGGTAGAGAATTCCACAGGTTCACCACTCTCTGGGTGAAGAAATTCCTCCTCATCTCGGTCCTAAATGGCTTCCCCCTTATCCTTAGACTGTGTCCCCTGGTTCTGGACTTCCCCAACATTGGGAACATTCTTCCTGCATCTAACCTGTCTAACCCCGTCAGAATTTTAAACGTTTCTATGAGGTCCCCTCTCATTCTTCTGAACTCCAGTGAATACAAGCCCAGTTGATCCAGTCTTTCTTGATAGGTCAGTCCCGCCATCCCGGGAATCAGTCTGGTGAACCTTCGCTGCACTCCCTCAATAGCAAGAATGTCCTTCCTCAGGTTAGGAGACCAAAACTGTACACAATACTCCAGGTGTGGCCTCACCAAGGCCCTGTACAATTGTAGCAACACCTCCCTGCCCCTGTACTCAAATCCCCTTGCTATGAAGGCCAACATGCCATTTGCTTTCTTAACCGCCTGCTGTACCTACATGCCAACCTTCAATGACTGATGTACCATGACACCCAGGTCTCTTTGCACCTCCCCTTTTCCGAATCTGTCACCATTCAGATAATAGTCTGTCTCTCTGTTTTTACCACCAAAGTGGATAACCTCACATTTATCCACATTATACTTCATCTGCCATGCATTTGCCCACTCACCTAACCTATCACTCTGCAGCCTCATAGCATCCTCCTCGCAGCTCACACTGCCACCCAACTTAGTGTCATCCGCAAATTTGGAGATACTACATTTAATCCCCTCGTCTAAATCATTAATGTACAGTGTAAACAGCTGGGGCCCCAGCACAGAACCTTGCGGTACCCCACTAGTCACTGCCTGCCATTCTGAAAAGTCCCCATTTACTCCTACTCTTTGCTTCCTGTCTGACAACCAGTTCTCAATCCATGTCAGCACACTACCCCCAATCCCATGTGCTTTAACTTTGCACATTAATCTCTTGTGTGGGACCTTGTCGAAAGCCTTCTGAAAGTCCAAATATACCACATCAACTGGTTCTCCCTTGTCCACTCTACTGGAAACATCCTCAAAAAATTCCAGAAGATTTGTCAAGCATGATTTCCCTTTCACAAATCCATGCTAACTTGGACCTATCATATTACCTCTTTCCAAATGCACTGCTATGACATCCTTAACAATTGATTCCATCATTTTACCCACTACCGATGTCAGGCTGACCGGTCTATAATTCCCTGTTTTCTCTCTCCCTCCTTTTTTAAAAAGTGGGGTTACATTGGCTACCCTCCACTCCATAGGAACTGATCCAGAGTCAATGGAATGTTGGAAAATGACTGTCAATGCATCCACTATTTCCAAGGCCACCTCCTTAAGTACTCTGGGATGCAGTCCATCAGGCCCTGGGGATTTATCGGCCTTCAATCCCATCAATTTCCCCAACACAATTTCCCGACTAATAAGGATTTCCCTCAGTTCCTCTTCCTTACTAGACCCTCCGACCCCTTTTATATCCGGAAGGTTGTTTGTGTCCTCCTCAGTGAATACCGAACCAAAGTACTTGTTCAATTGGTCCGCCATTTCTTTGTTCCCCGTTATGACTTCCCCTGATTCTGACTGCAGGGGACCTACGTTTGTCTTTACTAACCTTTTTCTCTTTACATATCTATAGAAACTTTTGCAATCCGTCTTAATGTTCCCTGCAAGCTTCTTCTCGTACTCCATTTTCCCTGCCCTAATCAAACCCTTTGTCCTCCTCTGCTTAGTTCTAAATTTCTCCCAGTCCCCGGATTCGCTGCTATTTCTGGCCAATTTGTATGCCACTTCCTTGGCTTTAATGCTATCCCTGATTTCCCTTGATAGCTACGGTTGAGCCACCTTCCCTTTTTTATTTTTACGCCAGACAGGAATGTACAATTGTTGTAGTTCATCCATGCGGTCTCTAAATGTCTGCCATTGCCCATCCACAGTCAACCCCTTCAGTATCATTCGCCAATCTATCCTAGCCAATTCACGCCTCATACCTTCAAAGTTACCCTTCTTTAAGTTCTGGACCATGGTCTCTGAATTAACTGTTTCATTCTCCATCCTAATGCAGAATTCCACCATATTATGGTCACTCTTCCCCAAGGGGCCTCGCACAACGAGATTGCTAATTAATCCTCTCTCATTACACAACACCCAGTCTAAGATGGCCTCCCCCCTAGTTGGTTCCTCGACATATTGGTCTAAAAAACCATCCCTTATGCACTCCAGGAAATCCTCCTCCACCGTATTGCTTCCAGTTTGGTTAACAGATGCAGGAAGAATGTTCCCGATATTAGGGAACTCCAGAACCAGGGGACATAGTCATAGGATAAGGGGTAAACCATTTAGGACTGAGATGAGGAGAAACTTCTTCACTCAGAGAGTTGTTAACCTGTGGAATTCCCCGCCGCAGAGAGTTGTTGATGCCAGTTCATTGGATATATTCAAGAAAGAGTTAGATATAGTTCTTACGGCTAAGGGGATCAAGGGGTATGGAGAGAAAGCAGGAAAGGGGTACTGAGGTGAATGATCAGCCATGATCTTATAGAATGGTGGTGCAAGCTCGAAGGGCCGAATGGCCTATTTTCCTGTACCTATTTTCTATGTTTCTATGTTTCTATGTTTCACTCTCACCTCACCTCTGGAATTCAGCTCTTTTGTCCATGTTTGGACCAAGGCTGTAATGTGGTCTGGAGCTGAGTGGTCCTGGCAAAACCCAAACTGAGCATCAGTGAGCAGCTTATTGGTGAGTGAGTGCTACATTTTAGCACTGTTGACGACACTTCCATCACTTTGCTGATGATTGAGAGTAGACTGATTGAGCGGTAATTGGCCGGATTGAATTTTCCTGCTGTTTGTGGACAGAACATACTTGGGCAACTTTCCTCTTTGTTGGGGAGATGCCAGTGTTGTAGCTGTACTGGAACAGCTTGGATAGAGGCGTAGCTAGTTCTGGAGCACAAATCTTCAGCGTGACAGCCAGGATGTTATCGGGGCCTGTAGCCTTTGCTGTATCCAATGCGCTCAGCACTTGGAGTGAATCGAATTGGCTGAAGGCAGGCTTCCGTGATGGTGGGAAACTTGGGAGGAGGCCAATATGGATCATCCACTCGGCAATTCTGGCTGAAGATGGTTGCAAATGCATCAGCCTTATCTTTTCCACTTGCATGCTGGGCTCCGCCATCATTGAGGATGGGAATGTTTATGACGCCCCCTCTTCCCGTTAGTTGTTTAAATGTCCACCACTATTCAGGCTAAGTTTGCTCCTCGCTTTATCACACATTTCTGGCAAGGCTTATCAGTGCTGGCACAAACCAGTGTTAAAAATTGTCCCATTCTCTGTGGGGTCCCATTTTAAACATTGTAGCTAATCATTATTCATTTGCACAGTCTTTTTCATTGTGTCAGGACTACATGGTACACTTTTCTTGGAGGTGATAGCTAAGGAACAACAAACAGATGTTGAGGTGTCGAGAGGGAGCTGCACCTTGGCTGTTTCTCAGTGGGATCTAGAAGAGATGGTTGCAGAGGAGAACTTGGTTCGCCTAAGAGGCGGTCTTCTAATATTTCTTCTGTTTCAAACAATGCAGGCACAATCGAATCCTGTAATAAAAGCATCATAGCTGCTTCCTGGATAATGACCACTGACCTGCATAATGATGTCTCTATGGGGAGATATCACCTGACCAGCGATTGAGTGCAAACTTTCTGTTCATGATGGCCATGGGGTTGATATGAGGAGTGGTGATGCTATATTGGTACTATGTACTATGCTTTGTACTTGAGGGAATTCTAACACCTGTTGGAAGCTATACATCTTGTCCACAGGAAAAGTCATGAAGGTGTAACTCCTGACAAGTATAATGTTTGTCATTTAGTAGGCAACAGGTACACTGCAGACTGTCTGATATCTCCTAGGATGACTTGGAAGTATCCTGTAGAATCATAGCTTTAAGCTGTGCTAACCATGGTTTCTACAGGAAGAGCTGCGCCTGAGCCAGATATTGTCTGCAGGTCCTTGTGCAGCAGGTAGTTTCACTATTTTATTTTTACTTTGTTCCTGGGATGTGGGCGTCACTGGCAAGGCCAGCATTTATTGCCCATCCCCAATTACTCTTGAAGAAGTGGTGATGAACCATTTTCTTGAACCGCTGCAGTGCATCAGGTGAAGGTATGTCCACAGTGCTGTTGGGGACGGAGTGTGACTTGGAGGGGCACTTGTAGGTGATGGTGTTCTCATGTGCCTGCTGCTCTTGTCCTTCTCGCTGGTAAAGTTCATGGGTTTGGGAGGTGCTGCCGAAGAAACCTTGGCAATTTGCTGCAGTACATCATGTAGATGGTACACACTGCAGCCACTGTGCGCCAGTGATGGAGGGATCAATGTTTAAGGTGATGGATGGGGTGCTAATCAAGTGGGCTGCTTTGTTTTGGATGGTATCGAACTTCTTGAGTGTTATTGGAGCTGCACTCATCCAGGCATGTGCAGAGTATTCTATCACACTCCAGACTTGTGCCTTGTAGATGGTGGAAAGGCTTTGGGATACATAGGTGGCAAAAACAAGTCTCCTCTGATGCCCATGAAAATGGGGAGGTGCCTATAAATTAATGTACCAGGATAGTGCCATCTGTGGCCAAACTAAATCTGCCAGTGTTATGCCTGCGTTTGTTGGCCACTTGCAAACTCCACTTCCTTATGTCAGTAAAGCAGCACATACCCATCCTCACCTCTTTGTATGATTCAATTTAAATGTCAGCAACAATAAAAATAATGAAGCATAGTGCTGAAAGACAAAATCTTGCCTGTAACAGATATCATTATATGCTTTCAATAAACCATGTTAAAAGAGGCCTGATCTCAGGACTCAACACGCTCCTAGGTTTATGGGCAATCTTTCTGCTCTGGCTGGAGGCTTCTCCAAAGACATGAAATTTGGTGTAGCATCTTTCAACTGGCTGTTAAATTATTGAAATCAGGCTACTCATGCTGGTAGTGCAGCCTCCGTTCTTGCTCCCCAAAATTTGCCGTTGGGCAAATCAGAGTTTGCACAAATCAGTCAGACAAGTGCCATTTAAATGCTAAGATTCTACAAAAATGATAGAAATAACCAAATATTCCAGCATATTTTACTGGGGCTAGGTAGTGGTTGAATTTTATTCAGGAAATATATGGCCAAGAGTATGTCAGCAAGGCTGTAATATGTTGATTCTTATCCCAGTTGGTGGAACCACAGTACCGATGAGAGAATTATACGTACACTCCAGTCAGGCAGTTTTTTTTGTCTGAAGTCCGATTAGACAGAAGTGGTCCTCAGGGAGATGAAGGTCCTTTTGGCAACAATTTGCTGCCTGCCACCCGGTGATGATTTTTGTCCATTTGCAGACATCAGCAAAACAATTTGATTAACTACACTTAAGTGTACCCAATTTTCTAACAAGTAAGCGAGTGTCCGCTGAAGTGGCCTTTCATTAGTGGCTTGACAGCAGTATCGGGTATAAGATTCGTCTGTATGACAGAGCTCACTGAAACGGGCATAAGCAGGAAATTGCTACCAATAAAATTATTCTGAGTTCATCAGGGCTTAGACCATATCTAGATCGTATCTAGAATTGTGGAATATCTGCCTGTATGTAGAACTCTCTCCCAGAAATGTAAGTCACCCAACACTTACTGAGCGATACTGAGCCTATATGTGACTCCAGACCCACAGCAATGTGGTTGACTCTTAACTGCCCTCTCAAATGGCCTAGCAAGCCACTCAGTTGTAAAAAACCGCAACAAAAAGCAATAAGGATAAAACTGGACAGACCACCCGGCACAGACCTTGGCACCGGCTACTGATACGACAATAGCACACCAGCCCATTACTACTGACCGAGCTGACTGAGTCCTGAAGGACATAGCTACCAGATTGGGCCTGCGGTAGGTGGTGAGAGAGCCAACACGAGGGAAAAACCTACTTGACCTTGTTCTCACCAATCTATATGTCACAGATGCATCTGTCCAGGACAGCATTGGTAGCAGTGACCACTGCACAGCCATTGTGGAGATGAAGTCCCATCTTCACACTGAGGACACCCTCCATCATGTGGTGTGGCACTACCACCGTGCTAAATGGGAAAGATTCAGAACAGATCTAGCAGCACAAAAGTGGGCATCCATGCGGTGCTGTGAGCCATCAGCAGAAGCAGAATTGTATTCCACCCGAATCTGTAACCTCATGGTCTGACATATCCCTCACTCTACAATTACCATCAAGCCAGGGGACCAAACCTGCTTCAATGAGAAGTGTAGAAAAGCATGTCAGGAGCAGCACCAGACATACCTAAAAATGCGATGCCAACCTGGGGAAACTGCAACACAGGACTACATGCATGCTAAAAAGCATAAGCAGCATGCTATAGACAGAGCTAAACAATCTCACAATCAATAGATCAGATCAAAGCTCTGCAGTCCTGCCACATCCAGTTGTGAATGGTGGTAGACCATTAAACAACTAACGGGAGGAGTAGACACCATGAATATCCCCATCCTCAATGATGGCGAAGCCCAGCATGTGAGTGCAAAAGACAGTGCTGAAGCATTTTCAACCAGCTTCAGCCAGAAGTGCTGAGAGGATGATCCATATCGGCCTCCATCACAGAAGCCAGTGTTCAGCCAATTCGATTCACTCCAAGTGATATCAAGAAACGGCTGAGCGCAGTGGATACAGCAAAGTCTATGGGCCCCGACAACATCCCGGTTGTCATGCTGAAGACTTCTGCTCCAGAACTAGCCACGCCTCTAACCGAGCTGTTCCAATACAGCTACAACACTGGCATCTATCCAACAATGTGGAAAACTGCCCAGGTATGTCCTGTCCACAAAAAGCAGTACAAATCCAATCTGTCCAATTAATGTCCCATCAGTCTACTCTTAATCATTGGCAAGGTGATTTAAGGTGTCGTCGACAGCGCTATCAAGTGGCACTTACTCATCAATAGCCTGCTCACTGATGCCCAGCTTGCCTTCTACCAGGCCCACTCGGCTCCAGAACTCATTACAGCCTTGGTCCAAACATGGACAAAAGAGCTGAATTCCAGAGGTGAGGTGAGAGTGACTGTCCTTGACATCAAGGCAACATTTGACTGAGTGTGGCATCAAGGAGCCCTAGTAAAACTGAAGTCATTGGAAATCAAGGGGAAAACTCTCCACTGGCTGAAGTCATACCTAACACAAAGGAAGATGGTTGTGGTTAGAGGTCAATCATCACAGCCCCAGGACATCGCTGCAGGAGTTCCTCAGGGCAGTGTCCTAGGCCCAACCATCTTCAGCTGCTTCATCAATGACCTTCCCTCCATCATAAGGTCAGAAGTGGGGATGTTCACTGATGACT
Organism: Pristiophorus japonicus; assembly: GCF_044704955.1. Taxonomy (NCBI): domain Eukaryota; kingdom Metazoa; phylum Chordata; class Chondrichthyes; family Pristiophoridae; genus Pristiophorus; species Pristiophorus japonicus. Next base: position 274,015,283 of record NC_091980.1, on the reverse strand, counting down.
GCACAGTGTTCGGTGCCACTCGCAACTCCTCAGATAATGAAGCAGACCGTGCCCGCATGCAGCAAGACCTGGATGACATTCAGGCTTGGGCTGATAAGTGGCAAGTAACATTCATGTCACACAACTGCCAGGCAATGACTATCTCCAACAAATGAGAGTCTAACCACCCCCCTTTTGATATTCAACAGCATTACCATCACCGAATTACCCACCATCAACATCCTGGGGGGGTCACCATTGACCAAAAACTTAACTGGACCAGCCACGTAAATACTGTGGCAACAAGAGCAGGTCAGAGGCTGGGTATTCTGTGGTGAGTGACACACCTCCTGACTCGCCAAAGCCTTTCCACCAACTACAAGGCTCAAGTCAGGAGTGCAATGGAATATTCTCCACTTGCCTGGATGAGTGCAGCACTGAAGCTCGACACCATCCAGGTAAAAGTAACTCGCTTGATTGGCACCTCATCCTCCACCTTAAACATTCACCCCCTCCACCACCGACATACCGTGGCTGTAGTGTGTACCATCTACAAGACACACTGCAGCAAGTCGCCAAGGCTTCTTTGGCAGCACTTCCCAAACCCATGACCTCTACCACCTAGAAAGACAAGGGCAACAGGCACATGGGAACACCACCACCTGCAAGTTCCCCTACAAGTCACACACCATTCTGATTGGGAAATATATCGTTGTTCCTTAATTGTCGCTGGGTTAAAATCCTGGAACTCCCTCCCTGATAGCACTGTGGGAGGACCTTCACCACACGGACTGCAGCAGTTCAAGAAGGTGGCTCACCACCATCTTCTCAATTGGGGATGGTCAATAAATGCTGGTCTTGCCCGCGACACCAGCATCCCACGAACGAATAAAAAAAAGAGTACTGAACATGCAGGAAACACTCCGCAGGTCAGGCAGCCTCTGTGGAGAGAGAACCAGAGTTAACGTTTCAGGTTGATGAGCTTTCATCAGAACTTCCAAGGTCATGATTGTTTTGTCAGTCTGCACCTGCCCCACATGCAGCGCAGTAGCTGATAGAACAAAAGAACATAAGAATTAGGAACAGAAGTAGGCCATCTAGCCCCTCGAGCCTGCTCCGCCATTCAACAAGATCATGGCTGATCTGGTCGTGGACTCAGCTCCACTTACCCGCCTGCTCCCCGTAACCGTTAATTCCCTTATTGGTTAAAAATCTATCTATCTATGATTTGAATACATTCAATGAGCTAGCCTCAACTGCTTCCTTGGGCAGAGAATTCCAAAGATTCACAACCCTCTGGGAGAAAAAATTCCTTCTCAACTCAGTTTTAAATTGGCTCTCCCGTATTTTGAGGCTGTGCCCCCTAGTTCTAGTCTCCCCGACCAGTGGAAACAGCCACTCTGCCTCTATCTTGTTTATTCCTTTCATTATTTTGAATGTTTCTATAAGATCACCTCTCATCCTTCTGAACTCCAATGAGTAAAGACCCAGTCTACTCAATTTATCATCATAAGGTAACCCCCTCATCTCCAGAATCAGCCTAGTGAATCATCCCTGTACCCCCTCCAAAGCTAGTATATCCTTCCTTAAGAAAGGTGACCAAATCTGCACGCAGTAGTCCAGGTGCGGCCTCACCAATACCCTTTACAGTTGCAGCAGGACCTCCCTGCTTTTGTACTCCATCCCTCTCGCAATGAAGGCCAACATTCCATTCGCCTTCCTGATTGCCTGCTTCACCTGCAAACTATCCTTCTGTCATTCACAAGGACCAAAAAAAAAAAAAACACAAAAAAGGGGGAAAAAAAAAAAATGGGCCTTGTAAATGTCTGGAGTGTCATCCAGGTCGGGTGGCACCGTTTAATGTTTTTTATGTTTTCACAGATAAACTCAAAAGAGTTTCACAAGGACCAATCGTGGAGCTGTGGAGGTGTGTCCTGCTCAGTTGGAGCTGTGAGCAGTGAGGGAAGCTGCTAGCAACTTGAGCTCCTGCCTGGGGAGCCCTGAGACCAGCCCAGGAACAGAAGGAAGGAAGGGGTTTCACCACCAACTTTACCCAGAGGGAGAGGAGGAGAACAGAAAACTTTGTACAACTTTATCATTTCTGCAAGGAGTTGGAGAGAGGGGGAAAAACCACAACAACCATCCAGTGTGGAAGGAGGGAGACTCAACATTCTACAGGTGGGTGTGGGTGCATTTCCCCAAAAAGACTTTGTTGTTTCGGTGGGGGGAGGAAAGAAGACCACTGAGGGCCGGAACATCGCGGGGGGTGTGTGTGTGTGTGTGTGGTAGTGTGCGTGGGGGCCGTGCTTACAACTGGGCCCCCCCCACAATTGGAACCCCCCCCACCCCCCACATTTGCCTAGCCTGGGATAGCTGGAGCTACCAGGCTGAAGATTGTCATCAATCACCCAATTAAAGATCGTTGGGAGTGCCTGGTGGCTCCAGCTACCCCAGGTGAAGACATCTTCTCCCCCCACCTGAAGACCACCCCAAAGACTTTTGTGTTTTGCCATCTGGGGAGTGCACCCACCCACAGCTGCGAGGGGAGACCTGCCCTCGCAGTCCCCCCCCCTTCCCACCCCCCTCTCTCTTTCTCTGCTACTCTGTTTCTCCCCTCTCTCTCTGAGGCCTCTTCCTTCCAAATTTACAAAAAAAAAAAAACAATTAAGACAACTGAGCAGAGGGAGCAAGGCCTCTCCCCAATTGCCAACTAGGGGAGAGGTACCTCGTTAAGGGCTCCTCTGCTCAGTTAATTTACGAGGCCAATTAAGACCATTAAGGCCTGTGACTTTGGGGTGGGTGTAGCCCTTAAAGGGACCCCGTGATGGCGACCCCATCCACGCCGGTGGCAGGGCCAGCAAGGACGTATGCGCAGGTGGCAACCGCTTCCACGGCCCCTCCTGCGCCACCCGCTGCCCTGCCACCATTTAGGTTAATTACGAAAAAACACGGGGTCAAGAGCTACACTCACCCCACAATGAGCATTGAGGAGTGCGTGCGGGCGATGGCTGGGGTAGTCGGCCCCTCGGCCATTGTCGCAGCCTCCAAGATGTCTGGGAGGGCCGTGTTCTTCCTGGGGTCGGAGCGGGCGGTGTCCCTGGCCCTCGAAAAGGGGCTCACGGTGGGCGGGACGTTCCTGCCGGTGGATCCTCTCGAGGCCACCGCGCAGAGGGTCATCGTGTCGAACGTCCCGCCCTTTGTTCCCGCTGAGCTCCTCCTCCCTCACCTACAACAACTGGGGGAGGTAAGGTCAGGGATCAACCCCATACCGCTCGGCCTCAGGGAGAACAGCCTGCGCCACGTGTTCTCCTTCCGCCGCCAGCTCTTTGTCCGGCTGGCGCGGGAGGACGTGACAGAAGGGCACTTTAATGTGGTGCACGAGGGGACTGCCTACCGCGTCTTCTGGACGTCGGACGGCGTGCGGTGCCATGCCTGCAGGGAGGTGGGGCATGTTCGTAAGAACTGCCCCGCCTCCAAGGCCGCCAAACCACCGAAGGCGGCCAAGGCTGGCGCTGCCGCCACCCCTCCCCCTAGTTGCGTCCGCGTGCCGGGAGCCATGGGTGCGCGGGCATCGTCGGAGGCCTTTGTTTTCAGGGCCTCCGGCGGGGGGGAGGGAGAGCGTCCGAGCGGAAAGAAGGCGCGGAAGAAGGAGAAACATCTAGAGGCGGGTCCCCTCGGTGCGCCGGAAAGTTTGACCACCGCGCTCAGCCCAACCCAGTCACCGGCGAGCGCGGGGTGCCCCGAGCCCGTGCCCGGGCCCTTGAATAATACCACAGAGGGGCCTAGGCGCGGGCAAGAAAAGGAAAAGGGGGGGGCGGAGCGGGAGGCCTCGGCAGACATGGAGGTCTCCCTGACTCCGCGCGCCCCCAGGAACAAAAAGAGGCACCGCCCCAATGAGGCGGAGGGGGAACAACATCCCTCCGCGGAGGAGGCGGTGCCCGCCGCGTGTCCCGCGTCCCCCACCAGCGCCCCCAAATTGCGCTGCAGGCGCGAGGAGTCTTTCCCCGGGGAGGGTGAGGCAGTCGAGGCTGCCCAGCCGCTGCCTCCTGGGGAGGGCGTGGAAGATCTGCCTGTCGTGGGGGGCGTGGGGCCAGTGGAAGAATGCGTAGCCGCCGGGTCGAGCGTCCCGGGGACCGAGGCGGGCGGGGCCGAAAAGGCCGAACCTGAGCCCGCCCGGCTATTATCCAACTTCCCCCGGGAGTCGCTCGACCCGGCGGAAAAACAAACAAATAACTATGACACTGTAGATGCTGGGCCGGGGGGTGGCAGCGGGGAGGGGGAGGAACACCCACCCTCGCCCCTTACTTTGGAGCTGGAGCACTTGGAGGGCCTGGGGATTTCCTATGGCCGGGTCTCTCCTTGTTCTCCGGTTCCTGGGGCGGAGGGGGAACCCCTTCCGCTGTCATTTCCCGACCCAGCACCATTTTTAAAAGAGCCCAGTGGGGACTCCTCTGCCGACGATCCTGGGGGTGGGATCGGGGCAGTGCCAGGGCCGGTTGGAGCGGCCGGTTCATTTGCCGTACCTTGTGCGGTCGATGGGCCGGCTGCTGGCGGCCACCTCCCGGAGGAGGACGGGGACTCGGTGGGGGACGCGGGTGAAGACCTAGAGACCACCGCCAGGGAGGCGGTGGATCTGCTCGCGGCCGCCGCTGAGGCCCTCCTCGTTCCTGCAAAGGAACTCCGGGACTTTTTGGCCCAGAGCCGGGGTCGCCGCGACCAAGCCCGACTGGCCCTGGAAAAATGGTCCGAGCCGGAGCTGATCAAGGGGTCCGTCCGCGCCGCCGTTAAAACCTTGGCCGCGGGCGGGCCCTTGACAAAGGAGCAGCACCTTGAGCTGCGCGAGCTCGAGGGACTCCTCGCTGGGCTGCGGAGGGAGCGGAGTTCAACAAAAGACTCCGCTCCCTCCCCCACAATAGGTTAAGGTAGAGGTTGCACTATGCTTTTGTCATGAAGATAACCATAGCCAGCCTCAACATCAACGGCGGCAGAGGGGCACGCCGTAGATTTGACAATTTTTCGCTCCTGCGGGAGGGGAAATATGCGGTGTGCTTCCTGCAAGAAACCCACACCGTTCCGGGAGACGAAGCCACGTGGCTCCTGGAATGGCAAGGAGAGGTCCGCATGAGCCACCTCACCGCCATTTCTAGTGGGGTGGCCATCTTGCTGGGCCCGCATTTTCAGCCGGAGATCTTGGGGGTCGAGGAGCCCGTGCCAGGCCGCTTGCTGCACGTAACGGTTCGCCTGGGGGACGTGCCGCTCCATCTCGTGAGCGTGTACGCCCCTCATCCCGGCCCGCAGCAAACGCGCTTCTTTGAAGAGGTGTCCGCTCTTCTTGGCTCCGTCGACGTCGGCGACTGCATTGTCCTCGGGGGGGATTTTAACTGCACCCTCGAGGCGAGGGACCGCTCCGGTGCCCCGCAGTGCATGACGGCGATGGAGAAGTTGAGGGACCTGGTCGGGTCCTTCGACTTGGTGGACGTCTGGCGAAATCTCCACCCCGACTCCAGCGCCTTTACTTGGGTGAGGCCTGGAGTTGGATGGTCTAGAGTCGACCGCCTTTACGTGTCTCGGGCGTACGTTTCCTGCGTCCCGGCGGCCTCCATGCGGCCGGTGCCGTGTTCGGACCACCACCTGGTGTGGGCGGAGCTCGCTTCGCTCCGCGCGAGGACGGGGTCCGCGTACTGGCACTTTAACAACCGGCTGCTGGAGGACGTGCGGTTCCAGGACTCGTTCCGTCGATTCTGGTCCGACTGGAGAAGGAAGCAGGGGGGCTTCCCCTCCTTGAGGCTATGGTGGGACGTGGGCAAGGCTCACGTCCGCGTCTTCTGTCAAGAGTACGCGAGGGGGTCGACCAAGAGGCGGGCGGCCAGAGTCGGGCGCCTAGAAAAAGAGGTGCTCGACCTGGAAGCCCGTCTCGGTCAAGTCGTCCAGGACCCGGCCCTGCGGACGGTGTACGAAGCGAAGAAGGCCGCGCTGAAGGACCTGCAGCTCGTCGGGTCCCGAGGCGCGTTCGTGAGGTCGCGGATCCGGTTCCTGCGGGATCTGGACCGCGGCTCCCCCTTCTTCTACTCGCTGGAAAAAAGGCAGAGTGTCCGTAAGCAGCTCTTGACGCTGCTGGCCGACGACGGCTCTCTCGTCTCGGATCCGGAGGGCGTCAACAACAGGGTCCGTGAATATTACGGGGCTCTGTTCTCTCCGGATCCGTCCAGCGAGGAAGCGCGTAGAGTTTTGTGGGAGGACCTGCCGAAGGTCGGCCCGGAGGGCGCCGAAAATCTGGAAGCTCCGCTAAGCCTGGCGGAGCTGACCGGTGCCCTCGCCCGGCTCTCGAGGGGAAAATCCCCGGGGCTGGACGGGCTGACCGTGGAGTTCCACAGGGCGTTCTGGGACGTCCTGGGGAGCGACTACGCGCGGGTCCTGGGGGAAAGTCTGGCGACCGGGGAGATGCCCCTCTCTTGGCGCAGGGCAGTCATCGTCCTGCTGCCTAAGAAGGGCGATCTCCGCCTCCTTAAGAACTGGCGCCCGGTCTCCCTCCTCAGCACGGACTACAAAATCTTCGCCAGGGCGATGTCTGCTCGCCTTGGTGCCGTGCTGGACCACATGATCCACCCCGACCAGTCATACACGGTCCCGGGCCGGACAATCCACGATAACATCCATCTGGTCCGGGACCTCATCCATTGTTCCCAGGAGGCTGGTCTGTCGGTCGCCTTCCTATCCCTCGACCAAGAGAAGGCGTTCGACAGGGTGGATCACGACTATCTGCTCGGAACTCTGCGCGCTTTCGGGTTCGGGACGCATTTCGTCGCCCGGATCCGACTTTTGTACGCCGCCGCGGAGTGTCTGATTAAGGTTAACGGGTCCTTGACGGCGCCCCTTCGCTTTAGGAGAGGGGTGCGCCAGGGATGCCCCATGTCCGGCCAGTTATACGCCGTTTGCGTGGAGCCTTTCCTGCGCCTCTTGCGGACGAGGTTGACGGGACTGGCTCTGCAAGGGCCGGGCGTGGAGGTCGTCCTCTCGGCTTACGCCGATGACGTGCTCCTCGCGGTAGAGGATCCCGCTGACCTGCGGAGGATGCGTGAGTGCCAGGAGATTTACTCGGCCGCGTCCTCCGCCAGGATCAACTGGGAGAAATGTTCCGGACTCCTGGTGGGTCAGTGGCGGGTGGACTCCCTGCCGGAGGAGCTCAGGCCTTTTGCCTGGAGCACGACCCATCTCCTCTATCTGGGAGTCTACCTTAGCCCCGACGAGGAAGCCTGGCCGGCGAACTGGCAGGAGCTGGAGGCCAAGGTCGCCGCTCGCCTAGGGCGCTGGACAGGACTGCTCCGAGTGCTGTCCTACAGGGGTCGAGCGCTAGTCATAAACCAGCTGGTGGCCGCAATGCTGTGGTACCGGCTGGTCACTTTGACCCCTCCCCCTGCGTTTGTCGCCAAGATACAGAAGAAGCTGGTGGACTTCTTCTGGAACAACAGGAAGCACTGGGTCTCTGTCGCGGTCTTGAGTCTCCCGCTTGAGGAGGGCGGTCAGTCGTTGGTGTGCGTCAGCGCCCAGCTCGCGACTTTCCGTCTTCAGACCCTGCAGAGATACCTTTACGTCGAGCCCCCTCCTAGGTGGTGTGCTCTGGCGAGGTATTTCTTCCGCCAGCAGCTCGACCTCAATTATGACACGCAGCTCCTGTTTGTGAACTTGGGGGGTGCCAGGACCGCCCTCCGGGAGCTGCCTGTCTTTTACAGGGAACTCATCAGGGTCTGGAACAAAGTCTCCACCAAGCGCAGCTCTCCGCCGGCTGGAGTGGCGGCCGTCCTGCAGGAGCCGCTGCTCGGGAATCCGTACCTCCACGGCCGAGGCTTCATGTGGCGGTCGGAAGAGAGGGCTGTGGCTGGTGAGGTGACCAGGGTCAGGGACCTGCTCGATGGCGGAGGAGCGGGCTGGATGGCGCCAGTCACGCTGGCGCGGCGCCTAAATTCTGCCAACGTCCGCCGCGCGGCCGATGCCATCGAGTCGCTAAAAACAGCTCTGGGCCCTGACTCCGTTAGGTGTATCGAGGAGGCTCAAGCACGTGGGGAGATCCCGTCCGAACTGACCCCCGTCCGGACGGAATTCCTCATCGGCGCCAAACCCCGGAACCTCCCTCGGGGGCCGGCGCCTCACAACTTGAGCCGCCTCGGGGAAATCCCCTCCGTGCCTTTCAGTTCCGCGCGGAGGGGTTTCCTGTACGGGCTGCTCCTGCACACCCTCAACTTTGCCATCCTCGCCGGCCGTCCGGACACGCCATGGCGTACCATCTTGCCGTCCGGAGGAGGCGGGGGTCCCCGATGGAGGGCACTCTACGCAGGGGTCCTCCCACTATTCATCGGGGACTTGGCCTGGAGGGTGGTGCACGGAGCAGTGCCGTGCAACAAATTTTTAAGCCGGTTCACGGACTCCCAGGCCGCCTGCAATTTCTGCGGTCTGGAGGAGTCCGTGTTCCATGTTTTTATGGAGTGCACGAGGTTGCAGCCCCTGTTCCATTATTTGAAGGGGCTGCTCCTGAAATTCTGGCTGCACTTCAGTCCCACCCTCCTGATCTTTGGGCACCCTGTGCGGAGGGGAGCGGGTAGGTCCGAAGGCCTCCTCGTAGGACTGCTCCTGGGCACGGCCAAGGGTGCCATCAGCCGGTCCAGGCAGCGGGCGGTCGAGGGGGTCGTTCAACCTGACTGCCTGCCTCTCTTCCGCTCTTACATCCGGTCCAGGGTGTCCTTGGAGATGGAGCACGCGGTGTCCACCGGTACGCTCGCGGCCTTCCGCGAGAGGTGGGCACCGGAGGGACTGGAGTGCATCATCACGCCCGGCAACCAAATTTTAATTTGATTTTACGTTTTAAAGTTAATTTGTTTTAATTGCCGGTGCTTTTAGTGTCCCCTTCCCTTTTATAGGGGGCACTGGGGAAAAATTGTGATTTTAGTGCCCAAAAAAAAAACCAAAAAAAGAAAAACACAAAAAAAAACAAAAAAAGGGGGGGAAAAAAAGGGCCTTGTAAATGTCTGGAGTGTCACCCAGGTCGGGTGGCACCGTTATTGTTTTATGTTTTCACAGGTAGACTCTAAAAGAGTTTTCACAAGGACCAAAAAAAAAAAAAACACAAAAAAGGGGGAAAAAAAAAAAATGGGCCTTGTAAATGTCTGGAGTGTCATCCAGGTCGGGTGGCACCGTTTAATGTTTTTTATGTTTTCACAGATAAACTCAAAAGAGTTTCACAAGGACCAATCGTGGAGCTGTGGAGGTGTGTCCTGCTCAGTTGGAGCTGTGAGCAGTGAGGGAAGCTGCTAGCAACTTGAGCTCCTGCCTGGGGAGCCCTGAGACCAGCCCAGGAACAGAAGGAAGGAAGGGGTTTCACCACCAACTTTACCCAGAGGGAGAGGAGGAGAACAGAAAACTTTGTACAACTTTATCATTTCTGCAAGGAGTTGGAGAGAGGGGGAAAAACCACAACAACCATCCAGTGTGGAAGGAGGGAGACTCAACATTCTACAGGTGGGTGTGGGTGCATTTCCCCAAAAAGACTTTGTTGTTTCGGTGGGGGGAGGAAAGAAGACCACTGAGGGCCGGAACATCGCGGGGGGTGTGTGTGTGTGTGTGTGGTAGTGTGCGTGGGGGCCGTGCTTACAACTGGGCCCCCCCCACAATTGGAACCCCCCCCACCCCCCACATTTGCCTAGCCTGGGATAGCTGGAGCTACCAGGCTGAAGATTGTCATCAATCACCCAATTAAAGATCGTTGGGAGTGCCTGGTGGCTCCAGCTACCCCAGGTGAAGACATCTTCTCCCCCCACCTGAAGACCACCCCAAAGACTTTTGTGTTTTGCCATCTGGGGAGTGCACCCACCCACAGCTGCGAGGGGAGACCTGCCCTCGCAGTCCCCCCCCCTTCCCACCCCCCTCTCTCTTTCTCTGCTACTCTGTTTCTCCCCTCTCTCTCTGAGGCCTCTTCCTTCCAAATTTACAAAAAAAAAAAAACAATTAAGACAACTGAGCAGAGGGAGCAAGGCCTCTCCCCAATTGCCAACTAGGGGAGAGGTACCTCGTTAAGGGCTCCTCTGCTCAGTTAATTTACGAGGCCAATTAAGACCATTAAGGCCTGTGACTTTGGGGTGGGTGTAGCCCTTAAAGGGACCCCGTGATGGCGACCCCATCCACGCCGGTGGCAGGGCCAGCAAGGACGTATGCGCAGGTGGCAACCGCTTCCACGGCCCCTCCTGCGCCACCCGCTGCCCTGCCACCATTTAGGTTAATTACGAAAAAACACGGGGTCAAGAGCTACACTCACCCCACAATGAGCATTGAGGAGTGCGTGCGGGCGATGGCTGGGGTAGTCGGCCCCTCGGCCATTGTCGCAGCCTCCAAGATGTCTGGGAGGGCCGTGTTCTTCCTGGGGTCGGAGCGGGCGGTGTCCCTGGCCCTCGAAAAGGGGCTCACGGTGGGCGGGACGTTCCTGCCGGTGGATCCTCTCGAGGCCACCGCGCAGAGGGTCATCGTGTCGAACGTCCCGCCCTTTGTTCCCGCTGAGCTCCTCCTCCCTCACCTACAACAACTGGGGGAGGTAAGGTCAGGGATCAACCCCATACCGCTCGGCCTCAGGGAGAACAGCCTGCGCCACGTGTTCTCCTTCCGCCGCCAGCTCTTTGTCCGGCTGGCGCGGGAGGACGTGACAGAAGGGCACTTTAATGTGGTGCACGAGGGGACTGCCTACCGCGTCTTCTGGACGTCGGACGGCGTGCGGTGCCATGCCTGCAGGGAGGTGGGGCATGTTCGTAAGAACTGCCCCGCCTCCAAGGCCGCCAAACCACCGAAGGCGGCCAAGGCTGGCGCTGCCGCCACCCCTCCCCCTAGTTGCGTCCGCGTGCCGGGAGCCATGGGTGCGCGGGCATCGTCGGAGGCCTTTGTTTTCAGGGCCTCCGGCGGGGGGGAGGGAGAGCGTCCGAGCGGAAAGAAGGCGCGGAAGAAGGAGAAACATCTAGAGGCGGGTCCCCTCGGTGCGCCGGAAAGTTTGACCACCGCGCTCAGCCCAACCCAGTCACCGGCGAGCGCGGGGTGCCCCGAGCCCGTGCCCGGGCCCTTGAATAATACCACAGAGGGGCCTAGGCGCGGGCAAGAAAAGGAAAAGGGGGGGGCGGAGCGGGAGGCCTCGGCAGACATGGAGGTCTCCCTGACTCCGCGCGCCCCCAGGAACAAAAAGAGGCACCGCCCCAATGAGGCGGAGGGGGAACAACATCCCTCCGCGGAGGAGGCGGTGCCCGCCGCGTGTCCCGCGTCCCCCACCAGCGCCCCCAAATTGCGCTGCAGGCGCGAGGAGTCTTTCCCCGGGGAGGGTGAGGCAGTCGAGGCTGCCCAGCCGCTGCCTCCTGGGGAGGGCGTGGAAGATCTGCCTGTCGTGGGGGGCGTGGGGCCAGTGGAAGAATGCGTAGCCGCCGGGTCGAGCGTCCCGGGGACCGAGGCGGGCGGGGCCGAAAAGGCCGAACCTGAGCCCGCCCGGCTATTATCCAACTTCCCCCGGGAGTCGCTCGACCCGGCGGAAAAACAAACAAATAACTATGACACTGTAGATGCTGGGCCGGGGGGTGGCAGCGGGGAGGGGGAGGAACACCCACCCTCGCCCCTTACTTTGGAGCTGGAGCACTTGGAGGGCCTGGGGATTTCCTATGGCCGGGTCTCTCCTTGTTCTCCGGTTCCTGGGGCGGAGGGGGAACCCCTTCCGCTGTCATTTCCCGACCCAGCACCATTTTTAAAAGAGCCCAGTGGGGACTCCTCTGCCGACGATCCTGGGGGTGGGATCGGGGCAGTGCCAGGGCCGGTTGGAGCGGCCGGTTCATTTGCCGTACCTTGTGCGGTCGATGGGCCGGCTGCTGGCGGCCACCTCCCGGAGGAGGACGGGGACTCGGTGGGGGACGCGGGTGAAGACCTAGAGACCACCGCCAGGGAGGCGGTGGATCTGCTCGCGGCCGCCGCTGAGGCCCTCCTCGTTCCTGCAAAGGAACTCCGGGACTTTTTGGCCCAGAGCCGGGGTCGCCGCGACCAAGCCCGACTGGCCCTGGAAAAATGGTCCGAGCCGGAGCTGATCAAGGGGTCCGTCCGCGCCGCCGTTAAAACCTTGGCCGCGGGCGGGCCCTTGACAAAGGAGCAGCACCTTGAGCTGCGCGAGCTCGAGGGACTCCTCGCTGGGCTGCGGAGGGAGCGGAGTTCAACAAAAGACTCCGCTCCCTCCCCCACAATAGGTTAAGGTAGAGGTTGCACTATGCTTTTGTCATGAAGATAACCATAGCCAGCCTCAACATCAACGGCGGCAGAGGGGCACGCCGTAGATTTGACAATTTTTCGCTCCTGCGGGAGGGGAAATATGCGGTGTGCTTCCTGCAAGAAACCCACACCGTTCCGGGAGACGAAGCCACGTGGCTCCTGGAATGGCAAGGAGAGGTCCGCATGAGCCACCTCACCGCCATTTCTAGTGGGGTGGCCATCTTGCTGGGCCCGCATTTTCAGCCGGAGATCTTGGGGGTCGAGGAGCCCGTGCCAGGCCGCTTGCTGCACGTAACGGTTCGCCTGGGGGACGTGCCGCTCCATCTCGTGAGCGTGTACGCCCCTCATCCCGGCCCGCAGCAAACGCGCTTCTTTGAAGAGGTGTCCGCTCTTCTTGGCTCCGTCGACGTCGGCGACTGCATTGTCCTCGGGGGGGATTTTAACTGCACCCTCGAGGCGAGGGACCGCTCCGGTGCCCCGCAGTGCATGACGGCGATGGAGAAGTTGAGGGACCTGGTCGGGTCCTTCGACTTGGTGGACGTCTGGCGAAATCTCCACCCCGACTCCAGCGCCTTTACTTGGGTGAGGCCTGGAGTTGGATGGTCTAGAGTCGACCGCCTTTACGTGTCTCGGGCGTACGTTTCCTGCGTCCCGGCGGCCTCCATGCGGCCGGTGCCGTGTTCGGACCACCACCTGGTGTGGGCGGAGCTCGCTTCGCTCCGCGCGAGGACGGGGTCCGCGTACTGGCACTTTAACAACCGGCTGCTGGAGGACGTGCGGTTCCAGGACTCGTTCCGTCGATTCTGGTCCGACTGGAGAAGGAAGCAGGGGGGCTTCCCCTCCTTGAGGCTATGGTGGGACGTGGGCAAGGCTCACGTCCGCGTCTTCTGTCAAGAGTACGCGAGGGGGTCGACCAAGAGGCGGGCGGCCAGAGTCGGGCGCCTAGAAAAAGAGGTGCTCGACCTGGAAGCCCGTCTCGGTCAAGTCGTCCAGGACCCGGCCCTGCGGACGGTGTACGAAGCGAAGAAGGCCGCGCTGAAGGACCTGCAGCTCGTCGGGTCCCGAGGCGCGTTCGTGAGGTCGCGGATCCGGTTCCTGCGGGATCTGGACCGCGGCTCCCCCTTCTTCTACTCGCTGGAAAAAAGGCAGAGTGTCCGTAAGCAGCTCTTGACGCTGCTGGCCGACGACGGCTCTCTCGTCTCGGATCCGGAGGGCGTCAACAACAGGGTCCGTGAATATTACGGGGCTCTGTTCTCTCCGGATCCGTCCAGCGAGGAAGCGCGTAGAGTTTTGTGGGAGGACCTGCCGAAGGTCGGCCCGGAGGGCGCCGAAAATCTGGAAGCTCCGCTAAGCCTGGCGGAGCTGACCGGTGCCCTCGCCCGGCTCTCGAGGGGAAAATCCCCGGGGCTGGACGGGCTGACCGTGGAGTTCCACAGGGCGTTCTGGGACGTCCTGGGGAGCGACTACGCGCGGGTCCTGGGGGAAAGTCTGGCGACCGGGGAGATGCCCCTCTCTTGGCGCAGGGCAGTCATCGTCCTGCTGCCTAAGAAGGGCGATCTCCGCCTCCTTAAGAACTGGCGCCCGGTCTCCCTCCTCAGCACGGACTACAAAATCTTCGCCAGGGCGATGTCTGCTCGCCTTGGTGCCGTGCTGGACCACATGATCCACCCCGACCAGTCATACACGGTCCCGGGCCGGACAATCCACGATAACATCCATCTGGTCCGGGACCTCATCCATTGTTCCCAGGAGGCTGGTCTGTCGGTCGCCTTCCTATCCCTCGACCAAGAGAAGGCGTTCGACAGGGTGGATCACGACTATCTGCTCGGAACTCTGCGCGCTTTCGGGTTCGGGACGCATTTCGTCGCCCGGATCCGACTTTTGTACGCCGCCGCGGAGTGTCTGATTAAGGTTAACGGGTCCTTGACGGCGCCCCTTCGCTTTAGGAGAGGGGTGCGCCAGGGATGCCCCATGTCCGGCCAGTTATACGCCGTTTGCGTGGAGCCTTTCCTGCGCCTCTTGCGGACGAGGTTGACGGGACTGGCTCTGCAAGGGCCGGGCGTGGAGGTCGTCCTCTCGGCTTACGCCGATGACGTGCTCCTCGCGGTAGAGGATCCCGCTGACCTGCGGAGGATGCGTGAGTGCCAGGAGATTTACTCGGCCGCGTCCTCCGCCAGGATCAACTGGGAGAAATGTTCCGGACTCCTGGTGGGTCAGTGGCGGGTGGACTCCCTGCCGGAGGAGCTCAGGCCTTTTGCCTGGAGCACGACCCATCTCCTCTATCTGGGAGTCTACCTTAGCCCCGACGAGGAAGCCTGGCCGGCGAACTGGCAGGAGCTGGAGGCCAAGGTCGCCGCTCGCCTAGGGCGCTGGACAGGACTGCTCCGAGTGCTGTCCTACAGGGGTCGAGCGCTAGTCATAAACCAGCTGGTGGCCGCAATGCTGTGGTACCGGCTGGTCACTTTGACCCCTCCCCCTGCGTTTGTCGCCAAGATACAGAAGAAGCTGGTGGACTTCTTCTGGAACAACAGGAAGCACTGGGTCTCTGTCGCGGTCTTGAGTCTCCCGCTTGAGGAGGGCGGTCAGTCGTTGGTGTGCGTCAGCGCCCAGCTCGCGACTTTCCGTCTTCAGACCCTGCAGAGATACCTTTACGTCGAGCCCCCTCCTAGGTGGTGTGCTCTGGCGAGGTATTTCTTCCGCCAGCAGCTCGACCTCAATTATGACACGCAGCTCCTGTTTGTGAACTTGGGGGGTGCCAGGACCGCCCTCCGGGAGCTGCCTGTCTTTTACAGGGAACTCATCAGGGTCTGGAACAAAGTCTCCACCAAGCGCAGCTCTCCGCCGGCTGGAGTGGCGGCCGTCCTGCAGGAGCCGCTGCTCGGGAATCCGTACCTCCACGGCCGAGGCTTCATGTGGCGGTCGGAAGAGAGGGCTGTGGCTGGTGAGGTGACCAGGGTCAGGGACCTGCTCGATGGCGGAGGAGCGGGCTGGATGGCGCCAGTCACGCTGGCGCGGCGCCTAAATTCTGCCAACGTCCGCCGCGCGGCCGATGCCATCGAGTCGCTAAAAACAGCTCTGGGCCCTGACTCCGTTAGGTGTATCGAGGAGGCTCAAGCACGTGGGGAGATCCCGTCCGAACTGACCCCCGTCCGGACGGAATTCCTCATCGGCGCCAAACCCCGGAACCTCCCTCGGGGGCCGGCGCCTCACAACTTGAGCCGCCTCGGGGAAATCCCCTCCGTGCCTTTCAGTTCCGCGCGGAGGGGTTTCCTGTACGGGCTGCTCCTGCACACCCTCAACTTTGCCATCCTCGCCGGCCGTCCGGACACGCCATGGCGCACCATCTTGCCGTCCGGAGGAGGCGGGGGTCCCCGATGGAGGGCACTCTACGCAGGGGTCCTCCCACTATTCATCGGGGACTTGGCCTGGAGGGTGGTGCACGGAGCAGTGCCGTGCAACAAATTTTTAAGCCGGTTCACGGACTCCCAGGCCGCCTGCATTTTCTGCGGTCTGGAGGAGTCCGTGTTCCATGTTTTTATTGAGTGCACAAGGTTGCAGCCCCTGTTCCATTATTTGAAGGGGCTGCTCCTGAAATTCTGGCTGCACTTCAGTCCCACTCTCCTGATCTTTGGGCACCCTGTGCGGAGGGGAGCGGGTAGGTCCGAAGGCCTCCTCGTAGGACTGCTCCTGGGCACGGCCAAGGGTGCCATCAGCCGGTCCAGGCAGCGGGCGGTCGAGGGGGTCGTTCAACCTGACTGCCTGCCTCTCTTCCGCTCTTACATCCGGTCCAGGGTGTCCTTGGAGATGGAGCACGCGGTGTCCACCGGTACGCTCGCGGCCTTCCGCGAGAGGTGGGCACCGGAGGGACTGGAGTGCATCATCACGCCCGGCAACCAAATTTTAATTTGATTTTACGTTTTAAAGTTAATTTGTTTTAATTGCCGGTGCTTTTAGTGTCCCCTTCCCTTTTATAGGGGGCACTGGGGAAAAATTGTGATTTTAGTGCCCAAAAAAAAAAACCAAAAAAAGAAAAAAACAAAAAAAAAAACCAAAAAAAAAGGGGGGAAAAAAAAAAAAAAGGGCCTTGTAAATGTCTGGAGTGTCACCCAGGTCGGGTGGCACCGTTTAATGTTTTTATGTTTTGCAGGTAAACTTAAAAGAGTTTCACAAGGACCAAAAAAAAAAAAAACACAAAAAAGGGGGAAAAAAAAAAAATGGGCCTTGTAAATGTCTGGAGTGTCACCCAGGTCGGGTGGCACCGTTTAATGTTTTTTATGTTTTCACAGATAAACTCAAAAGAGTTTCACAAGGACCAATCGTGGAGCTGTGGAGGTGTGTCCTGCTCAGTTGGAGCTGTGAGCAGTGAGGGAAGCTGCTAGCAACTTGAGCTCCTGCCTGGGGAGCCCTGAGACCAGCCCAGGAACAGAAGGAAGGAAGGGGTTTCACCACCAACTTTACCCAGAGGGAGAGGAGGAGAACAGAAAACTTTTAAACATCTTTATCATTTCTGCAAGGAGTTGGAGAGAGGGGGAAAAGACAAACAACATCCAGTGTGGAAGGAGGGAGACTCAACATTTCTACAGGTGGGTGTGGGTGCATTTCCCCAAACAGACTTTGTTGTATCGGTGGGGGGAGGAAAGAAGACCACTGAGGGCCGGAACATCGCGGGGGGTGTGTGTGTGTGTGTGGTAGTGTGCGTGGGGGCTGTGCTTACAACTGGGCCCCCCCCACAATTGGAACCCCCCCCACCCCCCCCACATTTGCCTAGCCTGGGATAGCTGGAGCTACCAGGCTGAAGAGTCATTAATCACCCTATTGAGGATCGTTAGGAGTGCCTGGTGGCTCCAGCTACCCCAGGTGAAGACATCTTCTCCCCCCACCTGAAGACCACCCCAAAGACTTTTGTGTTTTGCCATCTGGGGAGTGCACCCACCCACAGCTGCGAGGGGAGACCTGCCCTCGCAGCCCCCTCCCCTTCCCACCCCCCTCTCTCTTTCTCCGTTACCCTCTGTTTCTCCCCTCTCTCTCTGAGAACCCTTTCCTTCCAAATTAATAAAAAAAAACCCCAATTAAGACAACTGAGCAGAGGGAGCAAGGCCTCTCCCCAATTGTCAACGAGGGGAGAGGTGCCTCGTTAAGGGCTCCTCTGCTCAGTCAATCTACAAGAGGCCTAATAAAGACCATTAAGGCCTGTGACTTTGGGGTGGGTGTAGCCCTTAAAGGGACCCCGTGATGGCGACCCCATCCACGCCGGTGGCAGGGCCAGCAAGGTCGTATGCGCAGGCGGTGTCCACATCCACGGCACCTCCTGCGCCAGCCGCTGCCCTGCCACCTTTCAGACTAATAACAAAAAAACACGGGGTCAAGAGCTACACTCACCCCACAATGAGCATCGAGGAGTGCGTGCGGGCGATGGCTGGGGTAGTCGGCCCCTCGGCCATTGTCGCAGCCTCCAAGATGTCTGGGAAGGCCGTGTTCTTCCTGGGGTCGGAGCGGGCGGTGTCCCTGGCCCTTGAAAAGGGGCTCACGGTGGGCGGGACGTTCCTGCCGGTGGACCCTCTCGAGGCCACCGCGCAGAGGGTCATCATTTCAAACGTCCCGCCCTTTGTTCCCGCTGAGCTCCTCCTCCCTCACCTACACCAACTGGGGGAGGTAAGGTCGGGGATCAACCCCATACCGCTCGGCCTCAGGGAGAACAGCCTGCGCCACGTGTTCTCCTTCCGCCGCCAGCTCTTTGTCCGGCTGGCGCGGGAGGAGACGACGGAGGGGAACTTTAATGTGGTGCACGAGGGGACTGCCTACCGCGTCTTCTGGACGTCGGACGGCGTGCGGTGCCATGCCTGTAGGGAGGTGGGGCATGTTCGTAAGAACTGCCCCGCCTCCAAGGCCGCCAAACCACCGAAGGCGGCCAAGGCTGGCACCGCCGCCACCCCTCCCCCTAGTTGCGTCCGCGTGCCGGGAGCCATGGGTGCGCGGGCATCGTCGGAGGCCTTTGTTTTCAGGGCCTCCGGCGGGGGGGAGGGAGAGCGTTCGACCGGAAAGAAGGCGCGGAAGAAGGCGAAACATCTCGAGGCGGGTCCCCTCGGTGCGCCGGAAAGTCTGACCACCGCGCTCAGCCCAACCCAGTCACCGGCGAGCGCGGGGTGCCCCGAGCCCGTGCCCGGGCCCTTGAATACCACCACAGAGGGGCCCAGGCGCGGGCAAGAAAAGGAAAAGGGGGGGGCGGAGCGGGAGGCCTCGGCAGACATGGAGGTCTCCCTGACTCCGCGCGCCCCCAGGAACAAAAAGAGGCACCGCCCCAATGAGGCGGAGGGGGAACAACATCCCTCCGCGGAGGAGGCGGTGCCCGCCGCGTGTCCCGCGTCCCCCACCAGCGCCCCCAAATTGCGCTGCAGGCGCGAGGAGTCTTTCCCCGGGGAGGGTGAGACAGTTGAGGCTGCCCAGCCTCTGCCTCCCGGGGATGGAGTGGAAGATCTGCCTGTCGTGGGGGGCGTGGGGACCGCGGAGGAATGCGTAGCCGCCGGGCCGGGCGTCCCGGGGACTGAGGCGGGCGAGGCCGAAAAGGCCGAACCTGAGCCCGCCCAGCTATTACCCAACTTCCCCCGGGAGTTGCTCGACCCGGCAGAGAATGAAACAAATAATTATGACACTGTAGATGCTGGGCCGGGGGGTGGCAGCGGGGAGGGGGAGGAACACCCACCCTCGCCCCTTACTTTGGAGCTGGAGCACTTGGAGGGCCTGGGGATTTCCTATGGCCGGGTCTCTCCTTGTTCTCCGGTTCCTGGGGCGGAGGGGGAACCCCTTCCGCTGTCATTTCCCGACCCAGCACCATTTTTAAAAGAGCCCAGTGGGGACTCCTCTGCCGACGATCCTGGGGGTGGGATCGGGGCAGTGCCAGGGCCGGTTGGAGCGGCCGGTTCATTTGCCGTACCTTGTGCGGTCGATGGGCCGGCTGCTGGCGGCCACCTCCCGGAGGAGGACGGGGACTCGGTGGGGGACGCGGGTGAAGACCTAGAGACCACCGCCAGTGAGGCGGTGGATCTGCTCGCGGCCGCCGCTGAGGCCCTCCTCGTTCCTGCAAAGGAACTCCGGGACTTTTTGGCCCAGAGCCGGGGTCGCCGCGACCAAGCCCGACTGGCCCTGGAAAAATGGTCCGAGCCGGAGCTGATCAAGGGGTCCGTCCGCGCCGCCGTTAAAACCTTGGCCGCGGGCGGGCCCTTGACAAAGGAGCAGCACCTTGAGCTGCGCGAGCTCGAGGGACTCCTCGCTGGGCTGCGGAGGGAGCGGAGTTCAACAAAAGACTCCGCTCCCTCCCCCACAATAGGTTAAGGTAGAGGTTGCACTATGCTTTTGCCATGAAGATAACCATAGCCAGCCTCAACATCAACGGCGGCAGAGGGGCACGCCGTAGATTTGACAATTTTTCGCTCCTGCGGGAGGGGAAATATGCGGTGTGCTTCCTGCAAGAAACCCACACCGTTCCGGGAGACGAAGCCACGTGGCTCCTGGAATGGCAAGGAGAGGTCCGCATGAGCCACCTCACCGCCATTTCTAGTGGGGTGGCCATCTTGCTGGGCCCGCATTTTCAGCCGGAGATCTTGGGGGTCGAGGAGCCCGTGCCGGGCCGCTTGCTGCACGTAACGGTTCGCCTGGGGGACGTGCCGCTCCATCTCGTGAACGTGTACGCCCCTCATCCCGGCCCGCAGCAAACGCGCTTCTTTGAAGAGGTGTCCGCTCTTCTTGGCTCCGTCGACGTCGGCGACTGCATTGTCCTCGGGGGGGATTTTAACTGCACCCTCGAGGCGAGGGACCGCTCCGGTGCCCCGCAGTGCATGACGGCGATGGAGAAGTTGAGGGACCTGGTCGGGTCCTTCGACTTGGTGGACGTCTGGCGAAATCTCCACCCCGACTCCAGCGCCTTTACTTGGGTGAGGCCTGGAGTTGGATGGTCTAGAGTCGACCGCCTTTACGTGTCTCGGGCGTACGTTTCCTGCGTCCCGGCGGCCTCCATGCGGCCGGTGCCGTGTTCGGACCACCACCTGGTGTGGGCGGAGCTCGCTTCGCTCCGCGCGAGGACGGGGTCCGCGTACTGGCACTTTAACAACCGGCTGCTGGAGGACGTGCGGTTCCAGGACTCGTTCCGTCGATTC
This sequence comes from Pristiophorus japonicus, assembly GCF_044704955.1. Classification (NCBI taxonomy): domain Eukaryota; kingdom Metazoa; phylum Chordata; class Chondrichthyes; family Pristiophoridae; genus Pristiophorus; species Pristiophorus japonicus. The sequence continues at coordinate 273,994,884 of NC_091980.1, read as the reverse complement.
TGGTCCGACTGGAGAAGGAAGCAGGGGGGCTTCCCCTCCTTGAGGCTATGGTGGGACGTGGGCAAGGCTCACGTCCGCGTCTTCTGTCAAGAGTACGCGAGGGGGTCGACCAAGAGGCGGGCGGCCAGAGTCGGGCGCCTAGAAAAAGAGGTGCTCGACCTGGAAGCCCGTCTCGGTCAAGTCGTCCAGGACCCGGCCCTGCGGACGGTGTACGAAGCGAAGAAGGCCGCGCTGAAGGACCTGCAGCTCGTCGGGTCCCGAGGCGCGTTCGTGAGGTCGCGGATCCGGTTCCTGCGGGATCTGGACCGCGGCTCCCCCTTCTTCTACTCGCTGGAAAAAAGGCAGAGTGTCCGTAAGCAGCTCTTGACGCTGCTGGCCGACGACGGCTCTCTCGTCTCGGATCCGGAGGGCGTCAACAACAGGGTCCGTGAATATTACGGGGCTCTGTTCTCTCCGGATCCGTCCAGCGAGGAAGCGCGTAGAGTTTTGTGGGAGGACCTGCCGAAGGTCAGCCCGGAGGGCGCCGAAAATCTGGAAGCTCCGCTAAGCCTGGCGGAGCTGACCGGTGCCCTCGCCCGGCTCTCGAGGGGAAAATCCCCGGGGCTGGACGGGCTGACCGTGGAGTTCCACAGGGCGTTCTGGGACGTCCTGGGGAGCGACTACGCGCGGGTCCTGGGGGAAAGTCTGGCGACCGGGGAGATGCCCCTCTCTTGGCGCAGGGCAGTCATCGTCCTGCTGCCTAAGAAGGGCGATCTCCGCCTCCTTAAGAACTGGCGCCCGGTCTCCCTCCTCAGCACGGACTACAAAATCTTCGCCAGGGCGATGTCTGCTCGCCTTGGTGCCGTGCTGGACCACATGATCCACCCCGACCAGTCCTACACGGTCCCGGGCCGGACAATCCACGACAACATCCATCTGGTCCGGGACCTCATCCATTGCTCCCAGGAGGCTGGTCTGTCGGTCGCCTTCCTATCCCTCGACCAAGAGAAGGCGTTCGACAGGGTGGATCACGACTATCTGCTCGGAACTCTGCGCGCTTTCGGGTTCGGGACGCATTTCGTCGCCCGGATCCGACTTTTGTACGCCGCCGCGGAGTGTCTGATTAAGGTTAACGGGTCCTTGACGGCGCCCCTTCGCTTTAGGAGAGGGGTGCGCCAGGGATGCCCCATGTCCGGCCAGTTATACGCCGTTTGCGTGGAGCCTTTCCTGCGCCTCTTGCGGACGAGGTTGACGGGACTGGCTCTGCAAGGGCCGGGCGTGGAGGTCGTCCTCTCGGCTTACGCCGATGACGTGCTCCTCGCGGTAGAGGATCCCGCTGACCTGCGGAGGATGCGTGAGTGCCAGGAGATTTACTCGGCCGCGTCCTCCGCCAGGATCAACTGGGAGAAATGTTCCGGACTCCTGGTGGGTCAGTGGCGGGTGGACTCCCTGCCGGAGGAGCTCAGGCCTTTTGCCTGGAGCACGACCCATCTCCTCTATCTGGGAGTCTACCTTAGCCCCGACGAGGAAGCCTGGCCGGCGAACTGGCAGGAGCTGGAGGCCAAGGTCACCGCTCGCCTAGGGCGCTGGACAGGACTGCTCCGAGTGCTGTCCTACAGGGGTCGAGCGCTAGTCATAAACCAGCTGGTGGCCGCAATGCTGTGGTACCGGCTGGTCACTTTGACCCCTCCCCCTGCGTTTGTCGCCAAGATACAGAAGAAGCTGGTGGACTTCTTCTGGAACAACAGGAAGCACTGGGTCTCTGTCGCGGTCTTGAGTCTCCCGCTTGAGGAGGGCGGTCAGTCGTTGGTGTGCGTCAGCGCCCAGCTCGCGACTTTCCGTCTTCAGACCCTGCAGAGATACCTTTACGTCGAGCCCCCTCCTAGGTGGTGTGCTCTGGCGAGGTATTTCTTCCGCCAGCAGCTCGACCTCAATTATGACACGCAGCTCCTGTTTGTGAACTTGGGGGGTGCCAGGACCGCCCTCCGGGAGCTGCCTGTCTTTTACAGGGAACTCATCAGGGTCTGGAACAAAGTCTCCACCAAGCGCAGCTCTCCACCGGCTGGAGTGGCGGCCGTCCTGCAGGAGCCGCTGCTCGGGAATCCGTACCTCCACGGCCGAGGTTTTATGTGGCGGTCGGAAGAGAGGGCTGTGGCTGGTGAGGTGACCAGGGTCAGGGACCTGCTCGATGGCGGAGGAGCGGGCTGGATGGCGCCAGTCACGCTGGCGCGGCGCCTAAATTCTGCCAACGTCCGCCGCGCGGCCGATGCCATCGAGTCGCTAAAAACAGCTCTGGGCCCTGACTCCGTGAGGTGTATCGAGGAGGCTCAAGCACGTGGGGAGATCCCGTCCGAACTGACCCCCGTCCGGACGGAATTCCTCATCGGCGCCAAACCCCGGAACCTCCCTCGGGGGCCGGCGCCTCACAACTTGAGCCGCCTCGGGGAAATCCCCTCCGTGCCTTTCAGTTCCGCGCGGAGGGGTTTCCTGTACGGGCTGCTCCTGCACACCCTCAACTTTGCCATCCTCGCCGGCCGTCCGGACACGCCATGGCGTACCATCTTGCCGTCCGGAGGAGGCGGGGGTCCCCGATGGAGGGCACTCTACGCAGGGGTCCTCCCACTATTCATCGGGGACTTGGCCTGGAGGGTGGTGCACGGAGCAGTGCCGTGCAATAAATTTTTAAGCCGGTTCACGGACTCCCAGGCCGCCTGCAATTTCTGCGGTCTGGAGGAGTCCGTGTTCCATGTTTTTATTGAATGCACGAGGTTGCAGCCCCTGTTCCACTATTTGAAGGGGCTGCTCCTGAAATTCTGGCTGCACTTCAGTCCCACTCTCCTGATCTTTGGGCACCCTGTGCGGAGGGGAGCGGGTAGGTCCGAAGGCCTCCTCGTAGGACTGCTCCTGGGCACGGCCAAGGGTGCCATCAGCCGGTCCAGGCAGCGGGCGGTCGAGGGGGTCGTTCAACCTGACTGCCTACCTCTCTTCCGCTCTTACATCCGGTCCAGGGTGTCCTTGGAGATGGAGCACGCGGTGTCCACCGGTACGCTCGCGGCCTTCCGCGAGAGGTGGGCACCGGAGGGACTGGAGTGCATCATCACGCCCGGCAACCAAATTTTAATTTGATTTTACGTTTTAAAGTTAATTTGTTTTAATTGCCGGTGCTTTTAGTGTCCCCTTCCCTTTTATAGGGGGCACTGGGGAAAAATTGTGATTTTAGTGCCCAAAAAAAAAAAAAAAAAAAAAAAAAAAAGAAAAAACACAAAAAAAAAAACACAAAAAAGGGGGAAAAAAAAAGGGCCTTGTAAATGTCTGGAGTGTCACCCAGGTCGGGTGGCACCGTTTAATGTTTTATGTTTTCACAGATAAACTCAAAAGAGTTTCACAAGGACCAAAAAAAAAAAAAACACAAAAAAGGGGGAAAAAAAAAAAATGGGCCTTGTAAATGTCTGGAGTGTCACCCAGGTCGGGTGGCACCGTTTAATGTTTTTTATGTTTTCACAGATAAACTCAAAAGAGTTTCACAAGGACCAATCGTGGAGCTGTGGAGGTGTGTCCTGCTCAGTTGGAGCTGTGAGCAGTGAGGGAAGCTGCTAGCAACTTGAGCTCCTGCCTGCAGAGCCCTGAGACCAGCCCAGGAACAGAAGGAAGGAAGGGGCTTCACTACAACTTCTATCCAGAGGGAGAGGAGGAAAAAGCAGAAAACTTTGAACAACTTTACCATTCTGCAAGGAGTTGGAGAGAGGGGGAAAAACCAACAACAAACCAGTGTGGAAGGAGGGAGACTCTACATTTCTACAGGTGGGTGTGGGTGCATTTCCCAAAAAAGACTTTGTTATATCGGTGGGGGGAGGAAAGAAGACTACTGAGGGCCGGAACATCGCGGGGGGTGTGTGTGTGTGTGGTAGTGTGCGTGGGGGCCGTGCTTACAACTAGGCCCCCCCCCACAATTGGAACCCCCCCCACCCCCCCCACATTTGCCTAGCCTGGGATAGCTGGAGCTACCAGGCTGAAGATTGTTATTAATCACCCAATTAAAGATCGTTAGGAGTGCCTGGTAGCTCCAGCTACCCCAGGTGAAGACATCTTCTCCCCCCACCTGAAGACCACCTCAAAGACTTTTGTGTTTTGCCATCTGGGGAGTGCACCCACCCACAGCTGCGAGGAGAGACCTGCCCTCGCAGCCCCCCCCCCCTTCCCACCCCCCTCTCTCTTTTCTCTGCTACTCTGTTTCTCCCCTCTCTCTCTGAGAACCCTTTCCTTCCAAATTTAAAAAAAAAAAAAAACCAATTAAGACAACTGAGCAGAGGGAGCAAGGCCTCTCCCCAATTGTCAACGAGGGGAGAGGTGCCTCGTTAAGGGCTCCTCTGCTCAGTGAACATAAGAGGCCATTAAAGACCATTAAGGCCTGTGACTTTGGGGTGGGTGTAGCCCTTAAAGGGACCCCGTGATGGCGACCCCATCCACGCCGGTGGCAGGGCCAGCAAGGACGTATGCGCAGGTGGCAACCGCTTCCACAGCACCTCCTGCGCCACCCGCTGCCCTGCCACCATTTAGATTAATTACTAGAAAACACGGGGTCAAGAGCTACACTCACCCCACAATGAGCATTGAGGAGTGCGTGCGGGCGATGGCTGGGGTAGTCGGCCCCTCGGCCATTGTCGCAGCCTCCAAGATGTCTGGGAAGGCTGTTTTCTTCCTGGGGTCGGAGCGGGCGGTGTCCCTGGCCCTCGAAAAGGGGCTCACGGTGGGCGGGACGTTCCTGCCGGTGGATCCTCTCGAGGCCACCGCGCAGAGGGTCATCGTGTCGAACGTCCCGCCCTTTGTTCCCGCTGAGCTCCTCCTCCCTCACCTACAACAACTGGGGGAGGTAAGGTCAGGGATCAACCCCATACCGCTCGGCCTCAGGGAGAACAGCCTGCGCCACGTGTTCTCCTTCCGCCGCCAGCTCTTTGTCCGGCTGGCGCGGGAGGACGTGACAGAAGGGCACTTTAATGTGGTGCACGAGGGGACTGCCTACCGCGTCTTCTGGACGTCAGACGGCGTGCGGTGCCATGCCTGCAGGGAGGTGGGGCATGTTCGTAAGAACTGCCCCGCCTCCAAGGCCGCCAAACCACCGAAGGCGGCCAAGGCTGGCGCTGCCGCCACCCCTCCCCCTAGTTGCGTCCGCGTGCCGGGAGCCATGGGTGCGCGGGCATCGTCGGAGGCCTTTGTTTTCAGGGCCTCCGGCGGGGGGGAGGGAGAGCGTCCGAGCGGAAAGAAGGCGCGGAAGAAGGAGAAACATCTAGAGGCGGGTCCCCTCGGTGCGCCGGAAAGTCTGACCACCGCGCTCAGCCCAACCCAGTCACCGGCGAGCGCGGGGTGCCCCGAGCCCGTGCCCGGGCCCTTGAATACCACCACAGAGGGGCCCAGGCGCGGGCAAGAAAAGGAAAAGGGGGGGGCGGAGCGGGAGGCCTCGGCAGACATGGAGGTCTCCCTGACTCCGCGCGCCCCCAGGAACAAAAAGAGGCACCGCCCCAATGAGGCGGAGGGGGAACAACATCCCTCCGCGGAGGAGTCGGTGCCCGCCGCGTGTCCCGCGTCCCCCACCAGCGCCCCCAAATTGCGCTGCAGGCGCGAGGAGTCTTTCCCCGGGGAGGGTGAGACAGTTGAGGCTGCCCAGCCTCTGCCTCCCGGGGATGGAGTGGAAGATCTGCCTGTCGTGGGGGGCGTGGGGACCGCGGAGGAATGCGTAGCCGCCGGGCCGGGCGTCCCGGGGACTGAGGCGGGCGAGGCCGAAAAGGCCGAACCTGAGCCCGCCCAGCTATTACCCAACTTCCCCCGGGAGTTGCTCGACCCGGCAGAGAATGAAACAAATAATTATGACACTGTAGATGCTGGGCCGGGGGGTGGCAGCGGGGAGGGGGAGGAACACCCACCCTCGCCCCTTACTTTGGAGCTGGAGCACTTGGAGGGCCTGGGGATTTCCTATGGCCGGGTCTCTCCTTGTTCTCCGGTTCCTGGGGCGGAGGGGGAACCCCTTCCGCTGTCATTTCCCGACCCAGCACCATTTTTAAAAGAGCCCAGTGGGGACTCCTCTGCCGACGATCCTGGGGGTGGGATCGGGGCAGTGCCAGGGCCGGTTGGAGCGGCCGGTTCATTTGCCGTACCTTGTGCGGTCGATGGGCCGGCTGCTGGCGGCCACCTCCCGGAGGAGGACGGGGACTCGGTGGGGGACGCGGGTGAAGACCTAGAGACCACCGCCAGTGAGGCGGTGGATCTGCTCGCGGCCGCCGCTGAGGCCCTCCTCGTTCCTGCAAAGGAACTCCGGGACTTTTTGGCCCAGAGCCGGGGTCGCCGCGACCAAGCCCGACTGGCCCTGGAAAAATGGTCCGAGCCGGAGCTGATCAAGGGGTCCGTCCGCGCCGCCGTTAAAACCTTGGCCGCGGGCGGGCCCTTGACAAAGGAGCAGCACCTTGAGCTGCGCGAGCTCGAGGGACTCCTCGCTGGGCTGCGGAGGGAGCGGAGTTCAACAAAAGACTCCGCTCCCCCCCCCACAATAGGTTAAGGTAGAGGTTGCACTATGCTTTTGCCATGAAGATAACCATAGCCAGCCTCAACATCAACGGCGGCAGAGGGGCACGCCGTAGATTTGACAATTTTTCGCTCCTGCGGGAGGGGAAATATGCGGTGTGCTTCCTGCAAGAAACCCACACCGTTCCGGGAGACGAAGCCACGTGGCTCCTGGAATGGCAAGGAGAGGTCCGCATGAGCCACCTCACCGCCATTTCTAGTGGGGTGGCCATCTTGCTGGGCCCGCATTTTCAGCCGGAGATCTTGGGGGTCGAGGAGCCCGTGCCAGGCCGCTTGCTGCACGTAACGGTTCGCCTGGGGGACGTGCCGCTCCATCTCGTGAACGTGTACGCCCCTCATCCCGGCCCGCAGCAAACGCGCTTCTTTGAAGAGGTGTCCGCTCTTCTTGGCTCCGTCGACGTCGGCGACTGCATTGTCCTCGGGGGGGATTTTAACTGCACCCTCGAGGCGAGGGACCGCTCCGGTGCCCCGCAGTGCATGACGGCGATGGAGAAGTTGAGGGACCTGGTCGGGTCCTTCGACTTGGTGGACGTCTGGCGAAATCTCCACCCCGACTCCAGCGCCTTTACTTGGGTGAGGCCTGGAGTTGGATGGTCTAGAGTCGACCGCCTTTACGTGTCTCGGGCGTACGTTTCCTGCGTCCCGGCGGCCTCCATGCGGCCGGTGCCGTGTTCGGACCACCACCTGGTGTGGGCGGAGCTCGCTTCGCTCCGCGCGAGGACGGGGTCCGCGTACTGGCACTTTAACAACCGGCTGCTGGAGGACGTGCGGTTCCAGGACTCGTTCCGTCGATTCTGGTCCGACTGGAGAAGGAAGCAGGGGGGCTTCCCCTCCTTGAGGCTATGGTGGGACGTGGGCAAGGCTCACGTCCGCGTCTTCTGTCAAGAGTACGCGAGGGGGTCGACCAAGAGGCGGGCGGCCAGAGTCGGGCGCCTAGAAAAAGAGGTGCTCGACCTGGAAGCCCGTCTCGGTCAAGTCGTCCAGGACCCGGCCCTGCGGACGGTGTACGAAGCGAAGAAGGCCGCGCTGAAGGACCTGCAGCTCGTCGGGTCCCGAGGCGCGTTCGTGAGGTCGCGGATCCGGTTCCTGCGGGATCTGGACCGCGGCTCCCCCTTCTTCTACTCGCTGGAAAAAAGGCAGAGTGTCCGTAAGCAGCTCTTGACGCTGCTGGCCGACGACGGCTCTCTCGTCTCGGATCCGGAGGGCGTCAACAACAGGGTCCGTGAATATTACGGGGCTCTGTTCTCTCCGGATCCGTCCAGCGAGGAAGCGCGTAGAGTTTTGTGGGAGGACCTGCCGAAGGTCGGCCCGGAGGGCGCCGAAAATCTGGAAGCTCCGCTAAGCCTGGCGGAGCTGACCGGTGCCCTCGCCCGGCTCTCGAGGGGAAAATCCCCGGGGCTGGACGGGCTGACCGTGGAGTTCCACAGGGCGTTCTGGGACGTCCTGGGGAGCGACTACGCGCGGGTCCTGGGGGAAAGTCTGGCGACCGGGGAGACGCCCCTCTCTTGGCGCAGGGCAGTCATCGTCCTGCTGCCTAAGAAGGGCGATCTCCGCCTCCTTAAGAACTGGCGCCCGGTCTCCCTCCTCAGCACGGACTACAAAATCTTCGCCAGGGCGATGTCTGCTCGCCTTGGTGCCGTGCTGGACCACATGATCCACCCCGACCAGTCATACACGGTCCCGGGCCGGACAATCCACGACAACATCCATCTGGTCCGGGACCTCATCCATTGCTCCCAGGAGGCTGGTCTGTCGGTCGCCTTCCTATCCCTCGACCAAGAGAAGGCGTTCGACAGGGTGGATCACGACTATCTGCTCGGAACTCTGCGCGCTTTCGGGTTCGGGACGCATTTCGTCGCCCGGATCCGACTTTTGTACGCCGCCGCGGAGTGTCTGATTAAGGTTAACGGGTCCTTGACGGCGCCCCTTCGCTTTAGGAGAGGGGTGCGCCAGGGATGCCCCATGTCCGGCCAGTTATACGCCGTTTGCGTGGAGCCTTTCCTGCGCCTCTTGCGGACGAGGTTGACGGGACTGGCTCTGCAAGGGCCGGGCGTGGAGGTCGTCCTCTCGGCTTACGCCGATGACGTACTCCTCGCGGTAGAGGATCCCGCTGACCTGCGGAGGATGCGTGAGTGCCAGGAGATTTACTCGGCCGCGTCCTCCGCCAGGATCAACTGGGAGAAATGTTCCGGACTCCTGGTGGGTCAGTGGCGGGTGGACTCCCTGCCGGAGGAGCTCAGGCCTTTTGCCTGGAGCACGACCCATCTCCTCTATCTGGGAGTCTACCTTAGCCCCGACGAGGAAGCCTGGCCGGCGAACTGGCAGGAGCTGGAGGCCAAGGTCGCCGCTCGCCTAGGGCGCTGGACAGGACTGCTCCGAGTGCTGTCCTACAGGGGTCGAGCGCTAGTCATAAACCAGCTGGTGGCCGCAATGCTGTGGTACCGGCTGGTCACTTTGACCCCTCCCCCTGCGTTTGTCGCCAAGATACAGAAGAAGCTGGTGGACTTCTTCTGGAACAACAGGAAGCACTGGGTCTCTGTCGCGGTCTTGAGTCTCCCGCTTGAGGAGGGCGGTCAGTCGTTGGTGTGCGTCAGCGCCCAGCTCGCGACTTTCCGTCTTCAGACCCTGCAGAGATACCTTTACGTCGAGCCCCCTCCTAGGTGGTGTGCTCTGGCGAGGTATTTCTTCCGCCAGCAGCTCGACCTCAATTATGACACGCAGCTCCTGTTTGTGAACTTGGGGGGTGCCAGGACCGCCCTCCGGGAGCTGCCTGTCTTTTATAGGGAACTCATCAGGGTCTGGAACAAAGTCTCCACCAAGCGCAGCTCTCCGCCGGCTGGAGTGGCGGCCGTCCTGCAGGAACCGCTGCTCGGGAATCCGTACCTCCACGGCCGAGGCTTCATGTGGCGGTCGGAAGAGAGGGCTGTGGCTGGTGAGGTGACCAGGGTCAGGGACCTGCTCGATGGCGGAGGAGCGGGCTGGATGGCGCCAGTCACGCTGGCGCGGCGCCTAAATTCTGCCAACGTCCGCCGCGCGGCCGATGCCATCGAGTCGCTAAAAACAGCTCTGGGCCCTGACTCCGTTAGGTGTATCGAGGAGGCTCAAGCACGTGGGGAGATCCCGTCCGAACTGACCCCCGTCCGGACGGAATTCCTCATCGGCGCCAAACCCCGGAACCTCCCTCGGGGGCCGGCGCCTCACAACTTGAGCCGCCTCGGGGAAATCCCCTCCGTGCCTTTCAGTTCCGCGCGGAGGGGTTTCCTGTACGGGCTGCTCCTGCACACCCTCAACTTTGCCATCCTCGCCGGCCGTCCGGACACGCCATGGCGTACCATCTTGCCGTCCGGAGGAGGCGGGGGTCCCCGATGGAGGGCACTCTACGCAGGGGTCCTCCCACTATTCATCGGGGACTTGGCCTGGAGGGTGGTGCACGGAGCAGTGCCGTGCAACAAATTTTTAAGCCGGTTCACGGACTCCCAGGCCGCCTGCAATTTCTGCGGTCTGGAGGAGTCCGTGTTCCATGTTTTTATTGAATGCACAAGGTTGCAGCCCCTGTTCCACTATTTGAAGGGGCTGCTCCTGAAATTCTGGCTGCACTTCAGTCCCACTCTCCTGATCTTTGGGCACCCTGTGCGGAGGGGAGCGGGTAGGTCCGAGGGCCTCCTCGTAGGACTGCTCCTGGGCACGGCCAAGGGTGCCATCAGCCGGTCCAGGCAGCGGGCGGTCGAGGGGGTCGTTCAACCTGACTGCCTGCCTCTCTTCCGCTCTTACATCCGATCCAGGGTGTCCTTGGAGATGGAGCACGCGGTGTCCACCGGTACGCTCGCGGCCTTCCGCGAGAGGTGGGCACCGGAGGGACTGGAGTGCATCATCACGCCCGGCAACCAAATTTTAATTTGATTTTACGTTTTAAAGTTTAATTTGTTTTAATTGCCGGTGCTTTTAGTGTCCCCCTTCCCTTTTATAGGGGGCACTGGGGAAAATTGTGAATTTAGTGCCCAAAAAAAACCAAAAAAGAAAAACACAAAAAAAAAAAACAAAAAAAAAAAGGGGGGAAAAAAAAGGGCCTTGTAAATGTCTGGAGTGTCACCCAGGTTGGGTGGCACCGTTATTGTTTTATGTTTTCACAGGTAGACTCTAAAAGAGTTTCACAAGGACCAATCGTGGAGCTGTGGAGGTGTGTCCTGCTCAGTTGGAGCTGTGAGCAGTGAGGGAAGCTGCTAGCAACTTGAGCTCCTGCCTGGAGAGCCCTGAGACCAGCCCAGGAGGAGAAGGAAGGAAGGGGCTTCACTACAACTTCTATCCAGAGGGAGAGGAGGAGAAAGCAGAAAACTTTAAACAACTTTATCATTTCTGCAAAGAGTTGGAGAGAGGGGGAAAAACCACAACAACCATCCAGTGTGGAAGGAGGGAGACTCAACTACTCTACAGGTGGGTGTGGGTGCATTTCCCCAAACAGACTTTGTTGTATCGGTGGGGGGAGGAAAGAAGACCACTGAGGGCCGGAACATCGCGGGGGGTGTGTGTGTGTGTGGTAGTGTGCGTGGGGGCCTTGCTGACAACTAGGCCCCCCCCACAATTGGAACCCCCCCCACCCCCCCACATTTGCCTAGCCTGGGATAGCTGGAGCTACCAGGCTGAAGATTGTCATTAATCATCCCATTAAAGATCGTTAGGAGTGCCTGGTGGCTCTAGCTACCCCAGGTGAAGACATCTTCTCCCCCCACCTGAAGACCACCCCAAAGACTTTTGTGTTTTGCCATCTGGGGAGTGCACCCACCCACAGCTGCGAGGGGAGACCTGCCCTCGCAGTCCCCCCCCCCCTTCCCACCCCCCTCTCTCTTTCTCTGCTACTCTGTTTCTCCCCTCTCTCTCTGAGGCCTCTTCCTTCCAAATTTGCAAAAAAAAAAACCAATTAAGACAACTGAGCAGAGGGAGCAAGGCCTCTCCCCAATTGTCAACGAGGGGAGAGGTGCCTCGTTAAGGGCTCCTCTGCTCAGTTAAATACACGAGGCCATTAAAGACCATTAAGGCCTGTGACTTTGGGGTGGGTGTAGCCCTTAAAGGGACCCCGTGATGGCGACCCCATCCACGCCGGTGGCAGGGCCAGCAAGGACGTATGCGCAGGTGGCAACCGCTTCCACAGCACCTCCTGCGCCACCCGCTGCCCTGCCACCATTTACACTTATAACAAAAAAACACGGGGTCAAGAGCTACACTCACCCCACAATGAGCATCGAGGAGTGCGTGCGGGCGATGGCTGGGGTAGTCGGCCCCTCGGCCATTGTCGCAGCCTCCAAGATGTCTGGGAAGGCTGTTTTCTTCCTGGGGTCGGAGCGGGCGGTGTCCCTGGCCCTCGAAAAGGGGCTCACGGTGGGCAGGTTGTTCCTGCCGGTGGACCCTCTCGAGGCCACCGCGCAGAGGGTCATCGTGTCGAACGTCCCGCCCTTTGTTCCCGCTGGGCTCCTCCTCCCTCACCTACAACAACTGGGGGAGGTAAGGTCAGGGATCAACCCCATACCGCTCGGCCTCAGGGAGAACAGCCTGCGCCACGTGTTCTCCTTCCGCCGCCAGCTCTTTGTCCGGCTGGCGCGGGAGGACATGACAGAAGGGCACTTTAATGTGGTGCACGAGGGGACTGCCTACCGCGTCTTCTGGACGTCGGACGGCGTGCGGTGCCATGCCTGCAGGGAGGTGGGGCATGTTCGCAAGAACTGCCCCGCCTCCAAGGCCGCCAAACCACCGAAGGCGGCCAAGGCTGGCGCTGCCGCCACCCCTCCCCCTAGTTGCGTCCGCGTGCCGGGAGCCATGGGTGCGCGGGCATCGTCGGAGGCCTTTGTTTTCAGGGCCTCCGGCGGGGGGGAGGGAGAGCGTCCGACCGGAAAGAAGGCGCGGAAGAAGACAAAACATCAAGAGGCGGGTCCCCTCGGTGCGCCGGATAATTTGACCACCGCGCTCAGCCCAACCCCGTCACCGGCGAGCGCGGGGTGCCCCGAGCCCGTGCCCGAGCCCTTGAACAACACCACAGAGGGGCCCGGGCGCGGGCAAGAAAAGGAAAAGGGGGGGGCGGAGCGGGAGGCCTCGGCAGACATGGAGGTCTCCCTGACTCCGCGCGCCCCCAGGAACAAAAAGAGGCACCGCCCCAATGACGCGGAGGGGGAACAATATCCCTCCGCGGAGGAGTCGGTGCCCGCCGCGTGTCCCGCGTCCCCCACCAGCGCCCCCAAATTGCGCTGCAGGCGCGAGGAGTCTTTCCCCGGGGAGGGTGAGACAGTTGAGGCTGCCCAGCCTCTGCCTCCCGGGGATGGAGTGGAAGATCTGCCTGTCGTGGGGGGCGTGGGGACCGCGGAGGAATGCGTAGCCGCCGGGCCGGGCGTCCCGGGGACTGAGGCGGGCGAGGCCGAAAAGGCCGAACCTGAGCCCGCCCAGCTATTACCCAACTTCCCCCGGGAGTTGCTCGACCCGGCAGAAACAAAATATATTGATTTTAATGAAACTGTAGATGCTGGGCCGGGGGGTGGCAGCGGGGAGGGGGAGGAACACCCACCCTCGCCCCTTACTTTGGAGCTGGAGCACTTGGAGGGCCTGGGGATTTCCTATGGCCGGGTCTCTCCTTGTTCTCCGGTTCCTGGGGCGGAGGGGGAACCCCTTCCGCTGTCATTTCCCGACCCAGCACCATTTTTAAAAGAGCCCAGTGGGGACTCCTCTGCCGACGATCCTGGGGGTGGGATCGGGGCAGTGCCAGGGCCGGTTGGAGCGGCCGGTTCATTTGCCGTACCTTGTGCGGTCGATGGGCCGGCTGCTGGCGGCCACCTCCCGGAGGAGGACGGGGACTCGGTGGGGGACGCGGGTGAAGACCTAGAGACCACCGCCAGTGAGGCGGTGGATCTGCTCGCGGCCGCCGCTGAGGCCCTCCTCGTTCCTGCAAAGGAACTCCGGGACTTTTTGGCCCAGAGCCGGGGTCGCCGCGACCAAGCCCGACTGGCCCTGGAAAAATGGTCCGAGCCGGAACTGATCAAGGGGTCCGTCCGCGCCGCCGTCAAAACCTTGGCCGCGGGCGGGCCCTTAACAAAGGAGCAGCACCTTGAGCTGCGCGAGCTCGAGGGACTCCTCGCTGGGCTGCGGGGGGAGCGGAGTTCAACAAAAGACTCCGCTCCCTCCCCCACAATAGGTTAAGGTAGAGGTTGCACTATGCTTTTGCCATGAAGATAACCATAGCCAGCCTCAACATCAACGGCGGCAGAGGGGCACGCCGTAGATTTGACAATTTTTCGCTCCTGCGGGAGGGGAAATATGCGGTGTGCTTCCTGCAAGAAACCCACACCGTTCCGGGAGACGAAGCCACGTGGCTCCTGGAATGGCAAGGAGAGGTCCGCATGAGCCACCTCACCGCCATTTCTAGTGGGGTGGCCATCTTGCTGGGCCCGCATTTTCAGCCGGAGATCTTGGGGGTCGAGGAGCCCGTGCCAGGCCGCTTGCTGCACGTAACGGTTCGCCTGGGGGACGTGCCGCTCCATCTCGTGAACGTGTACGCCCCTCATCCCGGCCCGCAGCAAACGCGCTTCTTTGAAGAGGTGTCCGCTCTTCTTGGCTCCGTCGACGTCGGCGACTGCATTGTCCTCGGGGGGGATTTTAACTGCACCTTCGAGGCGAGGGACCGCTCCGGTGCCCCGCAGTGCATGACGGCGATGGAGAAGTTGAGGGACCTGGTCGGGTCCTTCGACTTGGTGGACGTCTGGCGAAATCTCCACCCCGACTCCAGCGCCTTTACTTGGGTGAGGCCTGGAGTTGGATGGTCTAGAGTCGACCGCCTTTACGTGTCTCGGGCGTACGTTTCCTGCGTCCCGGCGGCCTCCATGCGGCCGGTGCCGTGTTCGGACCACCACCTGGTGTGGGCGGAGCTCGCTTCGCTCCGCGCGAGGGCGGGGTCCGCGTACTGGCACTTTAACAACCGGCTGCTGGAGGACGTGCGGTTCCAGGACTCGTTCCGTCGATTCTGGTCCGACTGGAGAAGGAAGCAGGGGGGCTTCCCCTCCTTGAGGCTATGGTGGGACGTGGGCAAGGCTCACGTCCGCGTCTTCTGTCAAGAGTACGCGAGGGGGTCGACCAAGAGGCGGGCGGCCAGAGTCGGGCGCCTAGAAAAAGAGGTGCTCGACCTGGAAGCCCGTCTCGGTCAAGTCGTCCAGGACCCGGCCCTGCGGACGGTGTACGAAGCGAAGAAGGCCGCGCTGAAGGACCTGCAGCTCGTCGGGTCCCGAGGCGCGTTCGTGAGGTCGCGGATCCGGTTCCTGCGGGATCTGGACCGCGGCTCCCCCTTCTTCTACTCGCTGGAAAAAAGGCAGAGTGTCCGTAAGCAGCTCTTGACGCTGCTGGCCGACGACGGCTCTCTCGTCTCGGATCCGGAGGGCGTCAACAACAGGGTCCGTGAATATTACGGGGCTCTGTTCTCTCCGGATCTGTCCAGCGAGGAAGCGCGTAGAGTTTTGTGGGAGGACCTGCCGAAGGTCAGCCCGGAGGGCGCCGAAAATCTGGAAGCTCCGCTAAGCCTGGCGGAGCTGACCGGTGCCCTCGCCCGGCTCTCGAGGGGAAAATCCCCGGGGCTGGACGGGCTGACCGTGGAGTTCCACAGGGCGTTCTGGGACGTCCTGGGGGGCGACTACGCGCGGGTCCTGGGGGAAAGTCTGGCGACCGGGGAGATGCCCCTCTCTTGGCGCAGGGCAGTCATCGTCCTGCTGCCTAAGAAGGGCGATCTCCGCCTCCTTAAGAACTGGCGCCCGGTCTCCCTCCTCAGCACGGACTACAAAATCTTCGCCAGGGCGATGTCTGCTCGCCTTGGTGCCGTGCTGGACCACATGATCCACCCCGACCAGTCATACACGGTCCCGGGCCGGACAATCCACGACAACATCCATCTGGTCCGGGACCTCATCCATTGCTCCCAGGAGGCTGGTCTGTCGGTCGCCTTCCTATCCCTCGACCAAGAGAAGGCGTTCGACAGGGTGGATCACGACTATCTGCTCGGAACTCTGCGCGCTTTCGGGTTCGGGACGCATTTCGTCGCCCGGATCCGACTTTTGTACGCCGCCGCGGAGTGTCTGATTAAGGTTAACGGGTCCTTGACGGCGCCCCTTCGCTTTAGGAGAGGGGTGCGCCAGGGATGCCCCATGTCCGGCCAGTTATACGCCGTTTGCGTGGAGCCTTTCCTGCGCCTCTTGCGGACGAGGTTGACGGGACTGGCTCTGCAAGGGCCGGGCGTGGAGGTCGTCCTCTCGGCTTACGCCGATGACGTGCTCCTCGCGGTAGAGGATCCCGCTGACCTGCGGAGGATGCGTGAGTGCCAGGAGATTTACTCGGCCGCGTCCTCCGCCAGGATCAACTGGGAGAAATGTTCCGGACTCCTGGTGGGTCAGTGGCGGGTGGACTCCCTGCCGGAGGAGCTCAGGCCTTTTGCCTGGAGCACGACCCATCTCCTCTATCTGGGAGTCTACCTTAGCCCCGACGAGGGAGCCTGGCCGGCGAACTGGCAGGAGCTGGAGGCCAAGGTCGCCGCTCGCCTAGGGCGCTGGACAGGACTGCTCCGAGTGCTGTCCTACAGGGGTCGAGCGCTAGTCATAAACCAGCTGGTGGCCGCAATGCTGTGGTACCGGCTGGTCACTTTGACCCCTCCCCCTGCGTTTGTCGCCAAGATACAGAAGAAGCTGGTGGACTTCTTCTGGAACAACAGGAAGCACTGGGTCTCTGTCGCGGTCTTGAGTCTCCCGCTTGAGGAGGGCGGTCAGTCGTTGGTGTGCGTCAGCGCCCAGCTCGCGACTTTCCGTCTTCAGACCCTGCAGAGATACCTTTACGTCGAGCCCCCTCCTAGGTGGTGTGCTCTGGCGAGGTATTTCTTCCGCCAGCAGCTCGACCTCAATTATGACACGCAGCTCCTGTTTGTGAACTTGGGGGGTGCCAGGACCGCCCTCCGGGAGCTGCCTGTCTTTTATAGGGAACTCATCAGGGTCTGGAACAAAGTCTCCACCAAGCGCAGCTCTCCGCCGGCTGGAGTGGCGGCCGTCCTGCAGGAACCGCTGCTCGGGAATCCGTACCTCCACGGCCGAGGCTTCATGTGGCGGTCGGAAGAGAGGGCTGTGGCTGGTGAGGTGACCAGGGTCAGGGACCTGCTCGATGGCGGAGGAGCGGGCTGGATGGCGCCAGTCACGCTGGCGCGGCGCCTAAATTCTGCCAACGTCCGCCGCGCGGCCGATGCCATCGAGTCGCTAAAAACAGCTCTGGGCCCTGACTCCGTTAGGTGTATCGAGGAGGCTCAAGCACGTGGGGAGATCCCGTCCGAACTGACCCCCGTCCGGACGGAATTCCTCATCGGCGCCAAACCCCGGAACCTCCCTCGGGGGCCGGCGCCTCACAACTTGAGCCGCCTCGGGGAAATCCCCTCCGTGCCTTTCAGTTCCGCGCGGAGGGGTTTCCTGTACGGGCTGCTCCTGCACACCCTCAACTTTGCCATCCTCGCCGGCCGTCCGGACACGCCATGGCGTACCATCTTGCCGTCCGGAGGAGGCGGGGGTCCCCGATGGAGGGCACTCTACGCAGGGGTCCTCCCACTATTCATCGGGGACTTGGCCTGGAGGGTGGTGCACGGAGCAGTGCCGTGCAACAAATTTTTAAGCCGGTTCACGGACTCCCAGGCCGCCTGCAATTTCTGCGGTCTGGAGGAGTCCGTGTTCCATGTTTTTATTGAATGCACAAGGTTGCAGCCCCTGTTCCACTATTTGAAGGGGCTGCTCCTGAAATTCTGGCTGCACTTCAGTCCCACTCTCCTGATCTTTGGGCACCCTGTGCGGAGGGGAGCGGGTAGGTCCGAGGGCCTCCTCGTAGGACTGCTCCTGGGCACGGCCAAGGGTGCCATCAGCCGGTCCAGGCAGCGGGCGGTCGAGGGGGTCGTTCAACCTGACTGCCTGCCTCTCTTCCGCTCTTACATCCGATCCAGGGTGTCCTTGGAGATGGAGCACGCGGTGTCCACCGGTACGCTCGCGGCCTTCCGCGAGAGGTGGGCACCGGAGGGACTGGAGTGCATCATCACGCCCGGCAACCAAATTTTAATTTGATTTTACGTTTTAAAGTTTAATTTGTTTTAATTGCCGGTGCTTTTAGTGTCCCCCTTCCCTTTTATAGGGGGCACTGGGGAAAATTGTGAATTTAGTGCCCAAAAAAAACCAAAAAAGAAAAACACAAAAAAAAAAAACAAAAAAAAAAAGGGGGGAAAAAAAAGGGCCTTGTAAATGTCTGGAGTGTCACCCAGGTTGGGTGGCACCGTTATTGTTTTATGTTTTCACAGGTAGACTCTAAAAGAGTTTCACAAGGACCAATCGTGGAGCTGTGGAGGTGTGTCCTGCTCAGTTGGAGCTGTGAGCAGTGAGGGAAGCTGCTAGCAACTTGAGCTCCTGCCTGGAGAGCCCTGAGACCAGCCCAGGAGGAGAAGGAAGGAAGGGGCTTCACTACAACTTCTATCCAGAGGGAGAGGAGGAGAAAGCAGAAAACTTTAAACAACTTTATCATTTCTGCAAAGAGTTGGAGAGAGGGGGAAAAACCACAACAACCATCCAGTGTGGAAGGAGGGAGACTCAACTACTCTACAGGTGGGTGTGGGTGCATTTCCCCAAACAGACTTTGTTGTATCGGTGGGGGGAGGAAAGAAGACCACTGAGGGCCGGAACATCGCGGGGGGTGTGTGTGTGTGTGGTAGTGTGCGTGGGGGCCTTGCTGACAACTAGGCCCCCCCCACAATTGGAACCCCCCCCACCCCCCCACATTTGCCTAGCCTGGGATAGCTGGAGCTACCAGGCTGAAGATTGTCATTAATCATCCCATTAAAGATCGTTAGGAGTGCCTGGTGGCTCTAGCTACCCCAGGTGAAGACATCTTCTCCCCCCACCTGAAGACCACCCCAAAGACTTTTGTGTTTTGCCATCTGGGGAGTGCACCCACCCACAGCTGCGAGGGGAGACCTGCCCTCGCAGTCCCCCCCCCCCTTCCCACCCCCCTCTCTCTTTCTCTGCTACTCTGTTTCTCCCCTCTCTCTCTGAGGCCTCTTCCTTCCAAATTTGCAAAAAAAAAAACCAATTAAGACAACTGAGCAGAGGGAGCAAGGCCTCTCCCCAATTGTCAACGAGGGGAGAGGTGCCTCGTTAAGGGCTCCTCTGCTCAGTTAAATACACGAGGCCATTAAAGACCATTAAGGCCTGTGACTTTGGGGTGGGTGTAGCCCTTAAAGGGACCCCGTGATGGCGACCCCATCCACGCCGGTGGCAGGGCCAGCAAGGACGTATGCGCAGGTGGCAACCGCTTCCACAGCACCTCCTGCGCCACCCGCTGCCCTGCCACCATTTACACTTATAACAAAAAAACACGGGGTCAAGAGCTACACTCACCCCACAATGAGCATCGAGGAGTGCGTGCGGGCGATGGCTGGGGTAGTCGGCCCCTCGGCCATTGTCGCAGCCTCCAAGATGTCTGGGAAGGCTGTTTTCTTCCTGGGGTCGGAGCGGGCGGTGTCCCTGGCCCTCGAAAAGGGGCTCACGGTGGGCGGGACGTTCCTGCCGGTGGATCCTCTCGAAGCCACCGCGCAGAGGGTCATCGTGTCGAACGTCCCGCCCTTTGTTCCCGCTGGGCTCCTCCTCCCTCACCTACAACAACTGGGGGAGGTAAGGTCAGGGATCAACCCCATACCGCTCGGCCTCAGGGAGAACAGCCTGCGCCACGTGTTCTCCTTCCGCCGCCAGCTCTTTGTCCGGCTGGCGCGGGAGGACATGACAGAAGGGCACTTTAATGTGGTGCACGAGGGGACTGCCTACCGCGTCTTCTGGACGTCGGACGGCGTGCGGTGCCATGCCTGCAGGGAGGTGGGGCATGTTCGCAAGAACTGCCCCGCCTCCAAGGCCGCCAAACCACCGAAGGCGGCCAAGGCTGGCGCTGCCGCCACCCCTCCCCCTAGTTGCGTCCGCGTGCCGGGAGCCATGGGTGCGCGGGCATCGTCGGAGGCCTTTGTTTTCAGGGCCTCCGGCGGGGGGGAGGGAGAGCGTCCGACCGGAAAGAAGGCGCGGAAGAAGACAAAACATCAAGAGGCGGGTCCCCTCGGTGCGCCGGATAATTTGACCACCGCGCTCAGCCCAACCCCGTCACCGGCGAGCGCGGGGTGCCCCGAGCCCGTGCCCGAGCCCTTGAACAACACCACAGAGGGGCCCGGGCGCGGGCAAGAAAAGGAAAAGGGGGGGGCGGAGCGGGAGGCCTCGGCAGACATGGAGGTCTCCCTGACTCCGCGCGCCCCCAGGAACAAAAAGAGGCACCGCCCCAATGACGCGGAGGGGGAACAATATCCCTCCGCGGAGGAGTCGGTGCCCGCCGCGTGTCCCGCGTCCCCCACCAGCGCCCCCAAATTGCGCTGCAGGCGCGAGGAGTCTTTCCCCGGGGAGGGTGAGACAGTTGAGGCTGCCCAGCCTCTGCCTCCCGGGGATGGAGTGGAAGATCTGCCTGTCGTGGGGGGCGTGGGGACCGCGGAGGAATGCGTAGCCGCCGGGCCGGGCGTCCCGGGGACTGAGGCGGGCGAGGCCGAAAAGGCCGAACCTGAGCCCGCCCAGCTATTACCCAACTTCCCCCGGGAGTTGCTCGACCCGGCAGAAACAAAATATATTGATTTTAATGAAACTGTAGATGCTGGGCCGGGGGGTGGCAGCGGGGAGGGGGAGGAACACCCACCCTCGCCCCTTACTTTGGAGCTGGAGCACTTGGAGGGCCTGGGGATTTCCTATGGCCGGGTCTCTCCTTGTTCTCCGGTTCCTGGGGCGGAGGGGGAACCCCTTCCGCTGTCATTTCCCGACCCAGCACCATTTTTAAAAGAGCCCAGTGGGGACTCCTCTGCCGACGATCCTGGGGGTGGGATCGGGGCAGTGCCAGGGCCGGTTGGAGCGGCCGGTTCATTTGCCGTACCTTGTGCGGTCGATGGGCCGGCTGCTGGCGGCCACCTCCCGGAGGAGGACGGGGACTCGGTGGGGGACGCGGGTGAAGACCTAGAGACCACCGCCAGTGAGGCGGTGGATCTGCTCGCGGCCGCCGCTGAGGCCCTCCTCGTTCCTGCAAAGGAACTCCGGGACTTTTTGGCCCAGAGCCGGGGTCGCCGCGACCAAGCCCGACTGGCCCTGGAAAAATGGTCCGAGCCGGAACTGATCAAGGGGTCCGTCCGCGCCGCCGTCAAAACCTTGGCCGCGGGCGGGCCCTTAACAAAGGAGCAGCACCTTGAGCTGCGCGAGCTCGAGGGACTCCTCGCTGGGCTGCGGGGGGAGCGGAGTTCAACAAAAGACTCCGCTCCCTCCCCCACAATAGGTTAAGGTAGAGGTTGCACTATGCTTTTGCCATGAAGATAACCATAGCCAGCCTCAACATCAACGGCGGCAGAGGGGCACGCCGTAGATTTGACAATTTTTCGCTCCTGCGGGAGGGGAAATATGCGGTGTGCTTCCTGCAAGAAACCCACACCGTTCCGGGAGACGAAGCCACGTGGCTCCTGGAATGGCAAGGAGAGGTCCGCATGAGCCACCTCACCGCCATTTCTAGTGGGGTGGCCATCTTGCTGGGCCCGCATTTTCAGCCGGAGATCTTGGGGGTCGAGGAGCCCGTGCCAGGCCGCTTGCTGCACGTAACGGTTCGCCTGGGGGACGTGCCGCTCCATCTCGTGAACGTGTACGCCCCTCATCCCGGCCCGCAGCAAACGCGCTTCTTTGAAGAGGTGTCCGCTCTTCTTGGCTCCGTCGACGTCGGCGACTGCATTGTCCTCGGGGGGGATTTTAACTGCACCCTCGAGGCGAGGGACCGCTCCGGTGCCCCGCAGTGCATGACGGCGATGGAGAAGTTGAGGGACCTGGTCGGGTCCTTCGACTTGGTGGACGTCTGGCGAAATCTCCACCCCGACTCCAGCGCCTTTACTTGGGTGAGGCCTGGAGTTGGATGGTCTAGAGTCGACCGCCTTTACGTGTCTCGGGCGTACGTTTCCTGCGTCCCGGCGGCCTCCATGCGGCCGGTGCCGTGTTCGGACCACCACCTGGTGTGGGCGGAGCTCGCTTCGCTCCGCGCGAGGGCGGGGTCCGCGTACTGGCACTTTAACAACCGGCTGCTGGAGGACGTGCGGTTCCAGGACTCGTTCCGTCGATTCTGGTCCGACTGGAGAAGGAAGCAGGGGGGCTTCCCCTCCTTGAGGCTATGGTGGGACGTGGGCAAGGCTCACGTCCGCGTCTTCTGTCAAGAGTACGCGAGGGGGTCGACCAAGAGGCGGGCGGCCAGAGTCGGGCGCCTAGAAAAAGAGGTGCTCGACCTGGAAGCCCGTCTCGGTCAAGTCGTCCAGGACCCGGCCCTGCGGACGGTGTACGAAGCGAAGAAGGCCGCGCTGAAGGACCTGCAGCTCGTCGGGTCCCGAGGCGCGTTCGTGAGGTCGCGGATCCGGTTCCTGCGGGATCTGGACCGCGGCTCCCCCTTCTTCTACTCGCTGGAAAAAAGGCAGAGTGTCCGTAAGCAGCTCTTGACGCTGCTGGCCGACGACGGCTCTCTCGTCTCGGATCCGGAGGGCGTCAACAACAGGGTCCGTGAATATTACGGGGCTCTGTTCTCTCCGGATCTGTCCAGCGAGGAAGCGCGTAGAGTTTTGTGGGAGGACCTGCCGAAGGTCAGCCCGGAGGGCGCCGAAAATCTGGAAGCTCCGCTAAGCCTGGCGGAGCTGACCGGTGCCCTCGCCCGGCTCTCGAGGGGAAAATCCCCGGGGCTGGACGGGCTGACCGTGGAGTTCCACAGGGCGTTCTGGGACGTCCTGGGGGGCGACTACGCGCGGGTCCTGGGGGAAAGTCTGGCGACCGGGGAGATGCCCCTCTCTTGGCGCAGGGCAGTCATCGTCCTGCTGCCTAAGAAGGGCGATCTCCGCCTCCTTAAGAACTGGCGCCCGGTCTCCCTCCTCAGCACGGACTACAAAATCTTCGCCAGGGCGATGTCTGCTCGCCTTGGTGCCGTGCTGGACCACATGATCCACCCCGACCAGTCATACACGGTCCCGGGCCGGACAATCCACGACAACATCCATCTGGTCCGGGACCTCATCCATTGCTCCCAGGAGGCTGGTCTGTCGGTCGCCTTCCTATCCCTCGACCAAGAGAAGGCGTTCGACAGGGTGGATCACGACTATCTGCTCGGAACTCTGCGCGCTTTCGGGTTCGGGACGCATTTCGTCGCCCGGATCCGACTTTTGTACGCCGCCGCGGAGTGTCTGATTAAGGTTAACGGGTCCTTGACGGCGCCCCTTCGCTTTAGGAGAGGGGTGCGCCAGGGATGCCCCATGTCCGGCCAGTTATACGCCGTTTGCGTGGAGCCTTTCCTGCGCCTCTTGCGGACGAGGTTGACGGGACTGGCTCTGCAAGGGCCGGGCGTGGAGGTCGTCCTCTCGGCTTACGCCGATGACGTGCTCCTCGCGGTAGAGGATCCCGCTGACCTGCGGAGGATGCGTGAGTGCCAGGAGATTTACTCGGCCGCGTCCTCCGCCAGGATCAACTGGGAGAAATGTTCCGGACTCCTGGTGGGTCAGTGGCGGGTGGACTCCCTGCCGGAGGAGCTCAGGCCTTTTGCCTGGAGCACGACCCATCTCCTCTATCTGGGAGTCTACCTTAGCCCCGACGAGGGAGCCTGGCCGGCGAACTGGCAGGAGCTGGAGGCCAAGGTCGCCGCTCGCCTAGGGCGCTGGACAGGACTGCTCCGAGTGCTGTCCTACAGGGGTCGAGCGCTAGTCATAAACCAGCTGGTGGCCGCAATGCTGTGGTACCGGCTGGTAACTTTGACCCCTCCCCCTGCGTTTGTCGCCAAGATACAGAAGAAGCTGGTGGACTTCTTCTGGAACAACAGGAAGCACTGGGTCTCTGCCGCGGTCTTGAGTCTCCCGCTTGAGGAGGGCGGTCAGTCGTTGGTGTGCGTCAGCGCCCAGCTCGCGACTTTCCGTCTTCAGACCCTGCAGAGATACCTTTACGTCGAGCCCCCTCCTAGGTGGTGCGCTCTGGCGAGGTATTTCTTCCGCCAGCAGCTCGACCTCAATTATGACACGCAGCTCCTGTTTGTGAACTTGGGGGGTGCCAGGACCGCCCTCCGGGAGCTGCCTGTCTTTTACAGGGAACTCATCAGGGTCTGGAACAAAGTCTCCACCAAGCGCAGCTCTCCGCCGGCTGGAGTGGCGGCCGTCCTGCAGGAACCGCTGCTCGGGAATCCGTACCTCCACGGCCGAGGCTTTATGTGGCGGTCGGAAGAGAGGGCTGTGGCTGGTGAGGTGACCAGGGTCAGGGACCTGCTCGATGGCGGAGGAGCGGGCTGGATGGCGCCAGACACGCTGGCGCGGCGCCTAAATTCTGCCAACGTCCGCCACGCGGCCGATGCCATCGAGTCGCTAAAAACAGCTCTGGGCCCTGACTCCGTTAGGTGCATCGAGGAGGCTCAAGCACGGGGGGAGATCCCGTCCGAACTGACCCCCGTCCGGACGGAATTCCTCATCGGCGCCAAACCCCGGAACCTCCCTCGGGGGCCGGCGCCTCACAACTTGAGCCGCCTCGGGGAAATCCCCTCCGTGCCTTTCAGTTCCGCGCGGAGGGGTTTCCTGTACGGGCTGCTCCTGCACACCCTCAACTTTGCCATCCTCGCCGGCCGTCCGGACACGCCATGGCGTACCATCTTGCCGTCCGGAGGAGGCGGGGGTCCCCGATGGAGGGCACTCTACGCAGGGGTCCTCCCACTATTCATCGGGGACTTGGCCTGGAGGGTGGTGCATGGAGCAGTGCCGTGCAATAAATTTTTAAGCCGGTTCACGGACTCCCAGGCCGCCTGCAATTTCTGCGGTCTGGAGGAGTCCGTGTTCCATGTTTTTATTGAATGCACGAGGTTGCAGCCCCTGTTCCACTATTTGAAGGGGCTGCTCCTGAAATTCTGGCTGCACTTCAGTCCCACTCTCCTGATCTTTGGGCACCCTGTGCGGAGGGGAGCGGGTAGGTCCGAGGGCCTCCTCGTAGGACTGCTCCTGGGCACGGCCAAGGGTGCCATCAGCCGGTCCAGGCAGCGGGCGGTCGAGGGGGTCGTTCAACCTGACTGCCTGCCTCTCTTCCGCTCTTACATCCGGTCCAGGGTGTCCTTGGAGATGGAGCACGCGGTGTCCACCGGTACGCTCGCGGCCTTCCGCGAGAGGTGGGCACCGGAGGGACTGGAGTGCATCATCACGCCCGGCAACCAAATTTTAATTTGATTTTACGTTTTTTAAGTTTAATTTGTTTTAATTGCCGGTGCTTTTAGTGTCCCCCTTCCCTTTTATAGG
The DNA here is from genome assembly GCF_044704955.1 of Pristiophorus japonicus. NCBI lineage: Eukaryota > Metazoa > Chordata > Chondrichthyes > Pristiophoridae > Pristiophorus > Pristiophorus japonicus. The sequence goes on along the minus strand of NC_091980.1, from coordinate 273,969,959 downwards.
GGGCACTGGGGAAAATTGTGATTTTAGTGCCCAAAAAAAAAAACCAAAAAAAAAAAGAAAAACACAAAAAAAAAACAAAAAAAAAGGGGGGAAAAAAAGGGCCTTGAAAATGTCTGGAGTGTCACCCAGGTCGGGTGGCACCGTTTATTGTTTTTATGTTTTCACAGGTGAACTCAAAAGAGTTTCATGCACAAGGAACCAATCGTGGAGCGGTGGAGGCGTGTCCTGCTCGGTTGGAGCTGTGAGCAGTGAGTGGAGCTGCTAGCAACTTGAGCTCCTGCCTGGAGAGCCCTGAGAACAGCCAGGAAGAGAAGGAAGGAAGGGGCTTCACCTTCAACTTTTACCCAGAGGGAGAGGAGGAGAACAGAAATCATTACAACATCTTTATTACCATTCTGCAAGGAGTTGGAGAGAGGGGGAAAGGACCAACAACAACCAGTGTGGAAGGAGGGAGACTCTACATTCTACAGGTGGGTGTGGGTGCATTTCCCCAAACAGACTTTGTTGTATCGGTGGGGGGAGGAAAGAAGACCACTGATGGCCGGAACATCGCGGGGGGTGTGTGTGTGTGTGGTAGTGTGCGTGGGGGCCGTGCTTACAACTAGGCCCCCCCACCCCCCCCACATTTGCCTAGCCTGGGAGAGCTGGAGCTACCAGGCTGAGGATTGTTGTTTTTCTTAATCATCCAATTAAAGATCGTTGGGAGTGCCTGGTGGCTCCAGCTACCCCAGGTGAAGACATCGTCTCCCCCCACCTGAAGACCACCTCAAAGACTTTTGTGTTTTGCCATCTGGGGAGTGCACCCACCCACAGCTGCGAGGGGAGACCTGCCCTCGCAGCCCCCCCCCCTTCCCACCCCCCTCTCTCTTTCTCCGTTACCCTCTGTTTCTCCCCTCTCTCTCTGAGGCCCCTTCTCTTCCTAATTTAAAAAAAAAACCCAATTAAGACAACTGAGCAGAGGGAGCAAGGCCTCTCCCCAATTGTCAACGAGGGGAGAGGTGCCTCGTTAAGGGCTCCTCTGCTCAGTTAATATACGAGGCCATTAAAGACCATTAAGGCCTGTGACTTTGGGGTGGGTGTGGCCCTTAAAGGGACCCCGTGATGGCGACCCCATCCACGCCGGTGGCAGGGCCAGCAAGGACGTATGCGCAGGCGGTGTCCACATCCACGGCACCTCCTGCGCCACCCGCTGCCCTGCCACCATTTACACTTATAACCAGGAAACACGGGGTCAAGAGCTACACTCACCCCACAATGACCATCGAGGAGTGCGTGCGGGCGATGGCTGGGGTAGTCGGCCCCTCGGCCATTGTCGCAGCCTCCAAGATGTCTGGGAAGGCCGTGTTCTTCCTGGGGTCGGAGCGGGCGGTGTCCCTGGCCCTTGAAAAGGGGCTCACGGTGGGCGGGACGTTCCTGCCGGTGGACCCTCTCGAGGCCACCGCGCAGAGGGTCATCATTTCAAACGTCCCGCCCTTTGTTTCCGCTGAGCTCCTCCTCCCTCACCTACAACAACTGGGGGAGGTAAGGTCAGGGATCAACCCCATACCGCTCGGCCTCAGGGAGAACAGCCTGCGCCACGTGTTCTCCTTCCGCCGCCAGCTCTTTGTCCGGCTGGCGCGGGAGGACACGACGGAGGGGAATTTTAATGTGGTGCACGAGGGGACTGCCTACCGCGTCTTCTGGACGTCGGACGGCGTGCGGTGCCATGCCTGCAGGGAGGTGGGGCATGTTCGTAAGAACTGCCCCGCCTCCAAGGCCGCCAAACCACCGAAGGCGGCCAAGGCTGGCGCCGCCGCCACCCCTCCCCCTAGTTGCGTCCGCGTGCCGGGAGCCATGGGTGCGCGGGCATCGTCGGAGGCCTTTGTTTTCAGGGCCTCCGGCGGGGGGGAGGGAGAGCGTCCGACCGGAAAGAAGGCGCGGAAGAAGGCAAAACATCTAGAGGCGGGTCCCCTCGGTGCGCCAGATAATTTGACCACCGCGCTCAGCCCACCCCGTCACCGGCGAGCGCGTGGTGCCCCGAGCCCGTGCCCGAGCCCTTGAATAACACCACAGAGGGGCCCGGGCGCGGGAAAGGAAAGGAAAAGGGGGGGGCGGAGCGGGAGGCCTCGGCAGACATGGGGGTCTCCCTGCCTCCGCGCGCCCCCAGGAACAAAAGGAGGCGCGGCTCCGATGAGACGGAGGGGGAACAACATCCCTCCGTGGAGGAGTCGGTGCCCGCCGCGTGTCCCGCGTCCCCAACCAGCGCCCCCAAGCAGCGCCGTAGGCGGGAGGAGTCTGTCCCCGGGGAGGGTGAGGTAGTCGAGGCTGCCCAGCCGCTGCCTCCTGGGGATGGAGTGGAAGATCTGCCTGTCGTGGGGGGCGTGGGGACCGCGGAGGAATGCGTAGCCGCCGGGCCGGGCGTCCCGGGGACTGAGGCGGGCGAGGCCGAAAAGGCCGAACCTGAGCCCGCCCAGCCAATACCCAACTTCCCCCGGGAGACGCTCGACCCGGCAGAAACACAATTCACTGTTTTTAATGAAACTGTAGATGCTGGGCCGGGGGGTGGCAGCGGGGAGGGGGAGGAACACCCACCCTCGCCTCTTACTTTGGAGCTGGAGCACTTGGGGAGCCTGGGGATCTCCTATGGCCGGGTCTCTCCTTGTTCTCCGGTTCCTGGGGCGGAGGGGGAACCCCTTCCGCTGTCATTTCCCGACCCAGCACCATTTTTAAAAGAGCCCAGTGGGGACTCCTCTGCCGACGATCCTGGGGGTGGGATCGGGGCAGTGCCAGGGCCGGTTGGAGCGGCCGGTTCATTTGCCGTACCTTGTGCGGTCGATGGGCAGGCTGCTGGCGGCCACCTCCCGGAGGAGGACGGGGACTCGGTGGGGGACGCGGGTGAAGACCTAGAGACCACCACCAGTGAGGCGGTGGATCTGCTCGCGGCCGCCGCTGAGGCCCTCCTCATTCCTGCAAAGGAACTCCGGGACTTTTTGGCCCAGAGCCGGGGTCGCCGCGACCAAGCCCGACTGGCCCTGGAAAAATGGTCCGAGCCGGAGCTGATCAAGGGGTCCGTCCGCGCCGCCGTTAAAACCTTGGCCGCGGGCGGGCCCTTGACAAAGGAGCAGCACCTTGAGCTGCGCGAGCTCGAGGGACTCCTCGCTGGGCTGCGGAGGGAGCGGAGTTCAACAAAAGACTCCGCTCCCTCCCCCACAATAGGTTAAGGTAGAGGTTGCACTATGCTTTTGCCATGAAGATAACCATAGCCAGCCTCAACATCAACGGCGGCAGAGGGGCACGCCGTAGATTTGACAATTTTTCGCTCCTGCGGGAGGGGAAATATGCGGTGTGCTTCCTGCAAGAAACCCACACCGTTCCGGGAGACGAAGCCACGTGGCTCCTGGAATGGCAAGGAGAGGTCCGCATGAGCCACCTCACCGCCATTTCTAGTGGGGTGGCCATCTTGCTGGGCCCGCATTTTCAGCCGGAGATCTTGGGGGTCGAGGAGCCCGTGCCAGGCCGCTTGCTGCACGTAACGGTTCGCCTGGGGGACGTGCCGCTCCATCTCGTGAACGTGTACGGCCCTCATCCCGGCCCGCAGCAAACGCGCTTCTTTGAAGAGGTGTCTGCTCTTCTTGGCTCCGTCGACGTCGGCGACTGCATTGTCCTCGGGGGGGATTTTAACTGCACCCTCGAGGCGAGGGACCGCTCCGGTGCCCCGCAGTGCATGACGGCGATGGAGAAGTTGAGGGACCTGGTCGGGTCCTTCGACTTGGTGGACGTCTGGCGAAATCTCCACCCCGACTCCAGCGCCTTTACTTGGGTGAGGCCTGGAGTTGGATGGTCTAGAGTCGACCGCCTTTACGTGTCTCGGGCGTACGTTTCCTGCGTCCCGGCGGCCTCCATGCGGCCGGTGCCGTGTTCGGACCACCACCTGGTGTGGGCGGAGCTCGCTTCGCTCCGCGCGAGGACGGGGTCCGCGTACTGGCACTTTAACAACCGGCTGCTGGAGGACGTGCGGTTCCAGGACTCGTTCCGTCGATTCTGGTCCGACTGGAGAAGGAAGCAGGGGGGCTTCCCCTCCTTGAGGCTATGGTGGGACGTGGGCAAGGCTCACGTCCGCGTCTTCTGTCAAGAGTACGCGAGGGGGTCGACCAAGAGGCGGGCGGCCAGAGTTGGGCGCCTAGAAAAAGAGGTGCTCGACCTGGAAGCCCGTCTCGGTCAAGTCGTCCAGGACCCGGCCCTGCGGACGGTGTACGAAGCGAAGAAGGCCGCGCTGAAGGACCTGCAGCTCGTCGGGTCCCGAGGCGCGTTCGTGAGGTCGCGGATCCGGTTCCTGCGGGATCTGGACCGCGGCTCCCCCTTCTTCTACTCGCTGGAAAAAAGGCAGAGTGTCCGTAAGCAGCTCTTGACGCTGCTGGCCGACGATGGCTCTCTCGTCTCGGATCCGGAGGGCGTCAACAACAGGGTCCGTGAATATTACGGGGCTCTGTTCTCTCCGGATCCGTCCAGCGAGGAAGCGCGTAGAGTTTTGTGGGAGGACCTGCCGAAGGTCAGCCCGGAGGGCGCCGAAAATCTGGAAGCTCCGCTAAGCCTGGCGGAGCTGACCGGTGCCCTCGCCCGGCTCTCGAGGGGAAAATCCCCGGGGCTGGACGGGCTGACCGTGGAGTTCCACAGGGCGTTCTGGGACGTCCTGGGGAGCGACTACGCGCGGGTCCTGGGGGAAAGTCTGGCGACCGGGGAGATGCCCCTCTCTTGGCGCAGGGCAGTCATCGTCCTGCTGCCTAAGAAGGGCGATCTCCGCCTCCTTAAGAACTGGCGCCCGGTCTCCCTCCTCAGCACGGACTACAAAATCTTCGCCAGGGCGATGTCTGCTCGCCTTGGTGCCGTGCTGGACCACATGATCCACCCCGACCAGTCATACACGGTCCCGGGCCGGACGATCCACGACAACATCCATCTGGTCCGGGACCTCATCCATTGCTCCCAGGAGGCTGGTCTGTCGGTCGCCTTCCTATCCCTCGACCAAGAGAAGGCGTTCGACAGGGTGGATCACGACTATCTGCTCGGAACTCTGCGCGCTTTCGGGTTCGGGACGCATTTCGTCGCCCGGATCCGACTTTTGTACGCCGCCGCGGAGTGTCTGATTAAGGTTAACGGGTCCTTGACGGCGCCCCTTCGCTTTAGGAGAGGGGTGCGCCAGGGATGCCCCATGTCCGGCCAGTTATACGCCGTTTGCGTGGAGCCTTTCCTGCGCCTCTTGCGGACGAGGTTGACGGGACTGGCTCTGCAAGGGCCGGGCGTGGAGGTCGTCCTCTCGGCTTACGCCGATGACGTGCTCCTCGCGGTAGAGGATCCCGCTGACCTGCGGAGGATGCGTGAGTGCCAGGAGATTTACTCGGCCGCGTCCTCCGCCAGGATCAACTGGGAGAAATGTTCCGGACTCCTGGTGGGTCAGTGGCGGGTGGACTCCCTGCCGGAGGAGCTCAGGCCTTTTGCCTGGAGCACGACCCATCTCCTCTATCTGGGAGTCTACCTTAGCCCCGACGAGGGAGCCTGGCCGGCGAACTGGCAGGAGCTGGAGGCCAAGGTCGCCGCTCGCCTAGGGCGCTGGACAGGACTGCTCCGAGTGCTGTCCTACAGGGGTCGAGCGCTAGTTATAAACCAGCTGGTGGCCGCAATGCTGTGGTACCGGCTGGTCACTTTGACCCCTCCCCCTGCGTTTGTCACCAAGATACAGAAGAAGCTGGTGGACTTCTTCTGGAACAACAGGAAGCACTGGGTCTCTGCCGCGGTCTTGAGTCTCCCGCTTGAGGAGGGCGGTCAGTCGTTGGTGTGCGTCAGCGCCCAGCTCGCGACTTTCCGTCTTCAGACCCTGCAGAGATACCTTTACGTCGAGCCCCCTCCTAGGTGGTGTGCTCTGGCGAGGTATTTCTTCCGCCAGCAGCTCGACCTCAATTATGACACGCAGCTCCTGTTTGTGAACTTGGGGGGTGCCAGGACCGCCCTCCGGGAGCTGCCTGTCTTTTACAGGGAACTCATCAGGGTCTGGAACAAAGTCTCCACCAAGCGCAGCTCTCCGCCGGCTGGAGTGGCGGCCGTCCTGCAGGAACCGCTGCTCGGGAATCCGTACCTCCACGGCCGAGGCTTTATGTGGCGGTCGGAAGAGAGGGCTGTGGCTGGTGAGGTGACCAGGGTCAGGGACCTGCTCGATGGCGGAGGAGCGGGCTGGATGGCGCCAGACACGCTGGCGCGGCGCCTAAATTCTGCCAACGTCCGCCACGCGGCCGATGCCATCGAGTCGCTAAAAACAGCTCTGGGCCCTGACTCCGTTAGGTGCATCGAGGAGGCTCAAGCACGGGGGGAGATCCCGTCCGAACTGACCCCCGTCCGGACGGAATTCCTCATCGGCGCCAAACCCCGGAACCTCCCTCGGGGGCCGGCGCCTCACAACTTGAGCCGCCTCGGGGAAATCCCCTCCGTGCCTTTCAGTTCCGCGCGGAGGGGTTTCCTGTACGGGCTGCTCCTGCACACCCTCAACTTTGCCATCCTCGCCGGCCGTCCGGACACGCCATGGCGTACCATCTTGCCGTCCGGAGGAGGCGGGGGTCCCCGATGGAGGGCACTCTACGCAGGGGTCCTCCCACTATTCATCGGGGACTTGGCCTGGAGGGTGGTGCATGGAGCAGTGCCGTGCAATAAATTTTTAAGCCGGTTCACGGACTCCCAGGCCGCCTGCAATTTCTGCGGTCTGGAGGAGTCCGTGTTCCATGTTTTTATTGAATGCACGAGGTTGCAGCCCCTGTTCCACTATTTGAAGGGGCTGCTCCTGAAATTCTGGCTGCACTTCAGTCCCACTCTCCTGATCTTTGGGCACCCTGTGCGGAGGGGAGCGGGTAGGTCCGAGGGCCTCCTCGTAGGACTGCTCCTGGGCACGGCCAAGGGTGCCATCAGCCGGTCCAGGCAGCGGGCGGTCGAGGGGGTCGTTCAACCTGACTGCCTGCCTCTCTTCCGCTCTTACATCCGGTCCAGGGTGTCCTTGGAGATGGAGCACGCGGTGTCCACCGGTACGCTCGCGGCCTTCCGCGAGAGGTGGGCACCGGAGGGACTGGAGTGCATCATCACGCCCGGCAACCAAATTTTAATTTGATTTTACGTTTTTTAAGTTTAATTTGTTTTAATTGCCGGTGCTTTTAGTGTCCCCCTTCCCTTTTATAGGGGGCACTGGGGAAAATTGTGATTTTAGTGCCCAAAAAAAAAAACCAAAAAAAAAAAGAAAAACACAAAAAAAAACCAAAAAAAAAGGGGGGAAAAAAAGGGCCTTGAAAATGTCTGGAGTGTCACCCAGGTCGGGTGGCACCGTTTATTGTTTTTATGTTTTCACAGGTGAACTCAAAAGAGTTTCATGCACAAGGAACCAATCGTGGAGCGGTGGAGGCGTGTCCTGCTCGGTTGGAGCTGTGAGCAGTGAGTGGAGCTGCTAGCAACTTGAGCTCCTGCCTGGAGAGCCCTGAGAACAGCCAGGAAGAGAAGGAAGGAAGGGGCTTCACCTTCAACTTTTACCCAGAGGGAGAGGAGGAGAACAGAAATCATTACAACATCTTTATTACCATTCTGCAAGGAGTTGGAGAGAGGGGGAAAGGACCAACAACAACCAGTGTGGAAGGAGGGAGACTCTACATTCTACAGGTGGGTGTGGGTGCATTTCCCCAAACAGACTTTGTTGTATCGGTGGGGGGAGGAAAGAAGACCACTGATGGCCGGAACATCGCGGGGGGTGTGTGTGTGTGTGGTAGTGTGCGTGGGGGCCGTGCTTACAACTAGGCCCCCCCACCCCCCCCACATTTGCCTAGCCTGGGAGAGCTGGAGCTACCAGGCTGAGGATTGTTGTTTTTCTTAATCATCCAATTAAAGATCGTTAGGAGTGCCTGGTGGCTCCAGCTACCCCAGGTGAAGACATCGTCTTCCCCCACCTGAAGACCACCTCAAAGACTTTTGTGTTTTGCCATCTGGGGAGTGCACCCACCCACAGCTGCGAGGGGAGACCTGCCCTCGCAGCCCCCCCCCCTTCCCACCCCCCTCTCTCTTTCTCCGTTACCCTCTGTTTCTCCCCTCTCTCTCTGAGGCCCCTTCTCTTCCTAATTTAAAAAAAAAACCCAATTAAGACAACTGAGCAGAGGGAGCAAGGCCTCTCCCCAATTGTCAACGAGGGGAGAGGTGCCTCGTTAAGGGCTCCTCTGCTCAGTTAATATACGAGGCCATTAAAGACCATTAAGGCCTGTGACTTTGGGGTGGGTGTGGCCCTTAAAGGGACCCCGTGATGGCGACCCCATCCACGCCGGTGGCAGGGCCAGCAAGGACGTATGCGCAGGCGGTGTCCACATCCACGGCACCTCCTGCGCCACCCGCTGCCCTGCCACCATTTACACTTATAACCAGGAAACACGGGGTCAAGAGCTACACTCACCCCACAATGACCATCGAGGAGTGCGTGCGGGCGATGGCTGGGGTAGTCGGCCCCTCGGCCATTGTCGCAGCCTCCAAGATGTCTGGGAAGGCCGTGTTCTTCCTGGGGTCGGAGCGGGCGGTGTCCCTGGCCCTTGAAAAGGGGCTCACGGTGGGCGGGACGTTCCTGCCGGTGGACCCTCTCGAGGCCACCGCGCAGAGGGTCATCATTTCAAACGTCCCGCCCTTTGTTTCCGCTGAGCTCCTCCTCCCTCACCTACAACAACTGGGGGAGGTAAGGTCAGGGATCAACCCCATACCGCTCGGCCTCAGGGAGAACAGCCTGCGCCACGTGTTCTCCTTCCGCCGCCAGCTCTTTGTCCGGCTGGCGCGGGAGGACACGACGGAGGGGAATTTTAATGTGGTGCACGAGGGGACTGCCTACCGCGTCTTCTGGACGTCGGACGGCGTGCGGTGCCATGCCTGCAGGGAGGTGGGGCATGTTCGTAAGAACTGCCCCGCCTCCAAGGCCGCCAAACCACCGAAGGCGGCCAAGGCTGGCGCCGCCGCCACCCCTCCCCCTAGTTGCGTCCGCGTGCCGGGAGCCATGGGTGCGCGGGCATCGTCGGAGGCCTTTGTTTTCAGGGCCTCCGGCGGGGGGGAGGGAGAGCGTCCGACCGGAAAGAAGGCGCGGAAGAAGGCAAAACATCTAGAGGCGGGTCCCCTCGGTGCGCCAGATAATTTGACCACCGCGCTCAGCCCACCCCGTCACCGGCGAGCGCGTGGTGCCCCGAGCCCGTGCCCGAGCCCTTGAATAACACCACAGAGGGGCCCGGGCGCGGGAAAGGAAAGGAAAAGGGGGGGGCGGAGCGGGAGGCCTCGGCAGACATGGGGGTCTCCCTGCCTCCGCGCGCCCCCAGGAACAAAAGGAGGCGCGGCTCCGATGAGACGGAGGGGGAACAACATCCCTCCGTGGAGGAGTCGGTGCCCGCCGCGTGTCCCGCGTCCCCAACCAGCGCCCCCAAGCAGCGCCGTAGGCGGGAGGAGTCTGTCCCCGGGGAGGGTGAGGTAGTCGAGGCTGCCCAGCCGCTGCCTCCTGGGGATGGAGTGGAAGATCTGCCTGTCGTGGGGGGCGTGGGGACCGCGGAGGAATGCGTAGCCGCCGGGCCGGGCGTCCCGGGGACTGAGGCGGGCGAGGCCGAAAAGGCCGAACCTGAGCCCGCCCAGCCAATACCCAACTTCCCCCGGGAGACGCTCGACCCGGCAGAAACACAATTCACTGTTTTTAATGAAACTGTAGATGCTGGGCCGGGGGGTGGCAGCGGGGAGGGGGAGGAACACCCACCCTCGCCTCTTACTTTGGAGCTGGAGCACTTGGGGAGCCTGGGGATCTCCTATGGCCGGGTCTCTCCTTGTTCTCCGGTTCCTGGGGCGGAGGGGGAACCCCTTCCGCTGTCATTTCCCGACCCAGCACCATTTTTAAAAGAGCCCAGTGGGGACTCCTCTGCCGACGATCCTGGGGGTGGGATCGGGGCAGTGCCAGGGCCGGTTGGAGCGGCCGGTTCATTTGCCGTACCTTGTGCGGTCGATGGGCAGGCTGCTGGCGGCCACCTCCCGGAGGAGGACGGGGACTCGGTGGGGGACGCGGGTGAAGACCTAGAGACCACCACCAGTGAGGCGGTGGATCTGCTCGCGGCCGCCGCTGAGGCCCTCCTCATTCCTGCAAAGGAACTCCGGGACTTTTTGGCCCAGAGCCGGGGTCGCCGCGACCAAGCCCGACTGGCCCTGGAAAAATGGTCCGAGCCGGAGCTGATCAAGGGGTCCGTCCGCGCCGCCGTTAAAACCTTGGCCGCGGGCGGGCCCTTGACAAAGGAGCAGCACCTTGAGCTGCGCGAGCTCGAGGGACTCCTCGCTGGGCTGCGGAGGGAGCGGAGTTCAACAAAAGACTCCGCTCCCTCCCCCACAATAGGTTAAGGTAGAGGTTGCACTATGCTTTTGCCATGAAGATAACCATAGCCAGCCTCAACATCAACGGCGGCAGAGGGGCACGCCGTAGATTTGACAATTTTTCGCTCCTGCGGGAGGGGAAATATGCGGTGTGCTTCCTGCAAGAAACCCACACCGTTCCGGGAGACGAAGCCACGTGGCTCCTGGAATGGCAAGGAGAGGTCCGCATGAGCCACCTCACCGCCATTTCTAGTGGGGTGGCCATCTTGCTGGGCCCGCATTTTCAGCCGGAGATCTTGGGGGTCGAGGAGCCCGTGCCAGGCCGCTTGCTGCACGTAACGGTTCGCCTGGGGGACGTGCCGCTCCATCTCGTGAACGTGTACGGCCCTCATCCCGGCCCGCAGCAAACGCGCTTCTTTGAAGAGGTGTCTGCTCTTCTTGGCTCCGTCGACGTCGGCGACTGCATTGTCCTCGGGGGGGATTTTAACTGCACCCTCGAGGCGAGGGACCGCTCCGGTGCCCCGCAGTGCATGACGGCGATGGAGAAGTTGAGGGACCTGGTCGGGTCCTTCGACTTGGTGGACGTCTGGCGAAATCTCCACCCCGACTCCAGCGCCTTTACTTGGGTGAGGCCTGGAGTTGGATGGTCTAGAGTCGACCGCCTTTACGTGTCTCGGGCGTACGTTTCCTGCGTCCCGGCGGCCTCCATGCGGCCGGTGCCGTGTTCGGACCACCACCTGGTGTGGGCGGAGCTCGCTTCGCTCCGCGCGAGGACGGGGTCCGCGTACTGGCACTTTAACAACCGGCTGCTGGAGGACGTGCGGTTCCAGGACTCGTTCCGTCGATTCTGGTCCGACTGGAGAAGGAAGCAGGGGGGCTTCCCCTCCTTGAGGCTATGGTGGGACGTGGGCAAGGCTCACGTCCGCGTCTTCTGTCAAGAGTACGCGAAGGGGTCGACCAAGAGGCGGGCGGCCAGAGTCGGGCGCCTAGAAAAAGAGGTGCTCGACCTGGAAGCCCGTCTCGGTCAAGTCGTCCAGGACCCGGCCCTGCGGACGGTGTACGAAGCGAAGAAGGCCGCGCTGAAGGACCTGCAGCTCGTCGGGTCCCGAGGCGCGTTCGTGAGGTCGCGGATCCGGTTCCTGCGGGATCTGGACCGCGGCTCCCCCTTCTTCTACTCGCTGGAAAAAAGGCAGAGTGTCCGTAAGCAGCTCTTGACGCTGCTGGCCGACGATGGCTCTCTCGTCTCGGATCCGGAGGGCGTCAACAACAGGGTCCGTGAATATTACGGGGCTCTGTTCTCTCCGGATCCGTCCAGCGAGGAAGCGCGTAGAGTTTTGTGGGAGGACCTGCCGAAGGTCAGCCCGGAGGGCGCCGAAAATCTGGAAGCTCCGCTAAGCCTGGCGGAGCTGACCGGTGCCCTCGCCCGGCTCTCGAGGGGAAAATCCCCGGGGCTGGACGGGCTGACCGTGGAGTTCCACAGGGCGTTCTGGGACGTCCTGGGGAGCGACTACGCGCGGGTCCTGGGGGAAAGTCTGGCGACCGGGGAGATGCCCCTCTCTTGGCGCAGGGCAGTCATCGTCCTGCTGCCTAAGAAGGGCGATCTCCGCCTCCTTAAGAACTGGCGCCCGGTCTCCCTCCTCAGCACGGACTACAAAATCTTCGCCAGGGCGATGTCTGCTCGCCTTGGTGCCGTGCTGGACCACATGATCCACCCCGACCAGTCATACACGGTCCCGGGCCGGACGATCCACGACAACATCCATCTGGTCCGGGACCTCATCCATTGCTCCCAGGAGGCTGGTCTGTCGGTCGCCTTCCTATCCCTCGACCAAGAGAAGGCGTTCGACAGGGTGGATCACGACTATCTGCTCGGAACTCTGCGCGCTTTCGGGTTCGGGACGCATTTCGTCGCCCGGATCCGACTTTTGTACGCCGCCGCGGAGTGTCTGATTAAGGTTAACGGGTCCTTGACGGCGCCCCTTCGCTTTAGGAGAGGGGTGCGCCAGGGATGCCCCATGTCCGGCCAGTTATACGCCGTTTGCGTGGAGCCTTTCCTGCGCCTCTTGCGGACGAGGTTGACGGGACTGGCTCTGCAAGGGCCGGGCGTGGAGGTCGTCCTCTCGGCTTACGCCGATGACGTGCTCCTCGCGGTAGAGGATCCCGCTGACCTGCGGAGGATGCGTGAGTGCCAGGAGATTTACTCGGCCGCGTCCTCCGCCAGGATCAACTGGGAGAAATGTTCCGGACTCCTGGTGGGTCAGTGGCGGGTGGACTCCCTGCCGGAGGAGCTCAGGCCTTTTGCCTGGAGCACGACCCATCTCCTCTATCTGGGAGTCTACCTTAGCCCCGACGAGGGAGCCTGGCCGGCGAACTGGCAGGAGCTGGAGGCCAAGGTCGCCGCTCGCCTAGGGCGCTGGACAGGACTGCTCCGAGTGCTGTCCTACAGGGGTCGAGCGCTAGTTATAAACCAGCTGGTGGCCGCAATGCTGTGGTACCGGCTGGTCACTTTGACCCCTCCCCCTGCGTTTGTCACCAAGATACAGAAGAAGCTGGTGGACTTCTTCTGGAACAACAGGAAGCACTGGGTCTCTGCCGCGGTCTTGAGTCTCCCGCTTGAGGAGGGCGGTCAGTCGTTGGTGTGCGTCAGCGCCCAGCTCGCGACTTTCCGTCTTCAGACCCTGCAGAGATACCTTTACGTCGAGCCCCCTCCTAGGTGGTGTGCTCTGGCGAGGTATTTCTTCCGCCAGCAGCTCGACCTCAATTATGACACGCAGCTCCTGTTTGTGAACTTGGGGGGTGCCAGGACCGCCCTCCGGGAGCTGCCTGTCTTTTACAGGGAACTCATCAGGGTCTGGAACAAAGTCTCCACCAAGCGCAGCTCTCCGCCGGCTGGAGTGGCGGCCGTCCTGCAGGAACCGCTGCTCGGGAATCCGTACCTCCACGGCCGAGGCTTTATGTGGCGGTCGGAAGAGAGGGCTGTGGCTGGTGAGGTGACCAGGGTCAGGGACCTGCTCGATGGCGGAGGAGCGGGCTGGATGGCGCCAGACACGCTGGCGCGGCGCCTAAATTCTGCCAACGTCCGCCACGCGGCCGATGCCATCGAGTCGCTAAAAACAGCTCTGGGCCCTGACTCCGTTAGGTGCATCGAGGAGGCTCAAGCACGGGGGGAGATCCCGTCCGAACTGACCCCCGTCCGGACGGAATTCCTCATCGGCGCCAAACCCCGGAACCTCCCTCGGGGGCCGGCGCCTCACAACTTGAGCCGCCTCGGGGAAATCCCCTCCGTGCCTTTCAGTTCCGCGCGGAGGGGTTTCCTGTACGGGCTGCTCCTGCACACCCTCAACTTTGCCATCCTCGCCGGCCGTCCGGACACGCCATGGCGTACCATCTTGCCGTCCGGAGGAGGCGGGGGTCCCCGATGGAGGGCACTCTACGCAGGGGTCCTCCCACTATTCATCGGGGACTTGGCCTGGAGGGTGGTGCATGGAGCAGTGCCGTGCAATAAATTTTTAAGCCGGTTCACGGACTCCCAGGCCGCCTGCAATTTCTGCGGTCTGGAGGAGTCCGTGTTCCATGTTTTTATTGAATGCACGAGGTTGCAGCCCCTGTTCCACTATTTGAAGGGGCTGCTCCTGAAATTCTGGCTGCACTTCAGTCCCACTCTCCTGATCTTTGGGCACCCTGTGCGGAGGGGAGCGGGTAGGTCCGAGGGCCTCCTCGTAGGACTGCTCCTGGGCACGGCCAAGGGTGCCATCAGCCGGTCCAGGCAGCGGGCGGTCGAGGGGGTCGTTCAACCTGACTGCCTGCCTCTCTTCCGCTCTTACATCCGGTCCAGGGTGTCCTTGGAGATGGAGCACGCGGTGTCCACCGGTACGCTCGCGGCCTTCCGCGAGAGGTGGGCACCGGAGGGACTGGAGTGCATCATCACGCCCGGCAACCAAATTTTAATTTGATTTTACGTTTTTTAAGTTTAATTTGTTTTAATTGCCGGTGCTTTTAGTGTCCCCCTTCCCTTTTATAGGGGGCACTGGGGAAAATTGTGATTTTAGTGCCCAAAAAAAAAAACCAAAAAAAAAAAGAAAAACACAAAAAAAAACCAAAAAAAAAGGGGGGAAAAAAAGGGCCTTGAAAATGTCTGGAGTGTCACCCAGGTCGGGTGGCACCGTTTATTGTTTTTATGTTTTCACAGGTGAACTCAAAAGAGTTTCATGCACAAGGAACCAATCGTGGAGCGGTGGAGGCGTGTCCTGCTCGGTTGGAGCTGTGAGCAGTGAGTGGAGCTGCTAGCAACTTGAGCTCCTGCCTGGAGAGCCCTGAGAACAGCCAGGAAGAGAAGGAAGGAAGGGGCTTCACCTTCAACTTTTACCCAGAGGGAGAGGAGGAGAACAGAAATCATTACAACATCTTTATTACCATTCTGCAAGGAGTTGGAGAGAGGGGGAAAGGACCAACAACAACCAGTGTGGAAGGAGGGAGACTCTACATTCTACAGGTGGGTGTGGGTGCATTTCCCCAAACAGACTTTGTTGTATCGGTGGGGGGAGGAAAGAAGACCACTGATGGCCGGAACATCGCGGGGGGTGTGTGTGTGTGTGGTAGTGTGCGTGGGGGCCGTGCTTACAACTAGGCCCCCCCACCCCCCCCACATTTGCCTAGCCTGGGAGAGCTGGAGCTACCAGGCTGAGGATTGTTGTTTTTCTTAATCATCCAATTAAAGATCGTTGGGAGTGCCTGGTGGCTCCAGCTACCCCAGGTGAAGACATCGTCTTCCCCCACCTGAAGACCACCTCAAAGACTTTTGTGTTTTGCCATCTGGGGAGTGCACCCACCCACAGCTGCGAGGGGAGACCTGCCCTCGCAGCCCCCCCCCCTTCCCACCCCCCTCTCTCTTTCTCCGTTACCCTCTGTTTCTCCCCTCTCTCTCTGAGGCCCCTTCTCTTCCTAATTTAAAAAAAAAACCCAATTAAGACAACTGAGCAGAGGGAGCAAGGCCTCTCCCCAATTGTCAACGAGGGGAGAGGTGCCTCGTTAAGGGCTCCTCTGCTCAGTTAATATACGAGGCCATTAAAGACCATTAAGGCCTGTGACTTTGGGGTGGGTGTGGCCCTTAAAGGGACCCCGTGATGGCGACCCCATCCACGCCGGTGGCAGGGCCAGCAAGGACGTATGCGCAGGCGGTGTCCACATCCACGGCACCTCCTGCGCCACCCGCTGCCCTGCCACCATTTACACTTATAACCAGGAAACACGGGGTCAAGAGCTACACTCACCCCACAATGACCATCGAGGAGTGCGTGCGGGCGATGGCTGGGGTAGTCGGCCCCTCGGCCATTGTCGCAGCCTCCAAGATGTCTGGGAAGGCCGTGTTCTTCCTGGGGTCGGAGCGGGCGGTGTCCCTGGCCCTTGAAAAGGGGCTCACGGTGGGCGGGACGTTCCTGCCGGTGGACCCTCTCGAGGCCACCGCGCAGAGGGTCATCATTTCAAACGTCCCGCCCTTTGTTTCCGCTGAGCTCCTCCTCCCTCACCTACAACAACTGGGGGAGGTAAGGTCAGGGATCAACCCCATACCGCTCGGCCTCAGGGAGAACAGCCTGCGCCACGTGTTCTCCTTCCGCCGCCAGCTCTTTGTCCGGCTGGCGCGGGAGGACACGACGGAGGGGAATTTTAATGTGGTGCACGAGGGGACTGCCTACCGCGTCTTCTGGACGTCGGACGGCGTGCGGTGCCATGCCTGCAGGGAGGTGGGGCATGTTCGTAAGAACTGCCCCGCCTCCAAGGCCGCCAAACCACCGAAGGCGGCCAAGGCTGGCGCCGCCGCCACCCCTCCCCCTAGTTGCGTCCGCGTGCCGGGAGCCATGGGTGCGCGGGCATCGTCGGAGGCCTTTGTTTTCAGGGCCTCCGGCGGGGGGGAGGGAGAGCGTCCGACCGGAAAGAAGGCGCGGAAGAAGGCAAAACATCTAGAGGCGGGTCCCCTCGGTGCGCCAGATAATTTGACCACCGC